>NC_065443.1:285863049-287063610 GCF_917563875.1 Diabrotica virgifera virgifera | reverse complement strand
TAAAAAATAAATGCACAAATCAATAAAAGAACAAATTAAAAGCAAAATTTATTATATAAAGTTAATAAAATAAGTCAATACTTTTTAAGTTATTAAAGATCAAAGATTTTAATTATTTGTGAAAAAAATGCATGTTTTGAAGAGGTTTTTTGTAAATCACTGAAAAACTTTAAGTTTTTACAAAAAAGTTAATAGTAGTTTAATTCGTATAGCTTATGTTCTAAGAATAAACTGTTAAATCACGCGTCTTTCGATTATAGAGCTACAACCTCTTCGCAAGAAAACGACCCCATATTCCCGGCTTAAGAGAGAGTTGTTCTTAAAATAATTAAAATTAATTATTTGGCGACTACATATCGTTTAATAATTTATGAGCTTGCAAAATATACGCATCTCAATTATTGAATTGCCATTTTCTTTCTATAGTGCAGTCACTGAAGGTAAAAATCAACTATTACCTTCGATTTCGGTAAATCGCCATTTATTTTCACGAATTGACAATAACAACTTGGGGTTTTAGCCTGGGGTATATGTCACCCCTTCTCGGGAGTGAAAATTACTTTATTGAAAATAACCCCACAAATCGAGAGAGGGACAAATTGTAAGCAAAATTTGTTATATAATGTGATTAAAATAAATCAATACTTTTTGAGTTATTAAAGATCAAATATTTTAATTTTTGGAAAGAAAATGCATGCTTTAGAGCGATTTTTCATAAATGACTCAAAAACTGTAAGTTTTTACAAAAAAGTTTTCATCACTAAAATTGAAGCTAATAAAAAATATAATAAATTGCTTACTTGAAAAACCCTTTAATGTTAATTTAAAGTAAGTTATTGGTAATTAAATGTATATTTTTTTCCGCGACTGTTCAAATCTAAGGGTTCAAGCTTAAATAACGGAAAAGAGATACATTTTATAACACTTAGCTACTAAATACTTGTCAAAGTACTTAGAAATACCTATGAAAAATAAGATCCAGAAAAAGTTGATAGTATCAAAATCCGCTCACCAATTTTCGTGAAAATGAATGGAGATTTACCGAAATCGAAGGTCATAGCTGATTTTAACCTTCAGTGACTGCACTATAGAAAGAAAATGGCAATTCAATAATTGAGATGCGTATATTTTGCGAGCTCATAAATTATTAAACAATATATAGTCGACAAATAATTAATTTAAATTATTTTAAGTACAACCCTCTCTTAAGCCGGGAATATGGAATGGTTTTCTTGCGAAGGGGTTGTAGTTCAATAATCGAAAGGCGAGTGATTTTAGAGTTTATTCTTAGAATATAAGCTATACGAATTAAACTACTATTAACTTTTTTGTAAAAACTTACAGTTTTTCAGTGATTTACAAAAAACCTCTTCAAAACATGCATTTTTTTCACAAATAATTAAAATCTTTGATCTTTAATAACTTAAAAAGTATTTACTTATTTTATTAACTTTATATAATAAATTTTGCTTTTAATTTGTTCTTTTATTGATTTGTGCACTTATTTTTTATAAAATAATTTTCACCCCCGAGAAGGGGCGGTATCCACCCTCAGGGTAAAGGCGCAAGGTGGTACCATGCCACCTTTTTTTCTTGACGTATCCTCTAACCACTGACCAATTTTCGTGAAAATCGATGAAGGTTCACCGAAATTGAAGGTAATCGTTTATTTTTACTTTCAGTGACTGCACTATACAAAATAAATTGCAATTTACTGATCTAAATGCGCGTAATTTGGAAGCTTATAAATTATTAAATGATATGTAGTCGCCAAATAATTAGTTTAACGCATTTTAAGTACAACTTTCTCTTAAGCCGGGAAGATAGGGTGGTTTTCTGGCGAAGGGGTTGTAGCTCAATAATCGAAATGCTCTTGATTTAATAGTTTATTCTTAGAGTATATAAGCTATAGGAATTATATTCGCAATACGATATATTTTAAGTTTTCTCAGCATCTTTCTCTTAAGTTAAATCAATTAAAGGGTTGTTTGGGGGTGAAGGGGATGAGCTCAAAAATCGAAAGTATATAATTTCAAGAGCTCATAAATAGCTCGTAATTCTGCCGCAAAAACCGATTCAATATTCCTATTTTTAAGTAGTGGGGGGGGGGCTGACTCAGCCCCCCCACTAGGGTATTAAATTCCTGCTCAGTGGAACGAGCTCAAAATTTTTAGTTTGCGGAATATGAGAGCTCATAAATAGCTCATAAATCAGGGCTATTTGTTTTTTAATTTTTGCAAGTGGGGGGGGGGGCAGCTCAACACGGGTATTTAAATTGTATTTTTTTAGTTTAAGAATGACCATTCACACATTTTAAACAACTCCGAGGCACGTTCGTCAACTCCGAAGCACGACTGGGCTTCGGAGTTGATTGCTTCGGTGTTGATGATTTCATACATTTTTAATTTTACTTTCTACAAAATATTAAAAATAATTCTGCTTTATTCATCGTGTGTCAAAAAAACTTTATAGAGCATACTTAGAAGGAAAACATATTAAAAAACTAGCAAAATTAAGCTTTTACGAAGGCTTCGGTGTTGACTGTATAAAAACATACGCTTAGCTTAAGACACCTTGAAAAATTTTGTATCGCTTAACGATATTATGTTCGTCCACTTTCTTCCACAATTTGGGTTAGACTGAAGCGTTCCTCTCTTGTCAAGCTGCCTGCCATACAGTATAGTGTAGTTTGGCCTAAATTTTCATATATTTTCATGAGGCCTCGGTGTTGATGCACAAAGTTGGTTACAGTTTTGGTAGTAGATTTTTATGGTTTAATTTCAAAAACGAAAATTATTAATTTGACAATTTTAAATTACATTGGGTTTTTAATTAATTATTGATAAAATAATCTGCACTTTTTTAACTTTTCAGTATGTAATACTATAAAACAGATCAAAAACCAAGGTGAGTTACAGCCTCGGAGTTGATATTTTGACATTAAAATTGCATAGAATGCTTGTAAAAATACTTTTTTTTTAATTAATGTTAAGTGGCGTACGCGTACATTCATCTATTGTATAACTTAACTTTGGCAACACAATTTGCAACACAGTATGTAAAGGACTTAAGAAAAAAGCGAGTTACACAATATGCCGCTTATTTTGGCGAACCACCCATCTACATTATTTTACAAACTGTTCTTAGTGTGCTCCAAGTATATTTTCTCAAAATTCTCATCTTGTGATTTCATGACTGACTTTGTTATTGAAATCTTTTAATCTAAAATAATCTATTCATTTTGATCAAATTTTTACTGTGCTATTTCAGTAATATTTTTGATTTATAGGTTTTTAGCAAGTAAGAACCTACGCTAACGTACCTGCTTTGTTGAAATACCTTGTTTCTCCAATTTTAACTAAATAAAAAATATATTGCCAATTTATAACTTAGTCCGCAATACTTCCGATATATTGACAGTTTTCTAAAAACCATTCAGATTTGACTAATTTACTTCCCACGCAAAATTACAGGAAACCTGGACTTGGGGGCCAGATACAAATAAAAAGTCAACAACCACAAATCCTTTGCGAGGTCATTCGAAATATACAGACTAAATTTAGGTTTCTAGAAAATGAAAAAGAGAATATGTTTTTCGTCAAAGTGACGCACATTATCAGCGTCACCAAAAAAATTTTGGATCTTTGGTTTTTAAAAGGAATTTTCATTACTTTGTTTTTTTTTGGAAATATTTCATTGGTATTTTAGATTTAGTCACTCTAGTTCATTACTTAAATAATGCTAGATTTTTTACTTTATCGTACTACATACGTAGTATGAGTATACTAGATAAAGTTATAGGATCGTGCAAAAATTTTTTTCAGATTTCACTTTTTTTTGACGTTTTGAGTCCCCCTGAGTGTAAAAAGCAAATAAAAAAAACATGTCGGAAGTATGTACGTATGTCTGTACGTACGTATGTACGTACGTATGTCGCCACCGCCCAGCAAAAACTACCGGACCGATTTCGATGAAATTTGGTATGAGTAAGTTTAACAGAATTTTGTCGAAAAACTAAGCTTTTGAAAAAAACCTCTCAAAGGGGGGCAGAAATAGGGGGGTTATTTGGGGCCCATTTTTGCAAATTTTGACCGAAACGAATGAAATTTAACATAAAGTTAGCTTATCGATAGGTGAATAGAAATACGGAATTTGACATTTCCAAATCCAAAATGGCGGCCAGCATGGCCTACCGCCCACCCGATACATTTCCCTACCAATCTAAAAACTTGTTTAAGATAAATTTAATTTGAAAAAACATTTATATAGCCTAAAGATGGGTCTATAACAAGAATACTATCGTTTTTCAGAAAAAGTTATGGGTTGCCTATATTTAAGGGGTCAAAATTTGACATAACTTTGAACTAGATTTTCTCAAAAATGGCTCCAAGGAATTTGTTTATTTTTTGATATATTTTTTATATCTTATCGTTAAATTGAATAACATTAGTCAGATTTCTTATCTCCTCATAGGAGGGAAGTTATACATTTTTTATAAAAAAATATTCGAGTGCCCGTAACTTCCTCTGTAATAGAAACTAAAAATTTAAATTTGGCAGACAAATAGAGTACTTTATTATCTATTAGTTCAATAAATTTTACCCACAATATGGCTTCCGGTTGAACCGGAAATGAAAAAAAAATCTTAATTTTTTAGATAAGCCCTGTATATTTTTACATATTTTGAAATAATGTAAAATTATCTTTCCAATGACATAAACTCGTTGCTGTAGCTCAAAAACTCGAAAAGTTACAGAAAATAGAAATTTTGCTAGAATCTTGTGTGTGTCCCCTCTCACGCGATCATAGCAGAGCATTATTATAGGGCAGTCAATGAGGGTATTTGGCTCCGAAGTCCATCCTACTACATCGATGTACTTGATATTTTCACAGTAAGTAGGGAATAGCTCAAGAAACAAAATCTACCCTATATAATATGGCGCTCTTATCTTGGGGCAATTCCCAATCCTTCAAGGGGGTGGAAAATTTGTTGGTCAAAATAAGCATGGAGGTGGCTAGAGAACCTATTTTTAAGCAAAAACTGATCTATACTTTTTTTTTTGAGAACTCAATACTTTTTGAGTTATGCGTAGTTGAAAATTGGCCATTTTCATTTAAAAATGACACGTTTTCGGACGGTTTTTTGTGAATACCTTAAAAACTATGCATCAAACTAAAAACATTATATAATTTTTTTTAGATTATAAATAATAAAGAGATTCGTTCCTTCGTAAATTTTCTATTTATAATACAAAAAGAGATATGGTAGGTAAAAAGAGTTTGTTTTTTTGGTGCATGCCCAAAGTACTCATGCTTTTGTAGTGTTTGAAAAGGCATTTAAAACGAGCACCGTTAAAATGTCAGTTACATTCAAACTAAGCGAGATATGGTGCAAAAGAATATATGACTAATGTACTTTAAGGAAAAATGAGAAGTACATACATTTAACCCATCATCCACCAGAATTTAAATGCATTGTTTTTCTTTTGCAATACCTCTTAATATAGTGTTATTTCTACTTTCAAACAGTTGGACGGGTGAAAAAAATAAGATCAAATTATAGAGCGCATTTTTAACTTTTCTTAAAATTCTTCCTTTTGCTCAATGCAGTTCGAAAATAAAAATGTTCTATCCCCGAGAAGTGGTGGGAACCGCCCCCATGGTAAAAGCGCCATAGTATATAGGATAGACTTTGAATTAGGAGATTGGGCTTTGGACTACTCCCAAAATTTCATTAAAATCCATGCAGTAAAATGCAAATATTGTAAACTATTAATTTCTCAGAAAAATGAACTAATTTGAAATGAAAGTATGACTAATATTCTATTGACTAATAAACTATAGTGTGTCCCCGAACATTCTCTCAAATGCAGGAATTAATGATGCGTAGAACCATAAAATATTTTCAAGTATACAAGGTGTTTCTAAAATATCAAAATAACGAGTAACTTTGTTATTTTTATAGAATGCCAGTATCTAGTACGATAACGATAATAGATCGGTGCGATAAAGTTCTCGGGCGGCTCTTCCGTCCAGCGTTTTCCTTTATTCTATATTAATGGAGATTGGTTACCGTTGGCTAAACTCTTGCTTATCCTGTGATACACTTGTATATTTCAAAGAAGGCTGTATTTAGTTCCGCTGTTTCTTCGGAACTTTCGTAACATCTAAATGTTTCTCTGTCCACTTTGCCCATTCGATCATTACAGAGACATTGTTTGAGTGAGCAATGCCCAGTAAGAGCACCTGTGATTACAATGAAGCTCCAATAGTATATTTCAGTAGAGAGTAGTAATATCCTTTTTGCTTACTTTTGGCCCGAAACATTGTCCCCAGTAGGCTATACCAAGTTTCTTTTCCCATTTTTTGAATCGACACTGATGGGCAGATATCATACATAATGATTCAACTGGCCTTGCTACTGTGGTCAAGCAGGCAAGGGTAAACCACCTGATTATCTTCCCGAGAGTACATCACAACTACAGAAAAATACATCAGAAAAAAAGATAAGGGTGGTAAATAATACAGATGATCTCCAGATGAAACTGATAAACAAGGAAAAACGATAAATATTAGAAGAAATAAATCAATATAGAATGGAATAAAACTATGGATACATTATTCGTAAAAAGAGTGCACAACGCGTAAAATCCAAAAGAACAAATATGGGATGTCAAAGAAAACCTTAAAATTAGTGAAAGGAAGAAGAGTTATGCTACGACAAACCACTAAAAAAGTTGAAAAATCAAATGTATGGGCATCAGAGATAAAAAAAATCATACAAATAACGTGTGTCAAGAACATTTTGGTCCACGAGCTCAAGCCACAACTCAAGCCATTCAAAACCATAATTAAGAAGTAAAAACTGACATAGAGAGCATTGCAGACACCTGAAAAAATTACTGCTCAGACATATACAGACACTACAGACACAAACGATGCATCAGTCTCAGGCAGCAGTGGAGAAGCCTCTCAACCAACTAGAAAAAAAAAACCACAGAGAACGATGACATACCAGCGGTGATTCTAAAAGCAATGTGAAAAATTGGCGTAGATGTTATACTGGATTTGCCAATATGACATGCATGGAAAAAGTGCAAGTGAATAGTGCGAATAAACTTTTCTCGAATCATCATTACCCTGCTACATATAATCAATGAACAGCTAAAGAACTTTCTACTTCCTGTGATAACCGAAGAACAATGTGGATTCGTACCAGGAAAAGGAACGCGTGAGCAGATATTGAATGCCAGACAGATAATAGAAACGGCGATAATATAATCTTATACCATTACTGCTTTGCTGCTAGATGGAGGAATCAATATTAGGAGTTAGAAAAATAAGTAACC
Source organism: Diabrotica virgifera virgifera (assembly GCF_917563875.1). Classification (NCBI taxonomy): domain Eukaryota; kingdom Metazoa; phylum Arthropoda; class Insecta; order Coleoptera; family Chrysomelidae; genus Diabrotica; species Diabrotica virgifera. The sequence goes on along the minus strand of NC_065443.1, from coordinate 287,056,261 downwards.
TATACACCACGGATCTATTGGTAGTAGAAGAAAAGGTAGAATGCCGAATAACAAGAGGAAGATCTGTAAAAAAATGGGCACACCAAATGAAGACTGGTGTGAAAATTCCTACATGAAGCTATCCATTTGGTACAGGATAGCAGTCAATGGAGACAGCAAGCTAACAATTGAAGATTGTCACCACGCAATAACAAAGGCTCAATGAATTAGGAGGATGAGGAGAGGACATCCATCTATATTATTAACAATCAGCGAACTAGAGATAATTTTCTCCCCCGCAAATTATTACGAACCAGATTTTTAATAATTGTGCTCGATAGCAGGAGTGATGTAGCAGTATGGGCCATTCCACGAACATACGCCTGTTTTGGATTACTTTGACAACGAATATTTTACTGTGCAACATAAGAAGTACGAAAGTAAATGGCGCTAATAATTATTCCAATAAACAACAATGTAATTTGCAATTTACTTTCCTTCTTCTTACTTAGCACAGTAAAATATTCGTTGTCGAAGTAATCCAAAACAGGCGTATGTTCTTGGAATAGGGTATATCTGCCATGCTTTGTTAGAAAATAAAGGAAGTACCTGGAAATAGAAATAATAGACAATGTGGTTGATATTAATAAGCATGGATAATATAAAACATATGTACAAAATCTGTTTTCAGACAACAGGAAACAAGATATCAGCAGACGTTTAAACATTGATAATACATAATTTTTTAGTCATTCTATTAGTCCGAATGGTCAAGCAGTCAAGAAGTAATATCACAAATTTAGACGACAATGAATAAACTAGAAACTGAACCCTAATATATTAAACATAAAAAAGCTGCAGGAATAAATAGAATAAATAGAGAATTTATTCATTATGCTGACCCTTTCTGTCACTTACAACTCCTGTCATCATTTTAATATGTACTGCTAGAGATTTTAAGCTCTTTTTTTTTAGAGATTTTTAGTGAAAGCAGACGTCATTATTCTAAAGGGAGCTTTATTCCAAAAGCATATTCACAATTCCAACGCTTCAGAATAGTGTTGGGAACGTACCGTGAACTAACGGGAATATTATAGGCTGTGCGTGAGTAACCTTCTCGGGAGTAAAGGTAACCAGGAGTAAACGTGAGCAATGGAGTATGACAGTGACTCACGACAATTCGCGATTGGACGCTCTCGTGTCGATTACATCAGTCGTGGCGGTTTACGTTACGGAACTAATGTCAATCAGTAGTCTCACTAATTTTCCTTAAAGTGATTTATTGTCACATTGTCAAAATGATATCGAGAGAGGATCTTAAAAAAGACGTGGGAAAAATCTTTCTTATAGAAGATATTTTGTTAATCCTAAAAGTGCAAAAAGTGGAGTATGGGTAAATTTTATTGCTAAGCCCTGTATACTGTTATTTGTTTGTTATAATATACCACCAACATGTTGGAAACCACTGAGCAAAATGCAGCGCTTCCGAGATACTCTAAATTTCGTAATACCTGCTACAGAATGTATAAATAGCTCTCCAAAAGTGTTTGAATTTCACGCGGGCTGACGTATCCACGTAGGTTGTTTCCCAAACTGACACAGTTTGTTCTTTGTGTCGGAATATGTTAGGTTAAGTCTGGAAGCTCACTCTGTGCCGGTGATTATGTAAAATATGTTTAGTGAAACGGCGTTTACGAGGTGTCAATGAGGTCTCTTTAATTGGGTTTTTGATATGTTGCCTGGGTGGCTGACGAGGTATTTGTTTTCATAGGTCTTTGATTGATTGACGCTTTCATTAACCAATTAGCGGAGTAGTGGTAACAGATTGGAACAGTTTTTGTCAATTTATAATTAGCTTTTACTGAAATTTACCACTTTACGTCTCTTTAACAGTTATACATTTTACGGATCGATATGAAATTTGCTATTATTGAGATTAACTGTAACATTATAGAATATTTATAACAATAAAACAATTAACAGTAGTAAAATTATGCCATTTTGTCGTATTTGTCAAAATAATATTAAAGTGGCCTTGACAATGTGTCAAAATTTTAAGGTTATGTTATATTTATACACTTCAAGGATTTTCATATTAGTTATTAAATTGATAATATTGGCAAAATTGAGCTTCTATGCTAGGAATAAGATTTCCCCTGTTAAACTGATTATTGTCCATTTATTTTTCTTATTTAGCTTTTCCGCCATATTGTAATGTATCGAACATGTATGTCGAATTTCACAGACAATATTTTTATTTAACCCTTAAATGCCCGTGATATGAAAATAACCATAAATGCCCATGTGGGGTCTCCTAGGGACCCCACTAAAATTTTCAATTTAGTAACGTCATTTAGCACTGACTAAAAGGAAAACACGGTTAAAAATAATTTTAAGCATATTTGAATAATTTTTATTTATTTTTCATACAAAATTAACGGCTTTTCTAGAAACAAATTATTTTCAATTCGAACAAAATTAAAATTAAATAATAATATAAGCATATAACTTTTAGTTGCAATTTTTACATACAATAGTTTTTTCTTCTTTTCTGTGCACCTGGCATATAAATTTTTTGCAAAAAGAGCAAACGGTATTCACTTTTCTGTCACAGTTTCGCGGACACTGGTAACAACGAGCACGTTTCTTAGCTGAATGGACGGATTGAGTTGCAACTTCGGTAGTTGGGTTTACCATTGGTATGCCACAATCTTTTAGAGCAGATTTTACATAGGCTTTATGTTTTATATATTTCGCTCTTTTTTCCATGTTGTTTCGAGCAAGCTCAGCCCCTAATTGTAACAGGAAAATACGTCTTCGTGAAAAATTATTTTTCTTCCAATCAGGATTTTTTTCAATGTATAAAATATAGGCATTTAGTGCACATATGTCTATAATATTCATAAAGAGCCTGAATGGCCAACGAGCAGTTCTTCTTTTACAGGAATATTCCCTAATCAGTTTGTCGGCATTATCAACACCACCCTTGGTATTATTATAGTCTAAAATCATCAAGGGTTTGTTTTGAGAGTCTTGACAAATTATATCACTATCGTGTTGACTTGAAAGAAGATGTACCATCCTGTGTATTTTAGGTATGTACGAAACCATAGCTAATTCTTTAGTAAAAGCAAATATTGACGACTCCGCAGGTCTTTTTGTCAAACTTAGTTGTGGTGGTGTATCAGGTTTATTTTTGCGGACGGTCCCAAGTAAAGTAAGGTTTTTAGATAAAAGATATTGAGCAAGAGGAACACTGGTAAAAAAGTTGTCAGTTGTAATTCCTCTCCAACTGCCATGATATGGTTCCACCAGATCTTTCACAACACGAAATCCCTGATTTTTCTCTATTGTACCACCTGGTAGTTTTCCAAGGTACACCTGAAGTTTTGATAAATAAGATGTTTTAACATACGCGGCAGCCCAAATTTTTATCCCATAGCGGCAAGGTTTTGATTTTATATATTGTCTAAAAGGACACTTTCCTCTAAAACTCACTAACTGTTCGTCAACGGTTATATGTTCGTATGGTTCAAAGGCTTTGTCACAGTTAGAGACGAACATGTCCCAAATTACTCGTATCGCCGCTAACTTATCCTGTTCCTTCCGCTTCACCCTGGTCACTTTGTCATCAAACCTCAAGAAACTCGATAATTCTTCAAATCGGTTCCTAGCTAATGCGGCTGTAAAAAATGACCGGCGTATTGAGGTGTCTGTAGACCATATCTCTCGTGTCGATTCTTTCCCACACCTTAAAGCACCAGCTTTGATAAGTGCTCCTAAAAAGCTATCCAGTTCATTGTTGGTAAGTACCGTCCACTCTTTTTTGTTATTCGGATGTTTTTCGTTCCACTCTTGATAACGCCTAACAGCTTCTTCATTAGTATGAAGGCATATGACATTCTTCATCTCTTCGGTCAAAAATAAATTGAAATAGTCTAAAAACGTGTTGGAATTTTTACTATAGTTTGTTAAGCCTGGATGTACATTTATAATATTTTTTTGTTGCCTCTTGGATCTCACGAAAGGTAGGCTATTCCACTGCATTCCAGATTTGGATGTATATGTTGGACCACTAACCTCACTAATATTATCGTCCACTTCGGTAGGTTCTGCATCTGATTCCTCGTCACTGTTGACTTCTAAATTGTCCTCAGTTTCCGAAACATTTTCCTCAAAAACATCTTGCTCTTCGCTATCTGATTCGTCGGTAATCTCATAGTCGAAATCGGAGTCTGATATCCCTTCTTCTATATTTCGGATAATTTTTTCATGTTCTTGGTCGCTTATTGTCATTTTCATTCTCTTACGGTCCATTTTTCAATGTAAACTGACGAAAAATGTTAAAAATAATAAAAATATTCTGGTGCCTCTAAATGCCCAATCGGGGTCACAGCGAGACCCCACTTATCTAAATCTCTCTTACAGACCACTGCACCTCACGAATGTTCGTGGTATACTAACAGAAAACGTAGGAGACACGTCCACACAAATACCTGATTGCGCGGTTGCCAAATGTTTCAAATAAAGATATTATAGCCAAAAATGTATGTCTGGGGTCCCATAGTGACCCCGATTGGGCATTTAAGGGTTAAAGCTACATTAATAACTTTATTGCTTCTTCAGGTAGTTCTTTAAGTTCTGAGGAGGTCGTATCCAGTAGATTTTTTTTTAGGTTTTTGATTACTTCTTCGATTTCGGTAATTTTGACCTTTCTGGTAGGAAGACTCATATTGAGTAGGGTTCATCTGCTATATCTGGAATAAATTTCTCTTCGCCCTCTGGAACCTCTCTCTTGTGCACTTGGAAAACTGTATGAAGATGTTCAGCGAAGGTATTAGCCCTCTCTTCGTCACTTCGAGATCAGGTGTTATCATTTTTCTAATCGGTGTTTTAGTTTATGGTTATGTTTTAAGTTTTTTTGAACAATTTCCATAACGAGTAGTACTTTTCTGCAGAGCTTGACACGTTTTCTAGAAAATTATTTATTTCTTGTTCATTGTGTTCCTGCAGGACATTTTTTAATTGATGAGTTGTTTTGTTGTATTTGGCTTTCTCTTCTAGAGTACGAGTGGTCTGACATTTATCTTTTTATTAATTGTCTTTTCTCGTATATCACGGTTTTTATATATAGCGGGTATGAGCCCGGTAGCACATGATATATCAGGTGAGGCTTTCCATGCGGCTTGTTGAATTTTTACACTTAAATGTTTGACTTCTTCTTCTATAACTTGTTTTAATTTTAGTGATAGGTTTAAATTTATAGTACTTGATATTATACAGGGTGCCTTGAAAAGATTGGTCATAAATCATACCACAGATTCTAGGGTCAAAAATAGTTTGATTGAACCTCACTTACCTATATACAATAGTGCACACAAAAAAAGTTACAGCCCTTTAAAGTTACAAAATGAAAATCGATTTTTTTTCATATATCGAAAACTCTTAGAGATTTTTTATTGAAAATTGGACATGTGGCATTCTTAAGGTAGAAACATCTTAAAAAAAATTAAAGTGAAATTTGTGCACCCCATAAAAATTTTATGGGGGTTTTGTTCACTTAAACCCGCCCAAACTTTTGTGTACGTTCGAATTAAATTAGTATTGTATTACCATTAGTTAACTTTGCCTCTTAGTACTTTTTCGATAAGCCAGTGTTTATCGACATATTTTGAATATTTGTCGAATCCACCACATATTTGTATATGCATGGTTAAGTACGATTATACAGACCTGTTAATAATCTGAAAATTTATTTATAATTTACATTTTTAGTTATATTTTGAAAAAGAAGTCACATCTCGATAAAAAGTGACTTATCAAAAAAAGACTAGGAGACAAAAAAGTTTTAAAAACACTCTGTTTAACTAATGGTACCACAATAATAGTTTAATTGGAACGCACACAAACATTTGGGGGGTTTAAAGGAGCAAAACCCACAGACAATTTTTATGTAAATATATTAAAAAAGAAGCCGCATCTCGATAAAAATTGGCTTATTGAAAAAATACTAGATGACAAAAAAAGTTTTAAAAACGTTGTGTTTAACTAATGGTACCACAATAATGAATTAATTGGAACGTACACAAACAAATGTTTGGGGGGGTTTAAGGGAACAAAACCCCCATAAAATTTTTATGGGGTGGACAAATTTCAGTATAATTTTGTTTTAAGATGTTTCTGACATAATAATAATACATATCCGTTTTCAATAAAAAATCTCTAATACTTTTCGATATATTGAAAAAAATCGATTTTCATTTTGTAACTTCAAAGGGCTGTAACTTTTTTTATGAGCACATTTGTACTAAGGTAAGTTAGGTTCAATCGAACTATTTTTGACCCCAGAATGTGCGGTATAATTTATGACCAATCTTTTCGGGACACCCTGTATATTTGAAGGTGTTCCAGTTTGTCCTTTGTTCGGCTGTTGGATACAACTAGCGGTTTTGTAATGTGGTACACTTAAGTCTACAGATTGGCCAGTCCATTGAAGCCGGGGAATAGGAAAATACTCGATAGGTTCATCATCTACTGTTCCAAGGAAGTTTTTCCTGGATTTTAGGCGCTTTCGTGGTGTTCGAGCTTTGTATGCGGCATGCCGCTCATCTACGATCGGTTTAATTTTCTCTATGTGCTCTGTAACATCTCTACGTAATGAGGATTCTACAAAATCTGCTGCTTTATATAGATTTGAGAGTGACGTTGGTTTCATGCACACCGTTAATAGGCATATCTCATTTAGCGCAGTATCAACTTGTTTAGTGTGGGCAGATCTGCCCCATACTGGGCACGAATATTCAGCAGTTAAAAACACACTGCGTGTGCCCTTATTATAAAGACGCCAGGACATGCACCCTATTTACTTTCCATTACTCCGCATTCCATTTGTTTGTTGTCAAAGTTTGTTATATGACTTGGCTTTCGTTACAATTTTCTACCACTCATTTCGATATGTGCATAGTTCCCTCCAGTTTCTCACTTACAGAATTTTGATATCTTTCATGACCCGGTCCTCCCATCTCTCTCTGAGTGTTCCCCTTGGTTTTTCAGTTTCTGATTTCCATCTGGTGTTCTTCTTAATCAGTAGGTCGTTTTTCCTTCTCTCTATATGTGTCTCAGCCGTCTCAGTCGCTGCGCTTTAATAGATCTGTGGCGACACGTTTCAATGACTACTTTTTAAATGCTAATTTTATATTTTAATTTTTTATAACTTTTTCAAAATGAAATATTACGTCCCATTTAAAATTCGCATTTAATATACAAACCATATGCATAGAAGGGCCTGTTTTAAGAAACGAAATATATCCTTATTCAGGTAAAATGCCTTTCCAGTTTTTAAAACACCAGATCTAATAAATTGTCGCCTGTCTGGCCATATGGTAGAACCACATAATGACAGATTAGTGTTTGTGGTCTATGGTGTATTCCACGAATATACGACTGTTTTGGATTATCGCGACAACGAATATTTTGGTGTGCAACATAAGAAGTACGTATTTTGCTCTAATAATTACTCCAATAAACAACAATATAATTTGCAATTTGTAAAATATTCGTTGTCGCGATAATTCAAGAGGGTCGTATATTCGTGGAATGGGGTATAGTTGGGTAGAGTCACAGCGGGCACCCCGTGCGGTCACACTCTCGCTAAAATAACAAACCCCCTTTCGAGACATTTTCACGTTCTTTTTAACGATTGAAATAAATATATTATTGACAGACAGTTAAATGTTTTTACATTTATTTTAATTTCATTTAATTGTTTCCGTGGACAATATGGTTATTACACGCAACTCAACCACCACGGAACAAATCTAACTATATCTTCTCCCTTCATTATGTCTCTTAGTTCATGGTTCATTATTCTTCTCAATTCTCCGTTGTCCATTCTTATCGGGCCCATAATCCGTCTGAGGATTTTCCTTTCGAATATTCTCAATTTTTCTTAATTTTTTCCGTGAGGCACATTGTCTCAGCTGCGTACGTAACTACTGGCCTGATTTCAACTCTGTATGTTTTCAGTTTTGTATTTCTGGATGAGTTCTTGTCCTTCATAAGCTTGTGATATCTAGACTATGTTTTGTTGCCTGCTAGTATTCGTTCCGTTACTTCTTCACTTCTCTTGTTTTGGTCATTCACTATTACTCCCAAATATTTAAATTATTGGACTCTTTCAAAAGTGTAGTTTTCTATTTTGATTTCTTTCGTCCTGTTATCTGCTCTTCTAGAGCAGAGTAGATATTTTGTTTTTCCTTCGTTAATTTCTAGACCTCTTTTCCGTGCTTCCTTTGCCAGGATTGTTACTGTTTTTTTAATCTTCCCATAAGAACTAAATCATCCGCATATTCAACTATTTGTGTTTAGGAGTGGGCTATAGTTATGGTCCAAGAGCTGTGAGACATTTTTGAGTAGGTATTTTAGGCAACCTGAAATTTTTTCAGGTGACTCTTCCATGATAGCTTAATACAAAAATGCCGGTCTGGCTGGAGGGTAGCGGTTATTTTCCCCAAAAATCCCCCCCAAAGTTAAACAAAAGGGTAAAAATTGTTATTACAAAAAATATCATTGACGTGACTTTAAAGTAAATTTAAATATTCAAATATAAAAAAAATAAACAGGACAGGCGATTTGAGGGCGATTTTAACTCTGCAAGATACTTGCATGGGCGCCCCAGGATTATTTTCAGGGGATGCATCTGAAATTCAGAAGATTTCATCTGAATCTGTACATACTATTAACGAGTATAAAATATACAACTATACATGCATAGCTATGTACATTCCTTCCGGACAGTGAGGTGCAATTATTATTTTGACAGGGTATTTTTAATATTAAAAATAAATATTCTAAAAAAGACAGGTTCCTTTTTGGTGAAATTTTCCAACTGATAGGTGAGCAAACAAATTACGCGTGCATATACCTACACGAAAAGCCCTATAGGTAAGCAGCAGTGTGAGAAAGAGCGTACACCGATAGCTATTTGCGTCCTCTGTTGTAGCTGAGTGAGTTCGTTCGCTCGAGAAAAATCACGTGACCTGACGATATCCATGTTATTGTCCTCGAAACGTTAGAGTAAATATAGTTTTTTAAGTAACTTTTTCTTAATTAAAGAAAAATAATACGTACTATGCAATAGATTTTGCAAATATGATAGAAAAAGACAAATTTATTATTATAAATTATATAGGCAGAAAAGTATAAAACTATAAACTAAATTAAATCTGTGTCCGAATCTTGTACTTCTTATTCAAACTCCTCATTTGAGCTTAAATATTCATTCTCTTCTTCTTCGTCAGACTCCCCTCGAGACTCAGATTCCTCTTCTACATGACCTGTAAATAGTTGTAATATGTATTTAGAATTAATTAAAAATTAATTAGTGATTAATTAGTTAAATTTTTAGTTAAGACTTGCCGTTGTTGAGATGTGGAGTTATCGAATAATGTTAAATATATCATGGACACACGTAACAAACACGGAAACATTAAAAAAGATGGAAAAGCAAAAGAAATACTCAACACTATAAAGGAAAGAAACGTGATCTACTTTGGTCATATACTAAGAAATAAAAAACGTGATGTGATTGGTTATATAAGGAAAAGTATTAAGCATTGGTTTTATAAGTAAGAATACGTTGCAACTCAATCAATTTATCACTAATTAATTTTTCATTAATTCTAAATACATATTACAACTCTTTACAGATCAGGTAGAAGAATCTGAGTCTCGAGAGGAGTCTGACGAAGAAGAAGAGAATGTATATTTATTTTAGCTCATTTTTCTTTCCTTCATAGTGTTGAGTATTTCTTTTGCCTTTTCCATCTTTCTTAATGTTTCCGTGTTTGTTAAGTGTTGTGTCCATGATATTTTTTACATTATTAGATAACACCACATCTCAACAATGGCAAGTCTTTCTTCAGATGCGCCCGTGATTTTCCAGGCTTCGACTCTGTATAAAAGGACAGGGAATAGGTAGCAACTCAATTAATTAATCACCGATTAATTTTTATTAGTTCTAAATACATATTACAACTATTTACAGATCATGTAGAAGAGGAATCTGAGTTTCGAAGGGAGTCTGACGAAGGAGAAGAGAATGAACATTTAAGTTCAGATGAGGAGTTTGAAGAAGAAGTACAAGATTCGGACACAGAATTAATTTAGTTTATAGTTTTACACTTTTCTACCTATATATTTATAATAATAAATTTGTCTTTGTCTATCATATTTGCAAAATCTATTGTATAGTACGTATTATTTTCCTATAATTAAGAAAAACTACCTAAAAAACTATAATATATATAATAATTACTCTAACGTTTCAAGGCACAACAACATAGATATCGCCAGGTCACGTGATTTTCTCGAGCGAACGGACTCGCTCAGCTACAACAGAGGACGCAAACAGCTATCGGTATACGCTCTTTCTCACACTTCTGCTTACCTATAGCGGTTTTCATTTATATGCAAGCGTAATTTGTTTGATCACATGGCAATTGGAAAATTTCACCAAAAAAAACCTGTCTTTTTTAGAATATTTATTTTTTAAATTAAAAAATACCCTGTTAAAATATCAATTGCCCCTCCCTGTCCGGAAGGAATGTACATAGCTATGCATGTATAGTTGTATATTTTATACTCGTTAATAGTATGTACAGATTCAGATGAAATCTTCTGAAGTTCAGATGCACCCCCTGAAAATAATCCTGGGGCGCCCATGCAAGTGTCTTGCAGAGTTAAAATCGCCATCAAATCGGCTGGCCTGTTTATTTTCTTTATATTTGAATATTTAAATTTACTTTCAAGTCATATCAATGATATTTTTTTGTAAAAAAATTTTTACTCTTTTTTTAAATTTGGGGGGGATTTTTGGGGAAAATAACCGCTACCCTCCAGCCAGACCGGCATTTTTGTATTAGGCTATCATAGAAGAGTCACCTGAAAAATTTTCAGGTTGCCTAAAATACCTACTCAAAAATGTCTCACAGCTCTTATACTATTACTTTAATTCTGCTGGCCTTGGCTGTTCCTTCTACTGCTATGTTGAATAATGTGGCTGACAGGGAATCGCTTTGTCGCATAATTTTTTCTATTGCGATTGATTTTGTGCTACCTTCCTCTGTTGTTACTTTAGCTCGAGATCCATCCATAGTCATTCGCTTAAGAGGAAATTTATTCGCTTACACTTGGTAAAGCCACTAAAAATATAGGGATGAAAACCCTTCAATGGGTATAAAATTGTTAGTTATTATAGTACATTGTTATAGATCAGATTATATGATGTTTGAACTTTAACATCATTTACATAATGGTAACGTATAACTTCTAACTATATCGGTTGTTGGCCTGGAGTCTGGAGAGAAATCTCTCTAACCTCTGGATACGGTGTGGTATTCACGCATCCAACGAGGATTGTTATGTGAACCGTATACAATTATGCAAATTTACGTTTCCATTAATTAAAAAAAAAATGGCCTAATCGCAAAACATATTACTTGAAAAATTTGGATCGTTTTGGTTGAAACATGTTTCCATCATTATGGCTGCAAACTCTTCATGTCTATTAAAATCATAATCTGGCATCACCTGAACTAATCTTATATTGCATTGATGGAAATTATTTTCAGTGTGCTCTCAAATTTAAAATAAATGTTATTAGCACAAAAAGATGAATATATTCTGTGGCATTCTACATACATTAAGGGGAAAGGCGCAAAATATCGTCTGTCAAAATTTTCAATGTTTTTTAAATGTAAACATTTTTTCGAATTCTTAGAAACTAATAAGTTTTTTTGACAAATTTAAACGCAGAATGAAAGATTACGTTATTACCTAGGGCCGAAAGTCCCTTAGAATAAATAAAAAGTTTCTTTTGAATAAAGTATTTGCAATTAAAAATCACACTAAATTTTCCCTTTTATTTTCACCCCTGTAACTTATTAAAATAAACGTTATAGACGTTTTAAGGGACTTTTGGCCCTCAGTAATGATATGTAATCTTTCATTCTGTGTTTAAATTTCTCAAAAATATTTATTAGCTTTCTCAGCTTTCGAAACAATCAATACATTTAAAACACATTGAACATGTTTACAGACGACATTTTGCGGCTATGTCCTTAATGGTATGACCCAAAATAGAAACTTATGGAGAAATGTGATTATAAAAGCCAACCCCTCGTTGGGATAAAGGTAAAGATAGCAATTACGATTTTATTTGCTATAGCTGTACAACTAAAATACGCAAATTTTAGGTTCTCTTTTTTAAATTTATTTTCTCCTTGCCCTATAAAGTTTTTCCTTTAACATTTTCTCCAGTGCGATTTTATTGTTCTCAACGGACAATAAAATTCACATATATCATGTTAATAATCTACCGTGCCCATCATTTTTATGTCTTGTTGGAACCTTTGCGCTTCTATTCATCTAGAATATATAGCAATGTTCTATTTTTATTGTAAATTTTACAATTTTATGGGTAAGGCTGATAAAGAGAAAAAAAAAACAATAACTAACACAATTTACTAAAATTACATAAATTGTCAAGAATCGATATGAAGAGACGAGTTAAGGTTGCTGTATAAAAAAATACCAAGAAATTTTACGAAATCAATGGTCCTGATTTGCCTGTTGTTAAGGTGATACAGTAGCGATCAACAGGTAGCAACAAACGCGGTCCACGATTGCGAAAGTTCTGCGAACTTTCAAAAGTGAGGCAACAATGCGTCGGTAATTCGACACTGACAGTGACGTTTATACTATCAAAAACAATAACTTTTATACACATAGGCGCGAAATGTTGCCTAGTCAGTGACGTTCGATTTCTTGTTATAAAATAATCGATTTTTAGTAGTTCCAAGATTACACAAAATCTAGGCATGGGATAAAAAAGTTTATTTAAAGAAAGTTTATTTTTTTGTCTTTCTTAATGGCGGTACAGGCTCCTTTTTTCAATATTTTATTTAGTTATAGAGTAATTTCCACGTACTAACATATTTCTAAAATTGGGCTCTGTACCGCCATTCTTTGTTATATTACGAATATGTGTGCCAAATATCTCGACAAAACATTCAAAATTAGAGCCGCAATCTTGGAACGCGTTTGTTGCTACCTGTTGATCGCTACTGTTTTAAGAAGCAAAGCTTGAAGAGCTCCTTTAATGGGTAATGCTACAGTTGTATCTTCGTTAATAGAGAGCAAATTAGACTCGGAACAGATTTTTATTTTAAGTAGATCAGAAGTTATATTTGCTTGTGGAGTTCCAGAATTTGTGGTGCTCTAAGTGGTACTGGTATCATCAACAAAAAGAAAATTTTCTCTATCGTTTTTTAAATTGGTGACGTCATTAATAAACATAAGAAAAAGTAGAAGACCCAATACTGAACTTTGTGGTACCCCACATAAAATGTTTTTGAGACTAGTCTCTATTATTTACTCTAATTAGTGTTTCCTATTATTCAAGTACCTAAGAATGGAACCAATTCAAATAAATACTTCGAATTCCGTAGAAATTTAGTATTTTTGTCAAAATGTCGTGATTTACACAATGAAAAGCTTTGGCATAATTTCAAAAAACAGTGGCAGTGTGTTGTTCAGTGCTTGATAATTAAATTTGCATTTTTCGTTAAAAATAGCAGGAAGTACAGTCGCGTAAAAAGTACAATCACCAGCTACCCTAAAATTTTTTATTCTTACATTTTACCAACCATCCACTATTTCATAAACACAATTTGTTTAAACCTTATCCAAGTATCGTTTTCGTTAGGGCTATCTCCTACTTTCTGCAAGCTTCAATTATTTTCGTGAGAAACTTTTAACAGCTTTCACTTTACTGCTACTATTTTATAACTCAAATGTAGACTCTGTAATTTTACATAAATGTCCGGATAAAATTCTTTAAGTTCTGTAACAAAGGATTATGTGAGGATGAGCTTGTAAAAGACTTTATAAAAAGAATCGTTAAAATGTTTATGACAAGATTCACAGGTATACGTAGTACCTACTTGTAAGTTTGTTCGAGTTTTTTCCCAAAGGAAAAGTGGGAGCCGTAGTTTCCTTATCGTATTTTCTTCCATTAATATGATCCGTTAAAGTATTAGAGATATTATTGTATATTTGGCTGACTGAAGAATCTATTGCAACTGGCTGAATGACTTTTATTTGCTGTAAAAAGGGGAAATAAATAACTATCTACTAGTAAATATTCTTCAATATAAAACTTGCAAAATTCCTCAAGATTGGCTAACATCTACGTGTGTTCCCTTTCTTAAATCTAACATACTTTGGGCTAATTAGTAAACTACAAGGAAAAGTTATTTACCAGCAATTTTATTGCTGGAATCGAATCGTATGATTGTATATATTAATAATATAGGTATGCAAAGTCCGCAGATAGTGTGCTACTTTTTTTATAAACAAAATGGCGCCCGATAATCGTGTTTTTTCCAATTTTTTGCTATAACTCCAAAGATTTTAACTTTACACCAAAAATACCCTAATAAAAATTCACCGTAATTAAATTTTGCATACAGACATGCTTTTACCGATTTACCTGGACGAAAATTTTCCCTGGAAAATGCGGGTTTTTCCAACAAAATTTTTAATTTTCAACTAAAATTTTAGATAAGTAATTGTTCATCAATAATTAAATAACTTGGTAATATAAAAGCTCTTTTCGTATAGATTATAATTCTGGGAGCCGATGGAAATTGAATGAACAGTTTAGCAACACTTGAATTGTGAATTAAAAATTTACGGTCACTATAATTACCACAATAGTTATGATACATAAAAATACCTATGACTTTTGTATAAAAAGACACTGTACCTATCTAATGTGCTCTACAGAATTGAAATTGGACTATTTAAGCGGCCTCAGGAATATTTTAAAATTATAAACAATTTTTTGGCTTATAAACAAATAGAATATCTCGGAAAATATTAAACTAAATTAAATCATGAAAACGATATTGGAAAAAAAGCAGCAGGGCGCTTCTTCTAAAAGAAAAAACGTTTAATTGTGGTAAGTGGTTCCTGAGATATAACCGGTCAAACTTGACCGGTATTTACGACAAAGATATAAACAATAGGATCATAATTTTTGAAACATCACCTATTTATTTCGGTCCTCTTTGTCCCCAACAATTTTCATATCTTTAAAATACTCATAACATATATTATTATAATAAAAACTATCGACATTACGAGTGAAAATTGACAAAACTAGCAAAATTCCAATCAAAAATTAGGTTGGAGAAAAGTTAATCTCAAAGTTCAAAATCGGTATACGTTAAAAAAATGCATTATCTCGGCTTCCCACGGAGCAATTTTCTTCATTCTTTTTTTGTTCCCAAGTAGAGCCATTTAACTAACGCATTAATAAATGTCAAACTTGCTTTTTTTTGTTATCATAGATTAATTTCTTATCATAGAATTTATTTTTAAGAAAAGAAAACTACATATTTTTTTCCATTTGTAGACTGATTTTAGATAAACTTACTACAAGTGTACCTTTCAACGTTAAAAACACAAATATTCTCATTTGAAAGCTTTATAATTATTAAACAATCCTTATTTAAACAAATTAAAAATTTTTGTTATAATAAATAAATAAACTTATTATAACAAAACAAAAGCAACTATGACATTTAATAATGCATTAGTTAGATGGCTCTACTCTAGTTACTTGGGAATAGAGATGGCGGTTTTTGACAAAACACCGGTTTTCGGTTATACCGGTTTTTTCTGCTTACGGTTTAACCTGACGGTCATAACCGGCCGAAAAACCGGTTTTTGGAAAAACCGGTTTTCGGTTTTTTTAATCTAATAGGTTACAAATTTACATTTACAATACACTTTAGTTTACGATACTCCATTCGACTCGATATCGTATCAATATGATCAAAATTAGTACTATCGAAAGAACATGTATTACTTTTAACACGTTTGTATATTTGTAGAATAGGTACATTTTTACTCATTGAATACTTCCTGTATGAGTGTGTCGTTTTGAAAACGTAGCGAAATTCTTGGAGATTCGTATTCGTAATCAGTAATTCGATATTCATAGTCAGAGCATTATTTTTGGTAATCAGAAAAAGTCATTCACCCACTTTCAATGTCAAGAGTTAAGTGTGAAAAATAGATGTTGTTTGCGTCTAATTCAACCAGATCACTTCTTATGTAAATATTATGATTACAAATACCTTTTCAAGTAAATATTATAATAAAACTTATTAATTGTTTCTGGCTGATGTGAGATTGCACTTTCAGTTTGCTTCTGTATTTTATATAAAATAAAATTTGAATTATGGTTTTGTTTGGAATAATTACTTGAGAATAATAATTATAATTGGGATTCAAAATAATACCTAACCTAATTCTAATCACCGTAAAAACATAATAACCGGTTTTTACTTTAAAAAGAAAAAACCGGTTATAACCGGGACAAAAAAAACAACCGGTAAAACCGGTTATTGCGAAGTAAAAACCGGTTTTAGGTTTAAACCGGTAGGTTTTTCCCATCCCTACTTGGGAACAAAAAAAGAATGAAGAAAATTGCTCCATGGGAAGCCGAGAAAATGCATTTTTTTAACGTATACGGATTTTGAACTTTGAAATTACATTTTCTTCAACCTAATTTTTGATTGGAATTTTGATATTTTTGGCAATTTTTACTCGTAATATCGATAGTTTTTATTATAATAATATATGTTATGAGTATTTTAATTATATGAAAATTAATGTGGAGAAAGAGATCCGAAATAAAAAGGTGATGGTTCAAAAATTATGATCCTATTGTTTATATCTTTGCCGTAAATGCCGGTCAACTTTGACCAGTTGTATCTCAGGAACCAGTCATCACAATTAAACGTTTCTTCTTCTAGTAGAAGCGTCCTGCGGCTTTTTTCCATGACCGTTTTTATGATTTAATTTAATTTAATATTTCCCGTGATATTCTATTTGTTTATAAGCCAAAGAATTGTTTATAATTTTAAAATATTCCTTATAGGCCGCTTATATAGTCCAATTTAAATTCTGTAACGTACATGAGATAGGTACAGTGTCTTGTTATACAAAAATCATAGTTATTCTTATGTATCATAATTATTGTGGTTATTATACAGTGCGTCCATAAAGTAACGCATAAATTCATTATTTCGTAAACCAGCGACATTAATGAAAAATCCTGAAACGTTTCGATTTTTATTTTTAGATTCAGATTTTTTGGCATATATATCATACTAGTGACGTCATCCATCTGGGCGCGATGACGTAATCGATGATTTTTTTAAATGAGAATAGGGGTCATGTGATAGCTCATTTGAAAGGGTATTTAATTTTCTATTCACTAATATAAACATTAACCTAATTATTTATACAAGGTGTTCAAAAAAACATTTTTTTAATTAAAATAATTGAGACAAAAAGAAGAAAGTACCTAATTTATTTAATTCAAAATACGTTTTCCTGTTGTCAGAAAACAGGAAGAAAATGTTTATTTGAGAAATAAATATTGTTTTTTGCTTAAATTCGCTTGTCGCTTGGGAGAAATTTCGTTTAAGAGAAAATCAATGTTTATTTGTCAAATAAAATTTTTTCTGTTTACTGACAGTAGTAAAATGTATTTTGAATTAAATAATTACATTATATTCTTCTTTTTGTCTCAGTTATTTTAATTAAAAAAATGTTTTTTGAACACACTGTATAAATAATTATGTTAATGTTGTTTATATTATTGGATAGAGAATTGAATACCCTTTCAAATGAGCTATCATATGACCCCTATTCTTATTTAAAAAAATCATAAATTACGTCATCACGCCCAGATGGATGACGTCACTAGTATGATATATATGCCAAAAAGCCGTAATTTAAAAATAAAAATCGGCCTATTCCGGGAATTTTCCTTAAAGTAACCGGTTTACGAAATAACGAATTTATGCGTTACTTTATGGAAGCACTGTAGTGACCGTAAATTTTTAATTAAAAATTCGATTGTTGCTAAACTGTTCATTCAATTTCTATCGGCTTTTGGAATTATAATCTATACGAAAAGAACTTTTATATTGCCAAGTTATTTAAATATTAATAAACAATTACTTATCTAACATTTTATTTGAAAATTAAAGATTTTGTTGGAAAAACCCGAATTTTCTGGGGAAAATTTTTGTCGAAGTAAATCGGGAAAAACACGTCTCTATGCAGAATTTAATTACGGTGAATTTTTAATTTGAGTGTTTTTGGTGTAAAGTTAAAATCTTTAGAGTTATAGAGCAAGAATTGAAAAAACACGATTTTCGGGCGTCATTTTGTTTATAAAAAAAGTAGCACACCATCTGCGGACTTTGCATACCTATATTGTTAATATATACAATCATAAAATTCCTGGTAAATAACTTTTCCCTAAAATGGCCTATTCTCCCATAATCTGCTCAGACTAACAATAGTGTAGGAAACAGAGGTTGAAACTCGCAAAATGGACACAGGTCCGGTTTTATTTTTTTTCTGGTATATCATGGGGTGCTTATTATGTGACTAACTTTTTCTTAAAAAAATTCGCCCCGGAACCCCCTTTTCTTCCCCTTAAAGGGGGTAATTTGTGGTTTTTGCGAAACGTAGCCCTTCCTGTACGATTTGCAAAAAATTTACTTAATAGTAAAATGAAGAGGACTATATTTTCTACTATGTATTTATTTTCCGACAGCATATGTCTATCACCCACCGTTTAGCGGGGGTGGCGCCCCAAAGTTGACAAATTTTAAAAAAAGATTAAAAAAATTATTTTTTCCTAACTGTAATCAAAATTAAGAAGAATTCCTGCGGTAATTAATCACAAATAAGTGGCTGATGTTTTGGTATAGGTTTCATTTAAGGACAATTGCAATTTTTTTAATTACAGGATGTTACATTTTAAAAAACCCCTTTTTATACCATCTGTACCGCCTATGCTAGAGTAAAAAAACTTTCAGCGATTATCCATGTAGTAGTGCTATTTAGAAATGCATAGGTCATAATGTCTAGCAGACAGTGTGTTCATTTATTTTCCATAAGTACGTTATCCATAAAATTAATAGGTGACGAAAAAAACTGGAGCCCGCCAAAGCATTTCTGAGGTTTTCGGCGCCACTGTGCCGTAACGCTCACTTATACGAAAAAAATGCATAGGACCTGATTTGTAGAGAAAATAATGGTCTTTAATTCTGTATAAGTTTTGTTTTAAAAAATGCATAGGTAATGAGAAAATCGTCAAAAGATGCTCTACAAGGGATAGGGGTAGTTTCTGCAGTTTATTTTTAAGGATAGGGGTAGTTTCCGCAGGGATGTTGCAATAATCATATATATTTATGAAAAACCCTATCCTAGTTCCTAAAAGGAACTTATCAAACCTGTCGGGATTTTGGGGTAGGTTCAGACTGATGATGTGGTTCTCATTACAAGAAGTAAAGAAAAACTGGCAAGTACGACAAAAAGACTGTTTCGGGATAGCGCTAAGATTGGACTGGAAGTGAATATAACTAAATTCAATTACCTGGAAATTGCGAGGAAAGAAAAAAGGAACAGCAAAGGACACATTTAAGTTGGAGGTGGAGAATGGATCAGAGGTAGAATTTGGGAGGAGAACGAATATATATTTGGGTACACTTATCTATCAGACAGATCGTTGAAGTACTTATCGATCAGACATGTAGGGAAGAAGCAGAAATCCAGTTAAGACTGACTAAGAGTAATAGGTGCGCTGGGGCTATGAACAACATAATTAAGGCTAAAGAAATATCGCGTAAAACAATAATAAGAGTATCCTCCTCCTCTATCTGTTCTCCTTCGTAAGAATGTAGTGGCGTCATGTAAGTCGTTTGACTATTTCTGTCCAATTCTCTCTCTCTTGTGCGTGTTGTTTTGCTTCGGAGAATGAGTAACCAGTCATGTCCTTTATTTGGTCCGACCATCGTAATGGAGATCTTCCTCTGGATCTTCTGCCCTCTACGTTGCCTTCAACTATCATTCGTTCCATGCCTTCTCTTCTTCTAGTTATATGTCCAAAATATCTCAGTATATTTTGTTTGATAGTTGTGCTGAGTCTAGTTTTTATGTTAAGTTCGGCTAATATTGAATTATTTGTGCGATGTGCTGTCCATGGTATGCGCAACATTCTCCGGTAGACCCACATTTCAAATGCCATTATACGTTTTGAATCTGCTTTTTTGATGGTTCAAGTCTCTGAAGCGTAGGTGGCGATAGGCAATATTAATGCTCGAACAAGGCGTAATTTTGTGTTTTTTGTAATGTCAGTATTCTTCCATATTTTTGTGAGTTTGGCTGTTGCCGATTTGGCCATTATAACGCGCCTACGGATCTTGTCTTCGCATCAATCGCATCCTCCACTGTTAGTAATAACGGAGCCTAAGTAATTAAATTGTCTGACCACTTCGTATCCTGCCAAGTCTCTTATCTCCAATTGGTTGTTTCTGATTCTATCGATGATCATTACTTTGGTTTTTTGTATATTTATTTTTAAACCATATTCCGTACTCACCGTTCCTAGCCTATTCATAATTTCTTCCAGTTCTTTTGGTGAAGACGCCAATATAACAGTGTCATCAGCATAACGTAGGTTTTTTATTTTTCTTCCTCCTATAGTTGCCCCACCTTGCTATTCCTCAAAAACTGGACGCATAATGTGTTCACTATATATATTGAATAGAATGGGGGATGTTATACATCCCTGCCGCACTACAGAATTTAATTTAAATTTTTTCGAAACCACATTATTAACTCTTACATTAGCGGTGTTATTTACATAAAGTGCGTGTAATAGATATATTAGATGTTCTGGCGTACCCATTTCTCTAAGTATATGCCACAATAAGAGTATACAAAATGATAATTAGACTCACAATGCCATACGAGGCCGAGACATGGACTATGAATAAAATCATACAGAATAGATTGGAAGTCTGGGAAAAAAAGACACTTCGTAGAATATTTGGCGGAAAAGTAGCAGAGGGATAATAGACAAGACGAACGAACGAAGAAGTGTACCAACTGTATGCTCACCTGCCGATATCAAAAATAGTGAAAAAACGCAGACTAGAATGGCTCGGCCATCTAGAAAGAATGCAGGAGCATAGACAAGTCAAGATTTGGTTGGAGAGCAACTAAGGGCAAAAAAAAGAGAAGAAGACCAAGAAGGAAATGGAGATATGAAATAATGTAAGATATCAGTGAGTTGGGAATCTGACAACTACGAATAGACAACGATGGAAATTATCCATCCAGCAATGGGCCTAAAAGACCTGTTAATGTTATACACACATACATATTATTCAATATCACCAAGTGATTTATAGACCAGGGCGCATCTATAAAAATATTAGTACATTTGGACATTGAGAGGTGACTCAAATTTTTTTGCATAAATTGCTTGAAAATAAATCAAATAATATTTGAGTTATCCTCCCTCTCAAAAAGGTCCGGAACATTGTTTAAATAATCAAAATGTCAAAAAATTAAGGAAAAATTCGATTTTTTTCTTCGTTTTTTGATTATAACTTTAAAAGTGTTCATTTCCGAGAAAAGTTGCACTGACATAAAAGTTGCGTAATTAAATTTCCTACAATATAGAATTGGTTAGGAATTTAAAAAATAGCCACCCTTGTTGCAAAATAGCAATAATTGCGAAAAAAACATACAAAAATAAGTATTGGCATTTTACGTTTTTCAACCATTTATGCTACACTTAGGACCTTCATATTTCACCCAGAAAAATTTTATGATACAGTAAAACAATACTGTAAATTTCAATACGATCGGTTCAATAGATTTTGCAAAATAAATTTTGCAATCCGGCTTTCGTAAAAAAATTCATTTTTTCAAAATGTTACAGGGGTGAAAATAAAGCAGATAGCAAGTTGAAATTTTCTTGCGTATAGAAGTGTACTGTACCTTTCATTTGCAATTTTGCAAAATTAAAATCGATTAACACCACGGCGTCAGGATTTTTTTAAATAAACATTAATTATTGGTGCTACGCGCAGGACAGCGGATAGTTTGCTCTGATTGGGCATTTCAATGACCTTCGATAATGATTCATACATTTTAATTTTTATTTCATTTCGATATAAATAAATAAATTTGTTTATTGCAAAAAAAACACATACTCTATCCTTTGAAATAACACTTTTATTAGCAAAAACTTTCTTTGTTCATATATTTTAACTTAAAAAATAAAAGTTTATTATTTTTAAACATATGAAATTGTTTAAACAATATTTCACAAACAATAATAAAATTAGTTTGATTTTTGTGGAATTAAAATATTAAAATACAACAAAATAGAGAGTAAGGAAATAATATATTAGATAAAGATTGGAAGAAATTTTGGTGGAAATCAACTTGTGTGAATCGAACACCGCTGTCCTGCGCGTAGCACCAAAAATTATTGTTTATTTCAAAAATTTCCTGACGCCGTGGTAATTAATCGATTTTAATTTTGAAAATTGCAAATGAAAGGTACAGTACACTTCTATAAGTAAAAAAAATTCAACTTGCTATCTGCTTTATTTTCAGTCCTGTAACATTTTGAAAAAATGAATTTTTTTTGCGAAAGCTGGATTTCAAAATGTATTTTGCAAAATTTATTGAACCGATCTTAATGAAATTTACAGTATTGTTTTAATGTATCATAAAGTTTTTCTGGGTGAAATATGAAGGTCCTAAGTGTAGCATAAATGGTTGAAAAACGTAAATTGAAAATACTTGTTTTTGTATGTTTTTTTCGCAATTATTGCTATTTTGAAACTAGGGTGACTATTTTTTAAAATTTTGAACCATTCCTATATTGTAGGAAATTTAATTACGCAACTTTTATATCAGTACAACTTTTCTCGGAAATGAATACTTTTAAAGTTATAATCAAAAAACGAAGAAAAAAAATCGAATTTTTCCTTCATTTTTTGACATTTTGATTATTTAAACAATGTTCCGGACTATTTTGAGTGGGAGGATAACTCAAATATTATTATTTGAATTTTTTTAAAGCAATTTCTGCAAAAAAATTTGAGTCACCTCTCAACGTCCATCTCAAAACAGATCCGCCCTGGACTATTATAAGACAAGACAGCAACAAAATAACATTAACAGACAACACCACTGAGATACCTGCGCAAAATGTACACCTGTATACATCAAATTCGTCACGGAAAAATCGAGCCAAAGAATTTAATCGACAAACCAAATGTGTATTTTTTTAACTGACATTTTTATTTTAACCTTATCGCTACAGACGCAAAACAGACAAGCAGAATGGTGCATCTAGTGGTCTATTTTTGTATTGATTGTAAGTGTTGATGTGTTGGTAAATCTCAACTACATAGTTGAGATAAACTCATAAATTTTGGGTCTGTATTTACGTCAGTAAAAAGTTTCCGGGGATCTTAATTTGTGATGGGCTTTTTATAGATATTATTAATACGTTATTTTAAATGTGTTGATCGAAATATACCACAATTAATACCTACACTTTTAATTTTTACCCCAAGAAACAAAACCGACAAAGCACTTGAAAATCGAAAAATTACTGGCCGCTATTTTTTTAAATGTAATATCTGGGGGAAGTCAATAGAAAAGGCGTACCGTCTCGTAGGCATCGGAATTTTCACTTTTTATTAACATTTAAGCAAAAAAGCAACTTTTTCATTCATTTCAATATTGTTAAAAAACTACGCATTGTAGATGAATAAGTTCAACAGACAACTTTCTTGAAAATACTTGATTTTCAAAATGAGATTTTCTGAATTAAAAAATAATGAATACACAAAAAAAGTTATTGCAAACTAAACCCGAAAATAAGCATTTTTTTTTCAATCGTTTATAATTATTAAAATAAACAATAAAAATTATTAATATTTAAAATATATTTCACAATATCAGTTTTTCTGCAGTTACTTTTGCAGTTCTGCAGTTATTTTTATAGATTTTGGTGAGTAAAGGTTTTCTGAGGCGGCTGATATTATAGTGGCCATTACATTGTTGTCAGATTTTCAGTTTTTCTGAAAATCTAATGAACTTTCTTATTTTAAACGGAACACCCTGTATACTTTGTGCGTTTTGAAATCCTAAGAAATACCGATTATTTTTCATGTTATAAGCCCTATACCTAAATGCCATAATTTCGGAGTTATTGCTACATTTATTTAAAAAACAAAATTTAAACAAATTATAAAAATCATTTTTTTCGGCTCAGGTAAATATTACTTTAGGTTCTTTGGATCATTGGGAACAAAGTTTTTTTGTAATTTTTCTATACAATTAATCGTTTCCGAGTTATAAACAATTATTTAAAACTGAAAAAAAAATCGAATAATGATAATTTTCAAGGTTCAAAAACACAAATAAAAAATATAAATTTAGAAATTACGAAGTACCTAAATTCAAGCTCAACCCTTTTTCTAGGAGCTCGCCATAAGAGTTTTTGGCACGTTTTATTCTAAAACATCGCTTTTTAATTTGTTAATAAAGCGCATATGAGAGGACGGGCGATCGGGCTTTATTAGAGAGTTATTGCCAACGTCTTTTAAGTCGACCTGTAATAAAATATCCTTTATTTTGACATATAAGCATGCGCAGTATTGCGTCTTTTATTTTTGTCTTTTAATAAAATACAGGCCGCCTGTATTTAAGGAAAATTAGAGGACATCTTTATTTTAATAAAAGTTCCTTTATTTTGACATAACGTGTCAAAAATGTGAAGAAAGGTCTAACTTCACTTGTATTTTGAATTTATCTTGTCGCTTCTTTGGATTGATAATTTATGTATTGTGGGATTGATATTTGATTAAACTTTCATCATTAAAGTTGTATGTTGGGTTTTATTTATTAAAAACAACTCTAAGTAATATTCTGAGATATAGATTATTTATGTTTTGACCCAAACGAATATAGAAAAGAACATTTTATTGAAGCTCGAGTTATTACAAGAAGTTGTAAAAAGGAATATTATGTAAATAATTTTAAATTGTTACTAATTACAATGATCAGACTTAAAATATCAGTAACTCATTTATTAAACTCAATATATTTTACATTTTTCTATAGAAATAAATATTTATTGAAGATATAAGAGATTGAAGATATAAGATCAATAAATTTTAATGAAAGTTGGGATTTGTTAAAATTCTAGATTCAAAATAGAGTTCTATTCAACAGATATATAACAACAGGTTAACAAAATAAAACAAAGGTTCAAGTATTTATTTTTGAAAATTTAATCTTTTATAGATTAGAATCTATAAAGTTTTTAATCAAAAATATTAATACACTTTCATTTTCATGCCAACTTCTTCTTTTGGTTCTTATCCATTTCGAATGTTGGAAATCATATAGCAATCGTAACCTTGCTAGCTGCGATTCGAAACAGTTTCATTGATATTCTCCCTCTACCAGGTCTTCGCTTACCTTTGACTGTACCTTGCAATATGTACTGCAGCAGGGAGTAACGGTGCTGATTTATCATATGTGTCCCAGATACTGCAGTTTTATGCGTTTAACGGTAAACACAATCTCCCAATTCCTTCTTCATTCCTCCTTGTTCGTGATCCATTTCATGCCATCAGTATTTGTTTATTTAAACATTGCCAAAAAAATTAATAAAAACCAGCATAAAGCCTAATTCTTCTATTATCTTTTTGTATATCGGGAAGTTTATCTGACAGATTAGAGGTCTTTTCATTTTCAGATAACTAATTATTGGGAAGTTTATATAACAGTATCCTTAGTATCTGTCTTTTCAGCTCCGGATAACTAGTTAACGGGAAGTTTTTCTCTGTCAGATATCTATTAGTATCTAATCTGTCAGATAAACTTCCTGATAACTAGTCATCCAGAGGTGAAAAGAAAGAAAGAGAGGGCCATAATGGATAAAAGATCAAACGCCAATAGCATGTATGTATATATTTATAAATTTATTATTTAAAACCTGCTAATGATCATAAAATACTTAAAATCAGTCACCAATATAATATTTATATTTATTTATAAATTTATTAACAAACTGCAGTCCAATAAAAATAAAATTAGTTTAAGCGCTAGCTTTAAATGTCGAACAATAATTTTAAACAAACACACACACAATTTAGTGGCATTAGATTAGCTCCTGGTTGAAAATGTACTGCCACAGCTTCTATATCAATATCAACAGCACACTCATTTGCCAGTATTTCAACGTTTTCTCTATTATGTACTACTGCAATATGTAAAACTGAACAAACTGATATTATTCTTTGAATAAAAGGTAACTTGCATCTCATTACATATGGTAAAATGGGAAATCTCTTCACAATACCAAATGTTCTTTCAATAACAATTCTTGAAGGGATTTGTGATGGATTATAAAAACACAACTTCTGTCTGAAAATTCTGGAATGGTGTCATTCGGTAGTTGTAGTTGAGGAATGGATATCCACTATTCCCTAATAATATATTCTCCAGAAATTCCCCATTACATATACCCATAATGCAAAAGTATTTAAAAACTCCTAAAATAGTATTTCCAATTTATTGCACTTCCATTTTATTGAACGATGAGTATTATGGGATATATTATGTTGTTCTCTAAACATCTTTAAATGACAAAATAATTAAATTTAACGTTTTACTCTTCAATTATCTTATTTTAATTTATATCGACAAATGGAATTTTATAGGTTATTTTTCTATTTACAAAAATATTTCATGTCATTTGTCAAAATAAAAGATTCTTTAACTGCGTTTGCAATACCACTCTTTTAGACCCGTCCTGTATTTGTCCTTTATTAAAGTATCCTGTAATAAAGGATCCTTTATTTGCCGGTGGCAATAACTCTCTATTAACAACTAAAAAAATATTTTAATATAAAACAAGTTCAAATTACTTATCGGTACCTGATAAAATAAGGCTTGAACTTTAAAATTATGTACGTATGTCTTGTTTTAATCTGAATTTATATCATTGTGAATATATTGCATTATTTATATTAATTTTGATTAACATTATAAAACATAAAAATCAGTCAAAACCTTTAACACAGAACTTTAATCAAAAATAAAAAGAATTAACAAAATTATAACTAGCAATAATAAATAAAATCAAACAATATGCTGTATATGTCCACCACCAACATCTCTAAATATCCTAACTTTTCTTGTTAAGTTGACGTACACTGCAAAGTTGACGTAAACTGGAAAGTTTATCTGAATTAAGAATATACAATATACATGCACTGTATAGCTATCTCTGCCGTTCAGAGCCACTTATGGTGACAATAATTTTGGATCAAACGTTATTTTGTAGCTGATGCTCTCGTGGCAAGTGCATCAGGTCTTTCGTTGCCGTTTATGCCCCGATGACCTGGAACCCATACCAGTATAACACTGTTATGTTGTGCCAGTCTGTCACGTTCTCGTCGACATTCCCACACTAGCCTAGAGTTCACCTTAGGGCTTATAAGAGCCCCAATGGCTGCTTGGCTATCTGTGCATATGTTAACTCGCTGCAGTTCGAAGGCCCTCAAGTCGTTTTCTCTTGCACACTGCAAGATTGCAAAAATTTTTTGCTAAAATACAGAGGTATATTCTCCCAGTGGGATAGAAATGTTGAAGTTTCCACCACTACAGAATATTCCTGCGCCGAACCTTCTGCAGTTTTAGACCCGTCCGTCTACTTGGTCGAGTAGTTTTTAAACGATTCTATTTGTTTATCCCATTTGAGAAAAAATGGCCATTTTAAAATGGCTGTATAGATGCTTCGTCAATATTTAGAAGGGTATTTTTGATCTCATTCTCTTCGTAAGGTCTCAAATTTTTATATTCTTAAAAAGTATATTCTTGTTTTTTCCATAGTACCAGTACCATTTTTCGCCTTATAAACAATTAAATTAACTGCGCCGTTTTAAACCTTCCAAAAAAAAGATATACCGTCTAATTAGTCCAGAAAGCCACTGCGCATCCGCTAGGAAAAATATTCCGATTCGGATTTTTTGTACAATCTTACTCAAAAAGGACCCCTTTTAACAATTTTGCATGTTGCTAGGACCAAAAGCGGGTCAAAAATTTTTTAAATGTTTTTTTTGTTTTTTCCTAAAATTATTTTTTTGCATGGAACAAAGTTTTTTTAGGTTTTCTGGACAATTCCAAACAGAAAATGTATGTAGTGACTTTTCTCTAAAGTTGATAGTTTTTGACATATAAGCAATTAAAAATTGAAAAATTGTGAAATCAGCCATTTTTAACCTTCAAAATCTATGTGAAAAACTTAAGTTGCCAAGGTAGGTAGATATTCTTTAAACACCAATTGATGAAATCCCGAAGAGTTTTTTGCAATACAGTATTCAAAACTCCTTTGTTTTTTAATTTCTAATCACGCGTGCGCGACACTATTTTCCACCGTTGCGTTGTACCTATGTGTATACAGTATGGTGCAAATGAAAGGAATAAATTCCTTATTTCGTAAACCGGCGACTTTAAGAAAAAAACCCGAAACAGGTCGATTTTTATTTTTAAGTTATGATATTGTGGCATATATGGTATACTAGTGACGTCATCCGTCTGGGCGTGATGACGTAATCGATGATTTTCTAAATGAGAATAGGGGTCGTGTGGTAGCTCATTGGAAAGGTTCTTCAATTCTCTATTCAATAATGTATACATTTACATAATTATTTATACAGGGTGTTCAAAAAAATTTTTATTAAATTAAATTATTTGACAAAAAAAGAAGTAGAAGGACACCCTGTATAAATAATTATATAAATGTTTATATTACTGAATAGATAATTAAAGAACCTTTCAAATGAGCTAGCACACGACCCCTATTCTCATTTAAAAAATCATCGATTACGTCATCACGCTCAGATGGATGACATCACTAGTATAAAATATATGCCACAATATCATAACTTAAAAATAAAAATCGACCTGTTTCGGGATTTTTCCTTAAAGTCGCCGGTTTACGAAATAACGAATTTATTCCTTTCATTTGCACCATACTGTCGATGGAAAATAGTGTCGCGCACGCTTGATTAGCAATTAAAAAACAAAGGAGTTTTGAATATTATAGTGCAAAAAACTCATCGGGATTTCATCAATAGATGTCTAAAGAATATTTACCTACCTAACATTCAAATTTTCAGTTTTTCACAGAGTTTTTGAAGGTTACAAATGGCCGATTTCGCAATTTTTCAATTTTTAATCGCTTATATTATGTCAAAAACTATCAACTTTAGAGAAATGTCATTTAAGACCTTTTCTGTCTGGAATCATCCAAAAAACCTAAAAAATCTTTGTTCCATGCAAAAAAAATAATTTTAGGCAAAAAAAAAACAAAAAAAAAAAACGTTTAAAAATTTTTTGACCCACTTTTGGTCCTGGCAACATGCACATTTGTAAAAAGGAGTCCTTTTTGAGTAAGATTGTGCAAACAATCGAATCGGAATATTTTTCCTAGCGGATGCGCAGTGGCTTTCTGGACTAAATAGGTTATTGAAAAACACATCTTAAAAAAAGTTTGTATGACCCATAGAACCAGAAATATCTTTTATGTTTTTTTTTAAATACAGAGCGCAATTATTTATAAACATTAAGAACTGAAATTTGGGCAGTTTAGAAATCACTTTTTTTTGATAATTTGGATTATTATCCAATTATTTGGATTTGGCGAACGTTATTTTTGTAACTTTTTCGTAAAATGCTTTTTTAAACGTATGATGAAAATAAACAATTAAAAAAGCCAAAAATGTAAATTTTAGCGTTTTTCGACATTTTTTAATTGGTTGGACACCGAATTTATCAACACAAAAAATATGAGATATGAAAACTCACTCAAATTGCTCCTTAGGGCTTTTTATCGCTTCTCATTTGTTTCGGGCACTTGTCATATGTCGTATAATATTAATATATCCACGTCATACGTCTTGGTATGTATAACATTGGTATACATATACCAATAACGTATGACGTAGATATGTTAAAATTATACGACGTAATATATCATATATATTATATGACAAGTGCCCGAAACAAAGGAGAAGCGATAAAAAGCCCTATTCCATTGTGATTTTATATTGCATAAGTCAGTTAAAAAATTCATCAACAAATGTGTATATAAATATTAATATAATACTGTTGTGTTTCGGGATATATTATTTATAATATAGACTTGACGAACATCTGAATTTTAACGTTTAAATTTCTTACTAGAAGTTCGATTTTGTTTCACTCGAAAGGATATGATGCTGCAACAATACAGTAAAAAGTTTTCCCAAAGTTTACCAGAGAAACATGCTTATTTATAACAATTATTCAACAAACAAAAATTTTCTTTTTTATTTGCAACAAATTTGTTCGTTCGTTATGAAGATATCTATTAAATAGGTTAGTTAGTAATAGGATTGTCAGTGACTTGCTTGAATCCAAAAGCTCAGCAATAATTATTGTGCTGTGCGTCGTGTCCTGGATCTTTATTATTTTTTAAGCTTCTTAAAAGATTTTATTTCGAATCATTCTATATTTGGTAATATGTTTAATCCAACGTTTTTATTTTTCTTTTAACGTTCTCTTTTGTCGATTGATTAGGCTGGACAAAGTTTTGTCTTCAACTTCTCTTCTATTGGTGCCTTTAATTTTGAAAATCTTCTAATTGTTCAACACCAATACCAGGTATACCAAGTATGGTCTTAGACATTTCAAGTCTGTTTTTTTTCTATGTTCTCCATTAAGTTCTCTTTCCATTTTAGCTAATTTTAGCCATTAAAGCTAATAATACCAGAGAAAAATTGTGGTACTGTAAAGTGAGGCTACTTTGTGACGACACATGTGGTTACTTTGTGACAGTGGCTTCTAAAGTTAAACTTATTAACTTGGCTGCGCCATAAGAAATGCTGGATTAATTAAAATGTTTTAATTCAATAGTAGACTATGGGCCGGTTGTTCGAACGCTAATCAACATTGATCACTATCAAATATTTAATTACTGTCACAACTGTCAATGTCAACTTTGGTTGGGTTGCTGAAAACATAGTTAATTATAATTATGAGATTAGTTAGTCAATTAACATAACAATTATTAACATAATTGATTAACTAATTTCATAATTGTCATCAATAATTATGTTTTCGGCAACCCAAATAAAGTTGACATTGACAGTTGTGACAGTAATTAAGTATTTGATAGTGATCAATGTTGATTAGTGTTCGAACAACCGGCCCTTAGTGCGTTATCTAGGGGACACTACACAAATTTCTTAGTGCAACTTCGCTTGTCATGCCACAGCTGATTTGATCATCGTCAAAACAGGCGATTTTAGTTTGGCGCGCAAACTTTGACTTACCTAGAAAAATTTTCAGAAGATATTTCGACCAAAGTAAATTTATATTTTAACACAATAATATGTTGCCTCCATTTAATATTAAAATGTTGTCTGTACAAAATGTACGGGTGTTTCTTCGTGCCACATGTGTTAGAATTCCATATAAATATCGCAGAAAAATTTACGTGTCACAAAGAAACCCCCACCCATGGGGCGTCTTCGTGACAACTTTTTTGACAGTGTCTTGATTTCTATAACATATAGCGCATTATAGTTTTCACTGAACATAGAGGAAATATTGAGCTTTCAGGTGGTATTTTTAACATTTTAATAAACCGAAAATGTATTAACTATATTATCATAAAACTTAAAAAAACTGCCACAAAGTAGCCCCATTTTACGGTACGTAATTAGAGAAAAGCTATTATAGTCCAAGTAATGAAGCTTGAAATAGAACAAAACCTCGCAAATTTTACAGAATGGATCGATTTGCTTGAAAATTTGAGAATAAGTAGTAGATAGTCCAAGGCTCAAAATCTATATGATGCCGAAAGGCGATTTTACCACGGGGGTGGTTGCCACCCCACTTCGGGGGTGGAAATTTTTTATTATATTTTGACAACAAAAGTTGGTAAAAACATTCATTCTAAGCAAAAAACGGTGTATGCATTTTTTTGATAAAATTAATAATTTCCGACTTATTCGCTATCGAAAGTGTTAGTTTTAAATCGAAAAAATCAATGTATTTAATCAGTTTTCTGATTAACTCAAAATTTGATTTGAATAACTCAAAAAGTTTTCGTTTTATCAAAACAACTTTTCTTAACAAAAATGTGACTTGTCAAAAAATAAACAAAATCGTTGTTTTTTATTTCCTTTAAGACCAATAGTAATCGAGCTATACTTTACTTTATGTTAGCTCTTCCTCGTCAAATGCTAAAAATTGTTGTTTCAAAGTCAAAAGACGGGAAAATGATGTATTTTTCGAGGATAACTTGTTCAACCTAATTTAAAGTATTTACAAATATCTATCTGCAGAAATAAAAAAAAGTCTCTAGCTCAAAAAGTAAGTGACTTTTAATGAAAAGAATGTCAGTCTCTATTTTTTTCAGTGAAAAAGTGATCGGAAGCAACCGCCTAATCACCACCCTAATTAATATTAGTCGTTGACCTTATTTGGTCTTCTTTACTTATGTATTATTAATAGGTTTTAGAAGTTTGACCGGCTTATAATGATTAGTTTAAAAAAAAGGAGTTTAAAGCAAATAACGAATTTTTGTAGTTTGCTAGAAAATGCTTATTTCTTCAAAATAGAAAGATTAGCACCAGAGATACGAAAAAATGTTTAAATATAAAATTGTAGCTTATTTAGTTTCTAAGAAAATGGTTTGCAAACATTTGTTCTGCGGCAAAAATTGAGTGAGCAATTGACAATTAAAGCTTGTAATAACATGCAAAAACTCCCTTTACCAACCCTTTCAAAATCACCAATTTTTGCGACTGAGGATTTTAAAAGGATTTAATATCAACAACCTTATAGACCTTGTAAATACCTACAAAAATTTTTTTTACTAAACTTCTTAAGTTAAAATAAAAAAGTTACGGTAAAAAAATCAATATATTTTTTTGAAAAAAAAAAAAGGAGGAATCAAATTTGATGCATAATAATGTAAGTTGGCGGTGTTTTTAGTCATTGGCCTTATTCAGACTTCTTTATTTATGTATTAGTAATATATTCTAGAAGTTTGACTGGCTTAGAGTGATTGATTTTTAAAAAGCTGGAGTTAAAAGCGAATAACGAATTTTTGTTGTTTGGGAAAAGATGTCATTTTCTTCAGCATAGAAAGATTAACATCAGATATACTAAAAAATGTTTAAATAAGAAATTGTAGGTTATTTAATTCTCAAGAACTTGATGTTAAAATATTTTTTCTATGGTAAACATTGAGTGAATAGTAAATGAGGATATATCAAAAAACATTGATTTTTTCTATATAAAACTAACACTTTCGATCTCGAATAAATCGAAAACTATTAATTTTATCAAAAAAATGTATAGTAGATTTTTTGCTTAGAATGAATACTTTTATCAAGTTTTGCGGTCAAAATATAATAAAAAGTTTCCACCTCGACTTAGGGTGATAACTACCCCCATGGTAAAAGCGCCTTTCAGCATTATATAGATTTTGATCCTTGGACTATCCACTACTTATTTTCAAATTTTCAAGCAAATCGATCCATTCTGTAAAAATTGCGAGGTGAAAAGCTTCGGTTCCTGGACTATTACAGCCATGTTACGGTATTACAAATAAAAATTCAGCTATATTTAAAAATAAAAGAATAAATAAAAAACTTGGTAAAAATCCAAATTTGTTTATTGTTTGGTAACTTTTGTGTCTTTTACAGGAAAAGCCTGGTGAATCAGGAAGCCAAATTCCAAAGTAAACTCAATGAACTCACGAAGGAGCTCGCAATCCGAGATGCTGAAGCACATAAACTCAAATTTCAGATGGAAGAACTCCAAAGAGATGCTTTTGCTAAATCAGCTGGAATGGACAGTAAGCTAAACTAACCTCTGATTCATACCTATGGTTAACTAACTTGTGGTAAACTGACAATATAATCTCACAAAATGCAGTATTGCGTAAACTAAGCTAATCTAACAAAACATTACTTTATGTATGTATCGGTTTTAGAACGTCTTTCGACGTTGTCCGATGCTTAACTTCCACGTCCTCCTATCATCCCATTGGCCATCTCTAAGATCCCTTGTACTCATTGCTTTGGTTACCCCTTCTTTCCATGTCTTTTTGGGTCTTCCTCGTTTTTTGCGGTTTGGTGGTACCCAATGCATGATCTTGTTGGGCAATCTTCTGTCGTCAATTCTTTGAACATGACTATACCAAATCACCTGTTTCCTCTCAATGTCTGTTGTTAAGTAACCATCTATTCCAATTCGTCGTCTTACTTCCTCATTTCGAACTCTTTCCCTACGGGATATACCTAACAATCTTCTAAACACATCCATTTCTACAGCTTCCTATTTTTTCCTGTTGTTCTCGGCTATTCTACAAGTTTCTGCTCCGTAAAGTAGACTGCTTCTAATAAGTGTTTCATAGATATTGTATTTTCGCTGTATTCCTATTTCGGAGCTCCAAAGTATTCCATTTAGGCAGCCAATTGTTCTTCTAGCTTGCGTTACCCTTTTCTTTATTTCTTCATCGTCTTTTCCCGAAGATTACTCCCAGGTATGTATTCACTACAGGATCTGATTTGTTCATTATCCTGTAGTTCGATATTGGATAGCTCAGCTCCTATGGGTAGGCATTTAGTTTTTTCCACATTAATTTCCAAGCCCCACTTATATAAGCCCCAGTATATAAACAAACCTCTCCGAGGTCTATACCCATACCGTGGCATTTACGTTTCCACTGGTTTAGTGCTTTTGCAACATATATCTTGAACAAAGTTGGTGAAATACAGCAGCCCTGGCGCAGACCCTTGTTAACTATGAACTTTTTAGATAGTGTGTTGATAATTTTTACTTGTGATGTAGAATTTTCATATAGATTTTTTAAG
This sequence comes from Diabrotica virgifera virgifera, assembly GCF_917563875.1. Taxonomy (NCBI): domain Eukaryota; kingdom Metazoa; phylum Arthropoda; class Insecta; order Coleoptera; family Chrysomelidae; genus Diabrotica; species Diabrotica virgifera. The sequence goes on along the minus strand of NC_065443.1, from coordinate 287,021,363 downwards.
AGGAAACAGTAGCGATCAACAGGTAGCAAAAACACGTTCCAAGATTGCGGCTGTAATTTTGAATATTTTTTCGAGATATTTGACACACGTATTCGTAATATAATAAAGAATGGCGGTACAGAGCCTAATTTGAAAAATATATTAATATGTGGAAATTACTCTGTAATTAAATACAATATTAAAAAAGCGAGCCTGTACCGCCATTAAGAAGAACAAAAAAATACACTTTCTTCAAATAAACTTTTTTATCCGATGCCTAGATTTTGTGTCATTTTGGAACTACTAAAATTTTTTATTTCATTAGTAGTTCCAAAATGACACAAAATCTAGGCATCGGATAAAAAAGTTTATTTGAAGAAAGTGTATTTTTTTTGTTCTTCTTAATGGCGGTACAGGCTCGTTTTTTTAATATTGTATTTAATTACAGAGTAATTTCCACATATTAATATATTTTTCAAATTGGGCTCTGTACCGCCATTCTTTATTATATTACAAATACGTGTGCCAAATATCTCGAAAAAATATTCAAAATTACAGCCGCAATCTTGGAACGCGTTTTCGCTACCTGTTGATCGCTACTGTTTCACCTTAAGGCTTTGACTAGAGTGTAGCTGATGTTAGTTTCTTGGAGTGATTTCTACAATTTAGTCACAGGAACGCTGTCGTATGCTTTACGGAGGTCAGCAAATATGAGATGGGTCTCTTAATTGGTTGCAGATTTTTTTTCAATTAATTGTTTTAGGCAGAAGAAATTATCTGTTCAAGTCCTTCCAGCGCGGAAACCAGCCTGTTCTTTTTCTTCTTGTTCCCTATACTCCATGTAATGTTGTTGTAAAACGAAAAAAAAGCCATTTATAATGGATAGTGCTCAGTATAAAGTAATGTATAGGGAACATTACTTTATACTGAGCATTATCTATTATAAAAGCCTTTTGTTTCGTTTTACAACAACATTATTTATTTATATTAGTTTTACTCCTATCTGAGTACGCGTGACCATTTTTCGTTGGAATTTTACCGCGCTGGACAGGCGAGATGTGAGATGCAACTTTTAGTATAGATCGCCCTTAGCTTTCTTTGCTCCGGCAATTGGTTGGTTTGCAAATTTTAGAAACCACAAAGGTGTTACCAGAAACATCTACATACATACATCCCTACCATCATGTTATTTCGTTGTGAATTGATACTTGATGGCGGCCCGAATTTTAGTTTGTTTAGAGATAATCATATACGCACTCTCTGATGATAATAAGGATTGAAACCAATTAGGGTGCTTATGATGCTCTCTTAATAAACTGGAATATAAGACGGCTCTTGTTTCGTTTTACAACGAAATGATCCTTTATTTATCATTATTCGTAAGTTGATTCGCAAACAACTCAATACAGTATGCTATCTCCTACTGAATATCATCTACGAGACTAAGTACAGTCGGAAAAATGAAAGAATACCCATGAACGAACATATAAAACATGCTGTATTTTCCTGTCACCGTGTCACAAAGAAAATTGCCCAGCGCAAGTACATGTAACAATAATTATTACATGTACTTGCGCTGGCCAATTTTTTGTGTGACACGGTGACAGGAAAATACAGCGTGTTTTATATGTTCGTTCATGGGTATTCTTTCATTTTTCCTACTGTATATAGGCGTATTGATACCGCTGAAATATTTCTTCTTCTTCCTTTATACAGGATGTTTCATTGGGAAACGAAAATACTTTAATGGTGAATAGAGGTCACCGAGCCGGTTCTAGATATACTACATTTTTTGCCCTACCGACTTTTATAACCGCGGTACAGGGTGTTTTATCGATTTTGCCCATTTCTTTCAGAAAGCCATAACTTTAGAACCACATTGTGTATTTTCTTGATATTTGGTACACATATGTCTCATTAAAAACCCAAACGACCGACATACTAACCATAAGAAAAATCCAGGTCCGGATTAACAAAAAATTATAAAGTAATTGTGACCTTAAAACAACACCCTGTATATTCAAATTTTGAAAATATGTTTGCATATTTGAAAAGAGCACAAAAAAGTAAATTTTTCGGCCAGACAATTTTATGAAACTTACAGCTATTACTTTGAAATTATATTGAATTTTTTAAGAACTCTGACATTAAAAAGCAGATGTTATTAACTTTTAGTTACAAATTATTAAAGTTAATGAATAAATACTCATTTTATAAATAACCAATACTTATTTACCACATTGGAACGACACAATTACTAATGACATGAAAAATCCAGGTCCGGATTAACAAAAAAATATAAAGTAATTGTGACCTTGAAACAACACCCTGTATATTGAAATTTTTAAAATTTGTTTGTGTATTTTAAAAGAGCATCGAAAACTGCGTTAAAGGGTGCATGTCAAGGGTGCAGATAATTTAATTACAGCAATTTTGAAATCATATTGATTAATTGTCAAGTTTACAAGAAGCTGCCAGAAAAATGAAGAACAATCCCAATGGAATTAGAAAATCGATTCTAAATCTTTTAAAACGAGCAAGGAAATGCATCGAACAATATGGCGGACATTTTGAGCAACTGTTATATAGTTAAAATATTTTTAATTTATGTTAAATTGTTGAATTGTTTAAACAAATTTTTTTTATTAGATATACGCTGTGAGCTCGTACGTAGAGGGGATATTTATAAATTCGTGAGCGCCAGTAGTGACAAGTCTGTAAACGTTTACCGGAAATTTGACATAAATGTCAAAGTGATTAATTTTAAATTAAAATTAAAAACATTAATTATAAAAAATATTAGTTGATCAAAGCTGTGCTTTATATTTTTACCTTAAATATACTTACGTTTTAAATACTGAATTGGCGTTTTTTAATGTTCTGTAATATGTAATTATAAATTAATCTTGGCGCCATCTACATGATAATTGTGAAAGTATCCGAAGTAAGAAATTAATATTTCATCAATATAACGTTAAAATGATTAGCAAAATCTTAAAAAAATCTATTACAATTTAATTACTTTTAGCGTTGTAAATATTAAGCGATAACAATTAAATAATAAATTTAAAAATTACCGGTGAAAGTTGAATTAGTAACCGCTAGGAGCGACACCAGCGAAGCTCAGAGCGTATAGCTGTTTTTTTAATTATTTACTAAATCATTAAAATATCACAATTCTCGCAATTCTAATTTTTAATGATGTGCATACAGCTACAAATCCAGAGAATCCATGAAGCCAGCGTAGTAAATAAGTATTAAGTATTTTCAAAATAAGTATTGATTCATTAACATTAAATTATTAAAAGTTAATAATACATACCTGGTTTTTAATCTGAGTTCTTTAAAATTTCAATATAATTTCAAAATTGATTCAACTAAATCAACGGCGAAAAAATTAAAATGAACCTTTAATGGTTGGTTCAAGGTCACAATTACTTTATATTTTTTTGTCAATCCGGACCTGGATTTTTCTTGTCATTAGTAATTGGGTCGTTCCAATGTGGTAAATAAGTATTGAATAACATGGGTATTTATTCATTAACTTTAATAATTTATAACTAAAAGGTAATAAATAATACCTGCTTTTTAATATCAGAGTTCTTAAAAAATTCAATATAATTTCAAAATTAAAGTCATGAAATTGTCTGACCGAAAAATTGAAGAGAACCATTAAACTTACTTTTTTGTGCTCTTTTCAAATATGCAAACAGATTTTCAATGTTTTTTTAAGGTCACATTTACTTTATAATTTTTTGTTAATCCGGACCTGGATTTTTCTTATGGTTAGTAGGTCGGTCGTTTGGGTTTTGAATGAGACATATGTGTACCAAATATCAAGAAAATATACAGGTTGGTTCTAAAGTTATGGCTTAGGAAAAAAATGGGCAAAATCGATAAAACACCCTGTAATTCGGTTATAAAAGTCGGTAGGGCAAAAACTGTAGTATATTTAGAACCGGCTCGGTGACCTCTATTCACCATTAAAGTATTTCCGTTTCCCATGAAACACCCTGTATAAGCAATTAGGTTTGTTCATTGTGACTCAGCTATGAAAGATTGTCACTCCATCCCTTGCGCGATCGGTCAATATTTCGTCTACCACTTGGTACTTTCTCCCTTGCTATTTTAACATCCCGTGTTTCTGCAATTCTCCTGATGTGATTGTTTATTTCGTGTGCACTCGTCTATACCCTGTACATTAGATTTTCTTCTGCTCTTGTCATTCCTTAGTCGGTCTCTTAGTGTGTTTACTGTAATTCTTCTGAATATTCTTATTTTTCTGCTGCTTCCAGCATCTGTGTTTTGGCTGTGTCGGGTCTTGTTTCTTGTGTGTACCATTATTCGTCTTATACTGGCCATTTGGACTCTTGAATTCATCTTGTCAATTCATCTTGAATCCATCTTGAATTCATTTTGTGAATTCAATCTGTCGGTTACGCCATATTGTGTTAAAAGGCATCCTGGTAGTATATTTGTTCTTTGTACTTGATTTATTCTGCAGAAGCACCTGGCTTCCGACGGGGAAGATCGACACTGGCTCAAATATTTACAGTCAAATAGATCTTGTGCAAATCATGGGAACACGAGAATCATGGGAAGTGTTTGTACACTTCAAACAGGCATACGACTCAGTCAAAAGGAACAAACTATACTATATATTGGCTGAATTGTCAATACCACACTATATAGCAAAAATAAGCTAATAAAACTCATTAAGACCACAATGGACGAAACTCAGGCATGTGTACGAATACAAAACCACCGAACAGACTATTTCAAAATTTCGCAGGGGCTAAAGCAGGGAGATGGGCTGGCCCCAACATTGTTTAACCTGGCACTAGAGTATGCGGTTAGGCAAACGCAAACTGGACGAGGAAACCTACTGACCAACCGAATTGTTCAATTGGCCGCTTATGCCGATGATATTAATATGAGTAGAACATCAACAGGAGCACAGGAAACATACGCAGAGTTAAAAACACAAACAAAAATGCTCGGTCTGGAAATTAACACAGAAAAAACAAAAATAATGACTCAGACGAGAAGAAATATAGCCACACAAAACATTATACATGAAGATGACATTGAAACGGTTGGAAAGTTTACATACCTGGGAGTAGAAAAATATGCCGACGGATCAGAAGATGGAGAAATACGGAAGAGAATATCGCAGGCAAACAGAGCTTATTTTGCCGTCTCCCATATATTTCGGTCTAAAAGTGTCCACCGAAATACAAAGATGAGAATCTATAAAACCTTAATTCGACCAATAACATGCTATTGCAGTGAAGCCTGGGTCCTGAAAGAAACATCCAAAAACAAACTCGACACATTCGAAAGGAAAGTACTGAGGAGAATACTAGGAACTGTGAGAGAAAACGGAATCTTTAGAAGTCGATACAACAACGAACTTTATCAACCTTATAAGGAAGCATCCCTGTCAGATTTCATTAGAATACAAAGATTGCAATGGGCCGGACATGTGATAAGATTGGCAGAGGATAGGCTACCAAAAAGAGCACTGAATGCTAGAATGTAGGGAAAGATACCAGTTGGAAAGCGAAGAAAGCGCTGGAAAGACACAGTAAACAGCGACGCACAAGCCCTTTTAGGAGTCCGTGTATGGAGAAGAACAGCCAGAGACAAGCAAGAGTGGAGACAAAAAATAAAGAAGGCCAAGGCTCAATTTGGGCTGTAGTGCCGTAGAAGAAGAAGACGACTTGATTTCTTACTTCTTTTTAACTTCTCCATAGCTGGACATTGTAATTCCTAGGTACTCAATCTCCATTACTTTTTAATGCTAGCTCCATCGTTTCTCTTCTTTACGTGAAGCTTTTCTGTTCGTTAGTTTTTCCAACTCTTTTTACTTTCTACTTGTTTATGTAAACCATTTTTTGTAAACCATAAAAATCATGCAGTCTTTTAAGAAAAGTTCCAAGTGCTCCGTTTTAATTCTTCTTACAATTGCATGTGTTTCATTTCTTATTCTCTTGTAATATTCGTACGCTTGTTGTGTTTTGCGTGACATGTATTTCTTTTCCTTGCATTTTTCCTTCACCTCTGTACACAACCACGGTTTTTTTTTGCTTTAGAAGAGACTTACCTTTAGTTATCTTTCTTTCGTTTAGTGCTTCCTTAGCCTAAGACATGAGTTCCTTCAGTTTCCTTGCTTTAAACGAAAATATTGTTTCAGGGTTAGAATCAGAATTAAAAGAGGCACAAAAAGAATGCGAAACTATCGGTCGAACCATACGAATATTGGAAAATGACCTCGAAAACCAAAAGAAACGCAACATATTAATAAATCGGGAATTAGAAGAAAAAACCGGTAAGAAACAAATTCAACAAGTTTTTTGTTTTCTTTCGTTATATATAATCTATTTTTCATTTTGTTTCAGAATCGTTTAGTATATCAGAGAAAGACTACAAATCCAAAATAGAATACCTAGAAAATGTTATAGGAGAGCTTCGAAAGCGAATAGAAAGCTTAGAAGAACAAATACGGATCCTCCAAGAAGAAAAACTACAACTAACCAAACGCCAAGAAGAAATATTTCTCGAGAGAGATGAAAAAACCAAACAGATAACCGACAACCTAGAACAGGCACAGAAACAGAAAGAACAACTGGAGGAAAAATGGAAAAAAGACTTCGAGAATCTCAGAACGGTCAATATGGTTAGGGAGCAGGAGATGTTGGACGATTTCGAGTGGAAGCTGAGGGATGTACAGCAGAACTGCAAGAAAAAGATTGATGAGAAAGAGGAAATTTTACAGATGTCCCTCACACATTCACAGAATAAGGACAAGGAGACCGAAGAATTGACCAAAAAGGTAATATTAGTTCTTTGAATCTTTTTTGACCAATTAAATTTTCTCCACAAATACGCAACTTTTGTAATCCTGCTTAATATGTAGAATAAAGATCTGTCTTTATAATAAACTCAGATATTATGATGATATCATAACTAATCTTCACTGAGAAGATTAAAATAATTATACCATCTATAGAACAAAAAGTCCAAATATTAATAGGGACTTAATTTTAGTCTCTTAATTTAATCCATGGTATTGGATTAGGAGTCTTTGCTCAGACATGCAATTACAATAAATCTTACAGTCTAGGTTAATATACAACCGTGTTCCATGCTGAAGTTTTTGCTTTGGTGGCCTGTATTGTTGAAATCATACATGGAGATCCCAAAGCAAAGAGAATTAACATTTATACAGATAGCCAAGCGGCCATTTTGGCAGTAAAGAACTCACTCCCCAAATCAAAACTGACAAGGAACTGCAAATATCTCCTCAACAACCTGTCAAAAGATAATAAAGTCTTTATTATGGGTACCGGGTCGTGAAGTGGTACATGGGAATGAACGAGCAGATCTGTTGGCAAAATAAGGCTTGGGAGAAACCTTTGTGGACCCAGAACCTTTTTGTTGCATCACTAAAGATGCTGCAAAAACAAGGTTCAGAAGTGGCTGATAAGGAATCATCAAAAGAAATGGAGAGCTACTCAAGACCAAATCCAGACTAAAAAAATAATCAAGAATATTGATAAAAAACCATCGAAAAATTTGATGATGCTCGATAAACAAGAGTTCAAAACCGCCACTGAAATGGTGAGTGGACATGGCCGTTTAAGAAAACACCTATAAAAACTAGGTGAGGTGACTGAATTATGGCCCAAAAAGTGCGAAATGAAAGAAGATACTGCCATACACATCCCATCACATTTCAGTGTACTAAGTGATGTGAGGCAGGAATTAACTGGTTAACCGAGGTTTGAACCAAAAGAGTTCCTAAATCTACTAATAAAAAAACTGTTGGTCTTCGCTGGGACCACAAAACTTATTAGAGTTTAAGGAAAAACAAGGTATAGTACAAATGTCTCACAATCAATTGCCAGATACTTAAATGAGTCTTGTGTGAATAAATTTAAGAAGAAGAAGGTGTAGAGTAAAGTTGGTATATATATTGCAGTACAGTCGAACCCGCTTATTGGAATAGCCTTCGTGCCAAGCAAAAGTATTCCTATAACCGGGAAATTCTAATAACCAATCATTGGTGGCTAGTAGAAACGTTTCGAAACCCCCAATTTCTATTCCTTAAACCGAGATATTCCTTTAACCGGTATTCTAATAAGCGGGTTCAACTATATTAGGCAAAAAAGGAGCCAGCAATATTTTCAATAACAACGAGACTAAACTTTTTGTTGGTATAAAGGTGATAAGGTTTTGCTTATTGTGTTTTCTATAATTAAGTTCCCACCCACAATACATTTGATATATTTTTTTATTTTCAGATGGAAAGTCTGACATTACTAGAAAAAGAACTAAACGAACTGAGAGAAAAAACTAGCGACCAAAACACATTAATGAAAAGTATGTACGACGAGCACGAAAAAATGCAGCAAAACGAAGAAAACCTCAAAAACGAAGTCAAAAAACTGAGAAACATGATTGATCTCGAAAAAGAAAACCTACAGCACATGCAACGGCTACATCACCAAGACATCTTAGATAAAGAGAGGAAACTGCAACAAACTCTAAACGAGAAGAAGGTGGAGATTGCAATCTACTGGGAGGAAAAGCTACTGAACGAGATTTCAAGACTGAAGGATGAGCTGGAGCAGGTTTACATTGAAGAGAAGATTACGGCTATTGAGAACATTAAGAGGAATAAGGATGAGTGTTTTCAAAAGGCGCAAGCGCAGTGGGAAAAGAAATACGCACAGTATCTAAATGAGGTAAGAATAATCGAAAATTCTTCGATTAATAAGCTATCATCGTTTTTATTCCAGCGCATTTTTACATCCTTTTTTGCACCAGTAGTTTATTACTTTGTCGTAGGAACATCTAATCTGATTAAACTATTCGTTGCTCAATGTATTTTACCTACTCTATGTCATATTATGTACAAGTTTTTAGTTTGTGAAAACTGTCATTATAGATAGCAGGGCATGAAGGGTTTAAAGTGTACGTGAAGTAACAATGTACATATTTTAAATGGGATTTACCTTTTCGCACTCTTTTTTGGCACACTTTCATATAATCCAATATCCTTAACTTTCGCGTTGTCATGGTGATGACATAATGAGCAATAAATTACAATAAAAGTTTTGACAGGTTTGTGGTTTGAAAGAAGTTATAATTTTAAAATGTCAAAGTTCTAAAAATTAGAACAGAATAGAAAGTAGAAGTGGAAGTCGAGTGGTGTCTAACAAATTTAATTATTGATATTGATGCCGACTTTGCCGACAAGGCAATCTACCCACCCTTATTGCAGTTTTATGATAAGAACGTTTCATGGTTTATGAATATAACTTTTATTGTTCATTTCATGTATATCATTTCCTGTTCGTAAAATGAAATAATTTTAAAAATATTTTGTTTTTGCAATAAAAATTTTCTTTTAATGATTTTTTCGGGATTCATTAAAATGCGGGCCCGAGGGTGGGGCCTCAAGGGCCTAGTGGTAAAATAGGCCCTAATTCTTCGTTTTTATTTATAAGTATTGTACCTACACAATATAAAAATTGATTAAGCAGTTACTTTTTCTAGTGTGTACTTGTAGTTCAAAATGTCCCCATCAAAATAGAAAAAAAGGAGCAAAAATCGGGTTAGAGCGGGCCCCTGCGGGGCTCGGGCCCTGGTTTCGCGGAACCCGCGGATTTTTTTTCCATCTGTCTGCGATTTATTGTCCAATTTTTTCTTGAAATAGATATTTTACTTGTTCTTCGTTGGGACAACAAGAGAAATATCATTAGGTACCTACTTCGGAAACTTTAATACTTTGACCATCAGTTAGACAATAGCTATTTGTATAACAAGGGAGGAAAGTGCTACTTTTCCTCCCGAGAATGAAGATTCCTCCCAAGGGAGGAAAAGGCACTTTACTCCCATGTTATACATATGGTTTTTCCACCTTCCTCAAATAACAAGTCATTTTTTCATTTTTACTTAATTTATTTATGTAACTAACCAACAAAGTTTATTAGAACTAAAACGAACAAGTAGGTACAATATAACTGTCAACTGTCAAATATAAGTCAAATTATTAATGTAAACATTGTTAAATTAAAATAACAATTTACTGTTTTTTACCATTCTGCAAAATATAGGGTGTTTTATAAATAAAGGTTAAAATGTATAGATACTTACGTAATAGAAAATAGATATTGTACAGGGCGTCAATAAGTTATATTTCATAAATGAAATACCATGACGTCACTTTTACTTTTCCTCCCTAGGGAGGAAAAATATTTTTCTCCATAGGGAGGAAAAGTACAACTTTGCTCCCTACAATCAGGTTCGGAAAAGTATACTTTCGGTAGAGGTAGGTGGAAAAAATATTATATAGTCCAGGAACCAAAGCTTTTCACCTCGCAATTTTTACAGAATGGATCGATTTGCTTGAAAATTTGAGAATGAGTAGTGGATAGTCCAAGGATCAAAATCTATATGATTCCGAAAGCCGTTTTTATCATGGGGGTGGTTGCCACCCCATCTCGGGGGTGAAATTTTTTTTATTATATTTTGACCGCAAAATTTGATAAAAACATTCATTCTAAGCAAAAACTGCTCTAGACATTTTTTTGACAAAATTAATAGTTTTCGATTTATTCGTTATCGAAAGTGTTAGTTTTGTATAGAAAAAATCAATGTTTTTCGATATTACAATTCACTCAATTCTTGCCGTAGAAATTTTTTTTAAACCAAGTTCTTGGGAATTAATTAACCTACAATTTTATATCAAAACATTTTTTCGTATCTCTGACGCTAATCTTTATATTCCGAAGAAAAAAAAAAAAAAAGATTTTTACCAAACTACACAAATTCGTTATTCGCTTTTAACTCCAGTTTTTTAAAAACTTATCATTCTAAGCCAGTCAAACTTCTAAAATCTATTTATAATACATAAATTAAAAAGAATGAATAAGCCCAATGACCAAAAACACCGCTAACGACTTTATTTTTATCTTAGAAAAATTGATAAAAATAAAATTTTGTAGGTTTTTACCAGGTCTATAAGCCTATTTATATTAAATCTTTTTAAAATCCTCAGTCACAAAAAGAGGTGACTTTGAAAGGGTTGGTAAAGGTGGTTCTTGCATGTTATTACAAGTTTTAATTGTCAATAGCTCACTCAATTTTTTCCGTATTTTTCCGTAAAAATTTTTGTAAACCAGATTGTTGGGAATTAAATAAGCTACAATTTCATATTTAAACATTTTTTTGTATCTCTGATGTTAATTTTGCTATATTTTTTTCTTTCTTTTTTTTAAGAGGCCATTTTTTCCTAACTACAAAAATTCGTTATTCGCTTTTAATTCCATTTTGTTAAAAACTAATCATTCTAAGCCGGCCAAACTTCTAGAACCTATTAATAATACATAAGTAAAAAAGACCAAACAAGGTTAATGACTAATTTTAACCCGCCGTTACACGCGTCTTCTATTGTGACGTGGTTGCACGCGTATGAGCGTCGCCCTCACCTACATCAATTCGACTTATTTCGAGGAAGAATGAATGTCAACATGTATAAATATAAAATGGGTTGTACTCACATATTATAGAAAGTCTCGTAAACCAATATTTTTAATAATTTAACAAAAGCAAAAGTAAACATAATATACATAGATCAAAAGCAAGTTTTCTTAGTTTTCAATTTCAGCAAGCCACTGAAGAAATTAACGTTCTTTACGCGAATTCATTTTACTAAAAATACAAATTAAAATTAAGAACTGTTCTGAAGCTATTTCTTTGTGGCATTTATGTAATTAACTATTAATATTTTGTTTTTGATAACGACGTCCGAGGTGGAATTCGAAACGTCAATAAAATCAATTTTTCAAGTTAATTGTGGCTTATTTCTCAATTAAAATAAGTAAATTTAAAAATGGGTTCTTAACCAGTGGCGCATCTAGAATTTTCCTCTGGGGGGAGGGGGGGTTAGCTTGGGCACCGAAAGTTTTTTGTATTATTTGTGAAAGACAAGTTACATTTTCCTACTTTCTTTTATATATATTTCTATATGCTCTGGGTGGGATTTTAACCCCCCAAACCCCCCGCTCGGTATGCCACTGTTCCTAATCTAATCCAAACAATAATATTTTAATTAAACCTACCTAAATATTAAATAAAAACCTAAAAGTTTCTTTCAGATAACAGAAACGTGATTTCACCGTGATTGCACGCGCAATGAGGAATTCCCTCACTTGAAGAGGGATGTCTCTTCTTTCAACTATCACACAGCACACTGACTGCCTGAAATATTCTATAACTTTTTCATACCCTCTCATGAACCATGCTAAAGGCTTTCCTGGGTGCTTAAGGTTATCGTATTAGTTTACACAATTTCATTGGTTATAAACAAATATGGTGAGGGATTCCCTCATAGCGCGTGTAATGGCGGGTTAATTAGGGTGGTGATTAGAGGGTTGCTTGCGATCACTTTTTCGCTGAAAAAAAAATGGGGACTGACGTTCTTTTCATTATGTCACTTAATTTTTGAGCTAGCGACTTTTTTTATTTCTGGTGAGAGATATTTTTAAATTCTTTAAATTAGTTTAAACAAGTTTTCCTCGAAAAATGCATAGTTTTCCCGTCTTTTGACTTTGGAACTACAATATTTAGCATTTAACGAAGAAGAGCCAACATATAATAAAGTATAGCTCGATTACTATTGGTCTTAAAGAAAATTTAAAAAATTGGTTTTGTTTATTTTTTCGGCACATTTTCGTTAAGTGAAGTTGTTTTGATAAATCGAAAACTTTTGGAGTTATTAGCAGAAAACTTATTAAAAACATTGATTTTTTCGATATAAAACTAACACTTTCAATAGCGAATAAATCGAAAACTATCAATTTTATCAAAAAAATGTATAGAACATTTTTTGCTTAGAATGAACGTTTTTACCAACTTTTGCGATTAAAGTATAACAAAAAATTTCCACCCCGAGATGGGGTGGCAACCAACCCCATGTTAAAAGCGCCTCTTGGCATGATATAGATTTTGATCCTTGGACTAACCACTACTTATTCGCAAATTTTCAAGCAAATCGATCCATTCTGTAAAAATTGCGAGGTTTTGTCCTATTTTAAGCTTCATTACTTGGACTAATAGGAAATATATATGATGGCCAACCTTCGAAATAAGGCACAAGAAGCACAATAAGAGAAGAAAAAGGGAAGGATAGGAAAACAAGAGACTATAGAATATTACCGAAGAAAAAAATTAAAATATTTTAACATATTTATCAATTATTAATTCATTTAACAAGTTAACCGCAACTTTATGATATGATTGAATGTCAATTCATCTCATCTCTCTACTTTCTTCATTTCTACTCTACTATCTGTCTTCTCTAGGCTACTTTCTTCTTTTTTAAATTTTACAATTTTTTGATACAATAACTCTTCTTTTTTAAACTATATTTTTACTCTCTTCATTTTTTAAATTTTGCCATTTTCTGATATACTAAGTCTTCTTTTTCAAGCTAGCGATATGAAATGATGACTTTTTGTCATAACAAACACATTAAAATTGTCAGTGTCAATAAAACTTTCCAAAATCACATTGTTACAAACTTGAATAAAACATGGCAATAAATGACAAAACTCTTTATTAATCTAGAACAAAATGTTTATTTTCCAACAACTGTTTAGTTCAAGAAGTTTTACCTCGTCAAAGGTAACACAGAATATTCAATCAAAATGATCAAGACCTACATTAGTTTTGTCTATATTTTCAACCATTATCATCAAGTTTCATTGTTTCAGGTTCACACACTACAAAATGCACTGGAAGAGAAAGATAAGTTCTACAAAGATGAAATTGTGAAACAGCAATCTATAACAGACCAAGACATTTTTGAACTAAGAAGATTGATGGATAAGCTGGATATGTCACATCACGACAAATATGAGAAGTTAACCCAAAAACATGAAGCAGAATTAGGTATGTTGGTAAGATATTACATTTATCGTTATGTCTGTTCTTTTTCTTTACAGTTCCTTTGTATTTTTTTACTGACTGTTCTGCTTTTAATTTGCTATCGTCTATGTTTCTTTTTATTGTCTTAATTCCGTTGTTATTCTAAATTTGTATAAATTTTAGTGTTTTTCCAAATTTACTTAGCCGAATGACAACAAATAGAGCAGCAACGACGGCTAGAGACGTTTTCCCAATAGGAAGACAATCAGTGGGAAGACAACGAAGACGATGAAATGACAATTTACTGGAGGAACATTGAAAAATATACATAGTCATGTATACACAAGAAGAAGAAGAAGACATTCTTTAGCTTTGTATTCTTAAATTTTTTGCCATCGATATTTTTTTTTCTCTTTTGTGTTATTTATTAACTCGTATCCTGCTTGTCTTCTATCATCTCTTTCGTCTTATCATTCATTGTCTTTCTTTGGACTTGGACATCCCTTTTTAACCCGGAAAGCATTTTTTATTAGCATTTTGAAATAATTTTTAGAACGAATGAAGGAAGAATATGAAACTATGGTGGAAGATAGAGAACAATATTGGAAATCAGAAATAGATACACTGAACTCAACGATAGCAAACATGAGGCTACAAGTAGAGGACGAAAACCAAGAAAAATTAAAAGTTCTAATTCAGAGTCATCAAAGTGAATTGGGTAGGTCATTGTGAGAATTTTAGTTAACATATTAATAGTAACTGTCGATAACGATTAAAGTAAACTGTGAACCCAAGGCTTAATAAAGCCATCGTACAATGCTAGGCATCTATTCCACTAACGCATCAACAGTTTACCCATCTAAATCGCTATTATTTTGTACTCTGCACCGAGTATAGCGTGAAACAAAAATAAACATAGACAATCAGGTCAAATCAGGTGGGTAAACTGTTGATGCATTAGCTGAATAGATTCATAGCATCGCCTGATGACTTGATTAAGCCTTGAGTTTCTACCTTTTAATCTTTATCGCAACTCACTTCATCTATCCTCGTTAGAGGACGCATTGGTATAATATTTCAATATATTTACCAATCAGTCTAGCTGTGCGTTTTGATTCAGTTCAGTCTTCTCAAGAGCCTCTTTGATAACAGGTAGACCTAGAAACATGTGTTAGAGGAGGGTAAGGCACTCGAATTAAATCGAAACGCAACAGTGTTGTTTTTTTTTATTTTAATGGTTTTTATTTACAATTTATATAATTTACTAATTTTTTCTTTGTCGTTTTTTTTCATTTTGTCGTTGTTTTTGATTTAGTTTTTGACTGACTGATTTGATACTAACCATATAAAATTTAAAAAGCGCAACCTGTTGCATGGTATCCGTTCTTGTATAAAAATCTCTATAATTTCTATAATTCACTAATTTTTTCTCTGTCGTTTTTATTGTTTTATTTTGGCGTTTCGTTTTTATTTAGTTTTTGGCTGATTCATTTGATACTAACCACATAAAATTTATAAAACCGCATCCTGTTGCATGTACCCGTTCTTGTATAAAAATCTCAACATCATTTTTCTAGAAGAACAGTGGGAGAATCTCATTCAACAGAAAAAGGAAGCTATCCAATTCCTGGAAGAAAAATACATAGCCAAATGCGTCCAGCTAGAGGACCAACTTAACCAGCTCCAGAAATCTCACAGTGGCCGTGAAGTGGAGCTTTTAAAGACTGTAGATTCCTTGAAGAACGAAGTGCAAAGCAAAGAATCTATCATACAAGATATGCAGAGTAATATGGATATGCTGGAAGGTGGTATTCAGGTTCTGAACAAGGAGTTAGCCGAACAGAATGATGTCATGATGAAGGAGAAGAAGGAATCTGAACAAAAATTAAAGTACGTAATAATCATTTACTAAATTATTTATCATCGTTATCCCTTGTTCTAAGGCCCTAGTTGTGGTTTGATTTGCTTAGGTCTATTTCTCCATTCAGTCCTAGATTCTTTTGCAGTTTAGCGCCAGTTTGCAACATTGTTTTTCCTGACATCGTTATCGACGCCATCCGTTCATCTCAAATTTGTCTAATTTCCTTCAGATTTCACTGACCGAATCCATATTCAGAATACAGTTTGGCTTTTTAACCCTTAGCCGAGAAACACATTTTACTTACTTAACCTGGTAACTCGGGTCTGTTGGGCCCACCACTGTTCTTGAATGTATTATTCATATTTACCCATATATGTCTAATATTCTTTTTTGATTTTTTATTAAACTTAAATTTAAGTTGTCTAGATTAGCACAAGGTGCTATTATAGTATGCGGTCTACCTCGAGGGTGCGATCTACCTGAAAGATTTGCACAAAATAATGAAATGGCCCACCATATTTTCATGCCATACTTATCTGGCTTTGAAGACATATACTGCTTGAAAGCTATATATTGCTGCTAATTTGTCGTTCCTTCTTCGTTCAGACCTCGTGTCCTTATCGTCAAATCGAACAAATCTTAGCAAATTTTTTAATCGTTTTAACCCCATGGTAGCTTTAAATATAGTAGGTCCATAAACCTTACTCCAAAGTATATCTACATTATGGATGGTGGCACTCAGGTGCCCTGCAGTTAGTAGTAGTCCAATAAAGGCTGTAGAGTCGCAATATTTCCAGTCCTCTATCCCCAGGACTTTTTCGGCTTCTTTATTTGTATACTTCACTATTTCGTTCACAGTGTTTTCGTCCACAAACAAACAAAAGGAATCAACAGGATCATCTACACTTTGACCAGGGGCTAACATTACTTTGTGCACTTTCGGATCGCATACGTCCTCTCGGTTGTGGTTGACTCTTCCAGTTAATTCCATCCTTAGTTTCAACAATTACACACTCTGAAAGCTGGGAACATGTAGCTACGCATTCTTCTTCATTATCATTCAATACTACTTGCTGATTATCCTCTTGACTTGCTTCCGAAAGATGATCTTCAATTTCAGAGTCACTTTCAAAGCCACCTACTTCAGGAGATTCTTCATCATCGGAATCCCATAAATTATTAGCAATATTTTGCAGTTCTGCAGCTGATAATGGTTTTCAAGACATTTTATTCGCACTATCTTCTTTCAATGTAATTCAATATAATTTTAGGAGCAAAGTTGTCGACACTAACATCGATATCAAACGACTGCTATATCAGATGCATTATTTATTTCAAAATATGTATAGGTACCTACCTAACAATATTATTACATTTCAACAATGATTATCAGTTTTTAAAATTAATTTACAATAGATATATCACCTACTGTAATGTCATCTCTTTAATGTTCGTATCAAACAGATGTTAACGTTTTTTGTTTCACGTTTAGACTTTATTATTGGATTTCCGGAATCGTAAAAGTAGTTTAAATAATCCACAAAAACATTACCTGACTGCCAGATTAACTTCTGTAACAAAGATTTAGACTTTAGGTATAAATACAAATAGGGTCTGACGGGCCCGTGTTGCCCCTTTACGTAACAAAATTCTTTCGACGCAATCATTTGAAAAATGATAATGAATATTTTGAAAAGCTCATGACTATGTTGAAGGAAACGTATTTCTAAACAAATTCAGTGATGCATAAAATTGCATTCAATGCTAAAAGCGTTGAATAGTAATTTTTACGCTGCCACTGTTTTTTGTGACTATGCCAAAGCTTTTGATTGTGTAAATCACGACATTTAAAAAAACTAAATTTCTACGGAATTCGAGGTATTTATTTAAATTACTTCCAATCTTACTTGGATATTAGAAAACAAGTGGTTGGAGCAAATGATAAAGATTCTAGTCTCAAACATATTTTATGTGGAATTTCACAAGGCTCAATATTGGCTCCTCTAAATTTCCTTATCTTTATTAATAACATCACTAATTTAAAAATCGATAGAAAAATTGGAGTAACTTGGAACAACTCAAATATTGCAATTCTTCATGCAACTATAACTTATGATCTACTTACAATAAAAGCTGGTCCGACTCTAATTTACTATCTTTTAACGTCGATAAATCAGTAGCATTATCCTATAGAGGAGCTCTTTAAGGTATTTTTCAATTAATGGCCCCTTTATATCGATTTAATATCTAAGCAAGAAATGCTCAGCAAATGCAATCTTATTGCATAGCTCAGCTGGCTCTGCAATAAGATCTCTTTCAAAGGAACTCAATTTAGCATCTTAGAAAATAGCACATTTTTCTTTGTTCGAGTCCCATATTTGATATGGTCTTCCTTTTTGGACCTCTGGTACAGCTGCCCAATCCGATGTTACTTTTAAATTACAAAAAAGAGCAATAAGGTATCTGTTTGGCCTAAGAAGAACAACACATTGCAGAAGCTACTTCAAAGGTCACGATATTTTAAAATTTCTTTCTTTATATATTTCAGAAATTGTTTGCTTAATTCGTAAACATATGCTTTCTATTTCTTTCTAGAAAAATCTAAGCATGACTACTCCATCATAAATTCTACCGTTGAAGTCTATTTACCGATATCGTCCACTGAATTAGTAAAGAAATCTATATTATATTCTGCAAAAAACCTATACAAACATCTACCTTTAGAACTTAAATCTTCAACATCTTTCCCAGCATGCTTTTCTGCAACATTTTTTCCGTAAAATGACTTTTTTTTCGGACCCCTTCTTAACGAACCCCCTATATTAATAACCAATGTATGGTAGAGGTACATCTGCAGGGTACCAGGTTTCTCCCTATATGCTAATCTGACGCGCTCGAGTAACTGCAAAAATCCCCGCTTGGGCTCCCCTACCATAAAATATAAATTATAAAAACAGTAACACTACCTTGTGAATTCGTTTAAATTTTTTAAAACTGATATCTTTTTTTGTTCTATTTTTATTTGACGACATATAAAACTGGCTTGTAGTTTCTTTTTCGCTGATATTTGCTAACTTCACCACCTATTAATAATTTTGTCTTTAGAAATATTTTGGTTAAAATTGAAAAAATTCAAGAGGATAACGAGAAGGAGCAAGAAGCATATAGACTAAAGTTTATAAATTCTCAGAAGAACTATCAAACATCCATAGACCACATGCAAAGAAAGTACCAGTGTCTAACAAAATTGTAAGTATTCTTTTAACTCCATAGCTATATTAAGTTGATCTAGATTTACAATTTCATTCAATATCTTCTATAATAATACTCTTGTACTTATTTTTCTCCGACGTCCCTGAGGGGCATAAGGAGTTTCGAGAAAGAAGAAGAAGAAGAAGAAGTACTTATTTTGTTCTTTACTTCTTATAATTTGTTCTTTTTTAAAATGTAGGCGTATTTTCGGATTTTCTTTAACAAAACACTATTAAAGCGGTCGGCGTAGCTTTTACTACAAGAATTTTTATCTGGATATTATTTATTTTAAGAGAAATATATCTTAATATGTATCAGACAGAGTCTTTTGGAAAATCTATGATAATCTTATAGTAAATATTTATTCTACTAGCCCTATATCAGCGTTTCCATAGTATATATGACAGATAGAATAATGGTTCCCAAATCTGGATCGTACTAAGGAAATGAAATACCGTGATTGGGCCTAAGGTATAGTTCGTCTAGAAAGTATCCGGAATTTTATATTTTTCCCAATTTTAATAGATTTCCTTTTTCTAACATTTTAAGACAAAAGTAATGCATCAAGTAAGTTGCGCCGATAGTAGGTTATGGACAAAATCGCATGACAACACCATCTGTCAAATATTGTTGTTTGTAAAGAGACTTAAGGTTTGTGAAATAATGTCGCAAGTAGAAAAAAGAAAAGTGATGGAATATTTGTATAGACAGGTTGTCCGAAACGTTAAAAAATTAGTGCAATTGACTAAACTCGGAAAAAAATGCAGTATATGAGACAATAAAGATAATAAAAAATGGCATAGATATGAGACATAGACCAGTTTCGGGTAGACCGCGTAAGATTTGCGGAAACAATTTAAATGCTTTAGTGGCTTTAGGACGACAAAATCCGCGCCTAGGGTTTCGAAAATTAGAAACAGATTTGGAAATCAACGAAGAACAAAAGTGTGCCCAGAAACTGTCCGCATGTCACTGGAAAAGCAAGGCTACATATCAAGGAATAAAAAAAAATCCTTACAATGACACCTCTGCAAAGGCAACGAAGAATAGATTTTTGTCAACGTTTTCGAGAAGATAATTTTAATAATGTCTTTATATCTGATGAAAGTTGTTTGCAGCTTGGTGCAAATCAACTAAAAGTCTTATTAAGAGAAAATGTTACCGTTCAAATTTCCAAATTTCCCACTAAAATAATGGTTTGGGGATCAATATCTTAGCGTGGTGCTACACCTC
Organism: Diabrotica virgifera virgifera; assembly: GCF_917563875.1. Taxonomy (NCBI): domain Eukaryota; kingdom Metazoa; phylum Arthropoda; class Insecta; order Coleoptera; family Chrysomelidae; genus Diabrotica; species Diabrotica virgifera. The sequence continues at coordinate 287,001,100 of NC_065443.1, read as the reverse complement.
TGTGTACTTATAGTTAATGGTACTGTTGATAGTGCGAAATATTGTGACATACTAAATGGTTTTCTTCTTGAAACGGCTCATGTTTTATATCCAGAGGGGTGGCGTTTTCAGCAAGATAATGCAAGATGCCATACTTCTGCTTATACTCAAGCTTGGATGCAAGAACACGAATTGGCAACAATTCCGTGGCCAGCAGCATCTCCAGATCTTAGCCCCATTGAAAACATATGGGGACTGATGAAGATTTAAGTGGAACGAGCAGCGCCACGATATAAGGAAGGTTTGATTCGGTCAGCTTTACAGGCCTGGAACACCATTACCGAAAATTATGGCCTTGACCTAGTTTCGGGTGTACCTGGACGTTTAGTTAAGTGTTTAGATTTAAATGGAGGTTGTATATGTAAATGAGATGAATTATTTGTTGAAATTTTATATTTCAAGTGATAGAAATAAATACCGTAAAATTATAATTCTGCTTTCTTTTTTCCGGATAAGGATCTAGACGGACTATATAACTAGAAAACATCATCTGGCTGTATTGGAACTGACTCCAAATAAAAGTTTTAGAAAATGTAATTGATTATGTATGATAAATGGTTATTTTGTCATCTTGTTATTTGTTTAAGCGTTTGCTTATTAGCTGCTTTGGTTTTCTGTGTTTCGATCTTTGGAAAACATCATACCCTATTGATTCTGTAGGGTCTCGTTTGAGTGAATTTTAAGCTCAGCAGATTTTTCTTCTTTCACTATCTCTAGTAATCTTACTTGCTTCGGGTCTCTAAACAGGAAGTGGTAAGCTACGTATCTAGGCACATTTGATTTTCTCTTATGGGCTATTCTTTCTGTTTGTTTTGCACACTCATAGTTGCTAAATCTTCTTCTGTCCTTATGCCCAATAACAGCGTCGGACTTTGCTTTCACTTATCCATCTTTTACCCATTTCTTCCACGCCTTCCGATCACCTACCATTTCCTTCATCTGTTGCGCTGTTTTCCCTCTTTGGTCTCGATTTCCTGGATTTGTTCCATTCACCCCTTTCTAGGTCTGCCCCTTTTTCGTTTTTTCTGTCTTGTCCCTTGGCATATCACTTTCTTTACTAGTCTGTGCTCGTTCATTCTAGTTATATTTCCAAACCAGTCAGTTTCCTTTTTTCAATTTTTTTCTCTATTGGTTCCTGTCTTCGCACGTTTCTGTTGATTCCGTTTCTTTCCCTGTCCAGCTTCGTCTTCCCAGCTATTTTTCTCAACTGCATTTATGACACTTTCTTGTCTTTTATTCAAAAGTTGCTAAATGAATCTTTAAAAATGTTATCCTTTCGTCAAATTATTAACTACTAGTTTTAAAAACGAGTTTACGTGTTTTTCATTAACTATTCATTTTCTCTCTTCGATTCTATCAGTTTATTTATTGAGTGGGATTCCTACTATACAGAGAATATGTATTTTTCTCTTATATGCAGTTTTCCGAAAGCTTTTCCTTATTTATTTTATTTTTCTTCTCTATTTTAGATTCGAGGAGGTCAGGCAAAGGTACGAACGTAGAGAATCCCGTCAAGAGGACATAAATACTATTTCAGATCTCAAACAGATCATAACCGAACAGGAAAAAGACCTTAACTGCCTCAACGAAGAAAAACGCTACTTCCAAATGAAGCTGATGGCGTTAGAGCATGCTTACGACCAGAAGGGTTCCTCAGAAGACGAATCTCTCAAGGACGATTTGACAATAACGGAATCCAACACGACTGATCTTACGAACTTGTCTTACGAATCAAGTAAGAATCATTTGATGCAAGATGGTCACGATCTAGTGCCCATGCCTGTACCAATCGGATTAACTGATCTAAGTCAGCAAGTCAGTTTTATCTCCATTCCTCCCACGATACAGGAATGCGACGAATAATTTTTTTTCTATATTTTATGTTAGGTTACAATTTTGCCCATGTACATCTTTAGAATTGAATACATACTTTTGTTTTTAATCTTGGATAAAATATTATTTACTTAGAGTAGTTTATTAGAATTTTGTATTTATTTATTAGACTTTTCGTTAAACGACTTTTGTCTTTAAGTTTTTCCTTTCAGATGATTGAGTTGAGTCATTTGAGGTGTACATGGGTATCAATCTCACTTATTTATTTGTATATCTTTGAATAAACCACTATTTTATAATGTTTGGTTATTATTTGATAGTAAAATTATTATTCTATTAGAAGACTATCAAAATATATATTTTTGATAAACACTGCCAAAAAAATGTAATTAAGAGAAACGAAAACGAAAACTATTCTTAGAATCGGTATGTGGAACGTAAAATCACTAACTACAAAAAAATATCCAAAGAATTTAAAGAGAAGAATATTAATATCTGTGCACTTCAAGAGAAAAAGAAAAAGGGAGAAGGTTAAATTATGTTATTAATTATTTAGATAGATAGTATAGATAGATAATTTAATGTGCTACAGTGGTGTTTCGAAAGAAACCAGCCAAAGAAGAAGTTACCTTATTAGTACACCAGAAATTTGCAAACCAGGTAGAAGACTGTAAATATGTCTCAGAGAAAATAGTTTGTCTAAAAATTAAAGTAAAAGTCAAAGCCGCATTCGCGCATATATAGACCCGCATTCCTATGTTTGATCGACTTGAAGAAGGCATTTGACAAAGTCAGATTTAATACATCTCTTGTAATAGCACGCTGGATATTATAAAAACAATCGAAAACGTCTATAAAAATAATCAGATGAACGTCAGAGTAGAACGTTACCAAAACCTATTGAGAAATATTGACGAAAAACGTAAAAAAAACTACTAATTTACCGACCTCTCCCCCATCTCCCCCCAAACCGGAAGCTCAAAATGGTGTAACTTTTTACTAAACCATATGTAGACCATATAGAACAATTTGGTGTAGTAGACCAGGGCGCATCTGTAAAAATATTAGTACATTTGGACGTTGAAAGGTGACTCAATTTTTTTGGCAGAAATTGCTTGAAAATAACTTGAATAATAATATTTGAGTTATCCTCCCTCTCAAAAAGGTCCGGAACATTGTTTAAATAATCAAAATGTCAAAAAATTAAGGAAAAATTAGATTTTTTTCTTCGTTGTTTGATTATAACTTTAAAAGTATTCATTTTCGAGAAAAGTTGCACTGGCATAAAAGTTGCGTAATTAAATTTGCTACAATATAGAATTGGCTAAAAATTTAAAAAATAGTCATCCTTGTTTCAAGATAGCAATAATTGCGTAAAAACTATACAAAAACAAGTATTCGCATTTTACGTTTTTCACCCATTTATGCTACACTTAGGATCTTCATATTTTACCCAGAAAAACTTTATGATACAGTAAAATAACACTGTAAATTTCATTAAGATCGGTTAAATAGATTTTGCAAAATAAATTTTGCAATCCAGCTTTTGCAAAAAAAATTCATTTTTTCAAAATGTTACAGGACTAAAATAAAGCAGATAGCAAATTGAAATTTTTTTTGCATATAGAAGTGTACAGTAGCTTTCATTTGCAATTTGCAAAATTAAAATCGATTAACTACCACGGCGTCAGGAATTTTTTTAAATAAACATTAATTATTGGTGCTACGCGCAGGACAGCGGATAGTTTGCTCTGATTGGGCATTCCAATGACATTTGATAATGATTGATACATTTTAATTTTTATTACATTTCGATATAAATAAATAAATTTGTTTATTGCAAAATAAAAACACATACTTCTATCCTTTGAAATAACACTTTTTTTAATAAAAACTTTCTTTGTTCATATAGGTTAACTTAGAGAATAAAAGTTTATTATTTTTAAACATATACAATTGTTTAAACAATATTTCACAAACAATAATAAAATTAGTTTAATTTTTGTGGAATTAAAATATTAAAATACAACAAAATATAGAGTAAGAAAATAATATATTCGATAAAGATTGGAAGAAATTTTGGTGGAAATCAACTTGTGTGAATCGAACACAGCTGTCCTGCGCGTAGCACCAACAATTAATGTTTATTTAAAAAATTTTCTGACGCCGTGGAAATTAATCGATTTTAATTTTGCAAACTGCAAATAAAAGGTACAGTACACTTCTATAAGTAAAAAAAATTCAACTTGCTATCTGCTTTATTTTCAGTCCTGCAAAATTAAAAAAAAATGAATTTTTTTTGCGATAGCTGGATTGCAAAATTTATTTTGCAAAATGTATTAAACCGATCTTAATGAAATTTACAGTGTTATTTTAATATATCATAAAGTTTTTCTGGGTAAAATATGAAGGTCATAAGTTTAGCATAAATGGTTGAAAAACCTAAAATGCGAATACTTGTTTTTGTATGGTTTTTTTCGCAATTATTGCTACTTTGCAACAAGGGTGACCATTTTTTAAATTTTTAGCCAATTCTATGTTGTAGGAAATTTAATTACGCAACTTTTATGTTCATACAACTTTTCTCAAAAATGAATAGTTTTAAAGTTATAATCAAAAAACCAATAAAAAAATCTAATTTTTCCTTCATATTTTGACATTTTGATTATTTAAACAATGTTCCGGACCATTTTGAGTGGGAGCATAACTCAAATATTATTATTTGAGTTATATGCGACCTGGTCTATAGGAGGAAAACTTTTATTTTGGATGTCTGGTTTAGGCCTTTTTTTGTACCAATTATACTATACTACCTCCGTAACTTTAGAACCGTTCATTTCAGAAGGATTATGCATAGGACCTTTTTTATTTCAAATTTAATGCAGAACATTTTTGTATATAAGGTTGTTCATGCTAAACCGCATAGTTTTAGAAATATTGACGAAAAACGTAAAAAACTACGAATTTACCGATTTCTCCCCCCTCCCCCCAAACCCGACGCTCAAAATGGTGTGACTTTTGTCTGAACATTATGTGGACCATATAGAACAATTTGGTGTTGGAGGATAACTTTCACTTTGGATGTCTGGGTTATGCCATCTTTTGGATCAATTCTATCATACTACTAGTACGATATCTCTTGTTTCTTGTGTTAAAATAACTCACTTTCACTGGGACTTAACTGTGTTCTGAGAATCTGTAGTATATCCTTCAATTTTATTCAAAAAGAGTCATCAATCTTATATATTTTTTAATTTTCACTTAGGTATTATAATGTATTATATAAAAATATAACTCCAATATAACTCTAATTTAACTATAAGAAAAACCATGGTATTTGAAATTATTATTCTAAAAAACTTAACTATCACATTAAATTTCTATTGAAGTACATAAGAAATTAGTGAAATTATGAAGATAACTGGAACCACAGGTTGGTACCTGTTTCCAGCGCCGCCTTGGTGTCCTTCTGTGGTAGTGGACGTGGTAGTTGTTTCAACGTCAGCAGGATCTACAGGTTTTCTTTCTTTAATCGCTAGAGCGTAGTATTGAGCTGATTTCTTTTCTACTCTTGATGTCTCCAATTCTAAATTTACTGCATATAATCCAAAATGAGGCCTGAAAGTATCATTATAATTAATAAAATAACAGTTGTAAAAAATACTATAAGCAAAATTTATAAATCTGACTGTGATCAAAGAGATATCATCATCATCATCATCATCAACAGCTATTCTATCCACCGTATTTGCTATTTTTTTGCATCCATTCGTGGCCAGCCATTTGCTTGATTTCATCAGTCCATCTTATTTGAGGTCTGCCTCTACTTCTTTTGCTTGCCCTTGGTTGCTATTCGAGAATTCGCTTTGTCTAATGGTTTGATCAAAGACATAATAGTAGAGGAAAATTACCTCAAAATATTTATCTACTTACTTCATTCCTTTCGTCCACTCAAAACTGTCCAACAAACTCCAGTATGTGTATCCAAATACATTGACTTTGTCTTCATTTATGGCATCGGCTACATCAGATAATTGATCCTGAAAATAAAAACGCCCTTAGAACTCACAAATAAATATTGTTTTTCACAATATTTCCACAATATTTTTCGCACAATCTTAAAATCGCTTAAATTTTATTTTGAATAATTCACTATTGATCATATATGTAGGTTTTGCAAGAGGAACTAATTCTGGACAATATATTTCAGCAAATTCTGGAGAGTAAAGGCCACTGGAAGGTTGTACACGAAGCAATAAGATGCACCATGCTTACTAAAAATAATGAGGAAAGACCAAGCCAACGCAAATTAGCTAAATGATAAAGAAACAGTAGGTAGCCAAGGCTATCTGAAATTAATTCAGAAATGATATTTTTGGATGTTTATATGTGGCAAATAATGCCTAATATTTACTATAAAAAGCGTTCGATAGTGTTGAGATATGGGCGATAGTAAAAGCTCTAAATAACAGCAGAATAGACTCCAGGTAGGTACAGGCAAATCTTACATAACATCTATAAAATAGAAACTATGACAGTCGAATGGGAAAATAAAACAAAACAAATCCATAAAGGTGAGAGACAAGAAGATGTAATACATATCCCCAAAACTCTTCACCTTAGCTCTGGAAGACGTCTTTAAAAAACTGGAATGGGAAAACATGGGTATCAACATAAAAGGAAAGACACTAAATCGCCTCAGATATTACAATGAGGTTGTTCTTGACTCTAACATGAGTAAAAGAAAAATCATGACAAATGCAAATGACACAATAAATATAAATATTAATAACGTAAATATCGAAGTTGTTGACGAATATATTATATATATACCCGAGTCATATCAAAGCTAATAAAGAGAACCAAACAATTGAAGTAAAAGTATGGGTATGGGTAGCGTTTGAAAAGTTAAGATGGATCTAAAATGTACAAAGATACAACACTAGCTAAAAACCCGTGTATTTGATCAGCACATCCTTCCTGTTCTGACTTATGGCTCAGAAATATGGGCATTAACAAATGCCAACATAAAGAAAATAGAAATAACTCAAAGAAAAATGGAAAAATCAATGTTGGCAATAAAACTGTAATACAGGAAATCAAGCAAATGGATAAGAGAGAAAACAAAAAAGTAAAAAAAGTAAAAATGTAACAGAACATATAACTGGGTTAAAGTAGGGATATGCGGGCCACAATGCGAGACAGGAAGGTAAAAGATAGAATGCTGAAATACAAAACTGGAGACCGTGGCCAGGAAGAAGAGGAAGATTAAGAGCTCAGATGCGATGGAAGGACGATATTGTAAAAGCTGCAGAAACTCAGTAGAAAAGCGCAGCCAAAGGCAGACAGATATGAAAATATTTGGGAAGGCCCATGTCCAAAGTTGGATAGAAGTGGGCTAAAGACGAATACGTGGCATTGAAGAGGAGTTTTGTTTAAGTAGATATGACAGGCCTATGAGTCCCACACTACCTCCGGTATAGGTTATCAGATGTGCATAACTGCATCTCTTCTCTACAAAAAAAAATCATGATCACCTGATTTAAGTAACAGTGAATAGACTTACCGCCAAGAATGCAACTCTATGGTCATCATTGTAGGTTCCGTTATCATCTGATATCCCACTAGCTGTTATTAGAATTTCGGGATTGTTATAGTTGTCCCGGATATACTTCAACAGGTTTCTCAGGCTACCTGGGGCAATCTAGAACCAAAAACATATTAGCCAAGAATAAGATATGTTTGTACTACTCTGTAAACTTACAGCATGCTCATCAGCGTCAACAGTCCAATTAGGATCATTGGAAGTTTTGACTCTGAGATCATTATCGTAGCTGGATGTTTCGAATTTAGCTTCTGTGTCGTCAGCAACTAGTTTTGTATCAAAGAATTCGATCGCCATAAAATCAAATGTCCCCTTTATTGCGTCTTTTTCGGTTTGGTTGAATATGGGCAATCTTGACTTTTGTGCCCCTTCTCCTTTGCTTCGAAGGTCAGTCCTGTCAATCACAACTTGAGGCCAGTTGCCAGTTTTAAATATTGGATCAGCGTAGAGACCAAACTAGAATATAATTAAGTTATATATTATTATTAAAAAAAAATATGAAAATATGACTAATACGGAAAAAGAAATTATACAGTTTCCAATAAAAATTATTATTTGAACTGGTTTATTAATTTCAGTTATAAATATGCCTTGGTTTGCCTTTTAGTCCAGACTATGGTGTATTATGAAAGGACATTGTTAACATATTGTTGAATATCTGTTCTTTGGTAGCTTCTACAAACTCTCTGAATTTTTTACAAATTCAGAACACACATAAATGAAGGATGATTTAATAATGGTAGTTAAAGGTTGGTAATAAATCTTTTAATGGAAATACCGAGTAAGTATACAGAAGAAATAAAAATGAGAATTGGACAAAATAGAGCAACATTTTAACAAGATGAGAAAAGTATTGTGCAGTAGAGACCTTGGTTTTCAACTCAAAATAAGAATATTACGTTCATATTGTGTTTTCGGTGCTGCTGGATGGGGTGGAGGCCTGGACCTTAAAGAAAGAAATAAGCGATCGACATAAAGCATTCGAGATATATACCTGTAGCATTACGCTATAATTTCTATTTCTGCTAATTTTATTTTTTTCTTAATTTTTAATTATTTTTTCTCAAAATCGAAACGACGTTAGTCATTCAAAATTCACATGTAAATAAAAACGGAATGTATCCTTCACCATCTGTTTTTCGTTTGTGCGGTGTAACAAACAGCACCCTCATAAATTAAGTACTATATCAGACAATTGTGTCAACAACTCACTAATGCATTCAAGGGCGTTTTCTTAAAACTGCAAAAGTATACGCCAGACCTAAATGATTTATTGTCATCTGGTCAGAGGGAAGAACATAAACAGATTATCGTTGTGGTTTTCTTTTTAGTCACGACACAGCTGGTGAACGATTCACACACCAATCGTTCGACCCTTTTCCGAAATCAAGCGCAATACCTTTTGTTACCAAAATAAATAAAATATTTACCGTTCGTTTTGTTACATTCATTTCAATTAATTCCAGCAACATCCACACCGGAATATACCTACCGAAGAATATTAAAAATAAGTTGGGTAGACCGAATAACAAATGTTGAGGTCCTCAGAAAGATCAAAAAGGAAAAGGAAATCATGATTACGATCAAGATGAGAAAGTTGCAATATCTCGGCCACGTTATAAGAGGGGATAAATATGTGTTTCTGCAAACCACAATGCAGGGAAAAATACAGGAAAATGAAGTATTGGAAGAAGATGCATCCCCTGGCTCAACAATCTGAGAAAGTGGTATAATTGCAGTTCCATCGACTTGTTTAGGGTTAAAATCTCAAGCTCTCACGCTTACCAACCTCCTTAGAGGAGACGGTACCTAAAGAAGAAGAAGAAGAATAAATCCTGAAGGCAGTGTAAGTTATTAATGCTAATTGTATAACAAATTCTGGTATGTCTACTTATCGCGATGAATGAGTCGGAGGTCCTAGAAATTTTATTGTAAACATGTCTATTCCATAACTAGTGGGAATATGTGGATAACATCACGAAAATGATAAACAAATATCATTTGAGACACTTTTCTATGAAAAATAAATTGAAAATCACGATCAGCCTCTTCAGACATACATAATGAATCTTTAAATAAACGCTTCCTATCTTTAAATTTACATAAATCAAAGTGTATGTGAGATGTCATCTAAATTTTTTATTCATTTTAAATACCTTTCGATATATGGAAAATAACATCGTTTAAATGTCTGCTCGGCTTCAATGGGTGGCGCACATCTTCTTTTTCTAAAGGTGCCTATCTTCTATATTCCAGAGTCTAGAAATGTTGGCGGCCACATTGACTCATGTGGTCGCCAGTCTTATTCTATTCACAACAGCTCGAAATAGATCAGTTGACGTAAGACCGGTGCACTTCCTAAGATTGGCCAGCCAGGATATTTTATACGTCTACGTCCAGGGCCTCTCTTGCCCTCAATCTTGCCTTATAGAATCAAGTGTAGAAGTCGGTATTTACTATTACACATAATGTGGCCGAAGTAAGCCAATTTTCTGTTTACGGTGTTAATAATTTCGTCGTATTTTCTTGGCCTCTGCAGGATAGTTGTCTTAGTTGTGTGGTGTATATACGAGACTCTTAACATACATCGGTAGCACATTTCAAATGCCTTTAATCGTTTTATGCCATCTTTTGTAAGACTCCAGTCTTCCGTAGAGGAAGACACTAAAGACGTAACATCTAAGACTTCTTATACCTATATTGATACTTAAGATAAGTTGCAGAGAGTATTCCTAAGACGACCAATGAAAGAGCTTCTGACTTTTTCAAAATGAATTTTGTTTTGAAGCTGTAGTTGAATTGTGAAATAAAAAAAGATTTTTTTGAACCTCCCTATGGTATCTACATAACTAAAATAAATTTCTAAGACATTTCAATTTTTCAATAAAATGAAAACCAATTTTTTTTATTACTCACTGCCCTCCAATTGGCCTTCATTTATTTATTGCCCCCCAATTCGCCTTCACTTATTTATTGCCCATCTGATAACTCAAATCGTCCTTTTGGGGGCGGTCGTTCCAGATAGGGACAACAGTTATTTGTTTCGAGCTTCTGTCATATGTCATATAATCCGTGAATAATATTAATATACACAGATTATACAACATATTATGACAAAAGCTCGAAACAAATGACAATGGATGAAAAACCCTATTGGAAATCACTAAGCTAGAGTGTTACATAAGTGTCGGGAACTGCAGATACATTGATCATGAAATTGACAGATTTCAGTATATATTCCGAACAATGCACAAAACATTAAAACACGGCAAAACGATCATCATCATCATCATCATCATCATCAACAGCTATTCCATCCATCGTCGGATGTAAGCCTCCCTAAGGGTAAGAACAGAACAAGTGGGTCGAGGTGGAGGTGTAGGTCGCGGTGGATGCCACTAGTTAAGTCGCGGTCGATGTCGACAGCACATAGCAAGTAGGTCACCTGCGCTGTCAGTCGAGATAGAACCACTATCAAGTGAAGTAGTTTAATAAAATTTGAATGACAAAAAGAATGTGCTTTTGCGATGTTGTGTCAGTCAAGTGATGATAGTGATGAAATGCCAGCTGTAAATAATCAGATCCTCCTTCATATTTCAAAAATTTACTGAATTTAAGTACTTTAGAAATTCAAAAATAAACTGAATACAAAAAAGGGATTATATAAAAAATATCAACTAGAATAGCGCAGATAATGACCACTTGGCTTCGAACGGACCAATCACAGGGAAGCATCCTTGTAGGCCGCGCAGCAGACCTCCATGTAAAACAAACTTATTTCAAAAGCATCGATGTAAACCTCCTGGATGGCATCGCGCTAAACCTCCACCGCGACTTACCTGCTCTGTTCTCTTCCATTCACTACAATGTGTTTGTTTTACATGGATATCGACATCGACCGCGACCTCCACCTCCACCGCGACCCACTTATTCTGTTTTTACCCTTAGGTACGTCCATTCATATCTGTTTGCTGTTTTTTGCATCTACTCGTGGACAGCCATTCTCTTGATGTCATCAGTCCATCTTGTTTGAGGTCTGCCTCTACTTCTTTTGTTTGTCCTTGGTCAACACTCAAGAATTCGCTTTGTCCCACGGTTGTCTTCTATTCTTCCTATGTGTCCTGACAAGTTCCATTTTAACATGGCAATCTTCTGGATCACATCTGTTATTTTGATTGTCTTCGTATCTCTTCATTGGACTTGCGACCACTGAGTTTAATGTTGAGCATTCTCCGTTCCATAGCTCTTCCATAGCTCCGTTCCAAAACGATATAACGATAAAACTTTATAAGACAATATTAGTAATTTTCACACCTACTCTAATATATGGGTTTGGAAGCTGGGTAGTGACCCAAAGAGGGAAGGAACTCTAGAATGCAAGCTAGCGAAACTAAATCTCAGAAAAGCGTTAAGAGAGTTGATAGATAGAGAACAGGTAACAAATACCTAACCTCTGAAATGAAAATGAGAAATAAGGTGATTTAGTATACTTTAAACTTTTCTTACCTCAAACAGATTTCTTCTTTCAGCAGCTTCTTTATCTGCTTCATTATTCGATGCTGGAATCGACCATGAGGCATCCAGGGCAATGGAAATCTTGGCTGGAAATATATATTTTAAATTAAAATAAAAATTCTCCTGGAAATTAAAAACATTTCTTTCATAAACAATAAAAACATACAGTTATGGGTACTTCTGCCATTGTATAGCAGTTTGTGCTATTATACTCGGTTCCCTAATGCCAGTCCCAATTGCCAGCAAACATATGTAGTAATTATTTCTAAATTTAGCAGAATAACAGTCACTTTGACCACCATAAAAAAATTAATTCTCAGCAAAATAAAATTATTTGCCTAGATAAATTAATGTTCTTTCCACCTTATGTTTCTCTCATGATGAGAGAAACCATCTTATTTTCCTTTTCCAAAAGGTTCCAAAATCGTTAGTAGACTAATAACTACAACGTAGACATTGATAGCAATGATGTTGTTATATGTACAAGTGACTTAAAAATCTTACTTATTTATGTTTAGAATCTGCCTCATTATCTATTAATTCACCAAACAATTCCCTAAAAGGTTGGAAACAGGAAGAGTTAAAATATCACCTTACTTTAAATTGTCTCATCAAGCTATCGCAAATGCATGATTAAAACTTCCTTTTATTTTCCGCGCAAACTTCAACTTACTTCAGTACGTAATTCAGTAAATAAGAACAGATACAACAACTGAGTCTTACAAATTAAGCAATATTTTCAAATATTAGACCTGCAGCTTCTCCTTAGGAACTCCGTCTCTGTTGCGTTTATTTTGTTTTTGGTTTTCTTATTTATTATACAATTTTCACACCCATAAGTGAGGATACTTTTTGCCATAGTGCTATATATTCTTCTTTTATTTTTGTATACTGATGTTCTTATCCCAGAGTACCGGGTTCAATTTTCGTATGTAGTCTCTTGTTTCTTCTAGTCTATTTTTTATATCTTCTTCAGTTGTTCCTTTGTTTGAAATTATGAAACCTAACTACTTGTACTTGTCTGTTTCTTTGATTTGTTGACCTTCGTCTATTTCCAGTCGTCTTATTTCTGTATTCTCCGTTGTTAAGTTTTCAGTTTTCTTTCTTTAGGTTTATTTCTTTCTTAAAGAGAGATAATAAATATCTATCTATATATCTAAAGAGCGCTCCACATTCTCGGCGAAGTTACTTCGCCAAAGTTGACCGAAGTCCGAAGTGCCTCTCTACACACTCGTTCTACTTCACGAGGAAGTGCGATACCGACAACGACCGGTGCGATACCGACAAAGATCCCTTTGACTTGGACGCGTCAGACCGACAGAGAATGGAAGTAGAACGAAGTAAGGCAAAGTTGCACAAGGTGGCCGTCTACACTCTCGTACTTGTTGAACCTAAATCGACTTCGGAGAGAGTGTGGAGCTCGCATAAATTTTATGTATTGTGAGCTCCACATTCTCGCCGAAGTCGATCGAGGTTCAACAAGTACGAGAGTGTAGACGGCCACCTTGTGCAACTTCGCCTCGCTTCTTTCTGCTTTCATTTTCTGTCTATCTGTCGTTCAGTCTTCTAGTACAAGGTTCTACTACTATTATAGTTTTTTAGTTTTCTTTATTTCATTTTACTCTTGTAATGGGAATATTTAGAAATTTCAAAAATAAAATTAATAAATTTCAAAAATAAAATAATAATTTATCTTTTACCTCCATTTTTACTTGCAAATTCCTCTTTGAAAACTTTATAAACAGCAGCATGAGCTTTGAGCAAGACCCTTGCACATTCATAGTCATCAAGCCCGGAATTTGATGAAAATGGAGCCAAACTACCATCTCCGTACCCATTTTTGCAAATAGCTCTTGGATTATCGAATGTTATAAAATACTTAGCTTCAGAACAATACTTGAACACTTTTCTGGCGTACATAACAAAAGCGTCTATGTTGCTTTCGTTGGTCCAACCTCCGTAGTCTTGGATGGGCTGTGGAAGGTCCCAGTTATAAAGTACCACTACGGGAGTGATCTTTTGCTTCACCAATTCGCTGATTAGTGCCTGGTAGTGTGTCGTTCCATTCGACATGTCATCAATGTTGTCAGTATATCCTGTTGGTATCATTCTAAAACACAGTGTTTCATGTAGAATAGATAAAAATATAATATATATGAAAACTTCGTGGATAAAACTCGTAAAATCCTCAAAAACTTTTTCAAGCAGCCTTGAATTGTCTCTGGGATGTCAGAATAGCTTAAAAAATTCTGGTCCGGTTACAAACGCCTTTCAATTGAACAATTGTTTACCGAGCAAATCTCAGAAAAAGATATTATCAAGAACACTTGATACAAGACCTCAGAAGAGGATATACATGAAACAAGGAAGAAAATGATTAAAAATCGATGCACAGAATAAATTCAAGAAGCAAAAACGTGGCTCTGTACCCACGTTCAGAGTCATGTTTGGTATATGAACGTTTTATGAGAGAATGTGATCATTTTTCTATTGAGGTATCCAAAGAAATGAGAGCAGAAAATTCATGTTTGAACACAGAGAAGATGGAAACAACACGTAACTTCCTGGAAAGCAAGACAATAAAGATATACAAACTGATATTGACTTTTTTGTAATAAGTATACCACCTATAAGAATATGGCATTAAAGATGATGAAAATGTGAATATTACAGACATACTTTACTTAATTAAGCAACCAAATAATAACTGCAGAAGCTCTACAAATAAAGTGGTCTCCAAGGACCCCTCGACAAGTATGCCCTTATTCCAAGAGGAACCTCATTCCAATCCCAGACAAATACACTCCGAATGGTGAATAGGTCATGAAAGAACTTTTCAGGGTGCACTTTCCTGAGTCTGAAACATAAATGATTTCACTAAATACAAGGAAGCACACTGAAATGCATACAATAACTTATGGGGTGGTAGGAAAAATGAGGGTGGTAAAAAAAGTGGTACATAAGGCAAAGTGAAACGGATAATGCCCACATCTGGAAAACCCGTACAGAAAAAAAAACTAAATAAGTCCTTGAGGCCAATAAATCTGATGCCATTTATACTAAATAATCTAGAAAACTGCTCGATAAGAATATTAGGAATAGTAGATTACTTACAGAGATATCAGCCAATAGATTGAGAACGACACAGACGGCGATCTAACGAGCTACGTTAAGAGTATCTCTTAGGCAGGCCGCACATCAAAGAAACATGAAACGTAAATTACGTTTCATGGAAATAAAACACTGCTAAACAAATATACGTCTGGCCATTTATGAAACTCTCCGAAAATAATAATGTGTCATGAGCATGAATCACACTCGTTTCTTTGGTAGGCAGACTTTGAGATTTGTTTAGCAGTGTTTTATTTTCGTGAAACATGTTTCACGTATCATGTTTCATGTTTTTCGTTTCATTATTCTTTGGTGTGCGGCTTGCCTGAGGAAACATATTTATACGAAATGAGGACGTGGAAAGATGTAATTGGAAGAATTGCGCAAATGAAATGCAACTGGGTAGGACACGTGGCACGGCAAAACAACGAAAGATGGATTAGAAACATTGTACATTGGAGACCACGCGAGCACAGTCTTAAAAGAGGAAGACTACAAAACGTTGGTTAGACGACATCAAAGCAAAAATGGGGAAAACTGGCACCAAATAGAATAAAAGAGAGAAGAATGGAGAACTCATGAGGAGGCCTTTGTCCAGGAGTGCATGCAAAAAGGCTGAAGAAGAAGAAGATTGGTCAAAAGTGAGTGCATTTCTCGATATTGAAACATTATTCGACAACACCTCCTTCAAATTAATAACAAGAACAATTTGTCTAATAGGAATATATTTATACACTGTGTCCGTAAAGTATGGAACAAATTCTTTTTTTAGCTAAACAGAGCATTTTAAGAAATAATCCTGAAACACGTCGATTTTTGATGTTAATTTACCGTATTTTAAAATAATATTCTAATATACAGGGTGAATTACTTTCGAGTAATGACGTCACCGTCATTTTTTTTAAATGGAACACCCCCATTTTGTCTCAATTTTCGGATTATTCTAGCTGAGCTGATTCCAAAAATATATCACATGTTGATTCAAATTGGTACAGGTTGGACAAAAATACAATAGTTTTGTGTGTGTTCATAAAATAACGCGTTAGTTAAATTAACAATATTATCAAAAATACTTATTGCCTAGCGGACAGAATATGGTGAAATACATGACTTAATAAATGTTCGAACTGCAGCCCTTGCTGTATTTGACAGTAACCCAAACGTTGTACAAATTCTTGTTGAACCTTGTTTATTGTGTCTTGAGAAATATTGTTTATTGCTGTCCGAATTCTCCGTCTTAATTCTTGAATATTTGCTGGTTTCGTTTGATACACAACATTCTTCATATGGCCCCACATAAAATAATCCAAAAGATTGAAATCTGATGACCTCGCTGGCCATTCAATAGGTCCACGTCTACCAATCCACCTGTTCGGAAAAATTTCATCTAGGTACCTTCTAACATCTGCAGCATAATGTGGAGGTGCACCATCCTGTTGAAACCATAAACTTTCATCAAAACCTCCAGGATTACGTCTGCTGGGAATCAAATTACGTAAAGTAGGTACGAGATACCCCCTTAAAAGCTCAAGGTACGTTGCCCCGTTTAAATTACCTTCGATAAAGTAGGGTCCGATGATTCGATTTCTTACAATTCCAGCCCATATATTTACCTTTTGCGAGTATTTTGTATGATGCTCACGTATCCAGTGGGGGTTTTCTTTTGTCCAGTATCTACAATTCTGACGGTTAACCTCGCCATTTAACGTGAAAGTGGCCTCATCAGAAAAAATAATGTTTTGTACCAAGAGAGGGTCTCGGTGGCAGTTATCCATCATTGCTTCGCAAAATTGAATTCTTCTATCGGGATCATCTTCGTTTAATTCCTGCACAAGTTTAATTTTATAAGGATGCCATTTTTCAAGCTTTAATAGTTTGTGTACCGTTGTTTTGCTAACAAAGATATCGCGACTAACTTTACGCACAGACGTGTGCGCATCTTCTTCAACACTAAGTAAAACATCTAATGCTGTATCAGCATTTTTTACCGTACCAGTTTCTCGAAATTTCTTTTCAATCTTACTGACTGTTGAACTCGTTATAGGTCTTTCTGGATATTTATCATTAAACAAATTGCACACTTCCATCTGAGTTCGCGATCTGTCTCCATACCCAATCATCATAAGTATTTCAATTCTTTGCTTTACACTTAACTCCATTTCTGCTTCAAATTAAATCTAAGCAATAATTAAAACATTCACAAATACCAAAAATATTGTAGTACTAAACTGTCACTGAACATCAATAAATTACTAAACAAATAATGACATTTAACAAAAACATAGCCTACTATGTTTCTTTTAAATTGATAAGAAATAATTTCTTTCATATTCTGTCCGCTAGACAATAAGTATTTTTGATATTGTTAATTTAACTAACGAGTTACTTTATGAGCACACACACAAAACTATTGTATTTTTGTCCACCCTATAATAATTTGAATCAACATGTGATATATTTTTGGAATCAGCTCAGCTAGAGTAATCCGAAAATTGAGACAAAATGGGGGTGTTCCATTTAAAGAAAGTAATTCACCCTGTATATTAGGATATTATTTTAAAATACGGTAAATTAAAATCAAAAGTCGACGTGGTTTAGGATTATTTCTTAAAATGGTCTGTTTAGCTAAAAAAGAATTTGTTTCATACTTTACGGACAGAGTGTATATTATAAAACTAGCTGTAGATAGATAATAAGGTGTAACAAAAATACAGGTCATAAATTTAATCACATTTGTTCTAGGACCAAAAATAATTCGATTGAACCTAACTGACCTGAGTACAAATGTGCACATAAAAAAAGTTACAGTTCTTTGAAGTTACAAAACGAAAATCGATTTTTTCCAATATATCGAAAACTACTAGAGATTTTTTATTGAAAATGTCGTCACATTCCGGCAGTAGTATCTTAAAAAAAATTATAGTGAAATTTGGATACCCCTTAAAAATTGTATGGGGGTTTTGTTCCTTTAAACTCCCCCAAACTTTTGTGTACGTTCCAATTTAATTATTATTGTAGTACCATTAGTTAAACACAATGTTTTAAAAACTTTTTTCTACAACCGTGCTAAAAATGCAATTACCAAACGAGCGTTAAAAATGCTACTTTAAAGCAATAGTGCTTTATAGTATATTAAGTATGGAGAACGGTAAGGGTTTTACACCGATCGAAGACAATTGTTTCCAATTATTGTCTGAGATCGGTTACCCTTAACGTTCGACATGCTTATAACGTTTTTTGCACGATTGATACCATTATAAATTATAAAATTATACATTTTCGTCATATTGACTAGTTTCATTCATTTTATCAAGATAGATACTTTGGTTGTTAGGTAGTAACTAGGGTGCATAACAACAATGGAGAATTGAGTTTTTTTTTTTAGTTGTTAATAATACAATTTTGATTATTATAAATTAAAATATGAGCGAAAGTGAATTTGAAGAAATTGAACGGGCTTGGGAAGAAGGGTGTTCCGCAATTATTCCCGAAAAATCCAAAATCCGTTATCAAAATACCTACCAAAGTTTTAAAAAATGGTGCGAAGGCAAGAATTTAAGAATCGAAGAAAATACTCTATTGGCATATTTCGTTCAAAGACATATGCAGTTGAAAGCTCCTGGAAGCCTCTGGGCAGAATATTCAATGATTAAATCCACCGTTTTTCTTTATGATGACATTGATATTTCCAAGTTTTCAACTTTGATCGCGTATTTGAAGAGAAAAAATGTTGGCTATAGGCCTAAGAAAGCGAGCATTTTTACACGGGAGCAATTTGAAAAATTTCTGATGGAAGCACCGGATGAAGAATTTCTAGTTCACAAGGTAATATAAGCTAGTTTAGGTAAAAGAAATACTCTAATGAAGATTTTTTCATAATTTGTAGGTCTCAATGATATTGGGAATATCTGGTGCCTGTAGAAGAGAAGAATTATATAATATTACTATGAATGACATCCAACAAACCGATGGTTTAATGATTGTAAAAGTACCCAATACAAAAACGAACATCCAGCGTACTTTTACAGTCGTTAATAAACCAGACGATAAAATTCCATATTTAGAAATTCTGCAAAAGTATATAGAACTTTGTCCATTACAAGTAAAATCAAATAATTTGTTCTTAAGATACGCCAAAGGAAAATGTTGTGCTCAAGTAATAGGGAAAGGGACAATCGGGGGCTGGCCTTCTCAAATTGTCAAATTCTTAAATTTGCCTAATCCCGAGAACTATACTGGCCATTCGTTCAGGAGGATATCAGCAACGCTTTTGGCTAATAAAGGTGTTGATGTCCTCGGATTAAAGCGTCATGGAGGTTGGCGTTCATCGACAGTGGCAGAAAGCTATGTAGAAGATTCTCTTCAAAATAAAATAGATTTTGCCGAAAAAATATTTAGACCAGAGAAATTAGCAATTAAATGGCCTCTTTCGTGACATCCGTTGATACAGCTATCTAAGAACTGCTTTGGGTAAATTTAGTTACAACAATATCCAATATAAAAATTATGCAAAAGATTTACCGTACCTTTTAACTTATAAACAATATATAAACAATTAAAAATCGCTGTTTGATTTTAAATACAAAAGGTGGAGACCGGTAAATTATATGAAATAGTGACACAATTTTTCTGAAGAAGCATAGAAAATTCTTTAAAATGAGAGTTTGCAAAGTTATTGTTGTTAATTTGTTGCTTAGTTATTGGGAAAATAGCTCCAAACGTCGATTATTTGAAAATAATTAATAACTTTTCTGAAAATAAACAAAAATCTTTAATTTTGCGTCAGAATAGGAACAATGTTACAAGCATTTTGTTATTAAAATTTCAAGAAGGTACACTTAATAGTTATTGCAAAATTGCATTTGTTTTTCCCAAAAAGCTTTTATCTTCAACGTCATTATGCGTAAACTTTTAGGTTTACATACATTCTAAAGGCACCAAATTAAATAAAAAAGATCATTTTATTAAACTGAATCATTTAATGGTTAAAAACTGTATGCTAAACATTGTAAAATATTTTTGAAAAACTGGTATGATTTTAAGCTTATAAACAATTAGAATAACTCAGACGCATTAACATGTAGGAAGTTAATATTTTTTATTTGACATGTTGGAATTTTTATACAAATTAAAACAAAAAAATAATGCCCTAAGGCCCTTAAGACCCGAGTTCACCATTTTTTTTCAAAAATTTACGGTGGCTTTGTTTATAAACACTAGGAAACTTAAAAAGTAACATTTAAAAGAATATAAGTTCAAGTATAAACATAAAAAATCAAAACGATTCTTCTAAAAGTGAGCCGTCCATGATGCGCCAAAAATACAAGGTTAAAAGCAAAGCGATTGTTTGATTTTACTGTCGAAAAATGAATTCACAACTACATTTACAAAAGTAGCAATAACTTTGGTTCTAATCAACGAAAATTGATGTTCTCTTTTTAATTTGGGGTACCTCGGTGCATAGATTATAAAAATACGATCAGCTAATTTGTGATTTGTTTATTTAAGCCAGTATTTTGTTTAAACCATTTAAAATAAATATTTTTTTTGCCAAATTTGACATTTTTATTATTATTATTATTAGTATATATATTCTAGACATCTCACGGTAGAAGAGAACCGGATTATAAGTAATATATTACAGTAGAGCGTCGATAATCCGAACCCTGGTAATCCGAACGATCGCTAATCCGAACGCAAAAAAAATTAAAAGATATTATCACGGACCGAATTTTTGGATTTAATATGACAATATGGGCAAAATATGACCGTGGATGTTTGTTTTGTTTATGCAGAAATACATACAATATATTTGTTTATTATGCAGGTGTTTTATTCCTTGTAACTAAAACGTATGTACATAATATGTACAATGTTTATGAGCTTTGTATGTATATTTTGAACATATGTTCGATAATCCGAACAATTTGATAATCCGAACTACCCCTATACCAATTAGTTCGGATTATCGACGCTCTACTGTATTAGTATAAAAGTTAATGAAATAAAAGTTAATGAACATAAATATTTATGTATTACGGTTATAAATAACATTATTTAACAATAAATTTTACAAAAAAAATATTAATTTTTATTTAAAATCAAATGTATGCATTGTTAATTTTTCTAGAGGTATGCTTAGGTATATTTTTGTGACAATTATTTTTCTTGACTAAACCCTACTAAAAGGTGAACAAATAGCTAAAGGCTACAAATATTATAAACTTCGTATAATTATAAAATATGTTAAAATAAAATTAAGTCTTTCAATTTTAATTGGTTCATTATAATATATAGGTGTAAATTGATAAAATTTAATATTTGGTAGTTGAATCTTAGGTTTCAGACCATGCAGAAATTTTTATGAATAATACCTTTGTTTTATGATTACGTAATGAAAAAATAATGAAAAAATGGGTGTCGGTTTCAGATTTTTACTTCCAAACAACTTTTCATAATAACTGTTTTTGATATTGTGAAATACTATAAGCGGGATTTATAATTTTTGACATAACTGCTATAAAATTGATAATAAAAAAATGTGGTTCCAGGTTACTTAGATAAATGTATAATGTATATTATTTATTTTTAGCACATAAGCAAAACGCTCGGACAGGCCGTTTTTTAAAATAATCATAGAATATTATAGCATCAATGTTTCGAACTTTACGCGATACCTCTTCAAGTGGCAGACATAACTTTGATTTTTGTAAGTAGGAAAGTGCATCATGTGGCATATCATTTAAAAGCTTTTCAAATATTGATTAAAAATATGTAAAGCAGTTAATTCCTTTTTGAGAGCCTAGGCGCAAACTTTCGGTCGAATTATATTTAAATCCATTAATTTTTTTCGAATCCTGAGAAAACTAATAAGTATTTTTGAAAATTTTAACGAAGAATGAAAGACTACATTATTACCGAGGACCAAAAGTCCCTTATAATAAACAAAAAGTTTCTTTTGAATGATATTTTTAAAATTAAAAATCACACTAAATTTTCTCTTTTTGCCCCTCTAATTCTTTAAAATAAACATAACATTTCTCAGGGAACTTTGACCCTCGATAATATTGTAATCTATTATTCTGCGTTTAAATTTTTCAAAAAAAAAACGTATTAATTTCCTCAGGATTCGAAAAAAAAAATTAAGTACATTCGAAAAAAAAATGACCGAAATTTGGCGCCTACGCTCTCAAAAATAATTAAAGTATTATACATTTTTGTAACCATATGTTAGTATTTCAAACGCTTTTAAATGAGAAAAAAGAAATTTAAAAAAACCAAAGTTATGACTGTCACCTAAAGAGGGATCGCGCAAAGTTCGAAACATTGATGCTATAATATACCATGAAATTTTAAAAATCGACCTGTCCGAGCGTTTTGCTTATGTGCTAAAAATAAATACGTTAATAAGGGGGCAACAATTATTCCAGTGCACTGTATATATTGTACATAAGTATTATACCGTGCATTCATAAAGTGTGGAAACGGTCTATTATCTCATGACTATTATTTTCAGAGTTAAAGCTCTGACAGGTCGATTTTTATTTTTAAATTATGATTTTTTGACGTATAGTACGTAATAGCGACGTCATCGATTTGGGCGTGATGACGTCATCTATGATTTTTTAAAAGGGAATAGGGGTCTTGTGGTAGCTTATTTGAAAAGTGATTCAATTCTCTATTCAGTAATATAAACATTAACATCATTATTTATACAGGGTGGCCAAAAAATAATTTAGGAATTAAAATAATTGACGCAAAAAGAAGAACGTATGTAATTTATTTAACTCAAAATACTTTTGAATGTTTCCATATAATATAAAAAAATATTTATTTCATAAAAAAACGCTTTTTGCTTAAATTAAATGTCAAACAGCCACACACCTGCCTCTTGACAGTTTGAACATTTAATTTAAGCTAAAAGCTATGTTTATTTCTCAAATAAAAAACAGCGCAATATTTTTTTATTTAATTTATTTTATTTTATTCCATTCGACGGAATTTTATTTATTGTATTCAATTTTACCTAATTTTATTTAAGTTAATTTAATTTTACGTAATTTTCTTTAATTTTATTTTATTTTACTATGTTTTATTTTATTTTAGTTTATTATGCATGTGATTGCATTTACAGTGTATGGTCGCACGATCGTTGCATTTTGTCGTTTCAATCCCTCTTATTTTTTTCATACATGTCATGTACGCGATCTACCGCTCCATCCGTAGTTAGCTAGAAAGCTATGCTACTTGGTTTCCATGACGACGATTCAATACCATGGTAATTGTCTACTGATGTGACTTTTAAATATTATGTCAAAATAATTGTATTTCATCGAATTATCGCGCTAATTTCATTAAAACATGAACACAGTAAAATAAATTTGAAATAAATTAGTAAATAATATCTAAATATTAGTTTATTGCATGTATTATAATTTATAATATACTATAATGCCTCTATACTATACTATAAAGTGGCTCTTTTAGCATGGCCGTAGAAAATAGTTATTTTCCTAACTAGTGCGGAAAGTCATACTTTCACTCACGAGACTGCCGTTGACCCGAACGACGCGATAGCGGATACAATATTTGAATATCGCTGTACTACGGTAGCCCGTGTGAGATACGTGCAAGTCCCAAATTTTTCGGCAAGCTGCTCCGTGTCAGACACGGTATAATGCATTAAATGGTTAAAAGATATTATTTATAACTGTTATAGATAAATTTTAGGATATTTTTCACTTGATTAACTTTTAATACTACTAATAATAAGACAGATGCAAAGTTTGGCAAAAAATATATTTATTTTAAATGGTTTAAACAAAATACTGGCTTAAATAAACAAATCACAAATTAGCTGATCGTATTTTTATAATCTATGCACCGAATCACCCCAAATTAAAAAGAAGAACATCAATTTTCGTTGATTAGAACCGGAGTTATTGCTACTTTTGTAAATGTGTAGTTGTGAATTCATTTTTCGACAGTAAAATAAAACAATCGCTTTGCTTTTAAACCTTGTATTTTTGGCGCATCATGAACGGCTCACTTTTAGAAGAATCGTTTTGATTTTTTTTGTTTATACTTGAACTTCTATTCTTTTAAATGTTACTTTTTAAGTTTGAAAATGTTTATAAACAAAGACACCGTAAATTTTTGAAAAAAAAT
Organism: Diabrotica virgifera virgifera; assembly: GCF_917563875.1. NCBI lineage: Eukaryota > Metazoa > Arthropoda > Insecta > Coleoptera > Chrysomelidae > Diabrotica > Diabrotica virgifera. Next base: position 286,976,829 of record NC_065443.1, on the reverse strand, counting down.
GGTGAACTCGGGTCTTAAGGGCCTAAGGGCATTATGCTTTTTGTTTTAATTTGTATAAAAATTCCAACATGTCAAATAAAAAATATTAACTTCCTACATTTTAATGCGTCTGAGTTATTCTAATTGTTTATAAGCTTAAAATCATACCAGTTTTTCAAAAATATTTTACAATGTTTAGCATACAGTTTTTAACCACTAGATGATTCAGTTTAATAAAATGATCTTTTTTCTTTAATATGGTGCCTTTAGAATTTATCTAAACCTAATAGTTTACGCATAATGACGTTGTAGATAAAAGCTTTTTGGGAAAAACAAATGCAATTTTGCAATAACTATTAAGTGAACCTTCTTGAAATTTTAATAACAAAATGCTTGTAACATTGTTTCTACTCTGACGCAAAATTAAAGTTTTTTGTTTATTTTCAGAAAAGTTATTAATCATTTTCAAATAATCGACTTTTGGAGCTGTTTTCCCAATAACTAAGCAACAAATTAACAAAAATAACTTTGCAAACTCTCATTTTAAAGAATTTTCTATGCTTCTTCAGAAAAATTGTGTCACTATTTCATATAATTTACCGGTCTCCCCCTTTTGTATTTAAAATCAAACAGCGATTTTTAATTGTTTATATATTGTTTATAAGTTAAAAAGTACGGTAAATCTCTTGCATAATTTTTATATTGGATATTGTTGTAACTAAATTTACCCAAAGCAGTTCTTAGATAGCTGTATCAACGGATGTCACGGGAAAATCCTTAGTTCTCTGGCCTAATTGTGCAATACTAGTAATACTACTAATGTATGCGATTCTGCAGGAGTTTCTGTTAGAAGTGAAACCACAGCCCAAACAAGTGGGATTTCATTAAATAATTTAACAAATTGTACGATAAGTTTCAATATTAATAAATAATTCGTTAGTTTTCTTTATTCTTTCAAAAAATATATTAAAAATAAGAGATTTTTTAACTCGACGGTAAGTGAATTACTTACCGTCGAGTCGGAGTACTTACCGTCGAGTTGGATTACTTACCGTCGAGTTGCTAGTAAATGCCACCCACTGACGTAATATCTGTCATGGTAAACAGTCAAAAATGATCAATCGTGCAAAAAAATTTTTAAGGCACTGCAGTTAAAAGTGAATTGTCAAATTGTGAAACGTCAAAATATTTATATTTCATTTATTAATATTAATATTAATAGTACAACTTGCGCAATTTGAAAAAGGTTTAAAAGATTGTTTAAAATTTAATTTTGTATTATTGCATTTTTAACACGTTTGTAGAAAAAAACTATTAAAATTTGTTAGAATAATATACAACAATAAAAGTAAGATGTTACTCTATAGTTGTTATAAATTGACAGTATAGGCAGCTTTGATGTAATGTAAAGAAAAATATAAAAATGGAATGTCAGTAATTTCAAGTAAAAGTTTTTGTAGATATTGTCCTGTAATTGAGAATGAATAAATTATAATTGTTGATATATAAGACGTTTGTAGAAAAAATATTGTATGATATACGTGTTAAAAAGTACATTTTTAAGGCACTCATGTGAATTGCAGAATGAGCGAAGCGAATTTCACATGCGAAACTTTCACATGCGTGCCTTAAAATTGTACTTTTAACACTTATATTATCATAAATAAATATTTTGCCTCTTAGTACTTTTTCGAAAAGTCAGTTTTTATCGAGATATTTTGAATATTTGTCAAATCCACCAAATAAATATTTGTATATGGTTAAGTACGATCATGGGGACTTGGTAATAATATGAAAATTTATTTATGATTTACATTTTTAGGTATATTTTGAACCATATTAAAAAAGAAGCCACACCTTGATAAAAGGTGCCTTATCAAAAAAATACAAAGAGGCAAAAAGTTAAAAAAAACTGTTTAACTAATGGTACCGCAGTAATAGTTTAATTAGAACGTACACAAACGTTTGGGGGGTTTAAAAGCACAGAACCCCCATCAACTTTTTATGTAAACATATTAAAAAAGAAGCCGCATCTCGATGAAAACTGCTCTATCGAAAAATACTAAGAGGCAAAAAAGTTTTGAAAATGTTGAAATTTAACTAATGGTACCACAATAATAATTTAATTGGCACGTACACAAAAAAAAGTTTGTTGGTGGGGGGGTTAAGGGAACAAAACCGCATACAATTTTTAGGGGGTGCACAAATTTCACTATAATTTTGCTTTAAGATGTTTCTGCTATAAGAATGCCACATATCCATTTTTAATAAAAAATCTTTAATAGTTTTCGATATATTCGAGAAAATCGATTTTCGTTTTATAGCTTCAAAGGCTGTAACTTTTTTTAATGTGCATATTTGTCCTAAGGTAAATTAGGTTCATTCGAACTATTTTTGGTCCTAGACTATATATTTTAATTTCTGACCTGCACTTTTATTACACCCTGTATAATGGTAAATGGTTACAGATTGGATTTAAAATTATTTAGGGCTTCATATAAGCCTTAATGGCTCAAAAATAATTTCAGAGTTTTAGGACTGTATCATAGATGTGGCTTAAAATAATTAGGAGAGGTAACTAAATGCGTTACAGAAAATCAATAAGATAGACAAGTTTATAAAAAGGCTTTCCAATATCACAAGAGTATCGGTAGTCGTCACAAAAACAGTTTTCAAACGCGATGTGACAGACATAGAGCGCGAAAACACGTATGTTGTCTGTGGGAGCCAAAATCACAAACAGATTTTTGTTTTGCATTGTCCTTAAGAAATGTCTATTTCTCGAGTGTGGGGTTAGAGTTAGGAGTTCGAGTTATTACTAAGAGTTCGCCTAGGTAATGATTTGAAATCGAGGTCGTCATGAAATTAAACAGAAGGAGGTATTTAGGGGGATTAGGGGGTGAGTACAGTCTTCTTCTTCTTATTGGTGTGCCTATCCTTGACGAACGTTGACAATCATCACGTAAGTATCAACCAACAACTTACCTTGACCAAGAAATGGACAGTTTATAGTGAGTAATGCCCATTTGCGCCAACGCTTTAAAATCATCTTCGTAATGTGTGTAGCTTTCATCAGCAGAACTAGCATTGGAGCCGTCTTCGATAATCTTGGGATTAGCCTTGATGGCATGATCCCAGATGTTTTCACCCCTGTTTTCCATTCCGTCTCCCTCTACTTGGTAGGCAGATGTTCCTACTCCAAAACTGAAGTGTGCTGGGAAAGTGTTGTTACTGAGGGCGGCTGTGTACCTAATAGAAAAGCAAAAAAGGTTTTTCAAAAAATAAAGTAAACAAAATTTCATATAGGTAGCTAAATTATAACGTTGCAAACAATACAGTCATTAGTGAAATATCAAATATAATTATTATGATTTAGTGATATGGTGATATGAAATTTAATTATTAAAATATATGTCAATTTTATGAACACTCTCATGAAATGCACGTCACGGAGAGTAAAGAAGAAGAATACAAAACGAAACATTGGGGTATTGATTTTTTTACTTTCTTTAGCGTTTATTTTCTCCCCATAACTATCACGTGATACCAAAAATTAGATTTTAATTAAACAATAAAAAATACCCAAAAAACTGTTTAAACAAAAACAATTTTTTAACTATCAAATTTTGCAGGCCAGGAATAACTGTTAAATCTATCATAGATTTGAATCTATCATGAATAGGTAACTTTTTTGTCTTACCCTATTAAAACAGCCATCATCACCAAGGAGGATGTCATCTTCGCCATAGTTGTTTGGAATTCCTGCATCTACTGATACCTATATTTGTAATTACTGCTTCAATAAGTAGTTATTATAATAATTAATAATTAATATACAAATTATAAGATAATATATGATTTTATTGAGACCACTTAAGAGTAAGATCACTATCGTTCAATTGACATAGCTACTGTATCAAGAAAGAATATTTGAATTGGTGATAAAGGCAGTGTTAAAATGAATATTTAATGTGTAATATTTAAACTTTATCGTTGTATCTATTTCAGTGATAAAGTTTAATATTGAATATTAAATATAAACTGTTACTAGAATCTGTTTTTATATACAGATAATATAATTTCAGAATCATACAGAAAATTCCACGACAGGCAGGGCTTAGATTCCGTGCACTGTAGATATTTACATGTCACTTTCTATCGATATTTGAATATCAAAATGTATGAATTTTTAGCTTTAATTGAATTATTTTCTAGTTTTGCTCTAGTTTATCAATTAGAGTATAACCTAGGAAAACTAGAAAATAATTCAATTAAAGCTAAAAATTCAAATATTTTGATATTCAAATATCGATAGAAAGCGACATGTAGATATCTACAGTGCATGGAATCTAGGCCCAGTTCTCATTATTATTAGAGATTTGAATATCAAGCCTGCTGCTGGAGATAAGACAATATCAGAGCATGTGAACTTGGTATCCGAAACGAGGGAGACCTCTTAGAAACATTCGCAGAAGAATCGGAATTAGTTCTCACCAACACATTTTTCCAATTGTCCCCTCGAAAGCTGTTTTCGTTATTAATATTTTAGTAAATAAAAGATTCCCGAACAACTTCACATCTGTTGAGACTTATCCGGGAGTAGACTTAGGCCTTCCGCACATGGGGCGACGCTCGAACTACTCGACTCGATTCAAGTCGCGTAGGTCTCTCCCCGTACTGTTTTTCCAAACCCTAACCGATTTCAACACAGTGGTGTCTACACGCGCTAGCATCTGTAAATGTACTGTTTTTCCAAACCCTAACTGATGGTACTAGTACACTTTAGAAGACCAAAAATAATCATTTTTTTCAAGAATTTTTTTCTCATAACCGTTATTAGAAATGAACATAAAGTTTTTTTCATATTAATATATAACTCTTAGAGAGTACAAAAAATATATATTTTTTCATTTATGCACGTACACTAATATTGCAGAGGGCGCAAAAGTCGAGGCCTCGAAAAATGATGGCGGACAGTTAATCTCAGGATTGGGATATCTGAAACAAAAAAATCGTACTGCATTTGAAAAAGGAAGGTTTCTTACGTGACAATTTACCACAATTTCATCAAAAAATAAAAAATAATTATTTTTTAACCATGAAAAACTGAAGAAAAACGGGTCATTTTTTCACAAAATTTTTTCAAATTTCCGTAAAATCTTTTCTTTGCGGAATTTTTCACTAACGGTGGTAAATTCTCACGTAAGAAACCTTCCTTTTTCAAATGCCGTATGATTTTTTTGTTTCAGAGATCCCAATCATGAGATTAACTGTCCGCCATCGGAACTACTTTTTTTCGAGGCCTCGATTTTGGCGCCCTCTACAACATTAGTGTACGTGCATAAATGAAAAAAGATATATTTTTTGTATTCTCCAAGAGTCAGATATTAATATGTAAAAAGTTTTGTTCATTTCTAATAAAGGTCCTGAGAAAAAAAAAATCTTGAAAAAATGCTTATTTTTGGTCTTCTAAAGTGTACTAGTACCTTCAACACCCTGGTGTCTACACACGCTAGGATCTGTAAGACCGTCCGCACATGGGGCGACGCTCGAACTACTTGACTCGATTCCAGTCACGTAGGTCTCTCCCCGCCAGTAAAGTTCCTTCGTTGTGGCATTGAGCTCCGTACACGGAGCGTTTAGGATTGCAAATCTCATCGTCTTGTACGGCTCTCGTCGCATACGATCCGTAGTGCACGAGAAAGTTCGAGTGAGACGCACGTTTTTAGCCATAAAAGGTAGTTTATTTTATTTGTTTCTTTCGTTTTTTGTTGTTTTTTGCGCTGAATGAAATTTTACTTTTATTTAAAGATCGGTGCATGTTATGTTCGTTGAGTGTAATACTATTATTAGCTTTGTGGAAGTATATAAATATATTGTTTGTAATGTAAAATTCTGAAAACATTGAACTTCTGTTTCTAGGTGTTTAATATAAAATTCGTTGGGGAAGTAGAAAAATACCCTCAATTGTATAATGCTTATTGTATACAAATTGTACTAAAAATGTAACAATACCGTACTTTTTACAGATCGAAATAGTCGTTTTGGTTAATATATAAAAATGTGTTCTTCCTGGTTGGAAGATGTGAGCAAACTGTATCGACTAGTGTGCGGAGAACAATCGCTTGTGCCGCAGGGTTCGTACAAGACGAGCAAGACGCGCGAACTTAGAGACGTGTCTTCGATCGACCCATGTGCGGACGGCCTTAATATGCTCCCCGTACACGGAGCGTTTAGGATTGCAAATCTCCTCGTCTTGTACGACTCTCGTCCCTTGCGATCCGCAGTGCACGAGAAAGTTCGAGTGAGACGCACGTTTACAGTCATATTTTATCCAGGTATTTTATTTTATTTGTTTCCTTCGTTTTTTGTTGTTTTTTTGCGCTTAATTAAATTTTAGTTTTATTTAAAGATCGGTGCATGTTATGTTCGTTGATTGTAGTACTACCTACTAGCTTTATGGAAAAAGATTGTTTCTAATATAAAATTCTGAAAACATTGAGTTTTTGTCTCTAGGTATCTATTATAAAATTCGTTGGGGAAGTAGAAAAATACCCTCAATTGCTTAAGGCTCATTGTATACAAATTACACTAAAAATGTAACAATACCGTACTTTTTACAGATCGAAATAGGCGTTTTGGTTAATATATAAAAATGCGTTCTTCCTGGTTGGAAGATGTGAGCAAACCGAATTGGCAAGTGTGCGGAGAACAATCGCTTGTGCCACAGGGTTCGTACAAGACAAGCAAGACGCGCGAACTTAGAGACGTGTCTTCGATCGACTCATGTGCGGACGGCCTTAATATGCTCCTCGTACACGGAGCGTTTAGGATTGCAAATCTCCTCGTCTTGTACGACTCTCGTCCCTTGCGATCCGCAGTGCACGAGAAAGTTCGAGTGAGACGCACGTTTACAGTCATATTTTATCCAGGTATTTTATTTTATTTGTTTCCTTCGTTTTTTGTTGTTTTTTTGCGCTTAATTAAATTTTAGTTTTATTTAAAGATCGGTGCATGTTATGTTCGTTGATTGTAGTACTACCTACTAGCTTTATGGAAATATATTTTTTTCTAATATAAAATTCTGAAAACATTAAATTTTTGTCTCTAGGTATCTATTATAAAATTCGTTGGGAAGTAGAAAAATACCCTCAATTGTTTAATGCTCATTGTATACAAATTATACTAAAAATGTAACAATAACGTACTTTTTACAGATCGAAATAGTCGTTTTGGTTAATATATAAAAATGCGTTCTTCCTGGTTGGAAGATGTGAGCAAACTGAATCGGCAAGTGTGCGGAGAACAATCGCTTGTGCCACAGGGTTCGTACAAGACGAGCAAGACGCGCGAACTTCGAGACGTGTCTTCGATCGACTCATGTGCGGACGGCCTTAATATGCTCCCCGTACACGGAGCGTTTAGGATTGCAAATCTCCTCGTCTTGTACGACTCTCGTCCCTTGCGATCCGCAGTGCACGAGAAAGTTCGAGTGAGACGCACGTTTACAGTTATATTTTATCCAGGTATTTTATTTTATTTGTTTCCTTCTAGTCTAGTAAAATAAAATTACACTACATATAAATCAAGATGTAAATTCGTACAGGTTGAAACAAATTTTATATCAAAGTTTAGGTGGGTACAAAAGATATTTTCAAGAAAGTATCCAAATCATACAAGGGGATCATTGTTTAAATAATTAAAAAGTGGTCATTTTTGCAAAAAAATTACTTTTTTAACTGCTGAGGTCATTCAATTACTAATGAAGGTCTATAGGATTGTTTTCTGTAAAGTTGAAGGGTAAATCTTTCACATAAGTCTTACTAAATTAAATTTGACCTCCTATTTATTTAAATAATTATACATAAAACTTTAAAAACAAATTTGAAAAAATTATTTTTAGCGTTTAAATAAGCACTATAAGATATCTTATTTTACAGAATAAGTTGTGCTCTGTTATCAGTATTAAGCAAAAAAAGTTGGTCGAAAAATATTTAATAGTTTTTGAGATATTGAATTTGTTTATTAAATGTTACTATATTTTCAATTGCAAAAACGCGGATGTTGCCAAAGAAATATTCACCTGTATTAAATCTTATTATTTTTATTTTTATGTATATTTTCGATAAATTTATTGATAAGTTTAATTTTCAATTAAACTGCCCCTTAAAATTGCATTTGAAAATAATTCAAATTTGTTTATAATTTGTTGTTTTAATAACGTCGCGGTGATTAAATATTTTAAAATGCCGTTTCAATAATTGGGTTCCTGGGAATTTTTCACTAATTAACAAATTTTTTTGTCTTTTTTTCCTCTTCTTTTTTTCTTGGCATTTTATTACTACGGGCCCTTTTTGGGTTAAGTTTCATTAAGAATGTCGAATCTCTAAGTTGTAGATTCTAAACCTAAAAATGTCAAGATTGGTCTAAAATCAGGGAATTACTATTTTAGCGAAATTTTTCGATTCTCCAATACTTCCTATGTAAATAATATACTCCTTACTGGTAATGATTAAGTCATTAGTTTTCGAGATATTGGACGTTAAAAATGAAACGGCATAGTTATTTTGATTCATTCATTCATTCATTTTAAACTTCCAATATCTCTCAAACTGATGACTTTATCAATACCAATAAAGTTATTTACATACAAAGTATTGGATAATCGAAAAATTTCGCTACAACAGTAATTCACTCAGTGGCGTAGAATTTGGGAAGGGTCAATCATTCACTATCTCCTGTCGTACGTCTCTGGCACTAGCTAGAAACGTTTATTAATCACAATTTAATAGGGTGTATAATAGCCACACTTTCTACCAAGTATGATAAGGATACGTCAAATAGTTTTAAAGTACTTGGTAACAATAATTTTTAAATTTTTAGATAAAACACCCTGTAACTCAGTAAGTAGCCACATTTTATTTAAAAGATTTTAGTTAAATCTTAATATTTTTAGGTTTAGAATCTACAACTCAGAGATTCGACATTCTTAATAAAATTAACCCTAAAAGGGCCCGTAGTAATATAACTCCAAGAAGAAAAAGAAGAAGAAAAAACGACAAAAAAAATTTTGTTAATTATTAAAAAAATCCCAGGAACCGAATGATTGAAACGGCATTTCAAAATACTTAATCCCCGCGACGTTATTAAAAAAACAAATTATAAACAAATTTGAATAATTTTCAAATGCAATTTTAGGGGGGAGTTTAACTGAAATTTGAATTTATCAATACATTTATCGAAAAAATACATAAAAATAAAAATATTGAGATCTTGAGCAGGTGAATATTTCTTTGGCAACAACCGCGTTTTTGCAATTGAAAATATAGTAACATTTAATAAACAAATTCAATATCTCAAAAACTATTAAATATTTTTCGACCAATTTTTTTTTGCTTAATACTGGTGACATAGCGCAACTTAGTCTGTAAAATAAGATATTTTATAGTGCTTATTTAAAACGCTAAAAATAATTTGTTGCAAGTTTGTTTTTAAAGTTTTATGTATAATTATTTAAATAAATAGGGGGTCAAATTTAATTTAGTAAGACTTATGTAAAAGATTTACCCTTCAACTTTACAGAAAACAATCCTATAGACCTTCATTAGTAATTGAATGACCTCAGCAGTTAAGAAAGTAATTTTTTTGCAAAAATGACCCCTTTTTAATTATTTAAACAATGATCCCCTTGTATGATTTGGATACTTTCTTGAAAATATCTTTTGTACCCACCTAAACTTTGATATAAAATTCGTTTTAACCTGTACGAATTTACATATTGACATTTTTTTATTTTATTAGGCTATACGTTTTTAAGTTGTTTTTTTGCGCTTAATTAAATTTTAGTTTTATTTAAAGATCGGTGCATGTTATGTTCGTTGATTGTAGTACTACCTACTAGCTTTATGGAAAAAGATTGTTTCTAATATAAAATTCTGAAAACATTGAATTTTTGTCTCTAGGTATCTATTATAAAATTCGTTGGGGAAGTAGAAAAATACCCTCAATTGTTTAATGCTCATTGTATACAAATTATACTAAAAATGTAACAATACCGTACTTTTTACAGATCGAAATAGTCGTTTTGGTTAATACTCGTATATAAAAATGCGTTATTCCTGGTTGGAAGATGTGAGCAAACTGAATCGACAAGTGTGCGGAGAACAAACGCTTGTGCCGCAGGGTTCGTACAAGACGAGCAAGACGCGCGAACTTAGAGACGTGTCTTCGATCGACTCATGTGCGGACGGCCTTAATATGCTCCCCGTACACGGAGCGTTTAGGATTGCAAATCTCCTCGTCTTGTACGACTCTCGACAAGCGGATACCTATACATTCTCAGCCATCGTCCCGGCAGCATATTTTCAGATGCTTGCGTGTGTAGACACCAGGGTGTTGAAATCAGTTAGGGTTTGGAAAAACAGTACATTTACACATGCTAGCGCGTGTTGACACCACGGTGTTGAAATCAGTTAGGGTTTGGAAAAACAGTACGTTTACAGACGCTAGCGTGTGTTGACACTAGGGTGTTGAAATCAGTTAGGGTTTGGAAAAACAGTACAGTTATAAATATTAGCAGATTTGGACACCAGAGTGTTGAACCCAGCTAGCTTTTTTAGTAATTAATATACATGTATAAATGCTAACGGCTATTGACTTTGATTTTATATACCTACTGCTGTTGAAAAATATTTAAGTGATTTAGGTATTAGTAAATAATTAAACGTTGTTGGGATATAAACAATAATATATTAACACAAAAGAACAACATAAAAAATAATGTTGCTCTGAAGCTACTTGCTTGTGGAATTTTTATAATTAACTATTTAGATGGGAAATAAGCCACAATTAAATTGAAAAAAATAATTTTATTAACGTTTCGATGCCCAAATCGGGTGTCGTTGTCAAAATAAAAAATACTACTACAGGGTGTTTGGTAAAGAATGGGCCATAGCTTAACCTCAGGTTTCTGAGGTTAAAATAGGCCGATTTAAGCTAACTTACCTCAGTACAAAGTTTATAATAACCGAGATACAGGGTGTCAAAGTTAAACCTTTTTTTATTTATTATTGAATATTTCCTGACAGGCATGAGATATCAACACGAAATTTGGTATGCGGGGGTTTTTCGGGACGAGAAAACTAAATTCCCTACCAAAAGTTATGTGTTGCCCAGAGGGCGCCACATACGCCTTTCAGCACTCATTTAATACGTTCAATTTTTTTTATCCGTCACTTCGTATAATTTTGACATTAAAATTTGTATTCCCCTATTAGTTTTACTTAAAAAAGGTATATTTCTTTCATCTCAAAAAAACTCAACCGTTTACGAGATAAACGTATTTTAAATCTGCGGTGCAACATAATTTTTAGCATAATATCATTGTAGTTACATCAGAAAAATAAGTTAAAACCATAAAATTATCCAAAAATGTATCGCAAATTTCTTCAAATGAAATTTGCGATGCAATGCCATAAATTTGAGAACTGGCACAATTATTATGGTTTTAAGTTATTTTTCGGGTGTAACTACAATGATATTATGCTAAAAATGATGGTGTATCGCAGATTTAAAATGCGTTTATTTCGAAAACCGTTGAGTTGAGAGAGATGAAAGAAGTATAGCTTTTTTAAGTAAAACTAATAGGAGAATAAAAATTTTAATGTCAAAATAATACAGAGTGAGGGATAAAAAAATTTAACGTAATAAATAAGTGCTGAAAGGCGTATGTGGCGCCCTCTGGGCAATATATAATTTTTGGTAGGGAATTTAGTTTTCTCGACCCAAAAAAACCCCACATACCAAATTTCATGTTGTTATCTCATATCTGTCAGGAAATATTCAATAATAAATAAAACAAAAGTTTAACTTTGACACCCTGTATCTCGGTTATTATAAACTTTGTACTAAGGTAAGTTAGCTTAAATCGGCCTATTTTAACCTCAGGAACCTGAGATTAAGCTATGGCCCATTCTTTACCAAACACCCTGTATATTAAACAAAAATGTTGCTTAGTAAAAAATTTTACTAATAATTTTTTTAATCTGACTCATTTATATTGGCAATTCATACATATATTATACATTTTAAAGTATTTTTTACTAAACAACAACATTTTTGTTTAATCTAGTAGTACGTATTTTGTATTTTGACAACGACACCCGATTTGGGTGTCGAACCGTAAATAAAATTATTTTTTTTTTAATTTAATTGTGGCTTATTTCCCATCTAAATAGTTAATTATAAAAATGCCACAAGCACATAGCTTCAGAACAACATGATTTTTATGTTGTTTTTTGTGTTAATATATTACTGTTTATATCCCAACAACGTTTAATTATTTATTAATACCTAAATCACTTAAATATTTTTCCACAACAGTAGGTATATAAAATCAAAGTCAATAGCCGTTAGCATCTATGCATGTATAACCACTAAAAAAGCTAGCTGGTTTCAACACTCTGGTGTCCAAATCTGTTAGTATTTGTAAATGTACTGTTTTTACAAACCCTAACTGATTTCAACACCCTAGTGTCAACACACGCTAGCGTCTGTAAACGTACTGTTTTTCCAAACCCTAACTGGTTTCAACACCGTGGTGTCATCACGCGCTAGCATCTGTAAATGTACCGTTTCTCCAAACCCTAACTGATTTCAACACCCTGGTGTCTACACACGCAAGCATCTGTAAATATGCGTCCCGGCACAGGAGCGCGTGCGCGAAAACTATTTGCAATTTTAATAATTCTCGACAATGAGTATCAAATTTCAAATTATTGGTTACAATAAGAAATAATATTGTTTTTCTATTTTACTAGTCTATTATAATTAATGGGTTGTCAGAGTTGTAGCCAATATGATTCAGAATAGGTATTATTTACCTACTTTTCTGACGATAAAATGAAAAATACCGCCTCTAATAATTATTGTATACCTTGCAGAAGAGTAGAGGATCCGATATAAGGTCGATTTGCACCGATCTGTTTAATGGATAAAAACTATTGGATATGTAATGGAGCATGTTAACAATTACAAAAAACAAGCAGGGTTGCCCGATCTAATCTTGTTCTAACTATAATTAATTAATAATTAAATAATTAATTTTTTTTTATGAATTAAAAAAATTCGACCTCGGCAGATACTATTTTAGGTTTTTTGGATCATTCTAAACAAAAAAGGTCTTTTGTAATTTTTCTCTAAAGTTGATCGTTTTCGAGTTATAAACAATTTAAAACTGAAAAAGAACGAAAGATGACAATTTTCAAGGCTCAAAAACCATAGATATAACAGAATAGATTAGGCCAGTTCGAAAAATAGCGTAACGCGGAACAGTTCGGGTCGGTGGTCTATCTATCTCTCTCTACCGGCGCTTAGCTTTCTCTCTCTAGCATATGATGGCCGCCGCCTGTGTGTCACTGTCGTTCCGTTATTCCCACCTCTTGGTAGATACGCTCACACTCGCACGACAGACAAAGATAGCTAGACCACCGTACTTGATATCGGCGTTACACCCCGATGCATTGAGTGGCATATGACTAGCCTGATCTATTTTCTTTACATATCTCTGTCAAAAACACAAATAAAAAATATGTATCATTTTTGTAATCATCATCATCGAGTATCTAAATTCAAGTTCAAACCTTTTTCTATCAGGTCTCTTTAAGAATTTTAGCCATGTTTTATTCTAAAAATATATATTTTTTTAATTGTTCATGAGGAAGGTTTCTAAGGCCGCGTATCACCATCAACTAATTTGATCAAACAGTTTGAGTAAACTCCGGAAGTACGTCAAAGTGACGTCACAATTGCAGTTTTTTGAAATTCTAAAAATCTGTGCTCTCACTATCAGTCTAGTTTGATCAAATTTGTTGTATTGAGTTGTCTAACTTGTTTGTACTTTATTTAAAATTAAAATTTTTTATTACTATCCACAATGAACACTCAGGATGTGACGTCACTACAACTGTCACTTTTAGATACTGTGCTTTTAGTTTGCTCAAACCAGTTTGATCAAATTATTTGATGGTGGGACGCGGCCTTTATGGGGAGACGGGCATTAACAACTAAAAAACAATGTTTCAGAATGAAAGTCCAAAAGACTTATTAAGAACTGATATAATAAGGCTTGAACTTGAATTTATGTTCTTTACTTCTTGATGAATACAAAAATGATATTTTTTACTTGTGATTTTGAGTCTTGAAAATTGTCATCTTTCCTTCTTTTTTCAGTTTTAAAATGTCTATAACTCGAAAACGATTAACTGTAGAGAAAAATTACAAAATACCTTTTTTGTTTAGAATGATCCAAAAAATCTTAAATATCTGCCCGGGTCGAATTTTTTTTAAATTCATAAAAAAATGTGATTTTTTAATTATTAATTAATTATAGTTAAGAACAAGATTAGATAGGGCAACCCTTGTTTTTTGTAATTGCTAACATGCTAATTACTTAAATCGACCTTATATCTGTAAGACTGTAGAGACTGTATTTTTCATTTTATCGTCAAGAAAATAAATAATACCTAGTCTGAATCATATTAGCTACAACTCTGGCAACCCATTAATTATAATGGACTAGTAAAATAGAAAAACAATATATTATTTCTTATTTAAACCAATAATTTGAAATTTGATAATCGTTGTCGAGAATAATTATTAAAATTACAAATAAATATATTACATAGTTTTCGCGCACGCGCTCCTATGCCGGGACGATGGCTGAGAATGTATAGGTATCCGCTTGTCGACTCTCGTCCCTTGCGATCCGCAGTGCACGAGAAAGTTCGAGTGAGACGCACGTTTACAGTCATATTTTATCCAGGTATTTTATTTTATTTGTTTTATGTAGGTATTTTATTTGTTTCTTTCGTTTTTTGTTGTTTTTTTGCGCTTAATTAAATTTTAGTTTTATTTAAAGATCGGTGCATGTTATGTTCGTTGATTGTAGTACTACCTACTAGCTTTATGGAAATATATTGTTTCTAATATAAAATTCTGAAAACATTGAATTTTTGTCTCTACGTATCTATTATAAAATTCGTTGGGTAAGCAGAAAAATACCCTCAATTGTTTAATGGTCATTGTATACAAATTATACTAAAAATGTAACAATACCGTACTTTTTACAGATCGAAATAGTCGTTTTGGTTGATATATAAGAAATGCGTTCTTTCTGGTTGGAAGGTATGAGCAAACTGAATCGACTAGTGTGCGGAGAGCAAGCGCTTGTGCCGCAGGGTTCGTACAAGACGCGCGCACTTCGAGACACGTCTTCGATCGACCCATGTGCGGACGGCATTAGAGTCGCACCATGTTCCACTGTTGGGAATATACTTGAGTCAAACCGCGTTAACCCTTAACTACTGACAGGGATCTTTCATAACGTAGACTCTGACATGCGGTATGTCATACCGTTACATATTATTCTTTATTTGCTGCAGTGGCGTAGCTGAAGATTGTGAGCCCCCCCGCGACAATTTTTGTGGGCCCCCATATTATAAACATAACGACAGTATATCAAATTAAGTAAATTAAAACTGGAATAACAGTATAATTAAAAAATGTGTAAATGACAATATTTGGCTTTTCTTTAATAAGTCTTCATTAGTTAGTTTTAATAGATTTTTTGGGAATAGACGTGAAAACCTATTATACATATATCTTAATCCGACAAACCTATTAGTAAGTTGTTGCAATATTATATCTAAATTTACATTGAAACCATTTACTACCAATTTTTTTTGCTAAAAGTTATTTTTTCGTCGCAGCTGAGCTCATCGTAAACTTTTTAAACTTTTTTTTTATACGTTTTATCCGTTTATTTTTAAATTCAGGTTCCTATACAGTAGAACGTAATAATCCGGATTAATTGGGACCGGACCCCATCCAGATTATTAAATTATCCGGATTATCGAAATTACCTCAAAAAAGGCCAGTGTACGCATTAAAGTACAACAAACGTTTTAAAATTTTATGTTTTCTCTTGTACAGTAAAGTGTCTAGAGGTGAAATTAATCAAAACATTTTTTTATGTTTAAACACTGTATTGTAATTAATTTATAATAGCACCATGTGTACAGTAAAAACATCAGACACTATTTGGGCTTTTAAAAAAATGTGTAAAATATTTTTGAACTGCGGTAGAGGTTCGTTTTTTGCAGCGAAGTTCTTAATTTATTTTAAAATAATCAGATATTTTTGCTAGATACAAGTCCGGATTATTGACGGTCCGGATTTTTGACGTCCGGATTATCGACGTTCTACTGTAATACCCCACTATTCTGCTATTCCTGCTGCTTTCGCTAAAGTCTCGTAAAACGAATTTTTCATTTCTAGAAGATTACCACGAGTTTTTTCAAAAAGTTGAAGGGCGACCGTTAACTCCGCCGTTTCAGATTGCAAAAGTATTTATGTTAGATTAATAAAGTTAAGTATTTTAGATTGAATAGTACCTAATGTTAACGACAAATTCAAAATTATTCATATGCTATAATAATGCATTAACTTATAATAATTTTTCATCGTTTTTTAGATAGCAATGAAATTTTCGTTAAAGATTTCATTACTTGTCGGAAAGCTCGACGCAAAGCCATAACAGCATCATGTCTGGATGACTACCGGGTTTCACATAACCTTTTAAATGTTGGCAAACGCGATGGATCCAAAATCATAATAGTACATGGTAGGTACATCCTAACTTTTAATACTTACCAATAATACTCTTTTAATACTCTTTAACCAATAACCAATAACTAAGAAAGTACAGTATTCTTATTTATAAGTATAATCTTAATCTATATTTGAGTGTCATATGCAGCAGCTTAACTTAACTTATTAAATTTCTTAAGGTAGAATATGCAATTTGCAATTTTTTTTTTAAATTTTGCAATAGATTGTTACTGTTTTTTTTGTTTCTCTTCATTATTTTTATTTATATAGACGATTTATATCATTTTAGTAAATTGTATTTGTTATTTGTTATTGTTCTTATTTATGATTCTTGTAAGCTTTGTCTATAACATTATTAAATTTTTCATGGCAATAAAGCATATTTCTATTCTATTCTACTTACACTAAAAAAAAACAATCTTTTAATTATATCCTAAAAAACCAACTCCTGTACACTAACTACGGCATCATTCAACAATAGGTTCAGATTATAGGATGCACAATGAACATAGGAAACTGTTTTTTCAATGTTAGTTATACGCTTTTGTACGCCTGGATAACCTGGACACCACTCATAACGCTTGTCCCATCATACCCCTTTCCTCTGCAGTTGTGTACGGAAAGGTGCTTTGATTGTATAAAATTTAAAATTTCATTGACAAGACCTTCTGCACTTTGGTCTAACATGCGAATAAATCCCAAAAAACTTTCAACAACTTCTGCTTTAAAAGATAAATTATTTTCATCGCAAGTTACATACCGGAAAATAAAATTAAGCTGATCGTGTTTCGAAATATTTTGTCGTATCAAGAATTATTGAATAAAAACCATTTTTTTATAATTAAATTAATCAATTTGTTTTCAGTTTTTTGAGCCAGCAAATTTATAACCTCGTTTTGTATTTGGGGGGGGGGGGGGAAGTAATTTGTTTTTTTTAAGTTATTATTTTTATCGATTAGTTTAGCTAAAACAGGATCATATTTAACTAGTAAAAGAACCACAGACAAAAATTACCTTTTTGGGATTCACTTTCATCTAAACTACCAACATGTCCACGAAAGTACGGAACGCTGAATTACACCCGAAAAGAGTAAGAGTTACGTCAATTACCCGCTTCATTATTTTCTTCCAAATTCCCTATTTTGATGCTTATTAGGAAAATATGTTTTGGTCCCCAATTTCAAGAAAGTAGAAGTATTAAGCTTGAAGGCTTTAAGGGGCCCCCGCCTAACGTTGGCCCCCCCCCGTCTTGCGGGCCCTGCGGGCCTGTCAGCTACGCCATTGATTTGCTGCCATACTGATAGCGAAAGAATACACTGGATTATTTTTAACTATAGAAACGTAAACACTGACATGCGGTATGTGATACCGCAAGAAAACTTTACGTCAACGTAGCTGAAAGACTAAACCATATAGTCCATTCTTTCACGGTTTTTGCTCTAAATTTTAAAGAACCGCTTGGATTGACATGAAATTTGGCATACGTATAGCTTACATGTCAAAGAAAAAAAGTGATATTGTGCCGATGTGTGCTTTTGCCCTGGGGGTGACTTTCACCCCCTCTTGGGGGTGAAAAAATATATGTCCAAAATAAGTCCGAAAATGGATAAACTGACTAATTTTAAGTAACTTTTGTTCTATAGAGCTTTTTCGCCAAGTCAACATTTTTCGAGTTATTTGCGAGTGAATATGTTCATTTTTCAACAAAATAACCACATTTTTAGACGGTTTTTCGCAAATAACTCGAAAAGTAAGTATGTATTTTGTCGAAAAAACGTTCCTAGCAAAAATATAGTCTATAAAAAAGTAAAAAAAATGGTGTACGCGTTAGGTCTCTGGATCTCGTAGAACCAGAGTTATAGCCAATAAAAAATAGATTCATATTCACCAAATTTCAAATAGAATATTTCGACGTGAAATATCCAAAAAATTAAGCACTTTTTGGGAAAACCCATTTTAACTTTTTTAAAATGTTTAAAAAAAAGCAAGTTACGCTCAAAATAAAGTTGGTCCCTTTTGTTTTTGCAAAAAAAAATCGGGATGACCACCCCCTAATTAGCAACTTAAATGAAATTAATCATTACCGCTCCACAAATTATTTTACTTATGTTGTGTTTATATGATCTGTAAGTTTCATCGATTCAAAGTGCTTATTTTTGAAAGAATTTGGTATCAAAGTAAAATTATAAAAAATTTTAATTTTGAAAAATATGCTTTTTTTCAAAATAACTTAAAAATTGTTAGGGATACCAAAAATCTCGAAAAACAAAAAAAGTCAGCATTGCTTTTCTGAATATCATGTATTTTTTTGTTTTTCTGTTAGACAAAAATTGATTAAGATTTGGTGTTTCTAAATTTGCATAGATTCGTGATCAGTGACTCGTTCAACCACTTTTAACTACAGCCCTTTCAATAATAAGGACTTTGAACCGATGAAACTAACAGATCATATAAACAATATATACACGAATCAAGAAACTTGTGAAGTCGTAGCGATTAGTTCATTTAAGATACTAATTAGGGGGTGATTTTCTCGATTTTTTTACCAAAACCAAAAGGGACTAACTTTATTTTGAGCGTAACTTGTTTAATTTTTATGCTAGAAATTTTTTTAAAAAACAAGAATGAAGCTTTTTTTAAACACTTTAAATAAGTTGTAATGAGTTTTCCCCGAAATGTGCTTCATTTTTGGCTATTTTACGTTAAAGTATTTCATTTGGAATTTGACGAATATGAACCTATTTTTCATTAGCTATAACTCTGCTTCTACTAGGTGTGGAGACGTGATATATACACCATGTTTTTAAATTTTTTACAGGCTATATTTTTGCTGAAAATGTTTTTCGACAAAATAGTTACTGTTTGAGTTATTTGCGAAAAACCGTCTAAAAGCGTGGTTATTTTGTTGAAAAAATGAACATATTCACTGCCAAATAACTCAAAAAGTATTGACTTAGTGAAAAAACTCTATGGAACAAAAGTTACTTAAAATTAGCCCAGTTTATCCGTTTCCTGACTTTCTTTGGACAAATATTTTTTCACCCCCAAGAGGGGGTGAAAATCACCCCCAGGGCAAAAGCACATATCGGCACAACATCACTTTTTTTCTTTGACTTGTTAGCTATGCGTATGCTAAATTTCATGTCAATCCAAGCGGTTCTTTAAAATTTAGAGGTTTTGCAATATTTTACCGTTAAAGAACGGACTAATAATAAAACTGCAAAAGTTGAAGCAGGTACAATTACACACCACTTGAAGGTATGCTCTATTGTCAAAAATATTTCCAATTTGTGGACAAAGCTTATACAAAATAAAAAAATACAATAAAAAACAAAAAATAATAAAAAACTACAAACAAAACCGAAGGTACACAGATGGTTTTCTAGAAATGGCTAGACACACTGCACGTCAATGGTTATAGGTTAAACGAGTAAGTGATTGCGATTAGAGACGAAACGAATGAAGAACAAATAAAGATCATAAAGATTACAGATATAAATAGTTCAAAATGTAAAAGAAAAAAACTTAAGGCATGTTAATTAACCTATAAAAAATCATGGACTACGGATAATATCGTGAAGCTGATGAATAAAAGAGAACAGCCAAATATTACCAAGGATATACAGCGGAAAATATGACAAGAAAAAGAAAAATTAAAGAATAGAATAGGACTGCTAGCAAGATGCGAAGAAATTGAGACTCTACAGTTAAAGTACGATATACATAAGTCAACTTAAAGAACTCACAGATAGAAGAAGACGGAAATAGAAAGTAAGTAATTCTGATAGAAATATTATTTACATATTAGACAAACAGAATGAAACAAGAACGTATATAAATCTAGACCGTATATAAAAACAAACGGAAGGAGTTAAAGATGGTAATTGGAAAACTTGAAGTCATAAGTCCTTCATGAGTCATACTTACAAAACATTTGGAGTCAATAATGCGATAAATACCATACAATAAGCCTCATAAGCCCTCTCCAAAACCAGTGGTGAAGCGTGACTTTTTCTAAAGTGTTACCAAAACTAGATGTAAAAAAATCTTATTGAAAAATAGTTATTTATGAAAAAGTTCGTGAAGTATGCTTTTTGCGAACGCACGCGATATTTAGAGCACGAGCGACAACGGAGCGAGTGCTATACATCGCGTAAGTTCGTAAAAATTACTTCACGCACAGTTTCATACAATATTTTATCTAGGATAAACAAATAAAAAAACTGTAACTCTTCGTCACTGGAATTCATTTCTATTCTACAATTTTTAGAACTTTGACATTTAAAAATCCTAACTACTTTCAAACCACAAAACTGTCAAAAATTTTGTTGTAAGTTAGGGTGACCAGATCATAAACTTGAAAAAACGGGACACATCCAAGGAGCAGTAGCGTAAAATTTTTCTCTGGGGAGGGGGTTTGCTTATTTTTTTTTGTATTTGTGAAAGACAAGTTACGTTTTCCTACTTTTTTATATATTTTTCATATGCCCTGGGGGAAAGGGGGTTTAACCCACAAGTCCCCTCTCCGGGTACGCCACTGCTAAGGAGGGTTTGGGGCGATATGCAAACAGGCAGGATGAAACATGGTCTTTTAGCTAATTTGGGACCTACAAATCCTTTTCAATTTACCTTTGAATATGTAATTTACGTACGATCAAGACTGCGAAACAAACTAAAAAACTCAGCCAGAATATCATGGATTAACAATTCGTCAGAACAAAACAGTTGTTAACTGAACAGCAAATAAAGCAATTTTACAAAAAAGTCAGAGCAACAAAAAATAAGCACAGCATTAAATCAAGCAAAACAAGAGGACTAAAAAACCAGAAAGGAGAAACCGTATTTGAAGAAAAACAGCAAAATATGAGAAGAATATTACGAAAAAATGCTATTCACTATGAAGAAGGAAACACACTGCCATGAAGAAATAAAACCGTAGAAGATAACGGCGAAGTCGAAATTTTCACAGCAGAAGAAGTACAAAAACAAATATTAAAAACCTAGGAAACGGAAAAGCAGCAGGAGAAGATGAAAAAGTAGTGGAATTAATAAAATACGGAGGAAGAGAATTACATAAAGAAATAAACCAACTAATACAAAAACTTATGGACAAAACTGACTACCAGACGATTGGAACACAAGTATTGTAGTACCTACCTATAATACAGGGTGTAACGAAAATACAGGTCATAAATTAAATCACATATTCTGAGACCAAAAATAGTCCGAATGAACCTAATTTACCTTAATACAAATATGCACATAAAAAAAGTTACAGCCCTTTGAAGTTAGAAAATGAAAATCGATTTTTTCGAATATATCGAAAACTATTAGAGATTTTTTATTGAAAATGGACACGTGGCATTCTTATGGCAGGAAAATCTTAAAAAAAAATTATAGTGGAATTTGTGCACCCCATAAAAATTTTATGGGGGTTTTGTTCCATTAAACCCCCCCAAACTTTTGTGTACGTTCCAATTAAATTATTATTGTGGTACCATTAGTTAAATTAAATATTTCTAAAACTTTTTTGCCCCTTAGTATTTTTTCGACAAGGCAGTTTTTATCGAGTTGCGGCTTCTTTTTTAATATGTTTACATAAAAATTTTATGGGGGTTTTGTTCCTTTAAACCCCCCAAATGTGTGTGTATGTTCCAATTGACCTTTAACTGCGGTACCATTAGTTAAGCATAGTGTTTTTAAAACTTTTTTGCCTCTTTGTATTTTTTCGAGAAGGCACTTTTTATCGAGATGTCACTTCTTTTTTAATATGGTTCAAAATATACCTAAAAAGGTAAATCATAAATAAATTTTCATATTATTACAAGTCTCCATAATCGTACTTAGCCATATACAAATACGTGGTGGATTTGACAAATATTCAAAATATCTCGATAAAAACTGACTTTTCGAAAAAGTACTAAGAAGCAAAAAAGTTTTTAAAATAGTGTGTTTAAGTAATGGTACTACAATAATAATTAAACTGGAACGTACACAAAAGTTTAGTGGGGTTTAAAGGAACAAAACCCCCATAAAATTTTTATGGGGTGTCCAAATTTCACTATAATTTTTTCTTAAGATACTACCACCATAAGAATGCCACATGTCTATTTTCAATAAAAGATGTCTAATAGTTTTCGATATATTGGAAAAAATCGATTTTCATTTTGTAACTTCAAAGGGCTGTAACTTTTTTTATGTGCACATTTGTACTAAGGTAAGTTACGTTCAATCGAACTATTTTTGGTCCCAGAATCTGCGATTAAATTTATGACCTGTATTTTTGTTACACCCTGTATATAAAAAAAAGGAGATCGGGAGGAATGCGAGAATTAAAGAGCAATAACTTTATTAAACGCCACATATAACATTCTAGCAAACATACTAAACATGAGACTTAAATAATGCGCTGAACGAATATAAGGAGAATACCAGAATGGATTCAGACCAAGGAGGTCGATGATTAATTTCACACATACAGTGAAACAAATAACTCAAAAATCTAGAGAATACAACAGAGAATTTCCCCGAATATTCATAGATTTCAAAAGCGGTTTTGATATAATCAATCGGACGAAAATGGTGGAGGAGATAGAGAATGTTGGAATCCCAGAAATATTAAGACAAATTATGCTAACAGTAAGCCTAAAGAACACCAAGGCAAGGATCAGTTTCAACGAACAACTTCTAAGGAGATAAATGTAAATAAATGAGTGAAATAAGGTGACTCTGTCTCCCCGACACTATTATTTAATCTGATATTGAAAGTAATCATAAGGAGGACAAACTTGTATTTACCTTTAGATACTTGTGAGTAACAATATGGAAAACCGGAAAAGAGAGAACAGAGGAAAGAATTCTGAAAGGCAGAAAAACATATAGAATGATTAGAAATCTGTTAAGAAACAAGACACGTATAATATGAACCAATGTAATAATACCTTAATAAGATCTGTTGATACATATGGGATGGAAACAACGACGATTAATAAGAAAGAGGAACATAGCATTCCGAAATTTGAACGAACAATAATGAGAACAATACTGGACCACAATGTAATAAGAGAGGGAGAAATAATAATGAAAAAAAAATGCCGAAATTGAAGAAACAATTGAAATTGAAGAAAAAATACGAGACATTTAGGCGTCCAGAGAGACTTTTTCGGGACACCGGGACAAATCGTTAAAAAACGGGAAAATCCCGTTTTTTCGGGACGTTCGGCCACCCAATTCTAAGTCATTGCTCATATTGTCATAAATATGACAACGCGAAAGTTAAGGATACTTGATTATATGAAAGTGTGCCAAAAAACCCATTGAAAGTGTGCGAAAAAGTAAATCCCATTTTAAATACATTGTTACTTCACGCACACTTTAAATCTTTCACGCACTGCTATATATAATGACAGTTTTCACAAACTAAAAACTTATACATAATATGACATAAAGTAGATAACAATTATTTTGAACCTCCCAAATATAAGTTTTTGTTTTCAATCATGTGAGATAAAATTAAACAAATCACTATTCCCAAATTATATGCTGTAATAGGTATAACAATAAATAATAAACAAACTAAACAGATTATTCTACAATAAAATTAAAATAAAAAATAAACAAGTAGCGAACAGAACATATTTTAAAAACTAGTGTTTATATTTTAAATTTTCTATTTTCAATAATTTAATTTTTTTTTCAAAATTATATATAAAAAAATATACAAGGATAATGACTTTTCAAGTAGTTGATCGATTACGCAGCAACATTCTTCCATGTTCAAATGCACGAATAGCTACTAAACTAATGTTACCATATTGTAAAATGGTGACAATACTGATATACACAGCGTGCCCGCGCCGTCTCTGGAGCCGTCATTCCTTAAAAATTTTCAGTCTCGACCGATAGCGAGAATCATCTTTCGTTACCAGAACTAGAAGTGGTAACGGAGTATAATAACGTGCAACGGATTCAAATGTATTCACATGTAATCTTGCCAATATTTTCGTGCGTCTAGTTGGCTATTTACTGAATTAGGTAGGTACTACGTATTAACAAATATTTCTGTTGGTAAAAAATATAAATGGAATTATTTCATAGTAGTCATAAAATATTTATTTGCAAGATTTTTAACTGTTACCAATGGTAACATTGGTAACATGGACGCTTCGCCAGTGCCAAAAACTGTTTCAAAAGATAGCCCATAAGATGTGCGAAAGAAAAATTTCTCCCTACCAATTCGAGTTCATAAATGCTCTTGCATAAAATAGCTCTGAAAATAATTTTTACTCAAATTGTAACATAAATCTATAAATTGAAGGTTAACACAATCGAGAATACGTGAAAATCATTCGTGGAGTGAGGCAAGGCTCTACATTGTCCCCTTAATCTTCAGCCCCTCCTGTTATCTATTTATGCTGTGCGCGAAGTTGAAAAAGATATTCTACTAGTCCTAATGAACAAAATCACGAATTTCAGTCAACAAGAAGTTTGTTCTAGCATCAGTTTCAAACGGTTTGAAACCATCAGCGAATAGTGGACCAACGCGAGTAGAGGGGATAGCACTGGTGACTGTATTATGTTCTCTTACTGACCAACTGTTTGCTGACGGTTTCTGACTAGTTTGACTGATAGCTAGAACAAACCTATTATAGCCTCAGTATAAACGTAAAGAAGACCAAAAGCTTATAATAATTACGTCAACACATTACGTTAACAAAACTCCAACAGATAGAGTGACGAACTACAACTACCTCGGTACCATAATAGAAGAAGAATGGACCAGCAAATAAGGAGACCAATTAAAAAAGGTAGATCTTTCTCTAACCGAATAAGACCGTCCTTCATGAGCCAGAACCTCTCTCTTGACATAAAAGTAAGAATATTGAGATGCTACGTCTTCTCTTTATGTTTTATGGTGCTAAATGATGGACCTTAAATGTAGATATGTGCAGAAGATTGGAAACATTTAAGGATGTGTTTATATCGGAGAAAACTTAAGATCCCATTGTCTCACCGAGTCACAAATTGAGTTCTTTAGAGCAATAAAGAAGAATCGAGAGGTACTGACCACTATCAAATTTCGAAAGCTACTGTAATTCGAACACAATATACGAAACTCATCCAGATTGGCCCCCCGACAGCCAAGCTGCAAGGAAAAACATTTGAAAAGCTAGGTCCAGGAAAAAGAAGAACATCCTGTTGAAATAACCTTAGGCTTTTGACGAATTTTCTATCCCGTACACAATTCAACTAACCCAGGAACTAAAAGTGAATGATAATAGACAACGGCGTGTGTTCGCTAAGTGGTCTCTAGAGTTGGTCTAGAATTGGAAAGTGACCCTAATTTTCACCGAAAAATCTTATTAGGTAATCGTAGTGATGGCCCATTTTTGAATGAATGGGTATTTCAACAAATAGAATTGTCGAACTTGGGACGATGCGAATCCAGATGAGATCCAAGAAACTCTTATGAATCGCAAAAAGTCATGTTCCTTCATATCTTATATTCCTTTGAGAACGACGTTGGCCAGATCATTACCGTCAACTTCCAGCATTATAGGTCAATGATTACCACATTATTTTAGCCTTAATTGGATAACATTGACAGCAAAGATAAATAGTTTTAAGAGGACGACGCCAAGCTACGTACCACACAACTCATACCACATTGGACATTCTGTTGAATAATTGAGCAAACTGGCCACCGAGATCGTGCGATTTCACCCCTTTAGACTCTTTCTTGTGGGATTTTTATGCAAGTCACAGGTCTATGTGATTAAGCCATAAATCAAACTGACACGCAAAGCTAACCTAACATGCTAGACGTCAAATCTAGCATGATTTATGCGTCAGAAGAAGAAGAGGTCGCCCAGCGAGATCAAGGTGTACATTTGAACGTTGTTATCTTCCATACGCAATGGAATCGAGAGGCATTTCAAACGAATAAAAAATTTCGATGGTATATCACACACTTTGTTTTATGATACCCATTCCAGAATTTTGAATTCCTGTAACAGATTTTCCAGTGTAGTCGCTAACCTCCCCTAAAGAAGAAAGCACCACAAGAAGAAGAACTACTTAAAAAAAAACAAGTTAAGAAAGAATAACTTATTTATTAAACAAATACTTTAAATACATAGTTTAAATATTAAATTTCTAAAGAATTTCAGAGCAAAATTACATGACACTAAAACAAGGGTATAATTTAAAGAGCGTTGTTTATAATTTGTTCAAATATTTGTCCCAAAATTTTCGATAGAAGTTCGGCGTTTTTATCGACAAAGTCGCAGAAATTGTCGTTCAAGGCTGTGTTGACAAGGGCGCTGAACTCAGGATTGTTGAGGAGCCCGTTCAAGTTAAACTAAAAAAAAAAGAACTTTGTTAATATTTCATAAGGTGATAAAATAAAGGGAAATAGGCGAGCGGCACTCCCCCTAAAAAACTTTTAGAATATGTGACCAGGGTGTTCAAAAATTTGAATGAAAGTGTTTCCTGTGTTCTTTACAGCGACGAACAAGGATCTAGCATTATTTTTGAACTATAATTGGGAAACTATTGCCAAAAATAATTTTAAATTTAAAAATGTGACAAATGATTTTTAAGATTAATTCGCTATATCCCAGATATTTTTTTTTTCTTCTATTTTTAGGATAATTCTAATATTGGAATGGTTTTTTTTTGGGACTAAACATCATTCTTATATCTGGTGGTGAATCGTCAAAGGGGCCATAGGAGACTCAATGGAAAATTCTAAATTATTGAATTCCTGCTTCCCTAATTATTTTACATTAAAAGTCATACGAAACTATTAAGTTGTAGAGAATTAAAATCTCTATTAAAAGCGAATATTAGATTAGTTCTACAAATGAAATATGTTCCAAAATTTTACAAAAATATAATACATTTGCCAGAGTATTATTAGTCTATTCGCGAGACATTTGATCTCTAAAATAGTACGAATAAGCTAAAATTTGTTGAGAATATCAATTTTGGGACCCCAAATAGATGCAAAAAAAGGTTTTCACTCGTACACCCGGGCTTCCCATTAAAACTCCCATATAAATCGTAAAAAATGGCAAAAATCGCGCAATTTCTGTATATTTAACAGTTGTAAAGAAACTGACTTCATTTGCGACAAAATACAATAATTGAATACGAAACCTGCCCTTTTCACCTTTAAAACGCATTTTGATTTTTGTCGACAGGACACACTGATCAGAACATATCGAATTTTTACCGTCGAGTTGATACACATTATTTTATTATTCAAAAAATGATTTCGAGTGCGTAAATTTGTATCAATGCGACGGTAAAAATTCGATATCTTTTCATTTCAGTGTCCGATCGACAAAAATCAAAATGCGTTTTAAAGGTGAGGAGCGCAGTTTTCGTATCCAATTTTTGCATTTTGTCTCAAAAGAGGTGGGTTTCTATACAGATATTAAATAAATTAAAAAATTCGGGATTTTTGTCATTTGTACGATTCTAATGTAATGTTTTAGGGGAAAGCCCTAGAAAAGGAGTGGTAAACTTTTTTTTGCCCCTTTTGGGGTCCCAAAAGGTATTAATTATACTCTGGCAAATGTATTATATTTCTACAAAATTTTAGAATGTAGTTAATTCATAGAACAAATGTTACATTTGTTTTTAATCGAGATTTCAGTTCTATACAAATAGCTTTTCATGACTTTTCATGTAAAATAATTAGGGAAGCAGGAATTCAACAATTTAGAATTTCCCATTGTTTTTTCTATGGTCCGTTTGACGATTAACCACCCGGTATATTGTTACACATTGGCGCCCAACGTGGAACATTTGTGCTATTTATGATATGAATGATGGTTAAACTAGAACAATTTATGAAGACTAATATTATTGATGTCCTTCAAGATTAAAAAATATTTTAATAACAATAATTAGAATGCCGACTTTCAACAAGTTACATGTAGAGATAATAATAACTATAAACACTAATAAAACAACAATACTTACAACTGCAGTTCCAAGATCAAGCAACACACCAATACCATTTACTTTGATTCCGTTGGAAAGATTTATTCCTCCTGTTATATTTAGGCTAATGGTGTCTATTTCAATACTGAAACACATGTAAATATAGATATAATTTTATGTCCTCTAGTAAGTAAAAGCAGAAGATTTATTGTGATAGGTATGTATTTATAGTTGAGTATCATTAAATTATCGCAAATACGATTGGACTTGCGCATACTTCGCTATTTCAGATATTGAATATTCCTGCGAAATCCTGCATAAACTGTGATACATTTAATTATTCAATTTTGAATAGTACAGACCACATAGTAGTGTTCATTTCTGGATTCACATCACCAGAAGAGAGCGTAGATGCACCAATTAGGTTTAAAACAGACGATGCAGCGCTACTCTGTGGATCCACAACGTGGACTGAAACATGCGATTTTTTAGCCTCAATAATTTTGTAATGGACGCCAGAGTGGCGAAGATCGGCGATTGTGGCCAGTTACTCTCGCCAGTCACTGTCGCTTGTGTGGAATGGTACCTTTAATTTACATAATAATTTACGGCTAATCATCAAAAGCTACTTTGTGGATCTACAGAGTAGAGTTGCAGAGTGGTTCGCCTGCATTAAATCTAAACCAAGAAAAAGCTTTAGCACAGAAACAGACGAAACACTGCAGTGTTACTCTGTGGATCCACAAAGTGGCTTAAACAGGCTATTTTGTAGCCCCAATGATTTTGTAATGGACGCCACAGTGGCGAGGATTGGCGACAGTGGCTGGCCATTGTCGGCGATCCTCGCCACTGTGGATCGTCTATTACAAAATCAGTGGGGCCACGAGAGCCCTTGTTTAAGCCACTTTGTGGATCCACAGAGTAGGGCTGGAGAGTAGTTCGTCTGTTTTTGCGCTTATGAGAAACGTCAGCATCGAACCACTCGAACTGCTCTCCCTACATAACGTCGCACTTTGTGCATATGGGGAAATACAGAATATGGAGCACCGAGAGTATGGGGACTTAGCCGTCACAGTGCACCGTCGATGACTTATGGCTAGCGAATACAAAGAGTGTAGACGTAGCCCGAACTGGACAGAAAAACGGTAGTTGGATCCACACTCAAAAAAGTAAAGTAAAGTAAAGTAAGTTGAATCGTTACTTATTTAATTAATCCAAAACTGCTTGAAGAACTTCTTTTTAATGTACCATGTCCTTTCAGAACGTTGGTTAGTTGGTTGCCATCATAACTATCTTAATTATATTCACTGCCACCCTAAATAATATTCTTTTTTCAACACCATATCAATCTCGCCTACCAGTTCACGTTCTTCTTCTTCATGTGTCATCTCCTCTAAGAAAATGTATATACACATCTACGTTCGTTGCACTTTATGTTTTGACTTAATTTGTTTGAAAATGAATCGTGACGCATGGGAAAAGTTAGAGTGGACAAACAATACCAAGCTCTCAAATTGTTTAACCAGGAGATGTGTCTTCTTCCACGACTCCTTCTACCCTGTATTCTTCCTTGTGGTATTAATTGCAACAAGTTATAATGTTCGCCCCTCATAACATGTCCCAGATATTGCAGTTTTCTAACTTCAATTTTATTCAAAACCTCTCTTTCTTTTCCCGTTCTTCTCAACACCTCGACATTCGTGACTCCCAACTTATTTTTAATATTTTCTATAGGCCCATAACTTAAAGGTTTCTAATCTGTCCGTAACATCTTTCTTTAATGTCCACGCCTCCCACCCATAAAACAATAAGGAGAATATCAGAAGTCTTATCTTTAAAAAAATGTAATATCCCTACTACAGAATACTTTTTTCAGTTTGTTGAAAGCATTTCTTGCCTGTCTTCTTTTTTGCTTTGATGTCTTGCCTGTCCTCTTTGCAAAACGTTGAGATCGGTATCGATACGTGTCGCAAGTATCAGTTTCGCGATACAAATCTCATAGTGTATTTGGCTGTCTCAGTATCTCTGTATCAGTATCACAACTCTCTATCTTCATCATCTAAAACTCTGTCGCCATTTGTATCACTGTCGTGAAACAGATACTGTTATAAAATGAGTTAGGTGAGCTAACTAAATGACCATCAACGATTAAGAATTTATTCTTAATTACAGGACAATAGGAAAACATTTTACTTGAACATGACTTGTATAACTGACATTATATTTTTTCTTGACATTGACATTACTTCAATTATCAATACTGTCAAATACATAAAGTGGCAACCATAGAGCAATAGCTACTTTTTATATTGTATATTCTAACACTATCCCTCAATATGAAAAGTAGATAAGCTAAACATTAGACCCTAAAACAAAATCATTATACAATTTTGGTTTATTTCTAAAACGCGTAGGGTAACGCCTAAATTCTTCAACACCATCGCTTCTTTCTACACTTTCCATATTCTTAGATTCCACAATTTCATTGATACCACTTTTCCCTTCTTCGGAGTTTTCATTTACACTAAAACATTCCGACTGATTCTGGTTCACTGGTTTAGCTTTAACTTCAGAAATTCGCAAATTGCATGTATATTTACACCTTTATCGTCGAGTACTGTAACGAACCCTCTTTGTGCAGCAGCTTTCACAGAAAACAAATGAGCGCTTGCTTCAGGAACATAAAAAACATTCTTCAGTTCAGCATCTTTCCATTTATTATTCAGACGCGTTTGAATTTTCACCGTTCCTTGTCCACAGGCTAGCATACATACATCCTTCTTACCAAGTGATATCTTTTCGGGTTCAGCAAACTCTGTATAAGATGAGAAATATTGCTTATCTGTAGTGATATGATTTGTGGCTCCACTGTCACAATACCATTTCCCAGCTTCAACACAATAATTGTTAGATGAGGCACTTAAAACAACAGACAAAAAGGCAGTATCATTACTTTTATTCTTGTCTAAATTCTCAGCAGATTTTTTTAATGGACACTCTCTCGCCCAATGGCCTAACTTCTTGCATCTGTGACAAGAAAATTTTTCTTTTGCACGATGTACATTTTTCTTTGACTTTGTAGTAGCTGTACTTTGGCTCTGTTGCAGGCTATTGCGTGCAACAAACGCAAAAGATTCTGTGGTACTTTGGTCACGTAATTCAATGGCACACAATTTCTCAATCAATAAATTCAAAGTTTGATTCTTCGATGGTATCGTGTCCCACAAATCTTTGAAATTATCAAAGTCCTTACCCAAAGTTGATAAGATCCGACCATTTAACATTCTTTCGGATAAAACGTTTTCATCATGCTTCAGCAATTCATCATTCAAATCTACAAACAGTTTCTGCAACTTCGCAACATGTGTGCTAATATCTTCTTTTTCATCACGCTGGACTCTAAAAAAGGCTTCAATTAACATGTTTAACCGTTGCGTACTGCTACGTTCAAATCGCGCACGTAATTTGTCCCATATTTCACTAGCATGAGCACATGTCAACACCAGCTCGGCGACAGTTGTTCCTAGCGTATTTGCTAACAAACTTGCCGCTTTTGCATCGTCTTTTAACCATTGTTGATCAGTGGTGTCATCGTGTGGGAACGCGTGGGAACGCCGTTCCCGCACTGGTTAAGAAAAGAAAAAAAAATAATAGATAATTTAGGTTTTGTAAACAAAAATTAGCAGTGCGTTGCGGCACTGCGTTCCCGCACTGCTAATTTTGCCATGACACCACTGTTGTTGATGCTTCTCTACTTCCAATGAAGTTGAATTTCCAGCAACCTCGGGACACTTACACGTACCGTTCACAATGTCTTCAAAAGCGTACACGCGTAATAACATCGAAACGTGCCATTTCCATTTTGCCCAGTCTTCAGGACCCTCAAGTTTATCGACTTGAATTTTATAATCGTTATTGCTGGTCGCCATATTTTTTCACCTGTACATAGTTCACGTGAATTGGGCCCGTAACCTGTTATAAAATCAGTTAGGTGAGCTAACTAAATGACCATCAACGATTAAGAATTTATTCTTAATTACAGGACAATAGGAAAACATTTTACTTGAACATGAGTTGTATAAATGACATTATATTTTTTCTTGACATTGACATTACTTCAATTATCAATATTGTCAAATACATAAAGTGGCAACCATAGAGCAATAGCTACTTTTTATATTGTATATTCTAACAGATACAAATCTCAGGATGAGTGTATTTCAACTTGTCGCGATTCGCGGTGTGCAAGTACTTGGAAGGGAAACGAGAAACGACCGTGCGCGAGTCACGGAGAAATATTGCAACTATCTTAAATAATTCATATTGTCAAATGAAATTGTCAAATTGACGTATATATCATACCTTCTGTCATTGAAGCAGAAAAATTATATATTGCTCCACAATATTGATATGATATGCAATTATTATATAAAGGTAAATTTAATTAATTGTATTTTGCTTGCAGTACTGCATTTTAATAACTAATTTTATTTACTACATACAATTGTTTACGTTTTGATAGCATAACCTGAATCTTATTTTTTCTTCTTATTATTTTTTTGGACTATGGCCTTGACAATTATCCAGTAACCAGGACTAATATAATTGGCCAATATAATTAAAAGTGCGAATAAAAGTACAGAGCGTAGAAATAGGGGTCGCTTTGCCGAACTTGCACGGTCCCAATACATGTATCGATACCGATCTCAACGTGAATGGGGGCCCTTTATATTTTGTTATTTATTAATGAAATAAATATTAATGATTGCGTAAGTCAATATTGTATACACTATGTGATATTTTCAATAAAATTATCACTTCAAAATTTTTTTTTATAATTATTTTCTACTATTTTATGTATATTTTCTGCACCAATGCATATTGATACGCATTTTTTTCCCTTCTTTATATTCATCGAATTGCAACTCTCATTGTTTGTTTGAAATAATAAAACTAGTTATTTGCAATTTAAAAAAGACACCTGTAGTGGCAATTTATTAAAAAAACATTTACTTTTTAATTATTAAATACAAATTTTATAATGTTTTCATTTTGTTCCAGAATTGTTTCATTTCAACAAAAATGATATAGTTTATTGTTCCTGTTATCTATAGATTTAATAAAAATCATATCAAAAACATATTTTGCTATTTTATCAGTATAAGTGTTAAGATTCTATTACGTTCAAAAGTATTTTTTCAATTTTTTTTACACGTTGCATCACGATAACCAGTGGATTGTTTTGAAACATTTATTTTTCTACAACCACTATTCAAAGTGCACTTTTCTGCACGGTTTTATGTTAGCAAACTTGATATTTTCTCACAGTATAAGATATTTGACATTAGTGTGCAGAAAAGTAACGTTTCTGTGCCGCAAAGTGACGTTTCTGTGCCGCAAAGTTCTTTTCTGCACAGTTGACTACCTCATTCTGAGTAACGTTATATTCTGTTTACATCCGTGGACTACCGCATTCTGAGTAACGTTATATTCTGTTTACATCCGTGGTTAAACTTTAGACAAATATATAACCTATAAGACAATTATTATATTTAACTATAACATAGAAATTAAATTATGGATGTTACAACTGTTTTATTTTACAATTTTATTCTTATTAAACATTTTATAATTATCAAATAACCAATAAGGATTTAGCAACCTGTGCAAGAGACGTCGAATGAAGTAGGTTTTGTGTAAATCCGTGACTGCATATATATAATGTCAATAATGTGTAATAATTGTTTAAATTTAAACAAATTAAGGCAGTGCATTAATTTTTTAACTGATTTCTGTGCAATTTATTTAGGTATAAGGAATTTAAATTGATTAGTAGGTATTAATTAAATACAGTTTAAAATTTATCACATAGGTACCTATTATAATTAATCGTCGTTTGGAAATTGTGATTTTTATTTTTAGGAAAAACTGTGCTTGTAGAAAAAGTATAGTGTGAAACACGTGCAGAAAGGTAATTTCTCACTCGTTTGAATTGCGGCACTCGCTTGCGCTCGTACCGCAACTTTTCAAACTCGTGAGAAATTAGTACCTTTCTGCACTTGTTGCACAATATACTATTTTCTACGACCGTGCTAAAAGAGCCACTTTCACGCACGCATTTAGTTTCCGAAAGTTGCACTTTTCCGCACGGCGTGCGGGAAAGTAAAATATCTTGTAATATGGCATTACAATATATTATAATACATGCAATAAACTAATATTTAGATATTATTTACTAATTTATTTCAAATTTATCTTATTGTGATCATGTATTAATGAAATTAGCGCGATAATTCGATGAAATAAAATTATTTTGACATAATATTTAAAAGTCAGATCAGTAGACAATTACAATGGTTTTGAATCGTCGTCATGGAAACCAATATCGCCGTCGTGGTAATCCATTATATTTGAAAGTTTGGTTTTGACAACCTTGTCAAAGAATTGATATGTGTATTTTCACTTCTAAATAAAAATTGATATAACTCTATTTTTTGTGGCTTTTTTCCAAACGTACGGCCCTAGAAAAAATATTGTTCCTAACTCATGCGGAAAGTGTCTTCCCCGCACTCCACTGCTTGAACGAACTCCGCTATCGCGTCGTTCGGGTCAACGGCAGTCTCGTGCGTGAAAGTATCACTTTCCACACCAGTTGGGAAAATAACTATTTCCGTACTGTTCAAGTAAAACATTCGAGTACTACGAACTTTTTTGAGAAAAAAATGTCAATTGTTCTCAAACTCTTTCCTTCTGGCGTAGGTATCAATTTTTATCAAGAATATTGTTGTAAAGAAACTCTTTATTTGATGTCTCCGCTTATATATAAATGCAGAATATATTCAGAAACATGTGGTTATAGTTTAAATCACGATATCAATATTGGTACATAGTTCATTACATTTGAGCATTCCTTAATGCCTTAAGCAACAATAGAGTTGATGACCTCTAGAAGATATTAACTGAGAACGATGAGATGCATGCGTATAGAGCGTCAAGATGATTATCCTTTTAATGACGAGATATATGTGATAATTGCAGGCGCGAAGAACCCGTTGTTTTAAAGATTTTCAAGCTAGGCGAGATTTTTTATATTTCTATGACATTACAGTTTTGTAAATTCAAAAGCAATAAAATATTTTACAATTGGCAATTAAACAAATATTTAGTGAGAATAGAACAATAAAACATGCAGGTACGTACATAAAGGGTTCGATTTAAACTGTTTTTTATATCGTTGACCTAGATTTATTGACGCGTAGGTAATACGCGATTTATGAGGTAATACAAATTTATATTTAAGACATTTAACAAAACTCGAATTTTTGGTCGATAAAGTAAATAATTTCAAAGAAATATAGTAATGAGCGTACTTTGTATTATTAATAAACCAATATTTTACAGAGCTGTAACACTCCGATTTTCATTAACTCGCATCGATTTTGATGAAAATTTTAATTCCTGGTTTATTCGTGAGAAGAAATTAACAATACTACCCATGCTATTTTTAACCTAAGTGCAAATAACCACTATCCGTTTCAAATTGACTTTATTTAAGCCTCATTAGTGATATCCTTACAAAAATTAAGCTTGTAGTAAAATTATGAAAAGCGATCTCTTTAATAATTTGTAAAAGCAAAGTTTATAAATTTTTTCGATGTAACGTAAAGTTTTTGAATTATTCCGAATTATTTTGAAAACCATCGAGGCATTGAAATTTTAAATCTCGAATAAGCATAAAAATAATTTCTTTTGTATAACGAAAAGCTTGCTATCCAAAAATTTTTTGCTTAGAATACATTTTTATTTTTCTATTCATTCTTGAGGTTATTATCAATCGAAATGTTCTTACCCCGCTTGGGGTGGATTCCACCACCACGGTAAAAGCACATTTTAACGTGGGGTAGATTTTGCTGGTTAAGGTAGTGCCTACTTACTGCTAAAATCTCAAGAAAGCCGATGCATATTGAAGGAATTCGGGAGTTAAAAAGTACATTCACAAAAATAGTGCCTTGACTTATATTTTTAAATGTAGGCAGATTAAATTGATTGTGAATGCATATTTATTGTAGGCCTGGTAAACTGGCAGTTAGTTTTTTTTACAGATTTTGGAGATATGTTAATACAAAGTGTGTTAAGACTTAATAAAAAAATAAAAGATGCAAAAATGCTAGTACCAGCCAGATTTTCAAGAACTAGCAATAATGAAAATATAAACGCTATTAATCTGCACTTTCAAGAAGATATACTATCTCTACAGAATTACAGATAAAACAAGTACCTACTTTTTATAACTTAAATATAATTCGAAGGAAGATGTTTTTTTACGCGCAAAGAGAAGAGAAATTAACTAAAGATGCACAACTTGTGCTGAAGACCAGCTCTTTGTACACGACTTTGTTTTGATTGTGGCATATTTTCTTTCTTTCTTTCTCGCCCTCCTTATAGCCTTTCCGGTGTCGGATTTGGGTTTAGTTATGCTACATATTCTCGTCCATTCTTTTATGTCTTGTGCTATTATTTTCATTTCTTCAAGCGTTTTCTGTTTAATTTTTTCCGCATCTACTATTTGAAGTATCCATTTTTTCCTCAGTCTGCCTTTTTCTTTTTTGTGACATTTTTTATTTCACGAATATTTCTTGTTAGTCTACCGGGTTTTATTTTCATGAGATATCCACACCAGTTTAATTGTCTCATTATTATTTTATTCATTATTGTTTTCTGTTTGGCTATCCCTCTTATTGTATCATTTCTTATCCTATCCCATTTATTCTTTCTGACTATAGCCCGAAGATGTCTCATCTCCACATCCTACTATTATGCTTTTTCTCCAAAGTCTAATGTTCACTTGTATATAGAGTATCATCAGTATCACAATAATTGTGTATTATATATTTTCATTTTTATTTCTTGGGACAATTCTTTTTTTTCAGAACTTTTTTGTTCTATTTGTTACTTCGAGATCTATTTTTTTGTCATTGGTAATTATATTTCCAAATGTAACGGTAACTATTTCCAGTTAAGTATTTTTGCATTTTATATTTATTTCATTTTCTTCCTGTTTGTCAATTACCGTTATTTTACTTTCTCGATGTTAATTTCCATTTTTAGTTTCTATATTTGCTCTGGACATATTTTATATTTATAAGTTTTTGCATTTTGGCCACATCATTTGCAGGAATACAGTTGGAAAAATGAAAGAATACCCATGAACGATCACATCAATCACTTATTTTGTATTTCCTATCTTTTTCTATAACAAACGTTTGTTATTTATAGAAAAAGACAGCAAATACAAAATAAGTGATTGATGTGATTGTTCATGGGTATTCTTTCATTTTTCCGACTGTATGTCATTCGCATACAATAAGGTTTCTATTTTTACTGGCGTACTTTGACTGTACTGTATGTATCTTTGGTATCCTATTATTGTCCGCATTTGGTTGATTCTTTCGTATTTCTAATCAATTCGTTCATGATTGTCATTAACTATTATGCATAGTAGCGGGCTAGGTCTGTCTCCTTGGTTGGTACCTCTTTCCCAATTAAATTTTTCAGATATTTCTCCTGCTATATGTAAACGTCCTTTTACATTCTTATTGTAAATATTTCTATTTACAATTATTATTATCAGTATAATTTGTACTTTTATTTTCTGCAAACATTGATAGGGGTTATTTTGCTAGTTTTTGGGGACTTGTTGCTTTTTCCATGTCTCTTTATATATTTTACAAAGCCACTTTATCTCTTTTTCTCCTACGTATTTTACGATTTCCGGGTCTATGTCATCATCTCTTCCAGCTTTAAATGTTTCACACATAAATGTGAATAAATTTTATTTTAGAATAACGAAACTTGGATTTTATATTTTGATTAAGTAAATTATTTTTTAAAAAAACTTGTAATTTGATTTTGGACGCTATTACTAGACATAGAATATATTTCTATGAGGACAGTAGTGAGGCTATATCCGTTAGACTTTTTTGTACGTTTATAATTATTATACACGCGTTAAGCGTGTATAATTATAAACGTACGTAGTTAATAATTCAAGCTATTGTATATCATTATTTTCAAATTTTCAACCCTTTTTTGGAAAAACACCAACTGACAAGTTTAAGGTGTTCAAAACCAATTACTGTCCAGTGTCCAGCAAAGTATTTATAACTCGTAAAAATTATTATTCAAGATGAAATATACTACAGTATGCGACAAAATAAACAGTAATGAAATGAATATTGAAATGATTATTATTATTTATATGTCTAGTATACATGATATAGCCTTGTAAACATCATTCACGACGACGCACGTCCCCGATAAAATATATGTTAAACGTGCCCTCTGGCAAGTGGCGGATATACGGGGAGGGAAAATGAGGAAATTTCCCCCCTAACAAGGTCCAATATTAAAAAAAATGTTAAGACGTAAAAATATATTAGCTGACATGAAACCGAAACCACAGAAAGACAAATTCAACCCAATAAAGACGCTAGTTAGGAAAATTAAGGGAACTTAAAGCTTATAAGTTATTATTTATATTTTTTATGTAATCTGTGTTTTATCTTTTTTATGTCTTTTGGTTGGTTTGTTATTGAAAGTTCCCCCCTAAGGCAAATTTCCCCTTCCAAGGCAAATTTCTAGATCTGACACTTCCTCTGGCACGAAAAAAAGAATGTGTGTGTACTTTGTACGCACGTAAGAAGTTATACTTCTATTATAATATTTATAATTTCAACGAAATAAATATACCTACTTAACAGTTACAATACAAAAAATTAACAATAATTACCAAAAATGAACCAAAACCAATGCCAAATATTAAAAAAAAAAAGAAAAAAATATGAATAGTCCGGGATCTGAACCCGCAATCTCGCGATTTTTTGATCTCTGGTCCAATGCTCTACCAACAAGGCCATCAAGCCGCATGCTAGTTACCTTTCAGATATACATAATTATACATCACGGTGACAAGTGAAATATAAAAATAGATGTTTTATTATTTTACGCCCAAGGCAGACAAATCCAAAGACACAAAATTATAATAAAAAACCTTTTAAACCACCTTTTTCAAATTGCGCAAGTTGTATTATTAATATTAATGTTAATAAATGAAATATAAATATTTTGACGTTTCACAATTTGACA
Source organism: Diabrotica virgifera virgifera (assembly GCF_917563875.1). NCBI lineage: Eukaryota > Metazoa > Arthropoda > Insecta > Coleoptera > Chrysomelidae > Diabrotica > Diabrotica virgifera. Next base: position 286,937,085 of record NC_065443.1, on the reverse strand, counting down.
ATTCACTTTTAACTGCAGTGCCTTAAAATTTTTAAAGCACTAGTGCCTTAAAGTAGCATTTTTAACGCTCCTATGGAGTCCTAAAAATTGCATTTTCAACACGTTTGTAGAAAAATATATTTAAAGACACTAATATATTCTTTCCACACCTTTTTTGGACTGATACATACATAAATTAAAACCTTTTTAAGGATAACTTCAAAAATATAATATGAAAACTATTTAAAAAGGCAGTATAACTATTAACTAACCTTCTTTGTTGTTTCTCTTCCCACAAATTTTAAAACGCAACAACCATACATAACCAAACCGTCCAAACCATAGCTGCGCTACAGCTGCTATATTGGATAATTTTTGACATGTCATTTGAACATCCAATCAGAACAAAGTTATAATGCGCATGCGCCGGGATCGTAGGTTTTAACATATAAAAATTCACCCTTATATCGCGCGTAAAGAAGTATAACTTCAAAAATCTTTAATTCTAGTCCGCAATTCCAAAATGGCAGACTTTCTGACTCCTTCATTATTCCCCGTATGTACTCATATGGTGGCGTTAGTTCTGGTGACTGGCAACTCCATTCGAAGAGACTCCCTGGTAGTGTGACGGGTTGTCTCGTCCTGCTGAAAACATTGTTAATTTTAAACTTGGACCATTTTCTTGACCTTTTCCGTCTGGCCGAAAATAGTACTCCACCATAAAAATTTTTTCTGCAAAACTGAGAACCATTTTGAAGTATTTAACATTATCACGACATTTACATACGTTATAACGACGTTCGTAAACAACTCAGTACGTTTCAGCGTCTGACACTGTAGCAGATGGATTTTTACTACAATGTTTTATAAAAAATATCCATTAATTTTATGTCCTATCCCAAGAAAAATATTTATTTTTCTATTTTATTTTGTGAGTTTAAATATCTTTAAAATTTCTAAACCGTCCCTGCTTATGCGTAATACCGTTTGTTTCACAACATAGTAAAATCATAGGAAATTTCCTGTTTACTTGTACAAACATTTATTATTCTAGAATGAATCCTCAAAAAGTCCCAGTATATTTCCCTTAAGTTTTGAGCGCTAAAAACCCTATGATATTATTGGTCTGAATTTTGAAAGATCCTTGAGTTGTAGTTGACGATTGGTCAATAGTTTTGGTCGAAAGATCGAGAAGAAATGCATCCGTTGGACGCGAGAGAGACGTGACGATGCAAGGCAGTTCTAAAAGTACAGCAGTTCTGAAAGTATGTTCGAGTAGAACATATCTTTTTTTGTTAGAACTCAACAGACTCACAAAGAAACGCACTTTGCCGGCTTTTAAAATGGTTTTCTTATTATGGTAGAAGAACTGATGGATTTATAACTTGTCAAGGAATATTATTACAATAGTTTCACATCAATTAGTTTGGATATATTCATGTGAAACAGTGTGACGCAGTTTGATTTGCCGGTAAAAAAGAAGTGCGTGGTTCCTGGTTTCCTGTTTTTATGATGTTATGGTAACATTCCTGTATTGAAGTACCCCGATTATCCTGTATTGAACTACCCCGATTATATTTGATTTGGTATCAATTTTATCCTGTGTCCTGTTTGGTTCAAAATTGAATGTCTTCCCTCCCAGCCCCGCTTAGAATAGAAAATTTTGGATAAGTGTTTGAACGTGTGACATGGATTTTGTTTTAAGGTATGGATAATGTTTATTTTAAATAATTCACAAGTGGATAATTATGGTAAAGGTTTTACATATTTAAATAATTTGTTTTCAACATGGAAAGTTTTATGTAAAGTAAATTTAATGGCAGTGACTTTTGACAGCCATAAGTCAAATTTTTGTTTTGGTACACTGCTAAAAAATAAATAAGGTTAAGAATTGTAAAATCATTATTTGTTTTTATTTTTCATTTCTTGTTGAGAATATGTTTATTCTCAAAATAAAAATAAATAAGGTATAAAGGTTTAAATAAACGTTATAAAATGTACACATCTTTATTTCTGTAACCTCTTTCTATAAGAAAATTATTAACAGATATCTAATACAAGCAAATTAAGTTTTAGAATGGAAGAAAATGATATGGCATAGAAGCCATATGATGATAATAGATAGCCCAGTTTAACCCCAACGAGGAATCTACGATGAATGTCCCCCAGTTGCTTTCCAGTAAGTACTCGATATGAGAATTTGAGGATTTTTCAAACGGCGTCCCAATTTGTTTAAATAGTAGGAAAGTCCTCAAGTCTGTGTAAGTATCCTTTGCTTATTTGGTTATGTAGTTAGTCTTCTTTAAACCCTCCTACCCCTCCCATCGAATCTACGACCCGCCACCGCACAAAAAATGAGCTGTCGTATGCATGAGGCTTTATGTGTCTGTTCCTTCTACTAGCCCCATTTGGACCCCCCAGTATCTTAGTAGATAGTCTTTCTTTGATCCCATTAGAGCAGACATGTAAAACGCTTCAACACATACAAATTTAAGGCATACGAATTTCAGTAGTGTTTATTTTGCCGCATACCGTACGTTGATCTTTTTTCCTGAAGAACCTGTTATATACAGGGTGTAACAAAAATACAGGTCATAAATTGAATTACATATTTTGGGACCAAAAATAGTTCGACTGAACCTAACTTACCTTAGTACAAATATGCACATAAAAAAATTACAGCCCTTTGAAGTTACCAAATTAAAATCGAGTATTTCCAATATATCGAAAACTATTAAAGATTTTTTATTGAAATTGGACATGTGGCATTCTTATGGTAGTAGCATCTTAAGAAAAAATTATAGTGACATTTGGACACCCCTTAAAAATTTTATAGGGGTTTTGTTCATTAAACCCCCCCCCAAACTTTTGTGTACGTTCCAATTTAATCATTAATGTAGTACCATTAGTTAAACACAATGTTTTAAAAACTTTTTTGCGTCTTAGTACTTTTTCGAAAAGTCAGTTTTTATCGAGATATTTTGAATATTTGTCAAATGCACCACATATTTTTGTATATGGTTAAGTACGATTATGGAGACTTAATAATAATATGAAAATGTATTTATCATTTACATTTTTAGGTATACTTTGAACCATGTTAAAAAAGAAGCCACATCAAAAAGGTGCCTTATTGAAAAAATACAAAGAGGCAAAAAAGTTTTAAAAATACTGTGTTTAACTAATGGTATCGCAGTAATACTTTAATTGGAACGTACACAAACATTTGTGGGGTTTAAAGGCACAAAACCCCCATAAATTTTTTATGTAAACATAATAAAAAAGAAGCTGAATCTCGATAAAAACTGCCTTGTCGAAAAAATACTGAGAGGCAAAAAAGTTTTGAAAATATTGAGTTTAACTAATGGTACCACAATAATAATTTAATTGGCACGTACCCAAAAGTTTGGGGGGCTTTAAGGGAATTAAACCCCTTAAAATTTTTAGGGGGTACACTAATTTCACTATAATTTTTCTTCAAGATGTTCCTGCTATAAGAATGCCACATCTCCATTTTCAATAAAAAAATGTCTAATAGTTTTCGATATATTCGAGAAAATCGATTTTCATTTTGTAACTTCAAAGGGCTGTAATTTTTTTTATGTGCATATTTGTACTAAGGTAAGTTAGGTTTATTCGAACTAATTTTGGTCCCAGAATATGTACTTTAATTTATGACCTGTATTTTTGTTACACCCTGTACATTTATTATTATTACTCTAGTGGTAGGTACTTCTAAGGAAGCCTAAACAGGAAGAAGGTCCTTAGGACGTCCACGAATGCGATGGAGAGATAATGTAACAATATGGTCATATTTAAGAACAACGGGCCTATCCACTGACCCAACTATCCTGGACGACCGTTCGAGATGGATAGTCCAGGATAATAAGGTTTTTTCCTTGACACTTGAACAGCCAGGGTACTGAAGCGTTTTTTCGACAGGTAATACCTATAAGAGCAAATTATATCTATTTCCTGGGTAGGATCTGGCGGCTATTTTTATTTATAAACAATTAAGTGTCAAAAAATGGCATTTTCACTTTTTTTTCAAATCAATGGAAGACAGGGAAACTTATGGTTTTTTTAGTACAAACATCTTCGAGATTATAGAAAAAGCTTTAAAATGACGTATTACAAAGTTTGATATACTTATTTATTGTTAATATAATTGCGAAAAAAGATCGGAATTGCAAAAAAAAGTATTTTTGCAATAACTGTTGTAAACATTAGTGTATAGCTTTGAAATTTTTGCCAAATAAGGGTTCTTTGGTGCTTAATGTGTGATAAAAATTTTAAAGGGATTCATTCTATTGTTTAAATTTTATTCAAATGGTTTATCCCAGAGAGCATTTTTTTTGCAATAACATAAGTCAGAAGAAAATGACGTTAGAACCATTCCACTGGTGTCAAATGAAAGAGCATGAGCTATATTTTCGACTTGGTTTAAAAAAGTGAATAAAAAATGCATTTATTAGTAACAAATAATTATGCAAAAGTATCGTAAATCTTTTCTTATAAACTTTTTGTTTTGTTATATATGTTACATAAGAGATTTTACATATGTATTTTATTTTTTATCAATTATGATATAGATAATATTACTTGGTAGTTGGGCAATTAATACAGGGTAAAAGAGTTAATTTTTTCGGAAAAAGTTATTCAAAAAATTTATAAAGAAAAATTGACGATACCTTTGCATAACTATTATTTATTACCAATAAATGCATTTTTTATTCACTTTTTTAAACCATGTTGAATATGTAGCTCATGCTCTTTCATTTGACACCTGTGGAATGGTTCTAAGGTCATTTTTTTCTGACTTATGTTATTGCAAAAAAATGCTCTCTGGGATAAACAATTTGAATAAAATTTAAATCATTAGATGAATCGCTTTGAAATTTTTATCACATATTAAGTATCCAGGAACCCTCATTTGACAAAAATTTCAAAGCTGTACACTAATTTTTACAACAGTTATTGAGAAAATTTTTTTTTTTGCAATTTAGACCTTTTTTCGCAATTATATTAACAATAAATGAGTATATCAAACTTTGTAATACGTCATTTTAAAGCTCTTTCCATAAACTCGAAGATTTTTATACTAAAAAAATCATAAGTTTTACTGTTTTCCGTTGATTTGAAAAAAAAAGGGGAAAATGCCATTTTTTGACAGTTAATTGTTTATAAATAAAAATGGCCGCCAGATCCTACGCAGAAAATAGTTATAATTTGTTCCTATAGGTATTCTTCTTCTTCAGTGCCTTATCCGGTCCGGATGTTGGCGATCATCAAGGCTATCATTGTTTTGTTTTCTGCTCTGCGAAACAGCTCCGCGGAGGTTATCCCAAACCATTGTCGGAGGTTTTTCAACCACGAGATACGACGGCGTCCCGGTCCTCTCCCTGCCAAATACCTTGCCCTGCATGACGAGTTGAAGAACTCGATATTTTTCTTCGTTCCGCATCACGTGGCCAAGGTACTCAAGCGTACGTTGTTTTACTAAATTAAGCACTTCTCTTTCTTTTGTCATGCGCTGTAGGACCTCAATGTTGGTGACATGTAGATCCTCCTGTAGATCCACATCTCGAAGGTTTCAATCCGCTTTTCAGTGGCTTGCGTCAGTGTCCAGGCTTCAACTCCATACAGTAGCACTGGAAAAACGTAGCACCTCACTATCCGCATCTTGGTTCCCAAACTGAGATCACTGCAGCACAGCAAGGATCTCAGCTTGATAAATGTAGACCGTGCCATTTCAATTCTGGATCTAATCTTTTGAGCGTGGTCCCATACTGACTTAAGGGTAGTTCCGAGGTAAGTGAATCTGTCGACTCTCTGGATCTCTTCGCTATCTGCCATTAGTGCCACGGGATCTAAATTTACACGGCTGACAACCATGAATTTACCTGACAGGTAATACCTATAGGTATTACCTGTCGAAAAAACGCTTCATTACCCTGGCTGCTGAAGTGTCACGAACAGGGTATATTTTTGTCTTATTACCCTGGCCTAAGAAGCGAGTTTTGCAGTCAGCCAAGACCATCCCGGGGTTGTAGTGCTACGAGAAGAAAAAGAATGATACTTACTTGTTAACTCCTTTTCCATACAATGGGATAAGGTCCAATAACAAAACGTCCAAATTATATTTAAAATTCACAGAAACTGAAGGGAGCTTAACAGTCATGTTCAGCTTTGACGCACCTGTGATCTTTATGTAAGTTGCTACCAAGGATTTCAGTCCAGATAACTTGAAGTTTGAGATATTAGCAACACCTCTGAAAGAAAATAAAAATAATGATATTAGATTTTTTTTCTTCAAAAGTTGTAATTTGGCCAAGGTTAGTCAGATATAAAAAAAGAATAAAGAAGGCACTTTTATAGTCTGGTCTGGTCAAGGTATTTGTGAGTCACTATTATATTCATTATCAGTGGTGTTAGCTTATAGAAAAAGAGTAATCTTCTTTTTGTGCTCACTTACACCATTCCTCTCAAACTCAGTCTTTTTCTGCCGTTAATTTCATTTCACACAAGCCATTATTTTCCCCTATTGGCTAGAAGTACTCCTTTTTCATTTTCTCGTTACGTTTTATCATGAAGTGGCTGGATATATGAATTTGTTTACATTTTTTGTAAATTGTAAGTCTCCACATTAACGTTTTGTCCCGCGTTTTCTATTTTCAACTTCACCTTTACCTTTAAACTTGGTACATTATATATGTTACCGGCCAAACCCGATTTCTGGGCTAGGCCAAACTAGTTTGTCATATCGTACGTAGGCCAAACTAGTTTGTCCTAGGCCAAACTAGTTTATACTGATATAAAGACGCACACTTCAGGCCAAACTAGTTTATCCTAAAGTGTACAATTTTATATCAGGATAAACTAGTTTAGCCTAGTCTAAACCAATTTAATCTAGTCGAAATAACTGACTACAGACTGGTTGCAGATTTAAACGTAAGTTTAGAAGCCACTATTGAGAATTGTAAGACTTTTAAGTATTTAGGGTAAATGATAAACCGAGATTGCACTTGTAGGAAAGATATAGAAATAAAAACAGTACGGGGAAATCAAGCCACGAAAACACTCCATGGAGTGATATGGAAGAACACTCTAACTAAAGAAAACAAAAAAGGATTTTTCAGGACATAGTGCTGAATATTACCCTATAAAAACGGAAGAACGGCCAGTGACAAGTGACAACAATAATACGAATTAAAATACGAACAGTTGAATTGGAGTTTATGAGAAGGTGTCTAAAAATCACCAGGTGGGATAGAATTAGAACAAAGGAAATATGAAACAGAATAGAAGTAGAATGCTCAATTACAAAAAAGTTGTGCTAGTAAAAGTAGAGCGATGAAATGATACGGGCATGTACAAAGAATGCCGGAGCACAAATGGCCGAAAAGATTACTGGACTTGGATCCGCGGGGAGGAAGACGGAGACAAAGACCTGCTGTGAGATGAAAAACTCACATAGGAAATGCTATGGTAGATAGTGACCTCAGAGATGGCGACTGGGAGAATAGTGTGCTATGGAAGACGAAAACGGCAAACTCTTAATGGGAAAAAGCCAAGAAGAAGAAAGTAATTCAGCGAACTAGTACGGCTTATTGTAAATAATCAATTGAATAAAATACTTTGTTATTAGAAAAATAATCATCTTTATTAAAATTATAATTATTCGTAACAAACAAACAATAATATTGAGTTATATTCGCGGTCGGACGAACAAACGGACAGACAGCCTAGGTCAAATTTCTCACCTTTAGTAGCATCCTTGGATTATAAGCTTTCATTTGATATCTCATTTGTCATTTTATCTGATATAATGACGGAGGAGTTGAGTTCACGGACAGACAGACAGACGGACGAACGGACGGACAGACGGACGTGGATAATTCAACGTTTTTACATTTTTTCAAAATTGGTGAAAACAATATTAATTCGCACTCTATTTTATTCGTAAGTGTATCTTTCCTTTTAATTTTTGGAGAAAACGTCATCCTTTTATTTGTTATTTTTTTTATTATTTAATTATACAAGAATGTATTGATTTATAGCATGTATCAATATTTTTATTCGATTTATCATGTGATACAATATATCGATATATAATTATTTTTTTTTGCCATCCCTATGGTGATTTGGGAATTCCCCGCATGTAAAAGTCCTTACATGTTCGCTAAATTAATTTCGACTCGGCTAAATTGGTTTAGGTCAAAACGGCAAACAGGTGTATGTTTTCAAAAAACTTTTGATAGTGTGTAAAAAATATATTTTATATCAGCTAAGTACTTTCAGCACATAACGTGCCATCATCAGAGCTTCCTAAAAGGACATATTTAAGATAAGATTTTTTTTCATATAAAAAAAAAATGAGTGAAAAACTTACGTCCTCTTAAAATACCTTCATAGAAGAGCAATGGCTCAACAACACAACAAAAAACATGCATACTGGGCAAAAGCCACAGATATAGGGTAACAACCCTTTACAGTGAATAGAATCACATCTAAATTCTTTTATTAATTTATCAAGACAACATTTATCAAGATAAATTAATAAAAGAATTTAGATGTGATTCTATTCACTGTAAAGGGTTATTACCCTATATCTGTGGCTTTTGCCCAGTATTCATGTTTTTTGTTGTGTTGTTGAGCAATTGCTCTTCTATGAAGGTATTTTAAGAGGACGTAAGTTTTTCACTCATTTTTTTTTATATGAAAAAAAAATCTTATCTTAAATATGTCCTTTTAGGAAGCTCTGATGATGGCACGTTATGTGCTGAAAGTACTTAGCTGATATAAAATATATTTTTTACACACTATCAAAAGTTTTTTGAAAACATACACCTGTTTGCCGTTTTGACCTATTCAGAAGTGTGTACAAGTCTTGCAGTCTTTTCCAATTTAAATTGGTTTAGACTAGGCCGTACTAGTTTATTCTGAAGTGTGAGACTTTATTATATCAGGATAAGCTAGTTTGGCCTAGGACAAACTAGTTTGGCCTACGCGAGATAGAACAAACTAGTTTTGCCTAGGCCAAACTAGTTTGTCCTGAAATCGGGTTTGGCCGGTAACATACATATATAAGCAAGAACGCTATTAGTTTAGAGAAATAAGGAAAAAAAATATCATGTTGGTGACACATCCCCCTCCAGACCAAAACCAAATTTTTTGAGTAGTAGGGACATCTATAATAATAACCTATATGTTTCCTGCAGCCGATTTTGATAATATATACAGGGTGTAACAAAAATACAGGTCATAAATTAAACCACATATTCTGGGACCACAAATAGTTCGAATGAACCTAACTTATCTTTGTACAAATATGCACACAAAAGAAGTTACAGCCCTTTGAAGTTACAAAATGAAAATCGATTTTTTTGAATATATCGAAAACCATTAGAGATTTTTTGTTGAAAATGGACATGTAGCATTCTTATGGGCAGAATATGTTAACGAAAAATTATAGTGAAATTTGTGCACCCCATAAAAATTTTATGGGGGTTTTGTTCCCTTAAACCTCCCCAAACTTTTGTGTCCGTTCCAAATAAATTATTATTGTGGTGCCATTAGTTAAACTCAATATTTTTAAAACTTTTTTGCCTCTCATTATTTTTTCGATAAGGCAGTTTTTATCGAGTTGCGGCTTCTTTTTTAATATGTTTACATAAAAATTTTATGAGGGTTTTTTTCCTTTAAACCCCCCAAATATTTGTGTACGTTCCAATTAAACTATTACTGCGGTACCATTAGTTAAACACAGTGTTTTTAAAACTTTTTTGCCTCTTTGTATTTTTTTGATAAAGCATATTTTATCGAGATGTGGCTTCATTTTTAATATGGTTCAAAATATACTTAAAAATGTAAATCATAAATAAATTTTCATATTATTACCAAGTCTCCATAATCGTACTTTACCATATACAAATATGTGGTGGATTTGACAAATATTCTAATATCTCGATAAAAACTGACTTTTGGAAAAAGTAGTAAGAGACAAAAAAGTTTTTAAAAACGTGTGTTTAACTAATGGCGCTACAATAATAATTAAATTGGAACGTACACAAAAGTTTCGGGAGGTTGAAAGGAATTAAACCCCCATAAAATTTTTATGTCCAAATTTCATTATCATTTTTTCTTAAAATACTACTGCCATAAGAATACCACATGTCCATTTTCAATAAAAAATCTCTAATAGTTTTCGATATATTGGAAAAAATCGATTTTTATTTTGTAACTTCAAAGTGCTGTTACTTTTTTTCCGTGCACATTTGTACTAAGGTAAGTTAGGTTCGATCGAACTATTTTGAGTCCCAGAATATGCGATTAAATTTATGACCTGTATTTTTGTTACACCCTGTATAAGTAGTTATAAACAAATGAAGATCAAAAAACCGTAAATTTTCGCTTTTTTCGTCTATAACCAAAAAGTAAAGTATTTTAAACAAATTTGAGAGTGAGAAACTTATATATCGTATAACAAACTTCAATATGGCGTTCGCTGAATATGTCTATCCTTATTTGTTGCTTAGAAATTGCAAAATAAATCATAAATTTTAAATTTCTTGGTTCGGAAGCAGATTCTCTCTTATACCTATTCCCCATCCTTCTAAAAATTGCAAGGAAAAGGGTGATGAATGTAGAGACATGGGGAGTCTACATAGTTGCACTCCACAACATATCAATTCACCGAGGTAAAGATCAACAGATCTGCTTCCTAGTACTCGATACGTGAGTAAAACCGTGGGTAGATAAAAGGCATTATATTTAATTTCGATTCAGAGATCATTACCATCTTTCTATGGACCATTTCGAACTCTTTTGTTCTCGTCAGGAAAGCATATGCAATGATGCTCTGAATCGAAAAATAAATATCTTTGCCATTCATGTCAATTACAAAATATAATTAACATTTAGACGCTATAGCGACCTCTTTTAACAAACTGTCGAAACCCAAAAGACTCCATCTTTAAACTTCAGATTTCTTGAGCTTTAACTTTCCTGATAAACTTTCCTGAGCTGATAAACTTTCCTGACGAGAACAAAAGAGTTCGAAATGGTCCATATAAAGATGGTAATGATCTCTGAATCGAAATTAAATATAATGCCTTTTATCATAAATTTTGAGTTTATATAAATATTCATAACTTATGTAAAAATTAACTTAAAACGTTCTTATTACACGAATTGCTGAGACTTGTAGTGCTTAAATTATATTTTAAATTTCAAAGCAATTGGTCAAATAGTTTAAAAGTTATTTAATTTGTTTATCCCAAATTAATTTTTTTGCAACGCTATAAGTAAGAAAATGGTGAAGTTACACTAATACTTTGGATAGTTTATGAATGAAGAAGATTTATACTATTAATTTAATTAAAAAAATGACAAAAAATAATTATAAATACTGCAAAATTATTTTGCAAAAACATGTGAATTAAAAAAAGCGGGGCTAACTTCGTCCCTAATTGTCCTAGGACAATTATTTTTCTTTCTATATGTGTATAAAAATTCAGTCTTTCCAAATCTGAAAAAATAATTTTTCTTCGGGTAACGGTTAAAAAGTTATTCTAATTGTTTATAAGTAAGCAAAAAATCGACGTGTTTTTGCAAAATAATTTTACACTGTTTAAAATTAATTTTTGTCATTTTTTTAATTAAGTTAATAGTATAAATGTTCTTCTTTTACAAACTGTCCGAAGTATTACTGTAGCCTCATATTTTTCTGACTTATAGTGTTGCAAAAAAATTAATTTGGGATAAACAAATTAAATAACTTAAACTATTTGACCAATTGCTTTGAAATTTAAAATATAATTTAACGACGTTCTACACCTTCGGCAAAGAATTAGGGATTTGCATGAAATTTTAGTATGTTATAGTTTACTTAAAAAAACTAAGACTTGATTTTTTAAAAATTGTTTTACCGTGCCGTTTATTTACTATTAAGGTTCAAAGTTAAGTTTTAACATGGGCTCTTATGGGAATTCTTAAAAAGTGAATAACTTTTGACCCAAATTTACGATTTTTAATTATTTGTGCTTAAATTAAAGGTTTTTTTGTAAGGAATAACATACTAAAAAATGAGAATTGTTTACCGTACCACTATTAAATAAAAGTGAAAATACTGTTTCGAAAATACTGTTTCGCTGTTAAAAAGATAATAACTTTTGACCCAAATTTACGATTCCTAATTATTTGTACTTAAATTAAAGGTTTTTTTGTAAGGAATAACATATTAAAAAATGAGGATTGTTTACCGTACCATTATTAAATAAAAGTGAAAATACTGTTTCGAAATCATGTTTCGCTCTTAAAAAGTTAATAACTTTTGACTCAAATTTACGATTTTTAATTATTTGTGCTTAAATTAAAGGTTTTTCTGCAAGGAATAACATACTAAAAAATGAGGATTGTTTACCGTACCATTATTAAATAAAAGTGAAAATACTGTTTAGAAAATACTGTTTCGCTTGCATATAAGTTTCCCCTCTTTCCTCTGAGAGGCATACTCCGCAACGAAGGTGTAGAACGTCGTTAAGAGGATCGGTACGTATTTTACGCTGCAATGCTATTCAAATGGGGATTCATTTTTTTCGAATCCTGAGAAAACTAATAAGTATTTTTGAAAAATTTAAACGCAGAATGAAAGAATACGTTATTAGCGAGGGCCGAAAGTCCCTGAAAACTTCTATAATGTTTATTTTAATAAGTTACAAGGGTGAAAAACTAAGTAGTGTGATTTTTAATTTCAAATATCTCATTCAAAATAAACTTTTTATTTATTCTAAGGGACTTTCGGCCCTCGGTAATAATTTAGTCTTTCATTCTGCGTTTAAATTTTTCCAAAATATTTATTGGTTTTTCCAGGATTCGAAAAAAATGAACACAATGCCGTGGTAATATTTTCCAAATCTATCTTTGTCTTACAACGCACTCAGCCGAATATAATATTGTCAGCATATATTGTCAGTCAGACACTGACAATCAGTGACAATTTTAAATATTTGACATTGCATCGGGAATATTTTTAGTTTTGATTAAATATTATTGATATATAGTGTATTTGATAAATAATTGATTTAAGACGTGAACTTAATAAAAAGTTATTTATTGTGTATTATTTGTGGAAGATCCAAGCATAGAATACATCAGGATAATATATTCTGTGATGAAAGTATTTTGTTGTTAAAGATGTTCAAAATTGTAAGCGTTCCATAACAATATATTATTAAAAAATCACTTTAACACTTTTCCTCTTTTCTCGATTGAATATTAGTTTTTGTTGTACAAATAAATTATTACAATCACTGAATACATAGTTAGTGAAAAAATTATCACATTTATTAACTGAATTAATAATTTGCAATTATAAAAATAACAGTTATCCGAGAACATTTAAAACCCATCTCTTTAAATTAATGATGACATTTTCAAGTAGAATGACATTTTAGTAATGTTTACATATCCATACCAGTGTGAATTTTACTACACGTAATTTGCCGTGTAAAGACAGAAAAAGTAGGGATACACGTAAAATATTTGCGAATTATGTACCCATAGCCTTAAGCAACACAAGTCTCAGCAATTCGTGTAATAAGAAGGTGCTAAGTTAATTTTTTACATAAGTTATGAATATTTATAAAACTCCAAATTTTTGATTTATTTTGCAATTTTCTAAGCAACCAATAAGGATAGACATATTCAGCGAACGCCATATTGAAATTTTTTGGACGATTTATGAGTTTATTACTCTCAAATTTGTTTAAAATGCTTAATTTTTTGGTTATAGACGAAAAAAGCGAAAATTTACCGTTTTTTGATCTTCATTTGTTTATAACTATGTATATCATCAAAATCGTCTGCCGGAAACATAAAGGTTATTAATATAGATGTCCAAACTACTAAAAAAATTTGGTTTCGGCCTGGAGGGGGATGTGTCAAGAGAAAAATCTTATTTCTCTGGACTATATTGGGGTCGATTAAATCATCTGAATCTCATATTCTGATGATTTTTCATTAATTTTACTAGGATTTTGGAGGCTCTTTTACTAACTTTTCATTTTTTTATCAACAGCTTCCAGGTACCGGGCACCAGGTACTCCAGACACTTATTGGATTATCCTATTCATGTTCAGCGACCTCGAAAACCTCTCAACTAACGAGTTTTAGGTAATTATTTAACGGATTTTCACAAAATTTCAGAGGAAGGCCTTGATGACACTCTTGCAGGAAACAAGGTACTTCGGAGACTCTTGACAAGGTCATATTCATGCTCAGCAACCTCAAACACTTCCTAGTACTTACTTTTACATTTTCATATCCAGATGTGTCATTCATAAAATTTTGGCCGCGTATCGGGATATAGGCACTAAGTCAGTTTCTTCTTTGTTGGCGAGCCACAAATCTTCGAGGGTACACCGATGAGTGATCGAAGAAGATGTTCCATAACTGTATATTATGTTCTTCCGCTAATAACTCTTAGTAGTTGATGCGGTTAATAAAGGAAAAAAAAAAGATGTTCCATATCCTGTGTTTCTTTACTGTCACAGTTCACATCATTTTGGTCTATTTTCTCCCATTTTACCATGTTTGATTTCACTGGAGCGACCCCCGTTCTTATCCTATTCAGAGTTTTCCACGTTTTATAGTCCAGAGACTGGCCGGTCCATTGAACCTGGGGATGAGGAAAATACTCAGGCGGTTCATCCTGCACTGTTCACAGGAAGCTTTTTCTGGATTTTAGTCACTTTCGTGGTGTTCGAGATTTGTATAGGGGATGTCGCTCGTCCTCGATCTGTTTTATTGAAGTGAAAACTTCTTTAGGGACGTTGTGCGATTTTTGGATAGGGGAAAAAGCATTGAATTCGCGACCGTCATTGCGACCGTCATTGCGACCGTCATCGCGACCGTCATTGCGACCGTCATCGCTTATGCTATATCTTATTTGTATGTATATATAAATTGTATAGAAGTATTTAAATTTAAAATAAATGTAAAACTTATTTTAGGAAGGGAAAAAAAGATTTATTTCGCGACCGTCATCTCTTCGACGAAATAAATTTTGTACGTATCTATATTATGTTTATCTATACATAAATTGTATAAAAGTATTTAAATTTAAAATAAATGTAAAACCTAATTTTAGATAGGGAAAAAGGATTTATTTCGCGACCGTCATGGCGACCGTCATCTCTTCAGCGAAATAAATTTTGTACGTATATGTATTGAAGTAAAAACTTCTATAGGGACGTTGTGTACTTTTTGGATGGGAAAAAGTATTAAATTGGCGACCGTCATTGCGACCGTCATCGCTTCGAAGAAATAAATTTTTGAAGTGAAAATTTCTTTAGGGACGTTGTGCACTTTTTAGATAGGGAAAAAGTATTTAATTAGCGAACGTCATCGCGACCGTCATCGCTTCGGCAAAATAAATTTTTAAAGTGAAAACTTCTTTTGGGGACGTTGTGCACTTTTTAGATGGGGAAGAAGTATTGAATTAGCGACCGTCATAGGTTCGGCGAAATAAATTTTTGAAGTGAAAACTTCTTTAGGGGCGTTGTGCACTTTTCGGATGGGGAAAAATTATTAAATTTGGATGGGGAGAAAGTAATAAATACGCGACCGTCATCGCTTCGACGAAATAAACATTTGAAGTAAAAACTTCTTTAGGGACGTTGTGCTCTTTTTAGATGGAAAAAAGTATTAAATTATCGACTGTCATCGCGACCGCCATCGCTTTGATGAAATAAATTCTTGAAGTGAAAACTTTAGGGACGTTGTGCACTTATTCGATGGAAAAAAAGCATTAAATTAGCGACCGTCATCGCTTCGATGAAATCAAGTTTTGAAGTGGAAACTTCTTGAGGGACGTTGTGCACTTTTTGGATGGGGAAAAATATAAATTAGCGACCTTTATCGCTTCGACGAAATAAATTTTTGAAGTGAAAACTTCTTTAGGGATGTTGTGCACTTTTTGGATGGGGAAAATTATTAAATTAGCGACCGTCATCGCTTCAACGAAATACATTTTTGAAGTGAAAACTTCTTTAGGAACGTTGTGCACTTTTTGGATGGGGGAAAAATATTGAATTAGGGACCGCCATCGCTTCGACGAAATAAATATTTGAAGTGAAACTTATTTATGGACGTTGTGCACTTTTTCGATGTAAAAAAGTATTAAATTAGCGACCGTCATCGCTTCGATGAAATCAATTTTTGAAGTGGAAACTTCTTGAGGGACGTTGTGCACTTTTTGGATAAGGAAAAATTATTAAATTAGCGACCGTCATTGCTTCGGCGAAATAAATTTTTTAAGTGAAAACTTTTATAGGGACGTTGTGCACTTTTTGTATGGAGGAAAAGTATTGCATTAGGGTCGTAATCGCTTCGACGAAGTAAATATTTGAAGTGAAATTTATTTAGGGACGTTGTGCATTTTTTCGATGTAAAAAAGTATTAAATTAGCGACCATCATCGCTGCGACGAAATAAATATTTGAAGTGAAAACTTCTTGAGGGACGTTGTGCACTTTTTGGATGGGGAAAAAGTAGTAAATTAGCGACCGTTATCGCTTCGACGAAATAAATTTTTGAATTGAAAATTTCTTTAGGGACGTTGTGCACTTCTTGGATGGGGAAAAAGTATTGAATTTGCGACCGTCATCACTTTGCTGAAATAAATTTTGTACATATATAAATTATGTGTATGTATACATAAATAGCATAGGGCATACGCATCGTGTATATCGTATATGATATAGGTATAGCACTTCTTTTAGGATGGGGTAAAAGCATTGAGCTCGTAATTTATATACTATAAGAAGTTTTCACTTCTGTTGGCACTCCCACGAGTGCCTTTAATTTTTTTTTCTATGTGCTCTGCAACGCCCTTGCGTGTTGAGGGTTCTGCAAAACTCGCTGTTTTATATAGATTTGAGAGTGGCGTTGGTTTTATGCACCCCCTTACTATTCTACATGCCTCATTTAGCGCAGTATCAACTTGTTTGGCGTTGGCACATCTGTCCCAAACGGGGCACGCATATTTAGCAGTTAATAACCACAATGTTTAAACCACTTTTTCAAAGCTATTTCCTCGAGTACATATTGCGAGATCGTCAGCATAGAGAAATGCTTGGTTTCAATCGGCGTACGGTGGTCGTTTGTGTATATATTGAAGAGCATTGGTGCTAAAACACTTCCCTGTGAGAGGCCGTTCTTTTGAATTCTCCACTTACTTACTTTGCCACCAGCATTACGAAAAAACGTCTGTTTTGCAGTGAGGAACATACGATCTTACCCAGATGGTGGTCATTGAAAGTGTCGTATAATTTGCGGAGCTTGTGCCTTCCTGTGTCATAGGCTGCTGTCAAATCTACAATAGCAGCCCCTGTTATAAGTTTTTCTACAAAGCCTTCTTCAATGTGTTCTGTCAGTGCGAGGACTTGACCGGTGCAAAATTTGCCGGGTCTGAATCCTTCTTATTGTGAGATGAGGTGCTTGTCGACATTTTTTTCTATTCTGGTGCAGATGAGTCTGTCGTATAGTTTGAAGAAGTGACACAACAGCGAAATAGGTCTGTAGCTACTGGGATTTTCTGGGTCCTTTCTTGGTTTTAACAAGGCTATTACTTTAGATTTTCTCCATGATTTTGGAATTTTGCAGGCTTTGCAGCCCTGACAAATAAGTTATTTTATTCGTGTTATTTAGATGCAAGATCCAGTTTTTGGCTCCTTGGCCTAGATGCTTTATTTGTTCACTGAATACATCATCCACAACTGCAGCTTTCCCGTTTTTTAACCTGTTCATACCGTCGTGGAATTCTTTTAGTATAAAAGGAGTTCCTAGTTGGTTTGTCATCTGATTCAATCTTCTTTCTTGTGATAAAATTATACTCATTTTTATCAATACCCTTCCAGTTATACAAGTATATACGCGAAAATAAAAAACGGTACAAAAATTTCAAGATTGCAAATCTGAGATATAGTCAATAACAATCTAAAGCCTTTGTGGCCTACATCGTACTTACTCCAAAGTTCCTTCTTCCTTAAAAACCAAATTTGTGTCATTCATCACTAAAGGTTCCGTCATTTTACCTAAAATGCCATTAATGGTACCATTCAGTATGTCCTCAAATATTCCTTGCAATGCTACATTTTCGTTTTCTAAAAACAAAATATGAAAAATTTAACTTAATAAGAAATTGATATAATTATTAAGTAGGTGTAGAAGTACTGTGGATCAGGTCTTCACACTACGAGAAATACAGGCTGAAAGTTACGAATATAATAAAGACACCATGGTTATTTTCATTGACTTTAAACAGGCTTTCGATCGAGTGAAAGAAGCGAATTATTCACAGCATTGCAAGACATGGACGTTTCTCCAAAGCTTATTAGAATTATAAAATTATCTCTCCAAAGAACAATGAATAAAGTCAAAATTAACAATACTATCACAGAAAGCTTTGAGGTCAAACAAGGAGTGCGGCAGGGTGATCCATTATCATCTATAATGTTTAGCATATTACTAGAAAAGTTTATACAGGAAGCAAACATTAATAGAACAGGTCTGATCTACCACAAAAAACATCAGTGCTTGGCATTCGCGGACGATTTGGTAATCTTGGCTAGGAGCAAAATAGAACTTTTAGAAACAGTCATGAAACTCGAGGAGAGGGCAGCAACCAAAGGATTGTATATATATATATTTTTTTATTTTATAATTGGCTTTGGCATGAACCAATTAGCCAGACTTATTTTTTATTTATGAAATATAAAGGAAGCATTTTTTTTTGATCCAATATAAATAAATTGATTTTTCAAATTCTCACACCCTAGGATAAATGTTATTGTGTTAGTAAAATGTGTGTTTCTGTTTAGTGCATTTTTTTATATGTATATTTTTTTTTATTTTTTTTTAATTATATTTTTGTTTTTTTTTAATGCTTTATTTATGTAGTATTTTGTTTAGTTTTATTTCCTTTTTTTTTCATTGTTTTTTTTTGTTTTTTTTTTATTTGTTTATCATTATTTTACTTTTTTTTTAACTTTTTTTTTAATTATTTTTTTTTTGTTAATTTTTTCGTGAACACACTTACAATAATATTTTGTATCGCAGAATTGCTTAGAATGGTGTTAGTTTTTTACAATTTCATTTTGCAACGAATTAAATGATTATTGGGACCGTGCAAGTTCGGCAAAGCGACCCCTATTTCTACGCTCTATACTAAAATTCGCACTTTTAATTATATTGGCCAATTATATTAGTCCTGGTTACTGGATAATTGTCAAGGCCATAGTCCAAAAAAATAATAAGAAGAAAAAATAAGATTCAGGTTATGTTATGAAAACGCCAACAATTGTATGTAGTAAATAAAATTAGTTATTAAAATGCAGTACTGCAAGCAAAATAAAATTAATTAAATTTACCTTTATATAATAATTGCATATCATATCAATATTGTGGAGCAATATATAATTTTTCTGCTTCAATGACAGAAGGTATGAAATATACGTCAATTTGACAATTTCAATTGACAATATGAATTATTTAAGATAGTTGCAATATTTCTCCGCGACTCGCGCAGGGTCGTTTCTCGTTTCCCCTTCCAAGTACTTGCACACTGCGAATACAAACATTGATATAAGTTAATATTATTACTAAAAATTATACAATTTAGACTGGTTGGCAAACAGAATTTGAGATTTACCATTTCTTCGAAAAATGATTCTATGCTCTTCTTATTTCTTGAACATTCTAGGATTACATGGTTCATATCACCAACTTCTCCGCATGGACAATATGGGTTTTCATCCAGTCCTATTTTATATTTGTACAAAGGAATCATAGCATGATTAGATCTTATTCTGTTTATTGTAACAATGAAGTTTCGTTTGGTTAATTCATGAAACCAGCTTTTCAATGGTATGTTATTTTGGTGGCCGACATAGTTAAGCCCTGTGACCGATGAATTATATTCTTGCTGCCACAATTGTTTTAAATGTGAAGTAAACTTGGAGGTAAGATCTGTATATGGAACAATATTGGTGGTTAGATGGTAGCCTGTGTCAGTGGCTGATTTGGCTAGTGTATCCACTGCATCATTACCTTTTATTCCTGAGTGCCCTTTAATCCACACTACAGTTATTGTTTTCCTTTGTTTTGTTGCTTCAAAGTTCAGTTTTAATATTTCTGCCTCTATGTTAGTAAGGTTTTTCGATGATTTCAAGTTTGTTATTCGGTCAACTGCACTTTTACTGTCAGTGAATATAACATGATTCTGTGTGTTTCTCGACTGGACGTATCTAAATGCATTTGCTATGGCAATTGTTTCGGCGGTATATATGGAACACTCATCTGGTAGCTTGAACTTGTAATATTGGGAAGAGTTTGCGTCATAAAAGGCACAGCCTACTTTTCCATTCAACTTGGATCCGTCAGTATATATGTATTGGTGTTCAGGCCATCTTCCATTAATGGTTTCTAGAAAGTTTTCTTTTGGGTCCAGGTAGTATGTTTTTATATGTTTTGAAAAGAAAACATGGGGAGGTTCGGTGTAGATAGGTATAGTTTTGTTGATAGACAGGGAGTTAGAGATTTGTGCCAGTGTGGTATAGCTGTTTACTAGGAGTGGAGTAGCTTTTGAGTGCCAATATGGATGGGTGAGTACTAGGACAGTGAGGTCGTGAATGTTACGAAGATAGCTGGCTTCTTTGGATATGGCTTTAGCCATAAATTTATGACTAATTAGCTGCCTTCTGAAAGATAGTGGAGGTTCTACAGATTCGACTTCTATAATATTTATTGGGGTAGATTTAAGATAACCAAGACATATTCTCAAACTTGTGTTTTTCTGGGTCTCTATTTTGTTTCGGTGAGTATGTGCTGCTGTTCCATATAGGTGACTGCCATAGTCTAATATACTTCTAACCATTGTTTTATAGAACAGTAAAGCGGTATTTGGATCTGCTCCCCATTTGGTATGGCAGAATGCTCTCAAAATATTCATAGCGTTCTCGGTTTTTTTATTGCATGGTGGATGGTACCTTTCCACAGTAATTTTCTGTCTAAATAGAGTCCAAGGTATTTAACACAATTTTTGATTGGAAGAAGATATGGTCCCAGTTGTAACTGTACTTGAGTTATGTCCCTTTTTTTAGTAAAAATACACACTTCAGATTTTTTTTCAGAAAGAATTAAGTTGTTTGAATCTAACCAGTGCTTAACTGACCATAGGTTTGTGTTTAAAATGTTCTGACAATTTGAAATACTAGTACCGTTGGTGTAGATAACTATATCATCAGCAAACTGTATCATATTCACGTTATTCAAATTTACTTCGAAGTCCATTGTATATAGTATAAAAAGTAGCGGGCTGAGTATGCTGCCTTGAGGGAGTCCTAAATTCGATGTTCGGGATCCTTGAAGATTTTGGTTTAATTTTAGTGAAAGTCGTCTATCGGAGTATAGTGAAATTAAAAATGAACATATTTCATGAGGTATTCCTATTGATGTCAGCTTATGGTACAAAATGTTTAAATTTACGTTATCAAAAGCCGAGGAAAGGTCAATAAAAACTGCAGCTGTATGTTTTTTTATTGTATATCCTGTCAGTATATCTGTAACGAGAACAGTAATAGCTTCGAGAGTGGACCTACATTTCCGGAAACCATATTGTGAGTTTGGTAGGATGTGTTCAAATTCTAGCCATTGTTCTAATCGATTCTTTATTATTCTTTCCAAAGTTTTAAGAATACAAGATGCCAGGGATATAGGTCTGTACGAACTTGAGAGGTCTAGCGGTTTGTCTTTCTTTTTAATAGGTAATATTATATAGTTCTTCCAGCTATCCGGAATAGGACTTGCACCAGTCCAGATACTATTATAGATTTCTAACAGAGACTTTTTATGTTTAAATGGGAGGTGAAACAGCATGGAGTAAGTTATATTGTCCTCGCCTGGTGAAGTATTATTAGATAGTTTCAACGATCTTTCTAATTCCCACATCTCAAAACGTTCAAGTAAGTACAAGTTGTTTCTGGGAACAGTTTTTAAAGATAACTGATTGTATTCTATGCATTCTTTTGCCCAGTCTGGTGAGATTGTGGCATGGAATTCTTCTATCCAATTCGCTTCCAGATCAATAGGTAACTTATTCTGCTGCTTACGATTCTTAAAACTATTTACCTTTTTCCATACTTCAGTGATGGGAGTTGTCTGATTTAGGCTCTCAACATATTTCCTCCACTGAATTCTTTTTGTTTCTTTGAATGTTTTTTTTGCGATGGCATCAACTCGTTTGAATTCAAGTAAATTTTGTATGTTTGGGTTTTCTTTCCATAATCTGAAAGCTTCTTTTCTCCTATGAGCAATGTTGTTGCAGGTCTCATTCCACCATTGTTTTGGTTTGTGCTTCCAGTACTTATTTCTTATTATTGTTCTTTTCGGGATACAAATGTTTGCAGCTGAGTTTATCGTGTCTATGAAATTGTTGTAGTTACATGCGGTGCTCATTTCCTCTAGTGTTGTCGTGTACAGATTCCAGTTGGCTCTTTTAAGAACCCATATGTTGTGAACTGGACCATAGGTTTGTACGCCTGAGTCAGAGTTATTAAACTTCATATATATAGGAAGGTGATTGGATCCATGAGGATCCTGTATGACTCAAGATATTAAATGTACTATGTCTTGCGTACAAATAGACAGATCAATGGCACTTTTTCTACCTGACGTAACAAGTGTGGGTGCACCATCATTGAGATACACAAGATTGCAGTGATTAATAGCATTGAGCAAAGAAACACCATAGACATCATTAAACTCACAACCCCAAGAAAGATGATGAGCGTTGAAATCTCCAGCAATTATAAAAGGTCGTGGTAAGTTTTCGAAAAATTGTATCCATTCTCTTACTTCTATCCGAGTCTTTGGTTTAATGTATATTGACAATATGTACACTGCTTTGTTATTAGGTAGAAGTTTCACTTCGATGCATGTACACATCATTCTTGCTGGTTTCTGTACTACGACTTCTGAAAATAATCTATTGGATTTTACTAGTATGGCTACCCCACCGTAACCATCCATACGATCTGACCGAACAATATTATAACCTTGGAAGTTATAAAACCTTTCCTGTTTGAACCAGGTCTCTGACAAAGCTGCTATGGTAGTTTCTGTTGTATTTAAGAGATATTCTAAGTTTTCTTTATTGCCAACTGCAGATCTGCAGTTCCACTGTAAAATGTTGAGTTTGATTATAGCTGAGAAGACGACGAAGTAGTTGGTATATTGTGCACGTTTAATAATTGTTTACTAATTAATATTTGCTGTAAGTCTTGTTTAGTAACATTGGGATTATTAGTTTCCCTAAAATTTTTAAAAAGTTCGGTAACAATAGTAAAAATTATATCTAAAATATCAGAGTTTGACTCTGTTTGTAGCGTGTGAGAATTTGAATTTAAATTATTTTTATATGAAGGACTATTTATAATTGGAATATTAGTTCCTGATTGTCTAAAGTTAAATGTGTATTCTGGATCTGACTGTGTCAAGACAGGACTATTTGGTCTCTGCCTTTTGCTGCCTTTAGAAGATTTGACGACTGTATATTTATTATGATTACTATTGGCCGAAAATGTGAATGGACGAGTAACAGAAGAGCTATTTAAACTTTGGTTAACAAGAGGGTAATTAGAAGAAGGCAAATTTTGTTGATGAGAATCTTTAATAATGTTATTTGATGTTACGTCTGCATAAGATTTGCGGGGAATTTGTTTGTTGGCATCATGGTAATTAATATTACTATTAGTCATGCATTCTTTAATTAATTTCTGTCTTTTGAATTCTAGACATGACTTAAGATTTGTTGTGAAGTGGTCTCCCATACAACTAAAACATTTTGGGGTTAATGTTGTTTCCTGACACTCTTTTGTATTATGGTCTTTCTGGCAATTGTTACAACGGGGGTTACTCCTACAATGCTTCCCCTGGTGGCCAAATCGCAAACAGTTGAAACAAAGCAGGACTTTTTGTTGATATGGTTCAATTTCTTTCAACACCTTATTTATAGTAACGTATTTTGGAAGTACTTGTGTTTTAAAGCTTACTACACACGATTTAGTAGGAACATAATTTATTTTATCATCGGTAACCGTTTTTCTATTTATTCTAGAAACGTTTACTACCTCAAAATTAGAATTTATTTCGAATTTTTTAATTTTATTTTTAAGATATTCATCGGAGAATTCTGTTGAGACATCCCGTATAACACCTTGTCTAATAATAATAAATTTAGGTATATAAACATCCAAATTGTTTTTAACAAAAACCGGATCGTCTTTCTTGTCGATAAGGTAATTAGCGTTTTTAGAATCCGTAAATTTAATTCTTAATTTATTTCTGCCAATTGTATCGATACTAATTATTTTATTATCTAATTCTGGGAATTTTGTAAGAATAATGTCACCAATTTTTAATGCATTAAGTTTACCTTTAAGATCGCTATCTTTATTTTCAACATATATATGGCAATGAGAGTGGCAACAACGCATTGTGCGAAATAAAAGTGTTAAACATTTTCACCAGAGTTTATTCCGATTTTTGAGGTAATAGTGCGAAATAAAATATTAACTATATGCGAACATTTGTATAAGGTCATAAACTATCTAAAGTGCAAAAAATAGTGGCAAAAATCGGCCTATAAGTAACTTATAGAACATTTTATGTTAATCAAAACAAACGACATTTTATAAATTCCAGTTCTTTTGACAACAGATAAGAGAACAAGTCTTGATCAAATTAAAAGCGACGTTGCCGGTTTTCCAAAAAGTTTTAAAAATCCAAGAAAGGAAATCAATCAATTAATAATAAACTAAGTAAACAAGATTTCGAAGTAAAAAGAATTTTAATATATTTAAAGTCATACTCAATTATTGCTTGAGAAGTTCTAGAGCCTTCGCCGGGTCGACTGGGGAACTAGAGCTTATCGCTTGCTTTAATATAGAGTACAAATACATAAAAAATGGTGGATAGTGATAATGATTACACCTCAGAAGACAGTAAAAAGAGAAGTCTAGAGATAGATGCAGACAATATTTTTAACAAGAGCAAGAAACTATCCAGAACACCAACCAAACAACAGAAAGATGAAAACAAAATTGATCAGCTTTTAAAAATGATGCAAAATTTAACAGATCAAACACAAAGTTTAACATCGGAGGTAAAAGGAATAAAAGAAGAACAACGAGAATATAGAAATGACCTCCGAGAATTAAGAAAAGAAATAAATGAATTCAAACAAAGTAACCAACAACTACAAAAAGAAAATGATGAAATGAAACAGGAACTAAAGATAGTGAAAATGAAGGTAGAAAAGTTCGAGAAAGAGAGAAAAGCTAACAATGTTATTGTCCAGGGTCTACCGATGGATACAAATAACCCAAATGTAGTCAATGAGGTTATGGCAGATTTCGTGGAAAGAGAATTAGGTATTAAAGTAGAAATAGAAGAAGCTTATAAAATAGGGGACAAAACATGTCTTGTAAAACTAAAAAACAAAAATGAAAAAATAAAAATTATGAAGAACAAAAACAAACTAAGGAATTCAAAGCCGGAAATATATATCAATAACGATCTAACGCAAGAAGAGATGAAAATACAACAAGAAATACGGAGAATTGCAAAATTTCAAAAAGAAAACGGTAAGAACACTAGAGTAGGTTATCAAAAATTAATTATTGACGGGACTGAATGGAAATGGAACAAAGAGAAGAATGAACTGGAAAGGGCAAAGCAGGACACGCCAAAAAACTGATAAAAAAACAAATATTGGATACAACACAAAAAACGGACACGAAAATGGCAAAGGAAAAGGACCTGAACAGATTAGATAAAATAAAACATACGAACACAAAAAAATATAATAAAAAACCGAAAAAATGTGATCAACTAAAAATAAGTACGTGGAACATCAGAACAATGCTTGAACCAGGAAAAATGCAGGATATCGTCTCAGAACTAGAAAGATACCAAATTGATATTGCAGTGATTCAAGAAATCAGATGGGCAGGTCAAGGAGAAATAAATAGAAAAAACTACACACTACAGTACTCGGGACATGAAAAACAAGGTCAATATGGAGTTGCTTTCATAATTATGGGAAAAATAAAAAATAACATTATGCAATTTAAACCAATAAATGAACGTATGGCTTACCTGAGAATTAACGCCAAACCATTTAATATATCAATCATAAACGTATATGCCCCAACTGAAAGTGCTACTGCGGAGGAAAAAGACAAATTGTATGAGGAACTCGAACGAGAAATGGAGAAGTTACCTAGAGAAGACACAATACTGGTAATGGGAGATTTTAATGCCCAAATAGGTAAGGAAGACTACATTAACCAAGTAGCAGGTAAGCACACAATACACGAAAAAACTAACGACAATGGCCAACGATTATGTAATCTAGCATCTAGTACCAATATGATTATCGTTAGTACAAAATTCGAACATCCCAAATACCATAAAGTGACGTGGATTTCCCCAGACCAAAAAACATGGTCACAAATAGACCATATTCTGATTACAAGAAGGAAGCAAACATCGGTAACAGACGTGAGGTCCTACAGAGGTGCACATGCAGACACAGACCATTTTATGGTGACTGCAAAAGTAAGACAAAAAGTCAAAAGAACACTAAAAAACACGACAACAAAAAATAAATGGCACGTAGAAAAACTGAATACTCCAGACATAAGGATTAAATATGCTGATGACATGAACAAAAAACTGAAGGAACAATCTAAACCTACAAAGGATATAGAAACAGAATGGAGAAATATAAAAAAATGTATAAATGAAACAGCGGAAGTACACGTAGGGATAAAAAGAAACAAAAAAAGACAAGAATGGTATAATGAAGAATGCCATAAAATGTTAAAAAAGAAGGTAGAAATGAGACAAATGTGGATAAGAACAAATAGACAGGATTATAGGGAAGAATACAATATAATAAGGCATGTATGTAAGAAAAAAATAAGGAAAATTAGACGTGAGTGGTTGGATGATAAGATAAAAGAAATAGAAAAAGAGAGTAAGAACAGAAACACAAAAGAATTCTATAAGAAAATTAGTGAGCAGAACAAAACGTTTAAAAGGAAAGATAAAAAGCATAAAAGATAAAAATGGAAAAGTATCAGAAAACGATGAAGAGTATAAAGAAATTTGGACTAACTATTTTAAAGAATTATTAACAGAACAACAAGATGAAGACCTAAATGAAAACAGAGGAGAAGAGACAATGATGTTAGGAAACCAGCTACAAATACCAACAAAAGAGGAAGTTGAGGAAATTATTAATAGCAGCCGTAATGGTAAAGCCTCAGGATCGGACTGTATCAATATGGAGCTTATAAAATATGGTGGTGAAGAATTAAAAGATAGATTATACAATTTAATAAAAGACATATGGGACGAAGAAAAAATGCCGGAAGAATGGTACAAAGGACAAATTATCACGATTCATAAAAAAGGAGATCAACAGATGTGTAAAAACTACAGAGGACTGACGCTATTAAACACAGCATATAAAATCATGTCCGCCTTAATACAACGAAGACTGACCGAAGCTACCACGAATATCATAGGACACTATCAATGCGGATTTGTTAAGGGAAAGTCTACAACAGATGCCATACATACAGTTAAACAAATTATGGAAAAAGCTCATGGATATAAAATAGAAATTGAACTGCTTTTTATAGATTTTCGACAAGCATTTGATACAATAAATAGATCAAAACTAATGGTAGCTCTGAAAGAAATGGGAATACAACATAAATTAAGAAGATTAATACAAATGACAATGAGTAGAACTGTAGTTAGTATAAAAACTCAAGTAGGCGACACAGACGAATTTGTCATCAATAAAGGGGTGAGACAAGGAGATTCATTATCAGCAACTCTGTTTAATCTTGCCCTAGAATACGTCGTCAGGAAGATCAACAAAGGCACCCTCCGAACGAGAGAAGGACAAATAATAGCATACGCTGATGATATTGTGCTAATAACAAAAAATAGAAAAACAATGGAACGAATGTTAAACGAAATGGTAACAGAAGGAAAAGTAATGGGATTAAAAATAAACCAAGAGAAAACCAAAATAATGAGATTTGACAAAAACTTTGAAAACAGAAAGGTTAGAGTAGGAGAATACACTTTTGAAGAAGTCGAAAAATTTAAATATTTAGGAATATTAATAACAAACAATGGAGAAAGAGAAACCGAAATCAAAGAAAGGATTATTACAGCAAATAAGAGCTTCCATGCAAATAAAAAATTACTTAAAAATAAGTTATTGAGTAAGAAATCAAAAATGAAAGTATACAAAACAATAATTCGACCGACGATGATGTATGCAGCCGAAACTCTTAGCATGACAAAAAAACAAGAGGAAAACCTTAGAATACAAGAAAGAAAAATACTAAGAGCAATATTAGGACCAATAAAAATAAATGACAATGAATTTAGACAAAGAACGAACCTTGAGTTACTGGAAGAAATTGAGGAGGATATAGTATGTAAAATAAAACAGCAAAGAGCAAAATGGCTAGGACACATATGGAGATCCGGATCAACTACGACGATATACTCAATATTGGAATGGACACCAGCTGGCAAAAGAAGACGTGGAAGACCAAGATCTACATGGTTACAAGAAGTAGTAAGTGATCTCAACAATGCGGGCATACGACATTGGAAAGGGAAAACCAGAGACAGGAATGAGTGGAGAAAAATAACAGAGAAAATTAAATAACGAACATGAGGACTGATCTACCTCAAAACATAGATCTAGAGAGCGTAAGCGGCGTAACCCCTAAAGGGGTGTTTAGCCACTATATATATATATATATATGGAACGGTCCACGGTCATTTATGGTATACTTAAAAATTTCTTTTTGTTTGTCATCGTTAGATTTAATAGGATCGGAAGTACTTACAGTTTGGTTGAGTTCAGCCTTACTAAAACCTTTAAAATTGCTAGGGGATTCCATTTCAATATCTGGACTACTAAGGGTGGTATTGGGAGGTCCATCAGGTTCAGGGGGCGGTTTACCGCCCGTGTCCGCACTCATTTAATTAAAAAATAGAAACAAAAACGCGAGTTATTAGTCTATATATTATTTGAATAATTATCGATACTTATTATTCGTATTTGTAAAGCGTTTCGTAAAGTGAAAATATATCACGAAGGGCAAAACTAAGACATTAAAAGACCGTAATAAGGCCGATAGTAACGTTTGCTTCTGAAACATGGGTCACAACAACAAAACACAAGAGTGGTTATTAGTTTGGGAGCGGAAAATACTGCGCAAAATCTTCGGGGAGAAAAACTTAAATGGACAATGGGTAAGAAGAACAAATAAGGAACTAATTGAGCTCTATCAAGATCCTAATATACTAGCAGTAATTAAGGCGCAAAGACTTGATGGTTGGGCCATATGCAGAGGATGATTCCATCTAGAATTCCCAGAATGGTACTATCTAGTGCATTGGTAGGGAAAAGGCGAAAAAGAAGACCGAGCTCACGATGGAGTAATGGAGTTAGAGAAGATATGAGAAGAATTAACATAAGGAACTGGGAAAGAACAGCGGCTGACAAAAGGGAGTGGAACAGAATAGTACATCAAGTCATGAGCCTATTAGGCTCGTAGTGCTTACATATCATTAGGTGTATATTCCTTATTAGGATACAGTTATTGTATAACACCGTACAAACTACCCTAAAAAGAACCAAAATGACTATCTACAGAACATTGATTAGACTCGTAGTAACCTATGGTTGTGAAACCTGGGTAATGACTAAAAAAGTTGAAGCCCAACTCAGGAAGTTCAAGAGAAAGATGCGGAGAAAAGTATATGGCCGGAAGCAAGAGGAAGACGGTACATCAAGAATCAGGAGGACGACGAAGTCAATTAACTGAATGAAGGGTATGCTATTATTGTAAAATTTTTTAAAAAAACCAAACACTGTCATGGCTGGGACATGTCCAGAGACAAGAAAATGTGAAACAGCTTTACTGATTTTAGTCCAGAGAAATTAGGTTTTTTTGTCGGAACACTTGAGCAGCCAGGTTGCAAATGGGTTTTTTGGATACTATATACCTAATACGTTATAAATACAAAAATGCTTGTCACAGTTAGCACGAGAATTTTAGTTATTAAAAATAAGGGTTAAAAATGGCAGTTTTCTCGTTTAAATCGTTACAGGTAAAAATAAGGTAATTAAACATCTTATTTATAGTAGTCTTATTTTAGTAGACGAGCAAAGGTTTAAAATGTCAGTTTTTGAATTTTAGTCTAATCATTTGTTGCTTCGTAAATTGCAAAATAAGAATAACATTTCAAAAATAAAAAATTTGCTATAACTTTTGCGAAAAGGTCTTTAAGACTTTTATATCTCACGAAACGTTGAGTCAAACAGTCAACACAATGCACAAAAAATTTCAAGACGATTCGTCAATTTGTTTGAATTTTATTCATTTTGTTTATCCCAAAGAGCTTTTTTTCAACGTTATTGTTCAGAAAATAATAATCACATAGCAATTCTGTGGGAACCACATCAAAGAAGAATACTTAAATTTTCAAAGTATTTAAAAAAATCAATTAACAGTCATTTTTATCATTCCGAAAACATTTTACTAAAGTAGTCATTTTTGGCTTATAAATATTTTGAACAGATTTGTTAATATTGACTGTAAAGTAAATCTACTTTGGATTTCAAAAGTTGGTATTTTTACACGAATTTTCAAAAAAAAAAACTTTTTATCTAGGTTACTTACGGTCAAAGTTAGCCACTTTTATTATTTAATTCACAGTTATATTCACAGTATATATGTTATAGTCAAAGCCCGAATTTCAGGCACTCCTAGATTTGACTAGGCAATTCTCAGGTCTGACTGAAGATCTTAGTTAAAGCCCGAAATAAATTACAGTTTCGTCCTTTGACTAGTCAAACCTAGGAAAGAATAAGTTGATCAGGCAAAGGTCGAAATTTAATTTTATGAAACCGGGGTTTGACTGGTCAAACCCCGATCAGCTATTAAAATGTCGTAATTTGTTAGATTAGCTTTAATAAAATGTCATTTTTTATTTAATATTAATGTTTATTATTTTTATATTTTCGTAATTAAAATAAAATAAATAGTGTTTATTCTCACATGTTAAGGCATTATGGCATTTAGAGTTGCACAATACGTTAGACCTTTTTTACACTTACATAATTTTGAAGAGCATTTCTTATTGCAGAAGCATTTTATAAAGCCTTGTCCCCCAAATTTAGAATCTTTCTTGCTAATTTCTCTTAGAGACATCTTAACGTCTGGAACATCTTCGAAATTAAGAAAATTCTCTTTGCATTCTCTTATTTGATTTCTTAAAAAAATAATGTTTATTGTTCCGTATTTTGTATCAACTCTATATAAACCGTCAGTTGTTTTAGCTTTTATAATACCCAAAATATTTCGAGCATCTCCTTTGGCTATATCAAAGCTGGGAATAGGTATTGTTACTCAGAAAGAAAAGATTAAAATAAATATAGGAAAGGCGATTAAAGGTCTTCATGCCCAGGCTAATACTATGAAGCAATTTAATGAAAAAAAAATTCCTCAATTTCGATCGGAATAACTGTAACAATTGAGATGCTCGAAATATTTTGAGTATCACATAAGATAAAACAATTGACGGTTTATATAGAGTTGGTACGAAATACGGAACAATAAACATACTTGTTTCAAGAAATCAAATAAGAGAATGCAAAGAGAATTTTCTTAATTTCAAAGATGTTCCAGACGTTAAGTTGTCTCTAAGAGAAATGAGTACAGAAGATTCGAAATTTGGAGGACAAGGCTTTATAAAATGCTACTGCAATAAGAAATGCTCTTCAAAAGTGTAAAAGGTCTAACGCATTGTGCAACTCTAAATGCCATAATGCCTCAACATGTGAGAATAAACACTATTTTGTATAATAATAAATATTAAAATTAAAAAATGACGTTTTATTAAACCCAGTCTAACAAATTACGACATTTTAATAACTGATCGGGGTTTGACCAGTTAAACCCCGATTTCATAAAATTAAATTTCGACCTTTGCCTGACCAACTTAGTCTCTCCTAGGTTTAACTAGTCAAAGGCCGAAACTGTAACTTCATTTTGGTCTTTGACTAAGATCGTCAGTCAGACCTGAGGATTGCCTAGCCAAACCTAGGAGTGCCTGAAATTCGGGCTTTGACTATAACATATACATAAAATTCTCCTGTAACAGTGTTAGTTACCATACTCCTCCGAAACCGCTTGACCGATTTTTATGAAATTTTACACGTATATCCTATAGGACCGAGATTAGGTTATAATCTATTTTTCATATCCATAAGTTATAAGGGGGGTTGCCGCCCTGACATTTTTTTTATTTTTTAGGACAAAATTGGCTGTCTTAATTTTGTATGATGTAGAATTACAAAATACATACCATCCTTAATTTTCACTCTTCTATCACCAATCCTTATTTTTTAATAGTCATCTATATATTTACATCTATAAAATTTTCCTGTCACAGTGTAGTTGCCATATTTTCCTCCGAGACGGCTTAACCGATTTTTATGAAATTATATATATGTATATTCGGTAGGTCTTAGAATCGGTCGTAATCTATGTTTCATATGCCTGAGTGATAAGGGGAGTTCTCTCTAACATTTTGTAATGTTAGGTGAGGATATGTGTACATAACGTACTTCACAAGACTACAAATACATATAAATTAAAAAAGTTATGATCAAATCCATCAACAAGATCCGGAGATATTAATCGCAGCATATGTTTGAAGAACCAATTTCATTTTTTGAGTGCACGGATTTTAATAATTCACACCCACCGACCACGAATCGATTTCGTTAGGACGTCATTTTAAAGCTTTATGAGTCTCTCTGTTGAAGTTCAAAGTTTACTAAAACTTTTACACACAAACTATATACCTTATAGTTCAAAATGGCGCTAGAAAGGTTGCTTAATTGTTATAAGCAAAGTAGCTGTGAATAAAATAAGAAAAGTGGCTAACTTTGACGGTAATTAAACTAGGCTGACATAATTAACCTTTTTTTTGGAAATCCGTGTAAAAATACTAGCTTTACAAATCCCAATCCTTTACAAGTACAAAGTAGTTTTAGTCTACAGTCAATATTAACAAAGTTATTCAAATTGTTTATAAGCCAAAAATGACTCTACTTTCGTAAAATATTTTAGGAATCATAAAAATGACTTTTTAATGATTTTTTAAAATACGTTGAAAACATAACTATTCTTCTTTTATGTGGTTTCCACAGAATTTCTCTATCATTATTGTTTTCTGAACAATAACGTTGCAAAAAAAGCTCTTTGGGATAAACAAATTGAATAAAATTTAAACTAATTAACGAATCGTCTTGAAATTTTTTATGAATTATAGGAACTTTTTGACTCAACTTTTTGTGTAATATGAAAGTCTTATGGTCATTTTAGCAAAAGTTATAGCAAATGTTTATTTTCGATATTTTAGTTTTATTTTACAAGTAAAATATGGTTTTGCTTGCTTTCGATTTAGAGGGATGCACAATCGCTGGACAGCTGTTCCTGCCATTGCAAGCTTCTTCAACAGCGCTAACGTGCACACCTCTGAATCGAAAACCAGCTCGCCCATCTCGTGATTTTTATCATTCCGAAAACATCTTACTAAAGTAGTCATTTTTGGCTTATAAATATTTTAAATAGATTTTTTAATATTGACTGTAGAGTAAATCTACTTTTGGATTTCAAAAGTTACTATTTTTACACGAATTTTCAACAAAAAGACTTTTCACCTAGGTTATTTACGGTCAATGTTAGCCACTTTTATAGCATATACATAAAATTCTCCTGTAACAGTGTTAGTTACCATACTCCTCCGATTTTTATGAATTTTACACTTATACCCTATAGGACCGAGATTAGGTTGTAATCTATTTTTCATATCCATAAGTTATAAGGGGGGTTGCCGCCCTGACATTTTTTTTTATTTTTTAGGACAAAATTGTCTGTCTTAATTTAATATGATGTAGAATTAAAAAATACATATTATCCTTAATTTTCACGCTTCTACCACCAACCTCTATTTTTTAATAGCCATCTATATATTTACATCTATTAAATTCTCCTGTCACAGTGTTAGTTGCCATACAAATTTTTTATGCATTATAGGAAATTTTTGACTCAACTTTTTGTGTAATATGAAAGTCTTAAGGTCATTTTAGCAAAAGTTATAGCAAATGTTTTATTTTCGATATTTTAGTTTTATTTTACAAGTAAAAGATGGTTTTGCTTGCTTTCGATTTAGAGGGATGCACAATCGCTGGACAGCTGTTCCTGCCATTGCAAGCTTCTTCAACAGCGCTAACGTGCACACCTCTGAATCGAAAACCAGCTCGCCCATCTATTTAAGGGAAATTTCAAAGATCATTGAAATCCCCATTGGGACTCAATCCAGCGACATCTCTTAAACAAACTGAAAATCTCAGATGCAGAATTCACCATTGTAAAAACTTATTTAAATCTGAAACTTTTCTTGTTGAAAGTATTTTCTGGCACATCTTTAATCTACGACTTTTACAATTTTTAAGACAGCAGATGAAGAATATAGAAAACAAAAAGGACTCTACTATACGCAGTCACATTCCGTTTTAATTCGTCTAGGAAAAGGACAGAAAGAAACTTCCTAGTACTCAAAACTGAGTAACGATAGAAAGGTAAAATGTTTTGCTTGTTTTCGATTCAGATCAAAAAATTGATACTATAGAAAATGGAGTAAAAGTGTGAAGAGTGAAATAAATAAATACAAATTTAAAACTCTTGTAACTTACCGTATTCTGAAATAACATTTGCATTTGTCAAACCAAAGACTAAAGCAAAGCAAACTATCAAGACTTTCATTTCGTTGCCTTCAATACTTTTACCACTACTCTATGTACTCTATCTTTCTGACTGTAATTATAAGTTTTAAGACTGCGTTTTTATTAAACATGTATAATATAACTATCAGTTTATCTAAAGTGGTTACAGTTATCTCTATGGACGTCCATGTCGTTGAGAAAATTGCAGCTGTAAAAAAACTAATAAAAAACTACGTTTTTAATTGTATGAAATCGTGAGAGAAAAGTTATAAGCTCAAGGACACAATTTATTCTTCTTAGTAATGATACAAAAAGTACACATTCATACAAAATATAGTAAAAGGAAAAATCAAAGCACAAAGAAATCCAGGCCGTAGAAGAATGTCCTGGATGAGAAATTTGAGAGAGTGGTTTGGCTGTACCACTAACGGAATATTCAAAACAGCAGTAAATAAAATTAGAATCGCCCTAATGATATTCAATCTCCGATAGAAGAGGCACTCAAAGAAGAAGAAGTAATGATACCACACAGCTAGTTCTTAACCATTTGAATGCTGATGACGCCTAAAGACGTCATATCGTTACTACTGTCAGGTGCGCATGATGGCTTCAGGCGTCATATGCAGATTTGAACAACATTCATTTAGAGGTTATTATTTTTGTTTGATCTTGACTGAAACTAGTTGTCTTTCTATTGAGTATGAAGATAAAAGTGTTTTTATAACGTCAGTTTAGATTTATATTATGGATGAAGCAATTCCAGGGCCATCTTGACCAAAACCCTACAGTGTAAATGCAGCGATAAATCGAGTTAGCGCCAATGAACCTGTTGTATCCAATATATCAATGATATGGAAATATTATCCTGGAGAGTTTTAGGACTCTGCACCTCCTTAAATCGATGATTTAATAAAATGATTGTGGGTGTGTAAAATCTGATTGCACCCTTCTCGAAGGCGTCGTGTTCAAACTGAACCCAGCGAATCTAGACTAGAGATGATCGATAAACAATCCCCAAACCAAGTCGTGAGACATCGTGGTGGCTCTACTAACACTACTAACACAAACACTATAGTGACAATATCGCAAACGGTTCCTTTGGGGTAACAGGTCACACCTCATCGTATTTAGTCTTTACTCTCGCAAGCGCGGCTATGCAATAGGTGGAATATCTTTCCCTAGGTACTCGTTCCCTGGTCAGAGGACTCTAAAGACAAAACCACGGTTTCTAAAGCCGAAGGACAGGAATTTTTTAGAGAAAATCCAAACGCCGAAAGACCAAGAATTTCTACGGAAATCTCCCAAGCTAAAAGGTAAGGAACCACAAAGTCAGAGTAACAATGTTGGAAAACGTTGATCTCATGACAGATGAAGATATTAAAGTTGCAAAGCTAACTGGCATCTCAAAATGCCAAAACCTGTAACCTGGTGAAACAAGGCAACGATTAGGTACATACAAGCCAAAATGGTTGTAATCAAGGCCAATTTTATCAAGGCCACAAGTCATCACAAATGATTCTTAATAGACTAAAGATTAGTAACTATGGGCTCAGGATACATCTTTGAATCGTCTGGGGTTTTAAAGGGGTTTCAGGACCTTCTCATTAGATTTTTAATCTCAAGAAGAGGTCCAAAAGCTCCAAACAACCTTTTTTTGGAGTCGGAAAGTTAACCTTCCGATCCAAAGAAGAGATTCTCCAAAATTTACTACAAATCTAATAAGCAAAGACAGGAAAACAGTCAAAGCCATAGTTAGTCTATTAACAGCGCAATGTAATCTGAATTGACAGCTGAAGCTGATGGGATTGGCAGATAATGACCTATGCAAATTCTGTCACCTAATCACCACGAAGAAAAAGAAAAAGAAAAAGAAAAAGAAGAAGAAGAAGGAAGTTGACTGACATCGAAGAAAACTCTATAATAGATTTTTAGAAGACTAGTTTAGACATGTCATCAAGTAGTTTTCAAGTTGATTTTCAACTTCATTTTATTTATTCATTTGTTTAAGTTTTTATGTTGCTTTTTATTTTTTTGTATATGCGAATATTTTGTTTTTTATTTGTCAATGAAGATGGGACATGAATTATTATATACTTTGTTTTAGTTAAAAAAAAATACTTAGTTTTTGTGTTCGTTTTGATACTTTTGGTTGGTCGTTTTTAGAAAATTCTCATTATCGAGAATATCCTCTTAATATTTTTGTTCTTGAGAATCTTCCATTACTTTTTGCGACATACTAAGTGTTGAGCATAAATAAGGAAGGTTGTATTTATGTAACATCACATGAAGGAAAATATCGGGAAGCCACGGGAAAATAGAGATTTCTGTGTCATTATTTATTATTTATTTACACAATATTCAGTATTATTTCAATACAGTGTGTAATATGTTCTATAAATTACAAAAACAGATTCACTAAGGAAACAAAAATCCCCACAACCTTCTAAAATGGTTCGGCATTGTTTCTGACTGCATCTTGGCAGTGCCTAAGCAAAAAGAGAGTTAATGAGAGTTTTGATGGCATCGTCGATAATTGGCATCAAAAAGTTACCATGCTCATCGATGAATTTAGCCACGTTGTCGTTGAGAAGAGTATTGACCAAAGCTGTGAATTCTGGGTTGTCCAAGAGACCATTCAAGTTGAACTGTAAAAAAAAACAAAAAGAGATATTAATGAATAAATATTTTTTATTTTTAGATCGTGTTACATAAAAAGTATAAGGAGACTGCTGGAATATACAATAAACGCAGACCAGGAAAACCAGATAGAGCTGGGTGAAAAGGAGAAAATTGATATATGGGAAAACTATATCCAAAAGTTCTTCCATGATAAAAGACCAGACCAATGAGTGAAGTTTATACAGACGACCAGCCGACTGGCCCTTCAATTACTAAAGAGGAGATAAAAAGGCAATATTAACAATACTAGGCAACAATAAGCCAACAATAAGGCACCAAGGAAATACTTAGACTACTAGATGAAAGAGGAATTTCAGCACTATACAAAATATTTAATTTCATTTATGAAACTGGTTACTATCCTCAACAGTGGTTGCGCTGTACCTTTATTCCCTTATCCAAGAAAGTTAATGCAAAAATATATGAGAATCCATTCTCATTAGGCTGATGAGTCACACTTTAAAGATATTCTTAAAAATACTACATCCAAGATTATACAAAAATGTGAATGGGACATAAGTGATTCTCAGTTCGGGTTTAGGCAAGGTTTAGGAACAAGAGAAGCAATAGTAACAACAAAACATTGCTGCGATCAAAGTAAAGAGGTGCTCCTAAGCTTCTTAGATTTCGAAAAAGTGTTTGTTCATGTCCAATACCACAAATAAATGCAGATCATCAAGAAATTTGATACAGACCAAAAAGACATAAGATCCATTAAAAACCTGTACTGGTATCAAAGGGCAAAATTAACAATAGACAATTCTATATCATGGCCTATAGATATAAGAAGGAATGTCCAACAGGGATGTGTGCTTTCCCCTCTTTTATTTAACATTTATTCGGAAGCCATATTTCAAGAGTCTTTGGAAGATGAAGAGATGGGAATCAAAGTGAATGGAGTATTGATCAACAACATACGATATGCTGATGATGGTGTTTTGATTTGTGATAACATAGTCGATCTTCAACAATTTGTCACTATAATCAAAGAATACAGTAAGCGAATGGGATTATAGATTAATACCACAAAGACCAAATTCATGATCATTTCCAGGAACTTGGATGCACTTGAAAACTCCACCATAATACTGCATACCAAGTCCACTGAAAGAGTGAGCAAATTTAAATACTTAAAAACGTGGCTTTTTGAAGACGGCTTCGGAGGGGGAAGTAAAATGTCGCAATGAGCAAGCTCGACAAGCTTTAGTAAAATTTAGGAAGGTACTGGCCTGTTCATATTTCGATCTTCAACTGAGACTAAGGTTTACTCATGGTCAGTGCTGCTATATAGCGTAGAAGGGAACGTAAACAAGGGATATAAACAGATTGGAAGCTTCGGAGATGTGGCTTTATCCCCGTACTCTAAAGCTACTATAGACGGCAAAAGTCAGCAATGTAGATCTCCTTAAAAGAATCAACCAAGATCGTCAACTTTTCGAAACCATCAGGAAAAAGGAAACGGTGTAGCTAGGTCACATCATGCGAAATAAAAAATACCAGTTCATCCAACTTATAATCGAGGGTAAATCGAGGGCAAAATGGCGCCGGAACTGTCCGAAAGGATCTTTCCGGCAAAAATGCCATACCATAATATTATTATTATAATCGAGGGTAAAATTGAAGGCAAGACAAGAATAAGACGCAAGAAAATGTCCTGGATCCGACACATAAGGCAATGGAGAGGAATTTACGGCATATAATCTTTAATATGTATTGTAAAAAAACATAGAGCTATTAGAAAATATGATCGCTAACATCCATTAGTTGATTTGCATCTAAAGAAGAAGAAAGATCTTTTGGGTACAGAGAACTTATAATTTATCTAGACTAGTTTATTAGACTAGACTTAGTATTTTAATGATTAAATTATATTAAGCGAAACCGGTCCTCTGTGGCAGAATATAGTGATTGTGAGTAAATCTTTTCATTTAATTCATCATCATCATTCATCATTCTCTTTGCCTTATCCATATGCGGGGTCGGCTTCCCTAATTGCATTTCTCCACACAATTCTACCTTGGGTCATATCAATGTTAATCCCCTTTACCAACATGTCCTGCCTTATCGTCTCCCCCAAGTCTTCTTTGGTCTTCCTCTCCTACACTTTCCAGGAATCTGTACTTCAGAAATTCTTTGTATTGGGTGATTAACGTCTCGACGCTGAACATGACCAAACCATCTCAACCTATGCTATCTCATTTTGGCATCAATTGGTGCCACACCTAGACTGCCCCTAATATACTCATTTTTAATTTAATCCTTTTTTGTCACTCCACTCATCCATCTAAGCATTCTCATTTCCGCCACATACATTCGTTGGTCCTCTTTCTTTTTCGCTGCCCAACATTTAGTTCCGTATATTATAGCCAGCCTTATGGCTGTTTTATAGAATTATCCCTTCAACTTCATTGGAATTTTCCTATCACACAGCACACCACTCGCTTCCTTCCACTTCATGCATCCAGCCCTAATTCTCCTGCATGCATCTCCATCTATTTCTCCATTACTCTGTAATACCGATACCAGGTACTTAAAACTATTGCTTTTTACAATCAGTTCACCATCCAAAGATACCATTTTATTTGTAGTAAATCCATCTTTAAATGAGCATTCCAAATACTCTGCCGTTGTCCTACTAAGTTTTAAACCTTTTTCCTCGAGAGCTTGCCTCCACTGTTCCAGCTTTTGTTCTAAGTCTCTTTCACTATTTTCTACTAACAGGACATCATCAGCATACATTAAGCACCATGGAATGTTACCCTGTAGTTTCGCTGTTATCTGGTCCATAACTAATGAGAATAAGTACGGACTAAGCACCGAGCCTTGGTGCAATCCTACTTTCACATGAAATTTATCAGTCTCTCCCACACCTATCCTAACACTAGTCCTTACTCCCTCATACACATCCCTCACAATCTTTACATATTCACCACGGACTCCTTTCTTATTGAGTGCCCACCACAGAATCTCTCGAAGAACTCTATCATATGCTGTCTTAACATCAATGAATAACATATGGGCGTTTGTTTCTTTACTCCTGTATTTTTCCATCAACTGCCTTATAATGAAAATTGCATCTGTTGTTGATCTGCCCTGCATAAAGCCAAATTGATTATCGGATATTTCGGTCTCTTCACGTATCCGTCTATCAATCACTCTTTCCCATATTTTCATGGTGTGGCTAAGCAGTTTTATAGCCCTGTAGTTTGTACATTGTTGTATATCTCCCTTGTTTTTGAAGACAGGTAGTAGTATACTGCTTCTCCATTCGTCTGGCATTTGTCAACTTCCAAAATTCTATTAAATAAACCTGCTAGCCACTTTGTTCCTGTCTCTCCCAATGCTCTCCACACTTCCCCAGGAATATCATCTGGTCCTACCGCTTTTCCTTTCTTTATTTTTTGAAGCGCTTGAGCCACTTTCTCGTTTGTTAATTTGGTGACCTTTGCTGCTACTGTCTCCGTTGACTCTACAGGCTGTCTGTCAAATTCTTCATTTAATAAGCTGTCAAAGTACATACTTTCTCCATCTCTTTTTGACATCCTTTTCGTGAACTAGTATTTTATTATTTTTATCTCGGATACATCTAATCTGAGTAAAATCTTTTGCTTTCTTTGCCCTCTGTTTGGCTATTTTATCTATCTTCGTTTCGCCTTCCCTGGTATCAAGTTGATCGTATAGGTTTGAATACACTTCTGCTATGGCTTTTGCTACTGCTACTTTCGCTTCCTTTTTCGCGACCATATAGTTTTGAAGATCTGTGTCGGATCTGGTTTCTTGCCACTTTTTATATAATTTGCCCTTCACTTTTATTTTTCCTTGTACTTCGGTTGACCACCACCAAGTCTCTTTATCCTCAAACTTTTTCCTGGCGTTTTCCCAAGTATTTTAATAGCAGTCTCTCTGATACTACTGGCCATCTTTCTCCAAATTGCATTAGAGCTTTCTTTCATATTCCAACATATTTTTTCTACTATTATTTCCCTGAATAGACCTTCTTTCCATCTGGTTGCATCCGCTACTTGATTTTTTGTGGTCCTCTCCGATATTTTGGTTTAACTTCTTTTTACTACGATGTCTAGAACAAGCAACTTATGTTGTTGGCTTACTGTCTCACTAACTATTACCTTGCAGTCCTTGCATTCACGAATGTCTTCTTTCCTTATCATGAAATAGTCTATTTGGGATTGATGCTGTCCACTTTTGTACGTAATAAGGTGAGTTTCTCTCTTTTTAAAGAATGTGTTAACAATCGCCATATCTAGTGCTGTTGCTAATTCTAGCATATTATCTCGAGCTTCATTTGTAGTTGCAAAGCCTAATCCCCCATGTATTGCTTCGTATCCTGCATTGGCTTGACCCCCATGTGTATTGAAATCACCTTCTATTATAACTTTTCATTTATTTCACTTTAGCAAAAATTGAAATAGACTCACACATAGGCAAAATATTCAACATTTTAACAGCTTTAATTGCTACATAAAATAGACATACACAGAAATAAATTAAAGTATATGTCAGCATTATATTAAGCTTTTAGTAGACTTTCATTAACTTACTGTAATAGATCCTACGTTCAAAACTACGTCCACCTTCGAAACTTGAATTTTGGGTATTTTTGAGAGATCGGCTACGGCATTTATTGATAGTTTCACATCTCCAATATTGATGCTAAAATAGAATAATGATTATACATACAAAGTCCACCCATACATTGACTTACTTTTTAGATATGATAGTATATTATTCAACAAGTATGTAATGATGGCTATTACTCACGATAATGAAGTTTGCGACACGAGCCGAAGACGAGTGGCGTAATTCTTCAGATTTACATTAATTACATGCGAGTAATTACATGCAAGAAAAAACAAGCGAAGTCAATAAATGATGTACGATCATATAGAGGAGCGGATCTAGACTCTGACTACTTCCTGGTGATTGAAAAATGCAAAATTAAGGCAAAACCAAAAGAAACAAGAGTAGCGAAAAAGAAATGGAACGTACAAAAACTGGAGGAGGATGAAATAAAAGATAGATACAAAGAAGAACTTAAAAGAGGAATACAACACGAAGAACAAGAAATAGAAGAACAATGGAAACGAATTAAACAAGCCATAGAAAAGGCAGCGGATACAGAAATTGGCACAATAAGAAACATCAGAAGAAATTAACGGTTTGACCAGGAATGTAGAGAACAAATAGAAAGAAAGAATAAAGCCAGATTGAAATGGATAAACTCAGGAACAGCAGAAGATATGGAAACATATAGGAGAGCAAGGACAATAGCAAAGCAAACATTTAAAATGAAAAAGAAAAGAAAATTAGAAGAATGATGATGGAAGAATTAATGATGGACATCGAAAGAGAAAACATGAGAAATAATTCTAAACCACTATATAATTACTTAAAATTAGGAAAAAAACCAAAACCGATGGTAGCCGTAGAAGAAGACATTTGGATAAGACATTTCGAGTAATTATATAAAGCAACAGGTGAGATGACACATGAAGGGGACATAATAAGGATAAGATAGGACGCGGAGGAATACAAGGAACCTACATACGAAGAAGTAGCAGAAAATATCAAGAAGATCAAGAAGAGAAAAGCAGTGGGTTATGACAACATAAACGGAGAACTCATCAAATGATGAATTAATCACATCAAACACATGAATTAATTTTAACGATTTGGAAAGAGGAAAGAATGCCAGAAGACTGGAAAACGGGAATAATTTTAACGATACCCAAAAATGGAGGCAAAAAAATATGCAAAAACTATAGACGAATCACCTTGCTAAATGTGACATATAAGGTCATGACGGGAATAATAAAGAACAGACTAGCAGAGCATACCGAAAAAATCATAGGAAATTACCAATATGGATTCAGAAAAGAAAAATCGACGATAGACGCTATTCACATAATAAAACAAATCACGGAAAAAGGATATAAACACAACATGGAACTGCA
Source organism: Diabrotica virgifera virgifera (assembly GCF_917563875.1). Taxonomy (NCBI): domain Eukaryota; kingdom Metazoa; phylum Arthropoda; class Insecta; order Coleoptera; family Chrysomelidae; genus Diabrotica; species Diabrotica virgifera. The sequence continues at coordinate 286,893,490 of NC_065443.1, read as the reverse complement.
TATCCTTTTTGTGGATTTTAAACAGGCCTTCGATAAACTAAAAAGAGGAGAACTAATAGAAGATCTAACACGCATAAAAATACCAGGCAAATTAATACAGTTAATAAAAATGACAATGAAAATGGTACAAGCAGTAATATATTTAGGTCAAAAGACAACAGAGAAGATTAGGGTCCAAAACGGAGTCAGACAAGGGGGTGCCCTGCCAAATGAGTTATTCATTACAGCTCTAGATTGTGCAATAAAAGAAGCAACAAATAACAAAATAATTAATAAAAATGCAGTACAAATAGTAGATTATGCAGATGATATCGTTATAATAGTCCGGGACAAAAGATCATTAATTCAGGCAGTCTCTGAAATAGAAAAAGGGGCAAAAAGAAGAGGACTAGACATAAATATGGAAAAAACAAAGTACATGAACACAAGCAGATTCAAGAAAATAAGACTAACACAAATGATAATAGATAATTACAGATTTGAGGAAGTAGATACATTCAAATACTTGGGAATGGTGATTAGTAGAGATAATGAAAGAATAGACCTGAAACATAGATAATGAAATAGAGCTTACCACAAAAATAAAAAAATAATTAAAGATAAAAAATTAAGCAGAAATACAAAGATGCAAATATATAAGACTACCATAAGGCCAGTGGTAATGTATGCCATAGAAACCAACACCTTAACGTTAAAAGAAGAAGAACAGCTGAAAATATTTGAGAAAAATATTGCGCAACATTCTGGTACCAAAAGTAATAAATGAAAACGAAAGAAGACCCTGGATGAAGCACGAAGAATAAGGTGGTATGGTCATATAAGTAGAAAAAGTGATGATTATCCCATTAAAGTTATTACCAACTGGATACCCACTGCGTCAAGAGCACGACGCAGACCAAAAGCAAGATGGAAACAGCAAGTCGAAAACGACTTAAGAGTTATGGGAATTCGAAACTGGAAAAAAAGACTGAGAACCGAAATGAGTGGAGAAAAGTAGTGACGAAAACGAAAACACACCAGAAGCTTTGAGGAGACAGATTAGAAGAAAAGTGGACTGATCACTCATGTCTTAACGGATCATTAAAGTGAAAAACAGCTATAACTTCCACGGGAGTGTACAGCTTATATACATATACATACATGCGAGTAGAAAACTATATTTTTTACGGCCTTCTTTTTTATTGGCCGAACTTTTAACGAATAAAAAAATATAAGTTTCAACTACTCTGGATTAAAATTAAAATTTACGAAAACAAAATGTAGTTCACCAATAGTTCGCGGCTGAATGATTGGTTGCTTACTGTTAAGAGATGTACAATATTGTTAAATAAATAAACACAATAAAAGTGTAAGTGTCTCGACCATGAGGATTATTCGTATAAAGATAAACGCTATTTTGATGTATTTCTATTATATAATCAAATTTAAAGATTGCAACGTAATATCTCGCAACCTCATGTAACCTAATGATTAGACTTAAATATACAAATTGCATATTTTGCATATTATGCATAAAAAATGCAAAAATTTACAATTTTGCATATATTTAGGTATATAAATGTGCATAAAGTGCAGATAATTTGAAATTTTGGTTGTAACTATGGATACATATCTTTTTATATTCAGGTAACAATTAGCTTGAAAATCTCAATATTTGATTTTATTTTATAATCTCTTGGTAGTCAAGTTTTTGGTATCGGTATCGGAATGTAGTAACTAATAAAAGATACCTGCTTATACATAGCTTTGTCACGTTTTGGCCTTGATACAAGGGTTCCAACATCTGCCAGTTTATATCTCTAGGTAAAAATTTTTATTTTGCCGGTCCATTTCCCTTTTGTCGAAATGCAGAAAAATGCCGAAAATAAACAGTTCAGTGCCATTCATAAAATCAAACTATAGTTTTGTTTATAAAACATTACATTTTTAATAAATAATTGGACTGCATTTTTAATAAAAGAATTTGAATCATTGTGTCAAAACATTAAAAGTAATACATAGGTATTGGGAAGGAAATTTTCCAAGAATTTAAAGCAACCATGGAAATAAACAGTGGTTACCAGTTACCAGGTTCTTTCTGAAGTGGTTCAAGTTGGTACTAGCTGGGACATTTTCCGAACCACTTAATTTAGAACCAACTATTATAGTATCTAAATTTAAAAAAAAAATTAAATTTTGAACACCGTTTGATAATTTATTATTACCACAATTCGAAATAATAACATTTATTTGATTAAAATACTTAAATATTTAATTACATAAGCTTGGTTTGTAAAATACATAGGTAACTACATGTTAATTAATACGACATGTGAAGATTGTAAATAAAAATATATTGTAAATATTGTTTTTATTACCTGCATATTTTCTAGATAAACATGCATATTTTTGGGTAAAATACTGCATAATTATGCGCATATTTTTACTTTATCGTACTACATACGCAGTATGAGTATAATAGATAAAGTTATAGGATCGTGCAAAAATTTTTTTTTCAGATTTCACTTTTTTTCGACGTTTTGAGTCCCCCTGAGTTTAAAAAGCAAATAAAAAAACATGTCGGAAGTATGTACGTATGTACGTACGTATGTACGTACGTATGTCGCCACCGCCCAGCAAAAACTACGGGACCGATTTCGATGAAATTTGGTATGAGTAAGTTTAAGAGAATTTTGTCGACAAACTAAGCTTTTGAAAAAAACCTCTCAAAGGGGGGCCGAAATAGGGGGGTTATTTGGGGCCCATTTTTGCAAATTTTGACCGAAACGAATGAAATTTAACTTAAAGTTAGCTCATCGATAGGTAAATAGAAATACGGAATTTGACATTTCCAAATCCAAAATGGCGGCCAGCATGGCCGACCGCCTGCCCGATACATTTCCCTACCAATCTAAAAACTTGTTTAAGATAAATTTAATTTGAAAAAACATTTATATAGCCTAAAGATGGGGCTATAACAAGAATATTATCGTTTTTCAGAAAAAGTTATGGGTTTCCTATATTTAAGGGGTCAAAATTTGAATGACATAAATTTGAACTAAATTTTCTCAAAAATGACTTCAAAGATTTTGTTTATTTTTTGATATGTTTTTGATATCCTATCAGTAAATTGAACAGCATTGGTCAGATCTCTTAACTCCTTATAGGAGGGGAGTTATGAATTTTTTATAAAAAAATATTTGAGTTCCCGTAACTACCTCTGTAATAGAAACTAAAATTTGAAATTTGGAAAACATATATAGTACTTTGTTATCTATTAGCACAATAAATTTTACCTACAATATGGCTTCCGGTTTAACCGGAAATGAAAAAAGAAATCTTAACTTTTTACATACGCCCTACTTATTTTTACATATTTTGAAAGAATGTAAAATTATCTTTCCAATGACATAAAACTCGTTGCTGTAACTTAAAAACTCGAAAAGTTACAGAAAATTGTTTTGCTAGAACCTTGTGTGTGTCCCCTCTCACGCGATCATAGCAGAGCATTATTATAGGGCAGTCAATGAGGGTATTTGGCTCCGAATTTCATCCTACTACATCGATGTACTTGATATTTTCACAGTAAGTAGGGAATAGCTCAAGAAACAAAATCTACCCTATATACTATGGCGCTTTTATCTTGGGGCAATTCCCACCCCTTCTAGGAGGTGGAAAATTTATTGGTCAAAATAAGCATGGAAGTGGCTAGAGAACCTATTTTTAAGCAAAAACTGATCTATACTTTTTTTTTGAGAACTCAATACTTTTTGAGTTATGCGTAGTTGAAAATTGGCCATTTTCATTTAAAAATGACACGTTTTCGGACGGTTTTTTGTGAATACCTTAAAAACTATACATCAAACTAAAAACACTATATAAAATTTTTTTTAATTATAAATAACACAGAGATTCGTTCCTTCGTAAATTTTCTATTTATAATACAAAAAGAGATATGGTAGGTAAAAGAGTTTGTTTTTTGGTGCATGCTCAAAGTGCTCATGCTTTTGTAGTGTTTAAAAAGGCCTTTAAAACGAGCACCGTTAAATGTCGGTTACATTCAAACTAAGCGAGATATGGTGCAAAAAAATATATGACTAATGCACTTTAAGGAAAAATGAGAAGTATATACATTTAACCCCTCATTCACCAGAATTTAAATGCATTGTTTTTCTTTTGCAATACCTCTTAATATAGTGTTATTTCTACTTTCAAAAAGTTGGACGGGTGAAAAAAATAAGATCAAATTATAGAGCGCATTTTTAAATTTTCTTAAAATTCTTCCTTTTGCTCCATGCAATTCGAAAATAAAAATGTTCTATCCCCGAGAAGTGGTGAGAACCGCCCCCATGATAAAAGCGCCATAGTATATGGGATAGACTTTGAATTAGGAGATTGGGCTGTGGGCTACTCCCAAAATTTCATTACAATCCATGCAGTAAAATGCAAATATTGTAAACTATTAATTTCTCAGAAAAATGGACTAATTTGAAATGAAAGTATGACTAATATTCTATTGATTTATGCAATAATCTATAGTGTGTCCCCGAACATTTTCTCAAATGCGGGAATTAATGATGCGTAGAACCATAAAATATTTTAAGTATACAAGGTGTTTCTAAAATATCAAAATAACGAGTAACTTTCTTATTTTTATAGAATGCCAGTATCTAGTACGATAACGATAATAGATCGGTACGATAAAGTTCTAGGGTGGCCCTTCCGTCCAGCGTTTTATATATTTTTATTTGCATATTTGCCTAAGTCTAGTAATGATAGTCTGTTTCGATCTTAATATTTGTCACATATGTCACTAGACATACATCATTTGATTAAACCCGTGAGTAATGAACTATTACTCACGGGTAAAGCAATGGGTCTTATTATCTATTCAAAAATAGTGTATAATGAGCATGGTATTAAACGGTCTTAGAAAAATATTATAATACAATAGCAAGACTTTAGCCTTTTGACAAGTAAAAGTAATAAAACTACTTACCCAGAAACCGAAGCATTTAAAAATCGAAAAATTACAGGCCGCTATTGGAATATCTGGGTAAGTCAATATAAAAGACGTAGCATCTCATGGGTATCGAAATTTTTACTGCGTCATGGTTTTTTATTATCACAATTATAGACTAGGGCGGATCTGTTTTGAGGTGGATGTTAGAGGTGGCATTCGGATTTTTGCAGATAAAGTTAGGTGACACCTTCAGTAATAATAATTGACTTATGCTCCTTCTCAAATATGCCCGGAACATTAATAAAAAATTTGAATATTTAAAATTTTCGAAAAATATCGATTTTTTTCTATTTTCATTGCTTATAACTTTAAAACGATTAATTTTGGAACAAAGTCGCACGGAAAGAAAATAAAGATAATTGAATTTTGTATAATGAACGACAGGTTTAAAATGTATTAAATTATTACGCTTTCTGCAAAATAGCAATTAATAGAAAATACGTGGGCAAAAAGACTGTTTTTATTCAACGTTTTTTAACCACTTTGATTGCACTTAGAATCTTCATAATTCGCTTAGAAAATTCTTTGTAACATACTTAAACCGTGTACCAAATTTCATTAAAATCGACTAAATAGATTTTGCATAATAATTTTGCAATCTAATTTTTTTTAAAAAAGTTCAAATTTTTTAAAAACTTTCTGAACAAAAAGTAGACCATTTAGAATTTATATTGGCGAATTTGCTAATTTTTTTACATATAGATTGTCCAAAAAGTAGTGGAACGGTTGAATATTTCCCGAACTAAACAACGGATCGAAAAACTGAAAAATACGTGTTCAACCACTTTCAAAAATCTATCCAATGACACCAAACACCAATCCCCACTACACCCCCTGGAGGTGGGGTGGGGGATAACTTTAAAATCTTAACTAGAAACCCCTAGTTTTTCTTGCAAATTTGAATTCGTTACGTAAAAGTAGGCAACTTTTATTCAAGACGTTTTTTCGAACTGTGGATAGATGGCGCTATAATTGGGAAAAACAATTTATCCTGATACCATAGGTAAATTATAGAAACGGTCTAATATCTCACGAAATACACATCTAAATGAGAAACCAAAAAACAGATTTTTAATCTTTTTTGAAAACCTATCGAATAACACCAAACATGACCCTCCAACCCACCCCCTGGATGTGGGGTGGGGGTAACTTTAAAATCTTAAATAGCAACCCCCACTTTTTATTGCAGATTCGGCTTCGTCATAAAAAATTAAGCAACATTTATTCGAAACATTTTTTAAAATTTCTGATAGATGGCGCTAATAATTCGAATTTTTCCAATTTAGGCGTCATCTATTAACAATTCTAAAAAATGTTTCGAATAAATGTTACTTAATTTTTCATGACGGATCCGAATCTGTAATAAAAAGTGGAGGTTGCTATTTAAGATTTTAAAGTTACCCCCCACCCCACATTCAGGGGGTGGGTTGGAGGATCGTGTTTGGTGTTATTCGATAGGTTTTCGAAAAAGATTAAAAATCTGTTTTTTATATTCTCATTTAGAAGTGTATTTCGTGAGATATTAGACCGTTTCTATTGGATAAATCGTTTTTCCCAATTATAGCGCCATCTATCCACAGTTCGAAAAAATGTCTTGAATAAAATTTGCTTACTTTTATGTAACAAATTAAAATCTGCGAGAAAAACTGGGGGTTTCCATTTGAGATTTTAAAGTTACCCCCCACCCCACCTCCAGGGGGTGTAGTGAGGGTTTGTGTTTGGTGTCATTGGATAGATTTTTGAAAATGATTAAACACGTATTTTTCAGTTTTTCGATCCGATGTTTAGTTCGCGTAATATTCGACCGTTCCACTACTTTTGGGACACTCTGTATAAAGAGGTTCTCTACCTATCTAATACACTTTACAGAATTAAAATTGGATTATTTAAGCGGCCTCAGTACTGTTTTAAAGTTATAAACAATGTTTTGGATTATAAACAAATACAGTGAGGATGTTTGAGTCGGAATAAATTCATTTTCTTGAGAATGGGCAACTCTGGAGATAAATCCCAAAATAGATCGATTTTTAGTTTTAAATTAAGTATATTTTTTTGGCATAAATATCATACTAGCGACGTCATCCATCTGGGTGTGATGACGTAATCTAAATATTGGAATTAATTTAATTCAAATTTTGTTTTAATTCAAACCCTGTATAAATAATTATATTAATGTTTATATTAGTGAATACAAAATTGAATAGAGTTTCGATTGAGCTGTCACGGCACGTATTCTCATTTAAAAAAATCATCGGTTACGTCATCATGCCCAGATGGATGTAGTGACGTCATGGTATATATATACAAAGAATTTGAATTTAAAAATAAAAATCGACCTGTTTCGGGATTTACCTCCAGAGACGCATATTCTCGAGAAAATGAATTTATGCCAACTCAAGCATCCTCATTGTATTTGTTTATAAGCCAAAAAATTATTATTTATAACTTTAAAACAGTGCTGAGGCCGCTTAAATAATCCGATTTTAATTCTGTAAAGTGTATTATATAGGTAGAAAACCTCTTTAGATGTAAAAAGTTAGTCTACTTCTAAATGGTCTACTTTTTCTCCAGAAAGCTTTAAAAAAATTGGAACTTAAAAAAAAAAAAAAAGAATGGTGTGTACTTTGTACGCACGTAAGAAGTTATACTTCTATTATATGATTTAAACGAAATTAATATACTTTTTATTTATATTTTGTTTAAATATTAAACTAATTTATACGTACTACTTCTCAAACATTTTTATTAGAACAGTGCCAAAAATTAAAATAATAAAAGAATAAAACACACACAAACACATTAAACAAGCCACAAATGATGTCTGAACATTAATTGTCGAAATTTTTTTTAACTAAATACGTATTTTCTGAAAATACAATTATATAATAAATATACTTACAATCATAAAATGTATTAAAAAAAACAAAAAAGAAAGTTTCTATTGGGACTCGAACCAGCGCTGATAAGAGCGGTTGGTATTGGAATTCATTCGCCTTCTCCGCTTAGCCACGGACACTATGTGTCATTATTTACGAAGATCGACTAACTAAACAGATTAAACTTGTGATATTTTGATATTTTGAAAATTGATCAAATTATTTTAATTTTGAATTGAAATGATTTAGAATTGAAAAAATACAATAAAACATAGAGTAAAAAAACAATATATTAGGTGAATATTGATAGAAATTTTGATGGTAATCAAATTATATAAATAAAAGTATTACATACTATGTATTTTGGCAGATCCCATATTTGGCAGGTTTATACCCATGATACATTAACAATTATTACGTACTTGTTGCTTTTAAAAACTACTTAAAAGTCACTACAATATTATAAACTTTTTTGTTTCTGTCCTCACAACAATAAAACTAATATATTATACATTTGTTTACCTTTACCTTTACCTCCAAACCACAGCTGCCATATCGGATAATTTTTGACATGTTATTTGAACATCCAATCAGAACAAACTTATAATGCGCATGCGCCGGGCTGATAGGTTTTAACATATAAAAAATCACCCTCTATCGCCGGTAAAGAAGTATAACTTCAAAAATTTAGATTGCAAAATTATTCTGCAAAATCTATCAGGTCGATTTTAATGAAATTTGGTGAACGATTTAAGTATGTTGTAAGAATTTTCTAAGCGAATTACGAAAGTTCTAATTGCAACCAAAGTGGTTGAAAACATTGAATAAAAACAGGCTTATTTTGCACCCTTATTTTGTAATTATTGCTATTTTGCGGAAAGGGTAATAATTTAAGACATTTTTAACCAGTCGCTTATCATACAAAATTCAATTATCTTTATTTTATTTCTGTACTAAATAGTTTGTTCCAAAATGAATCGTTTTAAAGTTATAAGCAAAGAAAATAGAAAACAATCGATGTTTTTCGAAATTTTTAAATATTTTAATTTGTTTATTAATGTTGAGGGCATATTTGAGAGGGAGCATAAGTCAACTATTACTGTTGAATTTGTCACCTAACTTTATCTGCAAATATCCGAATTCCACCTCGCACATCCAAAAATAGACGTTTTTTCACAGATCCGCCCTGTTCTATTAGCAAAAAGTGACTTTTTACATTAATTCAATATTGTGACAGAAATAACTAAGCATTTAGATAAAAACGTTTACATTCTTGAACGTTTACTTCTCTCTTCAAAATGAGATTTTCTAAATTACAAAATGTTTATAAACAAAAGTTATTGCAAAATAAAAGCTTCTAAATATTGACAGTGCACCTGTAGAACCATTTGAAAAGGTCTATTTGTTTTCTCAAATGGAATAAACAAACAGAATTGTTTAAAAACTACACTTTTGATCGGGTCCATCTTTTCCGTAGTACCTACATAAAAACTCACATTGTGGAATGTGTTTTAATAATTATTATTTAGTTTACAACCAATTTGCGACTGGAATGCAATATGCTGTTTTTTGTTAATCTTTGCTCTCTGAATATGATTATGATGATAAAAAGTTCCTAACACGTAAGATTTTTGAGTTACAATTGTGTCAAAAAAAAAAATGAGTTACGATTTTTGAGTTATGAGTATTTTACTAATTTTTTTTTAAAACAATCATTTGTAATATATCGGGAAGTGATGTTATCAAATCAACATTTTTTCTAAAAATTGTGCATATTTGGCAACACTGGGATATCTAATGTCTACGAATAATACATTAACATTTAAATAAAGAATAAACCAAAGGTAATCCTTAATCAGGAAACCTACCCATTTAAACTTATATAGTTCTAAACCGTTTTAACGACTGTTACTTCTGCATGACAAAAGTGTCATTGTGTTGTCAAGGAAAGGCAAGCATAAAATTGAATATCCAGATATTATCTCAGCAATAAAGCCGGTTTTCCATGGAGAAGATTTACCAGTTCCAGGACCCACGGCAAATTGGGAGGAAGATTTGGAAATGTATGGCGATAAAAGTAAACCCGATGATGTATCAGAAAAGAATCATTCTTATTTTCACGAAAGCGACGAAAAGCACCATATTGCATCCAATTAGCAAGCCGAATTACATGATTTAGTTCGAGACCTTCACTTGTCCAAAGACATGCTTAACTCCAGGTTCTAGATTACAATAATGGATTTTTTTAAATGGAATCTACTAGCCAGTAAAACTTATAATATTTAGGAACTATAACCAGGAGCTATCCTAGTTTTTTTCTATGCAGGATAAAATGTGTGTTCGTGTTAATCCACATAGTGTTATGGGAAAATTGTGATATGCACAAAATTGTGTACAAAAGACTTACTATATTTTTTGTTTCTAGTTCTGAACTTATGTGTATATAGTATAAAAGAATTTTTATAATAAACAGCAATATTTGATGTATTCTATAACTAAAAATCTAACATTTCACCTGACAAGACAATGTACGCGTGGACCCCTGCGCAGAAATGCACGGTACCTTAAGAAGAAGATAACTCAAAATCTATACGTGGTGGAAAATTTTAGGGTTTGAATTCGCATTCAGGGCGCTTTAAACTCCACGGTACAGCCATTTTAACATCTGTCGCATTTTTTTTTATTTATTTATTGACTAGTGTAATTATAAAGAATTGAAAAAAAAAAAACGAATATTTTCGGGTTTAATTTGCAAGAATTTTTCTGTTTAGAAACATTTTTAAATGTAGAAAATCTCATTTTAAAGAGAAAGTATTTTTAAGACAGTTTTATCTTGAAAATTTTCATCTACAATGCGGGGTTATTTCACAATACTGAAATGAATGAAAAAAGTTGATTTTTGCCATGATGCAATAACAATTTTGATACCCATGAGGTGATACGCCGTTTCTATTGATTTCTCCCATATGTTCCAGTTAAACAATAGTGGCGAGAAATTTTTCGAGTTTTCAAATGCTTTTTCGGCTTCGTTTTCTGATGTAATAGAGAAATACCTACAAAAAATAGTAACATAAATAAAGGAGCTAATAACCTTTATACTTTAATGCAACCAATAACGGAGTAAATGAAAATTTCCGACTGGATTAACCTAGAAGCTATAATTCTACATACATCAATCAATAAGTTTCAGGCCTGACACATATTCATTAAATTGTCAAGCTTCAATCTTCACCAGCTAAAAGTTGAGCTCGATTGGATTATTAGTTCCTAAGGTACAGGGGTAGTCCATTGAAATGTTACATTTTTTTATTCCATACCTTGCATTTGTTAGAGGAGTAAATTTTATTTTTTTAATGTGTAGGATCAGAAGAAGTTTAAGTTCAAGTTTTTGAGGTCGCCACCCTTGTCTCCCGGCCGCCATCTTGGAAAAGAGGTGCAAAGGGGTTTCGCGCTAGATCTCGTAAACTACTAACCCTACTAGTCGGAGAGATAGAAGCGGATTTTGTGCGTGATAAGTAATATGGAAAAACTATATAGGAATATATTGAACTAGTTGTGTACATTACTTTCCCCAACGGCCTGAAACCAGAGTGGGGGCCGAGGGTAAATATAAGGGGTCAAAGTCGCGGTTTTTATTTTTTTTTGTGACGCTCTTGATAGAGATAGTGCACCAAAATTTGGGAATACGTAGGTCATGACGTAACTAATTAAAATCTCCAGGGGCGGAACGCTGCGTGCTCGACAAAAGGGTGGGGGAAGGGGTGAATATAAAAATTCCAATTGGGTTTTTTGTGACGTTCCTGATCGAGATAGTGCACCAAAATTTGGGAGTAAGTAGACCATGACATGACTAAGTAAAATCCCCAGAGCCGAAAACCAGATTGGGGGACGAGGGTAGTTATAAGGGGTTAAAGTCTCGGTTTTTATCATTTTTTTTTTGTGAGGCTCATGATCGAGATAGTGCCTCAAAATTTGGGAATAAGTAGGCAATGACGTAACAAATTAAAATCTCCAGGAACGGAACGCTGCGTGGCCGAGAAAGGGGTGGGGACAGGGGTGAATATAAAAATTAAAAAGGGTTTTTTGTGATGTTCCTGATAGAGATAGTGCACCAAAATTTGGGAATAAGTAGACCATGACCTATCTAAGTAAAATCCCCAAAAGCCGGAAAAAAGAGTGGGCGACGAGGGTAGTTATAAGGGGTCAAAATCGCGGTTTTTATTATTTTTTTTCTGGCGCTCATGATCGATATAGTGCACCAAAATTTGGGAATAAGTTGGCCATGACGTAACTAATTAAAATCTCCAGGGGCGGAACGCTGAGTGGCTGACAAAGGTGTGGGGACAGGGGTGAATATAAAAATTATAAGGGGTTTTTTGTGACGTTCCTAATCGAGATAGTGCACCAAAATTTGGGAATAAGTAGACTAAGTATAATTAAATAAAAGAAGAACAAAAAATTACATTTTTTTTGAATAAACTTTTTATCCCATGCCTAGCTTTTGTGTCACATTGGAACTACTAAAATCGTTTATCTATAACAAGAAATCGAACTACTCTGACAACATTTGGCAACATAGAGAAATAGTCACCGTTATCACAATGCCTATTATTACAATATTGTGCTTTCGACTTTGATAGTGTCACCTACTTCCGACGCACTGTTGCCAGAGGTTCGCAAAACTTTCGCTCGAATTAATATTAATGACACCCTGATGTAGCCTCTTAATACTTGTAGGTGCAAATAAAATTATATTTTCGAGAAAATTTCGAGAACAATAATTATAATTATTTGCATAAATCAATGTTATAAAATTTTTTTGAAAAATATAGGAAATTTTAATTTTTTCTCCGCATTTTTTATGATAATATTGTGACACCGTTTTTAACAAAGCTAGCTAACCCCACCTAGCTGTCCGCCCTTTTGGATTGTGATTCTACAATGAATCAATTGTGCAAGTTAAAGACAGATTCTCGATGACGAGCATAACCCAAAAATTTTGCGTATTCACCCTTGTCCGCCCCTGGAGATTTTATTTAGTTTTTTCAAGATCTACTTATTCCCAAATTTTGGTACACTATCTCGTTAACGAAGGTCACAAAAAACCTCTATATTTGTATATTCAATCCTACCCACCACCCCTTTATACCCAAGCAGCGTTCCGCCCCTGGAGATTTTAGTTAGTTATGTCATGATCTACTTATTGCCAAATTTTGGTGTATTATCTCGATCACGAACGTCACAAAAAAACCCTTATAATTTTTATATTCACCTCTGCCCCACCCATTTGTCCCCCCACACAGCGTTCCGCCCCTGGAGATTTTACTTAGTTATGCTATATTCTACTTATTCCCACATTTTGGGGCACTATCTCGATCATGAACGTCACAAAAAACCACTTATAATTTATATATTCACCCCAGCCCCCACCCCTTTGTCGGACACGCAGCGTTCGCCCTAAGAGATTTTACTTAGTTACGTCATGAGCTAGTTATTGCAAAATTTTGGTGCACTATCTCGCTCATGAGCGTCAGAAAAAAAATAGTAAAAACCGCGACTTTGACCTCTTATAACTACCCTCGTCCCCCACTCTGGTTTCCGGCTCTGGAGATTTAACTTATGTCATGGTCTACTTATTCCCAAATTTTGGTGCACTATCTCGATCAGGCACGTCACAAAAAACCCAATTATAATTTTTATATTCACCCCTTCCCCCACCCCTTTTTCGGCCACGCAGGTTTCCGCCCCTGGAGATTTTAATTAGTTACGTCATGACCTACTTATTCCCAAATTTTGGTGCACTATCTCTATCAAGAGCGTCACAAAAAAAGTAATAAAAACCGCGACTTTGACCCCTTATATCTACCCTCGGCCCCAACTCTGGTTTCCGGCCGTTGTGGAAAGTAATTTACACAACTAGTTCAACATATCCCCATATAGTTTTTCCATATTACTTATCACGCACAAAATCCGCTTCCAGCTCTTAGACTATACGTAAAATGTAGTTAAACATCTAACAAAAAAGATATAAACAAAAATAAGTAAACATTTTTTATCAACTTTCCTTTTGGATGTTATAACTTTTTTCAGTTCATTTTACAATAAAATAACATTATAGCAATTTTGTAGAGGGTTTTTCAGCGAACAATTTCCACTATAAAGGTGTTTAATTATATTTATTTATCTAGGTTTTAAAGCGCTCCAAACTTGACCAGATTCTCGAATGCTCATAGGGATATAATAAAAACAAAAAGTTTGGCTTACTTTTCTATCTTAATAGTTTTTTTCATACAATTTATTATAATTTTAACATTTCTTAATGTATTTTTGAACTTTCTTCCCACTATAAAACTTAGAACCCTAAGCATATTATATAGAAAAGGCCCAAGAAGTTATTTGAGGACAAATTCGCCGGTCCAGAAGTAGAATGACGCAACCGCAAAATGCAAAATTCTTCAGAAGAGCAACAAAAAAACGATTTTTAAATATTTAAAATAGGGATTAATTGAAGTGTAATCGTCCAAGAGCATCGGTATGGCGTTTGTTTTCTGACAACGATGGCTTTTATTTTCATCGATATTGGTTCAAATTTCATTATCTTAATTTAATCGCCCCATTTTCAACCCTATATAGGGATAAAGTTTGCAATTTTAAAACTAATGGACATATTTAACTTCTGTATGTTGATTAATTCATGGTATTTACAGAAGCACAAAACACCAGATGTAGACTAGTACTGGATAATACAGAAATTGAGCAAATATCTTCGTACAAATACCTTGGAGCATGGATCACAGAAGACACTGATCAGACAAAAGAAATAAGATGCCGCATTGAAATTGCACGATCCATTTTTAACAGAATGAGGAAACTTTTCTGTAATCGCAATATCAATATAACGCTCCGGATAAAAATGCTTCGTTGTTATATTTTCTCCAACCTTTTGTATGGGGTTGAGGCATGGACACTAAAACAATCCAACATTAAAAACCTGGAAGCATTCGAAACGTGGTGTTATAGACGTATTCTGAAAATATCATGCACAGATCGTAAAACAAACGCACAAGTGCTCGAACAACTAGGAAAACAATGCGAAGTTTCAAATTCCATAAAAATCAGGAAGTTGGAATACTTGGGACACATCATGAGAGGTGAAAAATACGAACTATTAAGGAATATAATGCAGGGCAAAATCAAAGGCAGAAGAAGCGTAGGAAGACGTAAAATCTCGTGGCTACGCAATCTCCGTGAATGGTTTGGATGCAGCTCAATTGAACTATTCCGGCGCGTAACCAAAAAAATTATAATTGCCAGAATGATTTCCAATCTCCGATAGGAGCGGAACTTTAAGAAGAAGATGTTGATTAAACCTCGTAGCTTGATGAGAAAATACCATTCTTGAGAAACTATAAAGAGACAACTAGAAGAAGTATGTCAACAGTCAACTGAAATATAACAGTAATTTAGGCTGCAATACGTCTATTAAAATTCATTTCCTTCTTCTACTTCCTTGATTTCCACTTGGACTTTTGCCCACAAAATCTTAGAGATAGTCCCAAAAAAATACTCAAGATAACCTCACAACAACCTTTTAATGGAGTAAACCCATGTCCGTGTAACAGTAATGTATTTGACTGTCACAAGAAAACCATACGTGACAGAAAAAAAAACTATCATTTTTGGATATAGTGGAAAAAATCAGTATTGTAAGAATCATGCAATAAATGTTGAGCAAGTTCATCAAATTGTTTGCAGTGGATATCAGTGAAGTTGTAACGCAGAGAGTAACGGTGAAATTTGATCCAGGATCCAGGCCAGAGCCGTTTTTAGAAGGATGTTCAAAGTATTATGCACCAAAAAAATAAAATTGGTATCTCTTACTTGATGCTATCTGTTTGCTTGTGAGGATCCGCCTACTTGGATGCTATCTGTTCTCGGCCTTACTTTATTGTGTTAAGTCTTGGACTGTGAATAAAATCGATCTAAAACG
Organism: Diabrotica virgifera virgifera; assembly: GCF_917563875.1. NCBI lineage: Eukaryota > Metazoa > Arthropoda > Insecta > Coleoptera > Chrysomelidae > Diabrotica > Diabrotica virgifera. The sequence goes on along the minus strand of NC_065443.1, from coordinate 286,877,622 downwards.
CATTGAGGCTTGCGAAATGTGGTGCTGTAGAAGAATTTTAAAAGTTTTTGGGTGGAGAAGATTCGAAAGTTCAGAATGCTAGAACTTCCCAACAAGACTACTGAGATTATAATATAAAGCATGAAGAAGAGAAAGCTGGGGTATTTGGACATGTAGTAAGAGGTCCCAAATATAGGTTGCTACAAAATATTATGCAAGGGAAAATAGCAGGCAAACGCAGTCCAGGACGAAAAAGAACATGGTTGAAGAACTTGAGAGATTTGTATTGTGTCGATATGAGCATGTTATTGAAGGTCGCAGTAAATAAAATTAAGATAGCTGTGATTGTAACTAACATTCTGAAAGGACAATTTTTTTCCCTGGAAGCCGCCCATGCATGCACCCCAGTGGCACTGCAGCTTTTCAGCTTATTGTGCTTTCTTCCATTTGTTCTCGTGACACCCAATCCAATATAGCAGTGCCCTTCACTAGCCTGCAAAGGTCCATTGGGTTAGTGCCATACACTGTCGGACTTGGTTTGCAGTCTCCATATATTGCTTGTCTCTTACGATCCAGCGCCTCGCCATCGCACAATAAGGCCCGGCGCAAATTGAACCTAAGCGAGACACAACCTGCGTCGTCGGACTGCGTAGACCGTTATGCGCATCCTACTATCAGTTCATGCGTTGGCAGGTCTCGCTTGGGAAAGCTTGTCATCGGCGTACAATTTTCTTGGGCCTTGGGACGCGTGACTCACCGCCAGATGTTTATTTTTACGTGTTTTTGTTTGCGAGATGGAAGTATCTGAAATGAATACGGATGGTATTTACAAGTATTTTCCAGCTAAGAAGACTGCTTTGCAATTAAATGCTGATAACTTTATTAAAAGTTATTATTTACCAGCGGCCCAGATAAACGGCGATATATTTTACACTATCTTTATGAATAACATTTTATTGCTATGTTGTATCAATCAGCACTACTCAACAAGCTTTCGTTTATTCGTTTTAATATTTTATTTTGATAGTAGGGAATATAATATATCCGATTAAAACAGTGAATTTATTACATGTTAATTATTTTTAATTTCTTGTGACGTATCTAATGTAGGTTTAGCCAGTAAATCAAAGGTATGCGTTTATAAGAGCATATTATTTGAAAAATAAGGAGTACCATAATGTGTCATAATTATAATCTCCTTTATACAGGCAAAAAGTTGTTTAGTATGTATTTTTTAAATCCACACAATCATTCATCTGTTAATGACAGTGTTATCGACAAAGTCGATCAATTTCAAACTTGTCATCATATTAGACTTTTGTTTATCGTTAAAAATCTGGTTGTGAATTGTATTTTTTTTTGTTGTTTAATATTTTAGCAAAATACATAATCAGCCAAGATCTTATTTAAAACATGCGAACAGTTTTTGGAATCACAATCAATGCAGTGTTTAACTTATGCTTGTTATTATAAAGATATGTAGAAATAAAATAGTCAGTGTAAGATATCTTTTATGCACCCGCTTATGATCAAATTAGATCTTTTCGAAAGTCATACCGCTACGACTACTAGGGACGTGTAAGATATTTTTAAAACGTTACTAGTTACAAGTACGGAACTACCGATTTTAAGTTGCCTGCTCAATTCAGTACAAAGATCAAATACATCAGTATTTTGGAATCAGTAACACTTACAACCGGTTTCAAAAGTAACCGTTACATATCCGCACTGATTTCGCCCGTCTCTATTCGCCACGTCGATGGCCAACTGTTGGGTTGGCTTGTGTTCAATATGCGGCACGCTAGAAAAATAAATGCACAGGTCACCCGTCTCGCCGGCGCAGGTTGTGTCTGGCTTAGGTTCAATTTACGCCGGGCCTATGTCTGACTGTCTCGGTCTCTCTATTGTATAGCCTGCAGCTGAGATCTCCGTTATATCGTCCTTTCGTGTGTAGGTGTCCTTTTATTGGAAAGTGTCCAGTTAAGAAACGTAGTGATTTTGAGCTGATTCCTGTTAATTTTGAACAGCTCTTCGAAAAAGGACATGGTTGAAGAACTTGCGAGATTTGTATGGTGTTGATACAAGCATGCTATTTAGGGTGGCTGTGAATAAAATTAAGATAGCTGTGATTGTAACTGACATTCTGAAAGGACATAGTACATGAAACACAAGACTAACACTTTTGCCACATAACATTACACTTTTTTTGGCGTAGTGTAATAGACTGATCAATTATTGATCATAAGCACATTCCACTACAATAAAAATAGAAAATTTATGTAATGGTCATTTATAAGTAGAGCCCGGGAAATATGCAAAATGCATATTAAGTGCATAATTGCATATTTTAGATAAATTGTATAAATGCATATGCATTTACTATGCATAACTGTTTGTGATAACTAGATGGACAACATGGTTAAATTGTTAATATGTGGATATTTTAAAAAACTGTTAATTAAACTAAAACTAATTTGGCACCTATCCAAACCAATTTTGTAAATACCTACTGCTGAATCAATTACTAAATTAGAAAAGCAAAAGATTTCATTAGACCAAAGTATTCAAATTACCAATTCATTAAATGATAAAATGAAACACCTTAAAAAAACCAACACAATGTACCTATCAAAAATTCTGCACGGTGTTAAAGAAAAATGAGGGATATCAAAAAATGATTCAAATAAAAATATTTTATTAAGGCCGGTGTTTTCACCTCCCGATAATAACTAGTTATTCGACGGTGAAAAACCGGGACTTACATGGGGTGTTGTGAATATTATTTCATTCATAGGAGATTCTGACCAATAGAAAGCTACAGAAATAAAATGAAAGTGATTATTTTTTGATGATTTTAACTTCCAATCGTGTAGTAAGATATTTGATCACGTGTTTAATTCTGCCCAATCAGATTAAAATTATACTGAGAATTATCTACTGTAGAAAATTACCGATAGAATTTTTTTAAGTAGATTGTTTCTGTTTAATGGCAACCAGTTTCCTAGTTTTGACAACTGTCACATTTAAGAAAATATCCATAATATACGTATTAAAAAATAATCTTACGAATATCACACGACAGTAAGAATAAATAAGAGAATAATGCTTCATTTTTACTCAAATTTGTTTTCATTGGGCAATAGCCACTCGAGCCCTGCGAGCTCTCGTGTCTATTGCCAGACAACAAATTTTCGAAAAACTGTCGCATTATTTTCAATTTATTCTCACTCTCTTGTGATATTATACCCGATAATTTTTGATAATATCCCATCGTCAAGTATATTACGTCAGATGCCCTTCGTTGCTACGAAAAAAATACATTCAGTGACATTAATGACAATTAATGTTTTAAAAATTATAAAAGTGATGACTTTCAACCGTCAAATATTTATAACAACTGTGTGTTAAATTGTACTAATTTGTACGTACATAAATAAATTACAATAAAATTTTGGTTTTGAACAGTTTTATTCATGAAATAATCGCAGCAAATTGCACTCGATCTCTAAAATTATTATCGAATTCTTGCCCTCGTGACACTTTTGACATAATTTGTCATAAAACTGTCAAAGTGTCACTCGGGAAAAATTCAATAATTTTAGAGCTCTTGTGCAATTACTCCTGATTATTTCATTTATAGGAGATTCTGACCAATAGAAAGCTACAGAAATCTGAATTAAATTGATAATTTTTGATAATTTCGAAGATGCCCTTCGTTGCTACAAAAAAATACATTCAGTGACATTAATGACAATTAATGTTTTAAAAATTATAAAAGTGATGACTTTCAACCGTCAAATATTACGTAAATAAATTACAATACAATTTGGGGTTTGGACAGTTTTATTCATGAAATAATCGCAACAAACTGCACTCGATCTCTAAAATTAATATAGAATTTTTGCCCTCGTGACACTTTGACATAATTTAAATTAAAATTAAAACTGTCAAAGTGTCACTCGGGAAAAATTCGATAATTTTAGAGCTCTTGTGCAATTACTACTGATAATTTAATTTTACAGTCAGGACCCACAATTATACCAAATTTTAAAGTTTGCTCCTTTAACGCAATTTGAAGTAGAGAGAAGTTTTTTCGCATATAAAAATATTATTTTCTGATAGACAGCACAGTCAATTAACGATTTTAGCATAAAATAAATTAAATACCTTAAATATAAGGACTACTGCGTTTTTTATTTATATGCAATAAATTCATAAAAGCATTCATTTTTTTGTGCATATTCGCATGCATATTTTAGAGTTTTGTAAATGCATATTTCCAGAGCTCTATTTATAAGTAATAGCTGAAACAATTAAATCAACTGCGTATTAATAAACACTTTGTTGACTGATAATCTTCATTCGTTTCGACAAATATGTACAGATAAACAAATGACTTTTGAATTGTGTTTTTGATAACGCTGATAACGTTATCAAATTGAATCAATTTTTTAAATAATTTTACGGCAGATATAGAATCTGTCTCATCTGCCTACTTATTGCTTTCTAATTGATTGATTCTTGACACCAATTACACATGATTTTTTGTTGAAATGCTGTTGCGAAATTGTGACCTTGGTAGTTGTTGGTGAAAAACAAATGAAAACAGAATAATATAAGTCAGTAAGAAATAATCTGGAGAATATTATAAATAATCATGACTTCAAGAACATATTGCGCAGTCGCATCGAAGAAAAATCATAATAATATAATATAGGCCAATCAAGTTAGGTTTTTACTAGACATAACGGAAAAGACGAGGTTTGACAGTTGAAATGTGTAGTATGAGATATTACAAAAAGACTACCATCTTTGGATTCATCAATTTTTTAGTGGAACATTTTTTAAATAAACAATCAAAACGTCAAACTTAGTTTTTTACTCATAACTTAAAAACTTGTTTATTTAGAAATATGACGTCCACAGGTAACTTTCTCAGAATAAAAAGATACATCGAATGAGATACGCTAAATAAAAATCGGTTAATAAACAAAAAAGTTATTGCAAAACGGATGCCAAAATCACTGTTTTTGAATATAGTTATATTAATAACAATTTGATTGTTTGTTAAAATACGTTTTAATATACCCAAAATTGAGGGCACTATGGTGTTTGAATGGTGTGCAAAAAATGGTCCAGATCTGTTAAATAGTTTTCGTAAAATTGAATTTGTTTATAAATTTTTTTTGAAAAACGAGCTAATTTCTGAGGCTGGTCCAGTTAATATGGCTGAATGTATCTCAATAATCCGGGGCTCATTTCCTTCGTTTAGATGTATACTAACAGCTTATGAAAAAAAAAGTAAAAAAAATTACATATACGTACACAAAATTATTTGTTAATAAATAGCAGTTTTTAAGCTTATAAACAATTAAAATAATTTCGTAGAAATTAGATCAAATTAAATGGCAATAAAGAATACGGAAAGCTGGTTAAAATACACAACTTTCAAAAACAATTTTTAGGTCCTACGACCCTTGGGGTCTGAGATAGCCCCATTTTTGAAAAAATCACTGTTACGTTAATTAACAACACTAAGAGCTGAAATTAACCAATCTTTTATAAGAAAAGTCAAAGTTTTTAACAAAGTTTTTAGTAAGCAACAATGTTAAAAATTGTTTAAATAGGAGTGTTATAAACACAGAGTATTTTGCGTTCCGACTAAAGTAAAAAATAGCGGGCGTAGTTGACTGACTGAATAGTGGGCGCGATTGGCGACCGGCATGCGGCAGCAACTATTAAAATTAAGTTATACTGACCCAGTGCCGGTTTAACCAAACTTCGGCCCCTGGGCGCTGGAGATTTAGGGGCCCCCTTCATTGCTATTCGTTGTCAGTTTTTTAACAAGAAAACAGATGCGTTAACTATGCAAATGAAATAACAAATAGAGCAAAGAAATCAAACAAGTAACAAGTTATACTACATGTGCGTTAGCCCTAATACTGGGACAAAGAGAACTTACAAGAGACACAAAAATAAAAATATATAACACAATAGTGATACCGACTGTGCTCTATGCAAGTGAAAACTGAAAAATTCTGTAAAAATATAAGAGCAAGATACATGCAACGGAGATGAGACATTTAAAAAGGATAGTTGTAAAGACAAAATGGGATAGATTAAGCAACGAGACTATTGGGAGAATGGACAACCAAGAACCAATAACGAATAAACTAACAAAGAGATAAATGAACTGGTATGGGCATTTGATGAGGATGCAGCCCAACCGAATTACAAGAAAAGTCTACGACGCAAAGAACATCGTAAAAAGAAAAAGAGGCAGAACAAGATAAAAATGGATATAACAAGTAGCAGATGCGGAAAAAATTAAAGAAAAATCACTCGTGGAATTTAAAATAATGGCAGAAAACAGGAAAGAATGGAAAATATGGGTGAATGGAAATTAAAATCTTTTTCTTCTTTGTGTGTCATGCTTGGTTTCAAGCGTTGGCTATCGTCGGATTAACAAGCTGATGAAATGTTTCTCGGTCGGCAGCTATATAAAACAATTCCTCGACCGTTCGGCCTGTCCATTGTCTAATGTTATGCAGCCAGGACAATTGTTTTCTTCCAACCCAGCGTTTTCGTTCGATTTTGCCCTGAATGATCAACCAGCGTAAGCGATATTATATGACCGAAGTAATTAACCTTTCTCATTTTTATGACGTTGATCAATTCTCGCTCTTTGTGCATGTTCTCCAGCACACGTTCGTTGGATATGTGTGCTGTCCATGGGATTCTGAGTATGCGACGGTAACACCACAACTCGAACGCTTCTAATTGGTTGAGATTCTTCACTTTTGTTGTCCAAGTTTCACATCCATAGAACAAAACGGACCAGAAGTAGCACTTCAATTTCAATACTCTTAGACGTGTGGTCAATGAAAGACTTCTACTGCACAATACAAATCAATGGAAATTAAAATAGCGATCCCAAATCCGACACCCTGATAGGGTAAAAGGAAGGGGAGAAAGAAAGAAATCAGTAAGGGTATCCACGTGTTAAAAATAAAATAAAATAAAATATTACTTCTTACCTCTCAATTTGTTTAGCAATTATATTAGTCACTTTCGCATTAAGACTTAACGCCCTATTATATCAATCCTAATAATAATTCTTGTAAACTATACAAGAAAAACTATACTGTAAACACTATCTTGTAAACTATACTGTAAACACAGACTATACATTAACTATTTAAAATATCGACCGAGAAAAACACCTGACTCGTCTGCACCTTATCATGATCTCTATAATAGTGTGTATTAGTGTGTGTTCTTCCGTGTCTGACAAAAATCCATTTAAAAAAATTGAACAAAATATTCTACAATTTCACTATTAGGTCGTTTTGAAACAGTAGTATGTATTGTTTCGGTGTTGGCGTTTTAGTGTAATGTATTATTTATCTATATATATATATATATATATATATATATATATATATATATATATATATATATATATATATATATATATATATATATATATATATTATAAATGATATTTATTGTATTATGTAGGTATAACATCTATTTGCCGCCGCTCGCTGTTATAACACAGTTTCTTTGTTTAGCTAATTGTCTATTTACTGTTGGCTGGGTGTGGCCACTGTATAATGCCAAATTGCAGTTTTTGCAATCTCTTTACTTTTGAATATTTAAAATGGTTTGTACCTATTGTTTGGGTATTGGCATTTTCGAGTATAATCTATTCTTTATCTATAAATTAAATTAAATATATATATTTTTGTCTTTCGTTTAATATCAAATTATAATCCTATTTTAAAATAACTTATTTTAAAGCCCAAAAGTGAGATAAATTACTATTTAAGCCCCACAATTCAAAATGAAATTATTAGTTTACTTGGAAGGTACTGCAGTTAGGGAAACAATTGTCTCAGAAACTGAAAAACTCCGTTTAAGCGATTATTTTGGATACAATTCGAGACATGGCCGAATCTGACAACTTCCTGTAGTTTTTGGAAAAAGGCCCCGCCATATCCATTGACACGGGCCCCCATGGGGCTAGGCTACGCCACTGTGTATAGACGTGAAGAGATGTAACAAGAGAGCATAGGCGCTTGCAGTGTATTAGCGTATCTGTGTATGATATTATTTTCGGAAAATATGTAGATTATTTAGCGATTTTATTTTTTTATAACTAAAAGGTACGGGTCCCTCCGGGGCCCGGGCCCCTGGGCGCCCGTCCCAAGCGCCCAGTGGATAAACCGGCACTGTACTGACCACAAAAATCCACTTTAAGGTGAATGACAAATTTTCGTCATTCCTTAGGTTTTCGAGGTCTCTGAATCCGAATATGGAGTTAATTTTTTTCTAGAATTAGTGGAACATGTTCAAAAATCAAATTTTATGCAAAAATGCGAAATATCAATTTTGATGATTTTTCAATTTTAACTCACTGTATTTTTGGTCGCTGTAAATATTTCCTTTTGAAAATTTTACTGTGTTATCTTCGAAGCATTTAGATAACAATGAGATTTGTCCAAAATGACTCAACACGTTAAAAGAGAAGTTGTTCATTTTTAAACATTTTGTCATCAGATTTCGTTAGGTTCATGTTTACTTAAAAAAGTTGAGTGACAAACTTTTTAGTTTATAATTTTAATTGACACAGAAATAAAATATACTCTATGAAGAAGTTCTCCAAAAAAATTTAATTTAAAATATGCAATAGGAAAAATGTTATGTGGCTTTATAGACGAGCGGCACACCCCAAAAAAGCTTATTTCTCGATGTACTGACACTAATTTTGGTCATACTTTATATTTTTGATGGTGCTCAAAACTAAAATTAGGGTTGTTTTGAATTTTACTTGGGGGAACATTATCAAAATCGCAACTTTACCCTAAAAATAAAAAAAAATCACGTTTTTTTGAGTTTAATTTGCTATAACTCTGTTCCATTGTAATATTTTTCTCTGATATTTTTATAGTATATATTTCTCACCTTTCTGAAGACAATGGGACCTGCTTCAATATTTCTGTCTTGCCATAAAGAAAGTTATAAATTGTTTGAAGTAAAAGGTGCAGATTCTTGAATTGCAAAGTTTAATCGCAAAAGTTGAGTAAAAAAATTTGAAATTTAGCTGTTTAATTAATTTTAAGTTAAAATCTAGAGTACAGAGAACAAAATTTTTTATAGAAAAAAATGGTGTAACTTTTAATTTTAAGAAAAACGTGATTTCATCTTTTTTTTTTTATTTTTTGGGTAAAATTGCAATTTTGACAATGTTTCCCCATCTAAAATTCAAAATAAAACTCATTTTCGTTTTCAGCACCATAAAAAGTATAAAGTAAGACCAAAATTAGCCATTCACCACACCGTGGTTGATATCTCGAGAAATGAGCGTTTTTTTTACCACTCGTCTATAAGGTCGCGTAACTTTTTTTCTGTTGCGTATTTTTACTTTGTGGCCTTTTTATTGTTATTTTTTAAATTTATTTATTTAAAATATAATTTTACTAAATAAATGTGCAACATAATAATATTCATAAAATTCAAGTTTCTACCAAAATATATAAATATAATATTAAGCTTCAAATCCGATATACTGTCAATGTTAAAAATGAGCTGCAACAGTCTAGCGCTAGCGAATGCTAGTCCGCGAATTTATTCTCATTCGGCTGCGCCCATCATTTTTTTTACTTTAGTCGGAACGCAAAATACTCTTTCTTTATAACAATACTGTTTAAACAATTTTTAACATTTTTTCTTGCAAAAACTTTGTTAAAAACTTTGACTTTTCTTATAAAAGATTGGTTAATTTCAGATCTTAGTGTTGTTAATTAACGTAACAGTGATTTTTTCAAAAAAAGGGGCTATCTCAGACCCCAAGGGTCGTAGGACCTAAAAATTTTTTTTAGAAGTTGTGTATTTTAACCAACTTTCAGTATTTTTTATTGCCATTTAATTTGATCTAATTTCTACGAAATTATTGTAATTGTTTATAAGCTTAAAAACTGCTATTTATTAACAAATAATTTTGTGTACGTACATGTAATTTTTTTTACTTTTTTTTTCATAGGGTATTAGTATACATCTTAACGAAGGAAATGAGTCCCTGATTATTGAGATACATTCAGCCATATTAACTGGACCATCCACAGAACTTAGCTCGTTTTTCAAAAAATTTTATAATCAAATTAAATTTTGCAAAAACTATTTAACAGATCTGGACCATTTTTTGCACACCATTCAAACACCATAATGCCCTCAAGTTTAGGTATATTTAAACATACTTTAATAAACAATAAAATTGTTATTAACAATATTCAACAACAGTGATTTTGTCGTCCGTTTTGCAATAACTTTTTTGTTTATTAACCGATTTTAATTTGGTGTATCTCATTCGATGTATCTTTTTTTTACTGAAAAAGTTACCTGTGGACGTCAAATTTCTAAATAAACAAGTTTTTAAGTTATGAGCAAAAAACTAAGTTTGACGTTTTGATTGTTTATTTAAAAAATGTTCCACTAAAAAATTGATGAATCCCAAGATGGTGGCCTTTTTATAATATCTCATACTACACATTTCAACTGTCAAACCTCGTATTTTCAATTATGTCAAAAAACGGCTTATTTTTTACTAACTTGATTGGTCTAATACGAATATCCTCTTCTCTAACTAATAGCTTATACCAGTATTGAAAACCTTTGATTAGCCTTTCCGTGACCGTGCGGGGTATTTTAGGTACCCCAGATGCGGTTTTGTTTTTATAACTTTTCAAAATATATTTTTTTCTCCCTCCATGTAATCTTAGAAAATTCATTACCAAATCGTTTTTTTTATAAAAAGTATTAGATATAACTTCAATTTTCTACTAAAATTGAAATTATAAGTACTTGGGGAACCTCCGTTACCCCGCACGGCCTACTGAGTATTGAAATCAAAGGGTCAGTTGACACCAGAAATTACAGAAAATCAGACAGAAAAACTAAAACATCATGTAGTACATTTAGAAAACCCATTTGCAGTATACATCGAGAAGATAGTAGACAATTTGTATGTCCTGACTGTAAAAATAATGAATAAGAGCAAATTCTAATAAAAGGCGAAAATAAAAAAGTGTACATTGTTTATTAATAAAAACAAATTATTTCAGTGACTAGTGCTTTACTGTATAACTTTCTAAACAATATTGTATAATTTAAATGATTTATTTAAATATTTTAGTAGGGTACCATAGTTACCCCACACGGCCTGAAGCGTAAGTTTTTGTAGCACGGTTCCGGAAAGGTAAAGCAATATACCTACATATTATAGTCTGGTCAGATTATCGGAGAATAGGCCATTTTTGGGAAAAGTTATTTACCAGCAATTTTATTGCTGGAATCAAATCTTATGATTGTATATATTATTAATATAGGTATGCAAAGTCCGCAAATAGTGTGCTACTTTTTTTATGAACAAAATGGCGCCCCCAAATCGTGTTCTTTAATTTTTGCTCTATAACTCCAAAGATTTTAACTTTACACCAAAAACACTCAAATGAAAATTCACCGTAATCTTTAATTTTCAACCAAAATTTTAGATTTACCCTATTCCACGAATATACGACTGTGTTGGATTATTTTGACAACGAATATTAAATTTTATTGTGCAAAATATGAAGAACGAAAATAAATTGCAAATTACATTCCTGTTTATTGGAAAAATTATTGGGCTAAAAATGGCTATCATTTAATTTCGTACTTATTATGTTGCACACTGAAATATTCGTTGTCGCGATAATCCAAAACAGTCGTATGCTGGTGGAATGAACCATAAGCAATTGTTTATCAATAATTAAATAACTTGGTAACATAAAGCTCTTTTCGTATATATTATAAATTCAGAAGCCGATGGAAATTGAATGAACAGTTTAGCAACAATTGAATTGTTAATTAAAAATTTACGGTCGCTATAATAACCACAATAATTATGATACATAAGAATAACTATGATTTTTGTATAAAAAGACACTGTGCCTATCTAATGTACTTTACAGATTTGAAATTGGACTATTTAAGCGGCCTCAAAAACATTTTAAAATTATAAACAATTTTTTGGCTTATAAACAAATAGGATATCTCGGGAAATATTAAATTAAATTAAATCATTAAAACGGTATTGGAAAAAAGCGGAAGGATGCTTCTTTTAAAAGAAAAAACGTTTAATTGTGGTACAACCTGGTTCCTGAGATACAACCGGTCAAATTTGACCGGGATTTACGGCAAAGATATAAATAATAGAATCATAATTTTTAAACCATCACCTTTTTATTTTGGTCCTCTTTCTCCACACCAATTTTCATATCTTTAAAATACTTATAACACACTATTAGTATGTTATTAGTATATTAGTATACAGTGCGTCCATAAAGTAACGCATAAATTCGTTATTTCGTAAACCGGCGACTTTGTATTATTATTGTTATTTCGAATAAACATTGATTTTCGCTTAAACGAAATGTTCAAACTGCCAATAGACAGGTGTGTGGCAGCTTTAACATTGAATTTAAGCGAAAAACAATATTTATTTGTCAAATAAATAAAATTTCCTGTTTTTTGTCAACAACAAAACGTATTTTGAATTAAATAAATTACATACATTCTTCTTTTTGTCTCAATTCTTTTAATTAAAAAAAAAATGTTTTTTTGAACACCTTGTATAAATAATTATGTTAATGTTTATATTAGTGAATAGAGAATTGAATACACTTTCAAATGAGCTATCACATGACCCCTATTCTCATTTAAAAAAATCATCGATTGCGTCATCACGCCCAGATGGATGACGTCACTAGTATGATATATATGTCAAAAAATCGGAATTTAAAAATAAAAATCGACCTGTTTCGGGATTTTTCCTTAATGTAGCTGGTTTACGAAATAATGAATTTATGCGTTACTTTATGGACGCACTGTATTATTATAATAAAAACTATCGATATTACAAGTGAAAATTGCCAAAAATAACAAAATTCCAATCATAAAATAGGCTGGAAAAAATGTAATCTCAAAGTTCAAAACATACGTTAAAAAATGCATTTTCTCGGCTTCCCATGGAACAATTTTCTTCATTCTTTTTTTGTTCCCAAGTAACTCGAGTAGAGCTATCTAACTGAAGCATTATTAAATGCCATAGTTGTTTTTATTTTGTTATAATAAATTAATTTATTTAATATAACAAAAATTTTTAATTTGTGTAAATAAAGGTTGTTTAAATAATTATACAGCTTTCAAATAAGAATATTTGTGTTTCTAACGTTAAAAGTGTACACTTTAGTAAGTTTATCTAAAAAAGTATACAACTGGAAAAATATGTAGTTTTCTTTTCCTATAAATAAATTAATCTGTTATAACAAAACAAAAGCAAATTTGACATTTAATAATGCGTTAGTTAGATGGCTCTACTCGAGGTACTTGGGAACAAAAAAATAATGAAGAAAATTGCTCCATGAGAAGCCGAGAAAATTCATTTTTTTTAACGTATACCGATTTTGAACTTTGAGATTACATTTTCTTCAACCTGATTTTTGATTGGAAATTTGCTATTTTTGTCAATTTTCACTCAAAATTATGTTGTGATTATTTTAAAGATATGAAAATTAATGTAAAGAAAGAGGATAAAAAAAAATTTTTTATTAAAACGTTACCAAAAATAATAAAAAAAAGAATATAAATCGTCCGGGATTTGAACCCGGGACCTCTCGATCTCCGGTCACACGCTCTCCCACTGAGCTCTATTCCCTTCGCTTTGACAGGTTACAAGATTTCTCATACATACTGACAAATTTAATAGACCAAGTTAAGTATACAAAAATACTTTAAATATACATACCTACTATTATTATAAAATATCTTATTCCCGAGGAAGACAAATCCAAAGACACAAAAATTATAATAAATAATAAATTTACTAAAAACACTAATATATCCTTTTAATGACTTATTTGCGCTGACAGCGCTGATACATACATATCTTGAAAGATTAGCAACGAACTACATACTGTCTGTGTGCTCATGCGCCCGGTATTATAAAATTTCACTCTCGATCGTAAAGAAGTATAACTTCAAAAATATTTTTTTATTAAAAATCTTTCCATTGGGTCAGCATTTGCTTGTAAGTCCCATATAATAAGTGATTAGGTGATACAAGATATAGTAATCAACCTTTGGTAAAAGACAGCAAAGCTAGTTTTACATCGTAATAAGACATTTATTTCATAAACTATGTTTGAGAAAAATTTTTGTTTTGTCATAAACTATGCACAGTTATATGAGACATAATTAAAGAGCGAAAGTTAAGTAGTAACGAATATTTTCTACAAGTTGTTATCACCAATGTTCTTATTTTTACTCTGAATCCTTCAAGGCAAGAAGTGATTCTATGTAACGTAATAACATACCTACTGGTATTATGCCCACGACACACACTGTATATTAAAAACATAACGGCACTAAACTTACTTTTGTTTTCCACTACCGTAAAGTGGTACCAGCTCCAGAACCACTACGTTGACGGCAGCTCCGAAGTTGATAGTAAGATCAGGAACCAAAACTGATATGTTCAGTTGTTGCGTGATGAGATTGGTTGATACGGCAGTGGATACTATCTTATGTATACCAGAGATAGCAATGTCTTTAATATCAATGGTTCCGCTGAAATAATGTTTATAATATTTTTAGTAGAAGTAATATAATAGATATAAAATAAAGAGTAAAATTTCCTATCTAATATACGCGTAGAGTTTTAAGTAAGAAGCGCTTCAATAATCAGGAAAACGACTTGCACCATGTCATAGCCACCTTTACTTTACAAGCCATGAAGAGAAAAAGGCAACGTCGCAATTGATTACGTCGGTAGTCTGACTTTCGGAGTACCGCTTTCGAAACTACGATTTTAAAGTACAAATTCTGGTAAAATTTTTAGTATTTTTTGAGTCGAACAATAAAATATTATTAATTAGAAGTTTGTACACAATAATATTAAAAGTAATTCCTTGTAAGTAACGTTTATTATACAAAAAAAAACCAATAACAAGAATATAAACTAATAAGTATTTTTCAAAAATTTAAACGCAGAATAAAAGATTACGTTAGGACCGAGGGCAGAAGGTCACTGAAAGCTTCTATGTTTATTTTAATAAGTTACAGGGGTGAAAAACTATGAAAATTTAGTGTGACTTTTAGTTTCAAATATGTCATTAAAAAAAACTTTTTATTCATTCTAAGAAACTTTCGGCCCTCGGTAATAAAGTAATCTTTCATTCTGCGTTTAAATTTTTTAAGAATACTTATTAGTTTTCTCAGGATTCGAAAAAAATGATTACATTTAAAATACACGCGTCAAAATTTTGCATTTTGTTCCCTTCCACTTAAAGTTTGTCGCACTTATTTAGAAACACCCTGAATTGATAAAGAACAAATCTAGTTGTTAAACATAAGCGAATTAATAAAAAAAAACAGAATGTTGAGAAAACCGGAGTCCATAGTTGGGTTTTAATTTCAGTATTTTATAAATGCCCGGTACACCATAAAAATTTAACTGGTTAGCAACAGTATTATTACAGCGGTATTGTAAAAGAATTAGGCTATAACATATTAAAAAAATCACTTACATCTGCCAACAGGTTTAGGAAATATAAGACATTAAAAATGACAAAATTTTTAAGTGGACGGATTTCTATATGCACGCAAGTTTATATAAAAATATACAGGGTGTCCCAGACTAATTTACCCACGCTATATCTCTTAAACGAATAGAGATTTTCGAATGGGACAAAAGGTGGTCTATTTACTTGTAATACACTTTAATATGGCGTGGAAAAAAATCATCCCGTAAATATTCATCCCTTAGTTACAACCCCTAACTTTAATTTTTTTAATAGCACCCTGTATATTTTTTATAGTTTTGGATGTGGTCTTTTATCGTCTATTTAACACATTTTTTGAAAATAAAATCGGTTCGTAGATAACCAAGGAAATATCAGTTTAGTTTGGTTAATTATGTGTCCCAGACTAATTTATCCAGGCTATATTTCTTAAACGAATAGAGATTTTCGAATGGGACAAAACTGATCTATTACATTTGTAATACACTTTAATATGGCGTAGAAAAAAATGGTCCCCTAAGAATTCATCCCTTAGTTACAACCCCTAACATGATTTTTTTTTAAATAGCACCCTGTAAGTTAGGGATGAATACTTAGGGGATGAATTTTTTCTACGCCATATGAAAGTGTATTACAAATGGAATAGAACAGTTTTTACCCCATTCAAAAATCTCTATTCGTTTAAGAAATAATATAGCCTGGAAAAATTAGTCTGGGACACACAATTAACAAAAATAAATTGATAGTTTCTTGGTTATTTACAAACCGATTTTATTTTCAAAAAATGTGTTAAATAGACGATAAAAGACGACATTCAAAACTATAAAAAAATATACAGGGTGCTATTAAAAAAATTAATGTTAGGGGTTGTAACTAAGGGATGAGTATTTAGGGATGATTTTTTTCTACGCCATATTAAAGTGTATTACAAGTAGAATAGACCACTTTTTGTCCCATTCGAAAATCATTATTCGTTAAAGAGATATAGCGTGGGTAAATTAGTCTGGGACACCCTGTATATTATATTAAACTAAAATCATCTTAATAACATACCTTTTAATGTTCTTTATAATTTGGAGCACGAAATATTGTAAAATATTTCAGTTTCTCTGTAAATACAGTGAAAATTATGTAAAAACAAATGAGATCTGTCAACGTAGAATGAAGTAAACACTTCTGTTGTATATAGGTATATTATAAATTTATTAAAAAATTTTAAAATTCATCCACAAGGGAGTGGTTGTACAAAACGTTTTCGGTCAAACTGACCATCCTCAGTGTAAACCTGGAAATAAGTGAACCACTTAGATTGAAATGCAAAAGGGTGAAATTTTGACAGTTAAAAAAGAAAATGTGGTTACTTACGTCCAGTGTACAAGTAATTGAAACTAGCCACTTGAATAGGTGTAAAACCTCAAAATAACATTATTGCTACATTATGAGCTGTATAGTAATCGACAATAAGTCGATGTCTTAAGATTAAAAATGTATCACATGTGGATGTATGTCATCCTTGCTCGGAATTAGCACAAGGTTGTGATCAGGTGAGAGGTTAACAACCAACTGATTAGACAGATTGGTGCCTGAAAATTCATGACAAGATGTCAAAGAAGATAGGTGGATTTCTCAAATGTCAACCGAAAAATTTTTGACAATGTGCATTAATATTTAACTTAATTATTCAATTGTGAATATGCAACTATTAAATTTGTTTGATATGAATTCTAAATTGTAAATAAAGGTTAATAAGCTATAATGATATATTCATTAGTGCACCGTAAACAAAAGCAAAATTCTACTCATATGCTGTGACGTCATAGACTGTTTGTCTACTGTATAGGACTGATAATAATTATATTAATTTGAGCAAAGTTATAATGAATGAATATTATTGAAAATTATATAGAAAATTTTTAAAATTTTTTTATCAAAATATGATATTTTAATAGAGTAGCAGCTGTAGAATTGGAAGTAATGCCAATAGTGAATGGTCGGTTGCATATGTTTCAGGGAACCAACGAATATAATGAGAAAATACCAATCTATAGATCTGTAATGTGAATTATTGGAGGTATTAAAGGAAATGATATTAAAAAAGGGAAGTGGAATTGAAAAAATGTATGTACATATCTTAATCAAGAAATCTTCTCTAAAAATATTTTGTTATGACTGAATGTAAAGAGTTTGTCCCATATAGAACTATTGAAAATCTAAATTTAGAAAAATTATTAAAAAGGTGATAAGGTAAGTTGCCTATGTTCAGTGGACAAATAAATGAAATATAATTACTGTTTTGAAATTAAATTGTGTGAATTGTTAAATGGATAAAGACTGATATTAAATTAGGAAAACTGCGCTGAAAGAAATGTACATGTTTTGATCAAAGAAGAAAATTAATTTTGATTGTAAGCTCTAAATGTAAAAAGAATATGTCACATATTAAACTATTGAAATTCTAGATTGAATATTGTATTGACCAAAGTTGATATTAAGTAAATTTATTAAATGTTGATAGCTGAGATTTATTTTTTATTTTAATCTAAATGAAAAATAGAGTGAATCAATTAAAATGTTGGAAATTCAACAAAATTTTTGGTTATTGTCTATATTAGAATGTCATATCCGAAAAGATCAAGGGTTCCATGGTGTGATTTTGATATAATGAGAAAATGATTTTGTTAAGTGAAAATAATTAAAGAATGAGATGGAAGAGATAGAGTCTTGACAGGAGCACAGAGTGAAAGAAACTGGAAGTACTAAAAGAATATTTGATTAGGTATAATGTTTGGGTTTTTTGTTTATTTTGGGTTTGTCGTGGTATGTATAGGAAAGAAGGCCAATGTGAAGGTGAATAAAAATATAGAATTATGGAAATAATTGTCTATGAATGGGGGTGAAATCACGGTTAAGAGAAAGTTGACGGTTAACACAGTTTGGACTTGTCCTTGCGTCCCTGACAATCTCTAAATCCTCATATAGGTCTAAACGAAGGGTATTCTTATCTTGGATGTTATGAATCAAAGTCACACCATCTGGGATGTTAAGGTGGTGTTTGTTGACTTTGAGATGGTGAGAGAAAGCTGATGTATTGTCACGTTTAGTGTGCTCTGCTGCTCTAGTAGACAGTGATCTATAGGTTCTTCCTACATAAGAGGCATCACAATCGGAACAAGATAATCTGTAAACACCACTACGATTCATAAAGTTGATTGGATCTTTAGTGTTAGATAATGTTTTGTTGAGAGTGTTATTGACTTTAAATGATATGTGGACATTGTCCGAAGAACAGAGAATGTGTTTGATCTTCTCAGATATGACAGTATTATGAAAAGGTAGGGACCTATAGATTGGTGTGATGACTGGGTTTGAATTGTAAGCTAGTTGCTGAAGACGATTGGATTCTCTTTTCCGGATGAGCTTGTCGATTATATTAGGGTTGTAATCATTGTTGACTGCTATTTGTTTGATTATATTAAGTTCCTTGTTAAATTCAGCTGTAGATAGAGGTAGTGTATGTAGTCTATGGATGAAACTCCTAAAAGCAGAATATTTATGAGACAGTGGGTGGTTGGATGAAGAATGGATAACATGATCAGTTTGAGTAGGCTTGCGGTAAATACCAAAGTTGAACTGGTTGTTGAGTCTGGTAATGGAAAGGTCTAAAAAATTAATGGCATTAGATGATTCTAGTTCCATAGTAAATTTGATATTGGGATGGATTTGATTGATTTTGAATAAAAGGTGATTAGCTGAGTCTTGCTGACCATCCACAAAAACGAGACAATCATCTACGTAACGGAACCAATGTAGAACTTCAGGATTTTTCATGATATAATTGGATTCTAAATGATCCATAAAAACATCAGCTAGAAAGGGGGATAAGCAGCTACCCATTGCTAAACCATCTGGTTGTTTATAGAAATTATTGTTAAAAATAAAGAAATCTTGTGATAGACAAATTTGTAGAATATCTATTATCGAAGAAATGATATGGGGTTGAATAACCTTATTGATTAGGAGAGTTTTTACCAGACTAATTGTTTCATTTTTGGGTACTGAAGTAAATAGGTTGCTAACATCAAAAGAAAGCATAGTAATGTTTGGATTCAGATTGATGAGTTGAAGTTTTTCAACCAATTGGTAAGTGTTAGAAACTGAAAATTGAGGAGTGAAGTTAATTAAGTTTTTTATTGTTTTTAATAGAAATTTAGATAAGATAGAAACTGGAGTATTAATGAAGCTAACAACGGGGCGTATAGGCATGTCAACTTTGTGTATTTTTGGCAAACCATACAACCTTGGAACTAAAGGGTTGCTAGGAATTTTGCTGTATGGAGCATCAAATTCAGTGAAAAAATCAGAAAATTGTTTGATGTTGTCTTTAAGTTTAGTGATAAATCTTTTTGTAGGATCTACTGTTATAGAAGTAAAATGGTTGCTCTCTAAGAAAGATGTGACTTTGTTGTTATATAAGTCACGTTCAAGGATGACAAGACAGTTACCTTTGTCTGCTTTACTGAAAATTAATTGATGGTTTGTAATTTTTTGTTTAATTGATTTTAATGACTTAAGAAAAGAGTTGGCTTTTTTGGAAGAAAGACTATGTGAGAAAGAAGAGTTATTGGAAGAATCAATTTTAGTTTTGAATTTGTTGAGAAAGCGGTAACAAGAGTTTCTGATAGATGTTCTGTCTGAAAGGGTTACGGAGAGATTTTCGATAACTATGTCTGTCTCGATAGAAAGGTTCTCTATATCTTTGATTGAAAAATCTTTGGGGACTGAGTGTTTAAGACCGTAGTTGAGCAATTGTATTTCGTCTTTGGAAAAATTAATGTTGGTGAGGTTCTTTATACGGGGATGGAATTTGAAATCTGAAAACTTTCTGACATCTCTGACATCTGAAGCTTGATCGAGCAAAGTTTTGGCTTGAATAAGTTTAATTAATTTGTTATTAACTCTATTAAATTTAATTGAATTAGAAATCTCCACCTTATCCCGAACATCTGACATAAAGTTATTAATATTGATAAAACCTATTATTTCGAGAGAACCTATTATTATTAGAGAACTGTCAGAATTAATCGGTCTACCAATAAATGTTGCCAAATTTCAACTTCATGGCTTGTTAAGTAAAGGTGGCTATGACCATGTATATGTTACCGTAAAAACGCGATTTCACTTAAAACTCGAATTTACTAGTAAAAACTAGTTTTAACTACGCGCTTTAGACAATTCTAGTTTTAACTAGTGAAAACTAGAACTATCAAATATATCAGTTAATTCTTGTTTAGACTAAACATATTTTAGTCAAAACTATTTAGTTTTTACTAAACTTTTCAGTAATTTTCAGAATCAACTAAGACTCGGTAAATAATTGTACGAAAGCAAGTCCTTTTGTCCACGTTGTTGTGTTATTGTCTTGAGCCCAGGCTGCTAACATTTTCTCGATGTATTGGTTAACTGGCTCGACTGAACCTTTACTCTGGCTGTGTCTTGGTTTTCCAAACTAATTTTGCCTCAGGCCAGTAGGACATTACCTCATTATAACTGCATTAACGAACTCTCGGCCATTATCTGAAACTAAAATGTATGGTGCGCCAAAAAATCTACCTGACAGCAACTATTCATTTCTGACTGCAATATAGGTTTCGACACAAGACCCGTCTTCGCTTTACTCTTCTTCCGTTGGCAGATTTTACACATTGATATAAAGGTATTGATCATTGATCATATCAATTGTTATATTTGCGTATTTTCTGGCGGTTTCAGTCTTCAACTTATCCCGACCTCCATGAACAATAGCAACGTGGGCTGCTTCAATTATGTCAAAAATGTCTTCAGCAGGTACATAATATATTTGATGGGTTAAATTCTAGAAACGAACTGTTTCGCCAACTTCAACAATTCTATATCGTTTTAGTCTTCGATTTTTAACGGTGTTTTCTTGGTAGACAGTTCCGCATCTTGTAATTCGGCCATTAATTTATTACCTATACATGCTTTTGGTCACAACATTTTAGTGACTTTCTTTCTTCTTGGTCTCTTCCTTTTGTAAAATCTTTTCCAAAAAACGTTCTTTCCGCGTTCATATATCTCTACTGTCAACCTGATCTTCGACATTATCACTCATGGTGAATAATACACAGTAGCGTAATATAACCAATAAAATCGATGCAGAAAAATCAACAGTTGTACACACTAGTTTCTTACCGACCGGTCGCCTTTGTCATTAACACTGCCTTGAACAATCCAAATTGTATTTGTCTCTTCTCGCAACGATTTTAACTGGTATTTGCTAGTTATTCTAGTAAAAATTAGTTTGAGCTATGTACTATAAACTACTCTAAATGAAATTTGTGTGAGATTTCTAGTTTTAACTACTGAATTTAGCAGTCAAATCTAGTTTTGGCTAGTTAAAACTAGAATTGTCTAAAGCGCATAGTTAAAACCAGTTTTTCCTAGTGAATTCGGGTTTTAACTGAAATCGGGTTATAACGGTAACGGTAAATAATTATTTTGGTTTTAGACCATTTATCAGCGGTAAAAATCTGTAAAACCGTGGAATTGTGAGAATCAACACCGATTTTAATGAAAATTTGAATTTAGGCTCGGTTGACCGTCTTCTTCAAAATCTACCCTATTCCGAACCGGGCTTTTGGCCTGAGGGTGAAAACATTCTCATCTAGGGGATGAAATTTTTTTCAATCAAAATAACTATGGAAGTCGATAGATTGACCAATTCTGAGTAAATTTTGTTATATAAAACTTTTTTGCAAAGTTGATACTTTCCAAAGTATTAGAGATTGAAACTCTGCATTTTTCATTGAAAAAACTCACGTTTTATAACCATTTTACATGAATAACTTAAAAAATTTTGATTGTATAGAAAAAAATATTAAGAACAAAATTGTAGCTAATAAAAAACAAAGAGATTCGCGTCAGAAAGACCTATATATAAACCCAATAATGACTGAGTTATTGCTCTTTAAGGGATGGATATTTTCGCGGAACCTCTAAATAGAGAACCTTCAATCTCAAATAACTTGAATGTGGTGCAATTTTTTGAAAAAACCGAACAGACATCTTTTAAAGGCCATTAAAAAACCTTTCAAATGATCCTGATAAAAGATTTTTGCATAAGGGCTGACTGACTTATATGACGAAAATAAAGTCGCTCCCTGCTTTTTTTTTTAAATGTAACAACTAAACATTACAATCCTAATAAAAATTAATAGCTTCCCACTTGAAATTATATTTATTTAGGTATAATCGATTCGATCCATGTGATCAGATGAAAATAATAAAATACTAGTTCACGAAAAGGATGTCAAAAATGATGGAGAAAGTACTTTGACAGCTCATTAAATGAAGAATTTGACAGACAGCCTGTGGAGTCAACGGAGACAGTTGCAGCAATGGTCACCAAAATAACAAACGGGGAAGTGGCTCAAGCGCTTTAAAAAATAAAGAAAGGAAAATCGGTAGGACTAGATGATATTCCTGGGGAAGTATGGAGAGCATTGGGAGAGACAGGAACAAGGTGGCTAGCAGGTGTGTTTAATAGAATTACGGAAGTAGGACAAATGCCAGACGAATGGAGAAGCAGTATACTACTACCTGTCTACAAAAACAAGGGAGATATACAACAATGTACAAACTGCAGGGCTATAAAACTGCTTAGCCACACGATGAAAATATGGGAAAGAGTAATTGATAGACGGATACGTGAAGAGACCGAAATATCCGAGAATCAATTTGGCTTTATGCAGGGCAGATCAACACCAGACGCAATTTTCATTATAAGGCAGTTGATGGAAAAATAGAGGAGTAAATAACAAACGCTCATATGGTATTCATTGATCTTGAGAAAGCATATGATAGAGTTCCTCGAGAGATTCTGTGGTGGGCACTCAATAAGGTCGCGTTCAGAGTGGACGAGCAAAGAGCAAAGAGCAAAGAGCAAAGAGCAAAGAGCAAAGAGCAACGAGCAAAGAGCAAAGAGCAAAAAGTGCACGTTCAGAGTGGACGAGCAAAGAGCAAAGAGCAAAGAGCAAAGAAGTGCAAATAGCGGGTAGTTACGCTAGACGAGAGTTTAGTTCTTTTCCACTCGGCAGTGTGGATAGGAGCGGTAGGATATTTGCTCTTTACTCTCACAGTAGTCCATGTAGTGAGACCGCTCCCGTCTGAAAAAATTTCCGATTCGGTCTCTTTGTGGATTCCTATTTAAAAATATTTTAAAATTTCCTTTAAACAAATCTGAAGGGTGCCGGGCGGAATTTTTGGGCAGAAATTGTTTAAACAATTTTTTTAAACAAATACAAAAGACCACGTTTTTTGCTCTGGAACATATATTTTTAAGTTTTGTGGGTCATCTAAACAACAAAGGTATCTTGTAAATGTTCTCAAAAATTGATAGTTTTCGAGTTATAGGCAATTTAAAATCTGAAAAATGCGAAAATACCCATTTTCGAGGCCTAAATACTCATATTTAAATTAGTATTTTTGAGGTTGCCAGATACTTAAATTGAAGTTTAAACATTGAGCCTCAAGACTCTGAAGAGTGATCGAGTCTAACCTTAATTTATACCGTTGTTTTTTAATTGTTAAATATGCGTGTTTATTCGATTTTTTGCCGGTGTGGCGCGCTCTATTTCAAAAATCTCCTATTTTCCTCCGAAAATTATTTTTTCTAGATGTTTTGGGATTTTCTAAATAAAATAAGTTTCTTGACATTTTTCTCAAAAGTTAACAGTTTTAAAGCTATAAGCGATTTAAAATCCAAAAATTAGTTTTTTTGTCATTTTTTGGATTTTAAATCGCTTATAACTTAAAACTATTAACTTTTGAGAAAAATGTCAAGAAACTTATTCTATTTAGAATATCCCAAAAAATCTAGAAAAAATAATTTTCGGAGGAAATAGGAGATTTTTGAAATAGAGCGCGCCGCACCGGCAAAAAAATCTGATAAACACGCATATTTAACAATTAAAAAACAACGGTATAAATTAAGGTTAGACGCGATCACTCTTCAGAAGCGAAGCTGAATGTTTAATCATCAATTTAAGTATCTGGTAACCTCAAAAATACTAAAATAAATATGAGTTTTTAGGCCTCGAAAATGCGTATTTTCGCATTTTTCACATTTTAAATCGCCTATAACTCGAACACTATTAATTTTTGGGAAAAATTACAAGATACCTTTTTTGTTTAGAATAACCCAAAAAAACCTAAAAATATATAATAATAAAAATGCTATACATTTTTATTTTATAGTCGTATTACTACGTAGAGTAAGTGCACACCTACATTGCCTACATTGGATCCGATTTTCTCCGATCAGATCAGATCAGATCAGATCCGATCCGATACATAGGGCTTTTCATTCACAGTCATTTGTTTCGAGCTTCTGTCATGTGTCACATAATATTAATTTATCTACGTCATACGTTATTGGTATATAAACAATACAAACCAAAGACGTATGGCGTAGATATATCAATATTATGTGACACATGACAGAAGCTCGAAACAAATGACAGTCGATGAAAAGCCCTATTGGATCCGTCTTTCTCCGATCAGATCAGATCCGATCAGACCGGTTTTCCGGCGAGGGTGCCTACATTGGTTCAGTAATCTTCCGACCACCGACCACCGACAATAAGTTCCGATGAAGATGTGTTGAGATGATGACATTGAATATATTTAAACATGTTAGCTTGCAACCCCCAACTTGCAACCAGTTTGCAACCAACTTGCAACCAGTTTGCAACCAGTTTGCAACCAGTTTGCAACCAGTTTGCAACCAGTTTGCAACCAGTTTGCAACCAGTTTGCAACCAATTTGCAACCAACTTGCAACCATCTTGCAACCAACTTGCAACCAATTTGCAACCAACTTGCAACCAACTTGCAACTAAAATTGCAACTCAACTTGCAACCAATCGGAATGAAACCAAACACTTCTCGATGAGAATAGGAGAAGCTACTCCCGACGTCGGCCGATATCGGATCTGATCTGATCTGATCGGATCGGAGAAAAACGGATCCAATGTAGGCACTCCCATTTAATACTATGGGTTTATTTTTTATTTCGACGTTGGCCGACGTCGGATCTGATCTGATCTGATCGGATCGGAGAAAACGGATCCAATAGGGCTTTTCATTCACAGTCATTTGTTTCGAGCTTCTGTCATGTGTCACATAATATTAATATATCTACGAAATACGTTATTGGTATATACAATAATACAAACCACAGACGTATGACGTAGATATATTAATATTATGTGACACATGACAGAAGCTCGAAACAAATGACAATCGATGAAAAGCCCTATGTAGGCACCCCCATTTAATACTATGGGTTTATTTTCTATTCCGACGTCGGCCGACGTCGGATCTGATCTGATCGGAGAAAATCGGATCAAATGTAGGTGCGGCCTAACTAGGTGCATTTTTCCATTGGAACTTTACCAGCTGCAGACAAAGGATGTGAATTGCATAGTGTAGAATTCCTTCCCTCTCGTCTTCACTGCAGCATCTATTTGACTTGCAAATTGGTCTTGGAGGTGTCACCAGGAAAGTGTACCAATAAGTTTTCAATTTAAAAATCTTTTAGTAATATTTTTAATATTTTCAATATTAATAATTTACTATTAGGATTGAAAACTACTTCGTCTAAAAATATATGTTCCGGAGCAAAAAAACGTGATCTTTTGTATTTGTTTAAAAATAGGTATTTATGAAACAGTTCGTGAAGTATGCTTTTTGCGAACGCACGCGATATTTAGAGCACGAGCGACAGCGGAGCGAGTGCTATACATCGCGTAAGTTCGCAAAAAGTACTTCATGCACAGTTTCATACAATATTTTATCTACTCTACCATAAACAAATAAAAAAACTGTAACTCTTCGTCACTGGAATTCATTTCTATTCTACAATTTTTAGAACTTTGACATTTAAAAATTCTAACTTCTTTCAAACCACAAAACTGTAAAAACTTTTGTCGTAATTTATTGCTCATTATGTCATCACCATGACAACGCCAAAGTTAAGGATATTTGATTATATGAAAGTGTGTTAAAAACAGTGCGAAAAAGTAAGTCCCATTTAAAATACATTGTTACTTCACGCTCACTTTAAACACTTCACGTACTGCTATCTATAATGACAGTTTTCACAAACTAAAAACTTACACGTAACATAACATAGAGTAGATAAAATTGTTTAAACAATTTCTGCCCAAAAATTCCGCCCGGTGCTCTTCAGATTTGTTTAAAGGGGACATTTTTGAATAGGAATTGACAAAGAAACCGAATCAAAAATTTTTTCAGACGGGAGCGGTCTCACTACATGGACCAAAGAAATCAAACTTGTTTGGTTTCGCCGCTTTGCTCTTTGCTAGCACTCTGTGCACCTCCGTTTGCCAGTATGAGTTTGATTTCTCCGCTTTGCTCTTTGCTCTTTGCTCTTTGCTCTTTGCTCGTCCACTCTGAACGTACGCTAAGAAAGGAGTCCCTGGCGAATATGTAAAGATTGCGAGGGATATGTATAAGGGAGTCACGACTAGTGTTAGGACAGGTGTGGGAGAGACTGATAAATTTTGATGTGAAAGTAGGATTGCATCAAGGCTCGGTGCTTAGTCCGTATTTATTCTCATTAGTTTTGGACCAGATAACAGCGAAACTACAGGGTAACATTCCATGGTGCTTAATGTATGCTGATGATGTCGTGTTAGTAGGAAATAGTGAAAGAGACTTAGAAAAAAAAAACTGGAACAGTGGAGACAAGCTCTTGAGGAAAAAGGTTTAAAACTTAGTAGGACAAAGACATAATATTTGGAATGCTCATTTAAAAATGGAGTTACTACAAATAAAATGGTATCTTTGGATGGTGAACTGATTGTAAAGAGAGTTTTAAGAACATTGGATGAGTATTATAGAGTATAGGAGAAATTGATGGAGAGCGATGCAGTAGAAGGATGGCTGGATGGATTAAGTTGAAGGAAGAAGGGGGTGGTGAGCTGTGTGACAGGAAAGTTCCAATGGAGTTGAAGGGAAAATTCTGTAAAACAGCCATAAGGCTGGCTATGATGTACTGAACTGAATGTTGGGCAGTGATAAAGAAAGAGGAACAACGAATGCATGTGGCAGAAACGAGAATGCTTAGATGGATGAGTGGAGTGACAAAAAAGGATAGAATTAAAAATGAGTATATTAAGGGAAGTCTAGGTGTGGCACCCATTGATGCCAAAATGAGAGAGTATAGGTTAAGATGATTTGGTCATATTCAAGGATGGTGGGAGACGATTAGGCAGGACATGTGAGTAAAGGGGAGTAATATTGATATGACCCAAGATAGAATTATGTGGAGAAATGCAATTAGGAAGCCGACCCCGCATAGGGATAAGGCAAAGAGAATGATGATGCGATTTTATTGGTTTAAAATGCTTAGTTTAGAAAAAATAGTTGATTAAATCAAAAATGACATTTTTGAAATAAAAAAAAGTGCAATTTTCTTAATATACCTAAAAATGTTCGTGATACAAAAACAAAAAAGATAAAAATTTTCTCCTACAATTAATATTTGAAACATTTTTTCATATTATGAATACTTTTAGATTTATTTAAGAAAAATAAACTTTTTTTTTTAAATAGAAAAATGTCATTTTCGATTTAATTCACTATTTTTTCTAAACTAAGCATTCCAAACAGGTCAAATTACATGGATCGTATCAATTATACCTAAATAAAGTTAATTTCAGGTAGGAAGCTATTCATTTATTTTAGGATTGTAATGACTAGGGTCTTTCGTTGAAGAGGACATTTAAAAAAAAGCAAGGAGCGACTTTATTTTCATCATAAGTCAGTTAGTTCTTATCCCAAAATCTTTTGCTAGAGCTCATTTAAAAGGTTTCTTAATGAAATTTAAAAGATGTCTCTTAAGGTTTCCCCAAAAATTGCACCACTATTGAGATTATTTGAGATTGAAAGTTCTCCATTTTGAGGTTCTTCAAAAATACACATCCTTTAAATAGCTATAACTCAGTCGTTATTGGGTTTACATAGGTCTTTCCGACGCGAATCTCTTTGTTTTTTTATTTGCTAGAGTTTTGTTCTTAATAATTTTTTTCTATACAATCAAAATTTTTTAAGCTATTGATGATAAGGTGAAAGACAAAAATACTCAATACCTATCAATATATGTAAAAGCAGTCGCAGAGTACATTCTAAATTTACAAAAATATGTTTAATTACTTGTAGGGCAGTCAATGAGGGTATTTGGCTCTGTATTCCCTCCTACTACATCGATTTACTTGATATTTTTAGAGTAAGTAGGGAATAGCTCAAGAAACAAAGTCTACCCTATACCGATATGCGCTTTTATCTTGGGGGTGGTTCCCACCCCTTCTCGGGGGTGGAAAATTTTTTGGTTAAAATAACCACGGAAGTGGCTAGAGAACCTAACTCTACGCAAAAACTGTTTCATAATTTTTTTTGAAAACTCAATACTTTTTAAGTTACTCGTGATTGAAAATTTGCCATTTTCATTGAAAAATGACGCCTTTTTGGACGGTTTTTGCGAATACCTTAAAAACTATGGATCTAACGAAAAAAACTATATACAATATTTTTATAGCTTATAAAAAACAAAGAGATTAGTTTTTCCTAAATCTTCTAGTTATACTACACAAAGAGATATGGTAGGTGAGAAGAGTTTGTTTTTTGGTGCATGCTCAAATTGGTGTATTGAAATAATGGTTGAAAACTTGAAATAACAGAGAAAGGGTCGAGTTTAGGTGTATAACGCTGCCATTACCTTTTGTAGTACTTGAAAAGTCCTTTAAAATGAGCATTATTGAATGTAGTTTACGTTCAAACTAAGCGAGCTATTCTGCAAACAAAATTGATGACTAATGTAGGTTAAAAAAAAATAGAAGTATATTTGTAACCCCTCATACATCAGAATTTAAATGCATCGTTTTCCTTCTACAATACTTTTTATTAAAATGTTATTTCTATGTTCAAAAAGTTGGACGGGTTCAAAATTAATGGTTTTTAAAAAAAATAAGATCAAATTATAGAGCGCATTTTTAAATTTTCCTAACAATCTTTTTTTTCTCCATGTAACTCGAAAATAGAAAGAGATACGAAAAAGAATATCGAACAAAAATGTTGGCTTTTTATAGGCAAAAATTTTGTTTTAGATTTCATTACCTTATCTCTTAATATTTTCAAGTTACATGGGTCAAAAGGAAGATTTTTAAGAAAATTTAATAATGCGCTCTATAATTTGATCTTATTTTAGAAGAAAAACGGTGTATTTAAATTATGGTGGATGAGGAGTAAAATATACCTACTTCTCATTTTTTCTTAAAATACATTAGTCGTCAATTTTTTTTGTAGCATATCTTACTTAGTTTGAAAGCAATCGACATTTAATATTGCTCATTTTAAAGGTCTTTTCAAGCACTAAAAAAGGTATTGGTAGCATTATACACCTAAAATCGACCGTTTCTCTGTTATTTCGATAAATACACGGATTTGAGCATGCAGCAAAAAAACAAACTCTTTTCACCTACCATATCTCTTTTTGTATTATAACTAGAAGGTTTATAAAGGAACAAATCTTTTTGTTTTTTATAAGGTACAAAACTGTTATATAGTTTTTTTAGTTAGATGTATATTTTTTAAGTTATTCGTAAAAAACCTTTCGAAAAGGTGTTACGTTTCAATAAAAATGGCCAATATTCAACCGCGAATAACTCAAAAAGTATTGAGTTTTCAAAAAAAAATTATAGAACAGTTTTTGCTTAGAATTAGGTTCTCTAGCCACTTCCGTGGTTATTTTAACCAAAAAATTTTCCACCCCCGAGAAGGGGTGGGAACCATCCCCAAGATAAAAGCGCACATTTGCATAGGAGATAAGGATATTTCAATTAGGAGATAAGTAAAGGCTATTTCCAAAATTTCATTAAAATCCATGCAGTAGGATATATAATTCGGAGGTAATATCCTATTCTTGCTCCCATTGACTGGCTTAGTGAAAAATATTGATGATTAATTATTTATATGGGAAATAAGCCACAATTAAAATGAAAAAAATAATTTTATTAACGTTTCGACGCCCAAATCCGGTGCCGTTGTCAAAATACAAAATATTACTAAATAAACAAAAATGTTGTTGCTAAGCAAAAAAATTCTTCTAATAATTTATTTAATCTGACTCCGATATATTGGCAATTTAGACATATATTATACATTTTAAAGTAGAAGATGTTTGTGAGTATTTATTATTATTTTTAATATATATAATACATATATTATACATTTTCTAGAGCCAGTTTGTCGATGATCCGGGAAAGGTTGC
Source organism: Diabrotica virgifera virgifera (assembly GCF_917563875.1). Classification (NCBI taxonomy): domain Eukaryota; kingdom Metazoa; phylum Arthropoda; class Insecta; order Coleoptera; family Chrysomelidae; genus Diabrotica; species Diabrotica virgifera. The sequence goes on along the minus strand of NC_065443.1, from coordinate 286,846,657 downwards.
AATTTCACAGGTCAAATTTATTTTTTATCGAACAAGACATCGTAAGTATTGAAGATTTACTTTTCGGAATGATATCAAATTCTGATTTTGATCGAATTATTTTTAGTTTACACATAATTTATGAAAATTCATATCAGAAACAAAGAAATATACATTTAAATAAATTTAATAATCTTTTAGAACAAAACAGTTTACATACTTTTGATAACCTAAATAGAAATAATGACATATTAGCGACAGTTGTCAATCTACCAAATAGACATTTAAATGCAACGGAAAATTTGGTATTGTCAAAAGGTTTAAACTATGCTGTTACTCATCCATCTATTCCAAAATTAGACATAATCAGCTCAGTGGAGAAAATATCCCAGTGCCTACCAACTCATGAAAAAGAACAATATAGGGTACTATGTAAGCTTGAATTGGAAAAGTCTAATCAAATTAAACAGAACATCAGCAAAGAGGAAATGAAAGCTTTAAAAACTTTAAGAAATGATGACTCCATAACAATCCTACCAGCGGATAAAGGCAATGCAACTGTAATAATGAATAAAATACAATATGAGGACAAAATTACAGATCTAATTACAAATGGACCTTATAGCAAATTAACGAAGGATCCAACGAAGACACTGGAAAACAAAATATATAGAACTTTATTCAAATTTAAAAATGATCTAACATACTATCAAAGAAAATTAATGACACCTCACTACAGTAAGACACCACATTTTTATGGAGTGCCGAAAATTCATAAAGCGAACATACCACTTAGACCCATTTGTAGTACCATCAATTCTCCTTGTAGTGAACTATCAAAATTCTTATTAAACATTCTAAAACCATTTGCTAATAATGATGACACTTTTATAAAAAATACAAAACATTTTTTAAACAAATTATCAACTATTGAATTTAATCCAAATAATATTTTAGAAAGTTTTGACATAAACAGTTTATTTACAAATGTACCATTAGATAAAACTTTAAACATAATGAAATCGAAATTAGAGAATGATAATACATTGGCAACTAGGACAAGACTAAATGTATCAGCTATAATGGAGTTATTGACATTATGTACCAATAATACCTATTTTCAACTAAACAATGAATTCTATAAACAAAATTTTGGTCTAGCAATGGGTTCTTCTTTATCTCCATTATTGGCTAATATATTTATGGAGGATTTCGAAACTAATATTATTTCTAAACAAAATTTAAAACCCACAGTATGGTGGAGATATGTAGATGATGTGTTTTCAATATGGCCTCATATATCAGAATTGTTGGATACGTTCCTGAATATTACAAACGATCAAGAAGAGACAATAAAATTTACAATGGAAAAGGAATACAATAACAGCCTACCTTTCCTCGATGTGTTGATCTCAAAGAAGGATATTGGATATGAGACTCAAGTGTATAGAAAATCAACACACACCAACAGATACCTCAATTACAAGTCAAATCACAACATCAACGTTAAAAAGGGAATCATTAAATCCTTATATGATAGAGCCAAAATTACTTGTTCTAACGAAAATTCCTTTTTAGCAGAAAAACAATTGTTAACATCTGTTTTATTAAAAATTGATTATCCTTTATCGTTTATAAATAAGGAATTGTCAAGATTGGATCGAATGGAACAGAACAACTTAGAACGGGATCCTACAACATTCACAAGAAATAATACGAGGAAAATATCAATACCATATATAAACGGACTATCCTAGAAACTTAAAACAATAGGAAATAAATTCAACATTTCAACAACATTCAAAACAACAAACACATTGAGATCTATTCTATCTAAAACTAAACCTAACAATGATCAAGAAAGAACAAAGAATTGCATTTATAAAATACCTTGTGAATGCGAACAATTTTATTTAGGTGAGAGATCAAGACCATTAGACGTTAGAATAAGTGAACATCAATCTTATATTAAAAATAGAGAATTTGATAGATCTCAAATATGTCAACACGCATGGGATAATGAACATAGAGTTCAGTGGAGAGATTCAAGTATAGTCCTGAAAGAATCAGATAGTAAAAAGAGAAAAATCAAAGAAGCGGCTCTAATTCTGCTAAATGAAACCAATTGTGTCGCAAATTCCTCGGTAGAATGCAGTAGGATGTGGTTGCCCATACTGAAAGAGGAAGTCAACAGAAAGAAAATACCAAGATTAGTAAGTCAATAACATCGAGCTGGTACATATTTTATATTTTAGTATTACTTATATATCTAGTATTATTAATATTATTTATAATTTAAACATGTTACAAGTCAGAATTTGGTATTATTTTTTGAGAGTAAATTAAATGTAAGACCAAATACTTACGATGTCGGGATAGTATCACAGGTTTTTCCTGGTTTTCCCTTGTGATTTACTATGAAGTCTCTAACGCGAGAATTTTACTGTCGTTGCATTTGGTTGTCTTTTTAAAGACAGATCACATGCTATAATTTTTTTGTGACGGATATTCTTGAGTTGGGGTTGATTTCATGTAATCGAATGAACTATCTTTCAGTAAGTCGTCCCAGGAACGCAACTCATAAATATTGGCAATATCATTTTAAAGTCTTCTACTTTAAAAATGTATAATATATGTCTAAATTGCCAATATAGCTGAGTCAGATTAAATAAATTATTAGAAGAATTTTTTTGCTTAGCAACAACATTTTTGTTTATTTATTAATATTTTGTATTTTGACAACGGCACCCGATTTGGCGTCGAAACGTTAATAAAATTATTTTTTTCATTTTAATTGTGGCTTATTTCCCATATAAATAATTAATCATAAAAATGCCACAAGGAAATAGCTTCAGAACAACATTAAAAATATTGATATTTTAAACAATCTGTAAATATTTTGTAAACCCCATATACAAATTGTAAAATATGACATTTTTAACTAATTGCGAACCTAATAATTAATCAAAAATAGTGTTTAGATTTAAGTGCATATCTATAGGTATATTAATTATAGTACAGCTAATAATTAAAAGCGGTTGATGTTGTTATCAATATAGAAAAAACATTTGGTTAACAATAATACGCGACGCTGCCTTTTTCTGTTAACTAGGGATTGCAATCCGGTATGGTTTCGAATCCGGCCGGATCCGGTCGGATTTACGATAATCCGGCCGGATCCGGTCGGATCCGACCGGATTGGCAGTATACCTGATTATATTTGCAATTTGCGGTATTGCCATTGGCACTGGCAAGATACACTAAGTAAAGTATTATATATGATTTAAAACATAAAAACATAAATAAAACATTAATTTTTGCATAAGAACATAAACTTTTTATACTTTAACTATAATTAATAAACAAAAACAAACACATAATTAAAAAAGTCAATTTGATTTTTGCATTTGAAAATATGAACGAAGGAAACATATTGTATTAATTGTGTCGTCTCCTAACCTACTTCTTAAAGAAGTACAAATATATCCTGCAGCCGAGAAGGCCCTTTCTGCCTCAACACTAGTTGGCTTAATGGTCAATAAATAGTTATATAGAAGGGTTAAATACGTTCCTTTTATTCCATCTAATTCGTAACATGTCATTTCCCTTTGTAATATTTTTTCAAAATCGAGGGCTGTTTTGTAATTTGTTTGCTTGCCGTATTTGTAATCTTTCATTTCGTGATTGATTTGATTTTCTAATTCTTCTTTTAATGTTAAATTAGTTTTCACCAGTTCGGAATCTGAATCAGAGCTGCCATCTTCTTCTTCCGAAGTTTTTACATTTTCCTCATCATTTGTTGTAAGTCTCTTTAAAATTTCTGTCATTTTATGTCGCATGAAAGTTTTCTTTGGCATGAAAAATGTATCATCAGATTGTTTTGAATATTCATTATACTTTGCTGGATTTTGTAAATAAATTAATATACCGGTCATAAAAGTCAGTTTTCACGTAATGTGTCTGCTAATTCGCCACTGAAGGTCGTGCCTTGTTTGTTTAATTGTTCTAAAATAAATTTTAAGGTTGTATCTGCAGTCAGAAGGGTAGACTCTCGTCTGCTTAATGCTTCTACAGCCAGTTTACATGGCTGCAGACTGTCAATTAAACCTTTAATTGATGACCATTCATGGTTTGTAAATTTGATACTGGATTTTATGTCAATTAAATATTTTTCGATACACTGTTTAAGCTTAAAAATCTTTCGACCATAGCCAGAAGGCTGTTCAAGCGTGTGCGGCAATCTAAGACAAGGCATAATTCTTTACCTATTTCTTCTTTTACATACTTTTGGAGGTACGTATCATATTTGATAGGCGATACAGTTTGATTTCGAGACCATATTCAAAATTCTATAGGAAAATAACTCTTTCCGTAGTTACCGGACCGGATCCGGCAAAATTTGCCGGATCCGGTAGTGGTGAAAAAATACCGGATCCGCCGGATTACCGGATCCGCCGGACCGGATTGCAATCCCTACTGTTAACCTCTAAATTTTACCATTTCGGAATTCTGATTATAATAAAGGAAAAAACTTACGCTAGAGCCTCAGAGTTCTGGTCCATGTGTATATCAGCAATTGTCATGGGATCAGACATCTTAGAAATGGCCCCATTTAGAGTGCTGTTGATAATATCGCCTATAAAATCTCTTAGTTGCTCCTCCGTTTCTAAAATAAAACAAAAATGATAAAACTGCTCGCCAATACTTAAAGTTATTTCTAATAGTCCAACAAAGTATTTTCTATTAAAATTTGGATACTTTTAGACTCAATTGACGAACGAGCAATACATACATGAAATACATTTATAGACACACTGAAATACTTCTTCAATTGCATTTGTAGAACTGGCATAATACCAAAAGAATGGTTCACATCTACAGTTATAACTAGGGAGCGGATTTTATGCTAAATGCATATTGCATGCATATTTCTCATATTTGAGAACTTTACTAAATTTTGCATATTTTTAAAGAAACATGCATATTTTGTGCATATTTAAAAACATTAAGGTCCAAAAAAAATTAAATTTTTTAATTCGACACAAAGTATTTCCCCGCACAGGCTGTCGTCGTATCTATTAATTCGAGAACTACCTGAAGAGAGACGGTTCATTCACTGCCTTTTCAATGTTTCTTAGAAACTACCCGATCTTTACACAAAGTACTTATATAGTGCTTATAGTACGCCGTTATAAAATGATTGTAGGATGTTAAAATGAAGAAGGATGGTTTACCGGGAAATCCGAATTTTTTTACTTTTATTATATTTAGTACAATTTGTATCCCAATTTAGTAGGTATAGTCCGTCCGCTATAACTTTTCCCATGCGGTACGATTCATTTTCAATAAAATTAAGTCAAAACAGAAAGTGAAACGTACGCCGATATGTGTAGTATATAGTATACAGTATACAAAATGTATATACATATCGACGTTCGTTTCAATTTATGTTTTGACTTAATTTGATTGAAAATGAATCGTACCGCATGGGAAAAGTTATAGCGGACGGACTATACTTACCTATAATTCTGGTGATTCTTTTAAATCCCCTATTATTAAGAGAATTTACACCTTTAAACATAGTTTTACGATTTTCTAACGGAAATTGAAATATTCATGCTTTAGATATCCCGTCTTTGAATGGCTTTAAAACTTTGGAGGACATATGAGGGGTGTAAAATCAAAGGCGGCAATCTCCACTTTTGCATGTTTTGAGTTAGGGACGCCATGTGTTGCGTTTTTTATTATCTGTTAGATAAAACTATTTGTAAAAACCAAAAGCGGCCTTAACTGTATACAAATCGCAGTGAAAAATTCATGTTAGGATCAAAAGCGGCAATATCCATAGCTGAGTGCGTACCAAACACGGCAATCTCCGCTGCGGTCCAATAAGAACCACGTTGCGCTCGGACGTGATCCACTCTGAATGTCGTGAACTCTGTCGAAACCTCTGAATGTATACCCGAACTTCCGGATATTTTGGTTTACGTGATATGCATTTAAATTGCTTTTAAATTATTGTTGAATATCAAAATATATTTTTCTTCACTAAGTACCTGGCACAATGATGTTTAATTAGTTTCAAAACTGGTAATATTCTTATAGATCATTTTCATATCAGTCAATCTACTAGCGTTGCAAACAAAAGCGGCAATCTTCAAACAAAAATATTTAAAAAAAGGAAAATAAATAATTTCTTAAGCTCCTCCTTCTGGACATCCGATCATAAACCAAATTTTATATGATTCTTATCAGTTTTATTGCGTTAATTTAATTTTGCTAGTTTCTACAGTTTTTCGCGGTTTCCCAAAATTATGGAAATGGGAGATTGCCGACTTTGATTTTACACCCCTCCTATGCGAAATTTTTAATGGAAATTTTGAAATTGATTTTGGTGCAGAATTTTCGGCTTTAACAAGTTATTTTAAATACGCCCCAATTACTTCAGTTGATGTTGAAAGGAGTTTTTCAAGTTATAAAAATATTTTATCTGATCAAAGAAAATGTTTCCTCGTAAAAAATTTCGAAAAACACATTGTAGTGAATTATAATCGAAGATATATATATATATATATATATATATATATATATATATATATATATATATATATATATATATATATATATATGTATAGTGATATTGTTGTTTTATTGTAAAAAATGCCCCCCCCCTATAAAAGAACCCCCTAGAATAGAATAGAACAGAAAATTTGTGGTTTCTCGAAATGCGCATTTTTTGAATTTTTGTGCATATCTTGCGCATATTTCGTAATTTTTTACTGCATAAATATGCGCATATTTCATCAAAATTGATCGCATATAAATCCGCTCCCTAGTTATAACCATCCCAACAAATCAAACTCCAATGAAATAAGCCATGTGTTAACAAGTTTAAGCAGCAATATGAGTTTACAAAACAGTCATCAGACCAATAATGACATACGCAGCAGAAACACGACCTAATACAGAAAGAACAAAAGGAATGCTAGAAAGAGCAGAGATCAACACCCTTCGAAAAATCAATGGTAAGACACTATAGAATAGAGCTAGAAGTGAAGATATACGAGGGAGATGCAAGGTGGACAACATTAATAACTGGTAAAAAATAGAAGAGTAGAATGGAACGACCACATAAGCCGAATGACAACAAATAGTAATAGTAGTAAGGACGGCGAGAGACGGTTCCCCAATAGGAAGACGATCAGTGGGAAGACCACGAAAATTATGGAATGACACTTACTGTAGGCACATTGAAAAACCGACAGAGTCATGTATACAAAAAAGAAGAAGATATGTTAATACTGTTTCTCAAAATCGTATACAACAAACTATATGGTAGGGGAGCCCAAGCGGGGATTTTTGCAGTTATTCGAGCGCGAATTATGAATGTTCTTGGGAAAAACACTTTTTTAAAAACTTTTTTTATTTCGACAAACAAAGATTTTAGTTAAAACTCAATAATTTAAAATTAGACTTTACTTTAACATTTAAATCAGACCTTATTTAGAGATTTTTATCAGACTTTTATTATACACTTAAATCAGACTGAAAAAAATTGATTTTTATATGGTCTTTTATAATGTTTATTATTGCTGAATTGCTGTTCCAATACGTCGCAATTAATTCCAGAATCTTCAACGCTGCGACGCGGCGGTAGCCTCGTGTTGATTCCACGTGGTAGAATATACTGGATGGTAGCGGTCGTTGTACTATAACTCGCGTCAGATTATCATATGGGTAGAAACCCCAAGCCCCGCAGATAAACCTCTACCATATATTGGCTCTTAACACAGGGGAGTTCGTTAAGGGGGGCCCGAAAAAAAAATCCTTAAAAATACTCGAAATTGTCAGATTAAGTTAAGATAAGTTAAGGACATGCAAAACAGTGTATATTTCAAAAATCTGACGATTTGAGCGGGGCGTAAGGAAATGGGCGAGTTAAAAAGTTTCACAAAAAAGCGAATAATTCGCGAAATTTAAAATTTAAAATACAAATCCCGCGATATTTCGCAAAATAAACATTAGATCGAAAAACTACAAAATACACTTAATCAATATTTTTGAAAAATCTATCGAATGGTACCAAACACGACCTCCCACGGAGTTGGGGTGGGGGTTACTTTAAAATCTTAAATAGGAGCCCCAAAATGTTTATTCCACATTTGGATTCTTTACGTAAAAATAGCAACTTTTATTCGAAACATTTTTTCAAATTATGGATAGATGGCGCTATAATTGGAAAAACGATTGTTGGAAATGGAAAGTTAAATTAAAAATGGAAAGTCCCCACTAAAATGGAAAACTTTACTAAACTTTTTTTGGGTTTAGGGCCTATTCTTCACAACCCAATAGGTCCCCAAAGCGCTCGAGTGACTGCACATTTAGCATACTTCGCTCCCCTACTAATATTATTTTTCCAAACTTGAAGAAGACATCGGACACACCCAATTTGAATTCAGAAAAGGTTTGAAAAAAAAAGGAAGCCCTGTTTGCATAAAATATAGTCACACAACGATGCCTAGATGTAAATATGATCCAAGATGTCTATATAATATGCTATATTTGCATAGGTATATTAAAAACAAGCTTTATTCTTTTTTTCTCAAATTTTATCTTCACTTCCTTTCTAAGCCCATGGTTTTTTTCTTTATACATCAGCATTGGTTAAATTTTTCATCTCTGTTGTTTATGTTGTTTCTAAAGTTTCCTAAAATTTTCCCAGATCTCTTTAATGTTGTCAACCTTTAATACTTCGTCAACAGCAATCTTTCTTGATGTTCTTTTTTGGTACAGGTATTGTGTGGATTCATAAATTAGCCCTTCTATATCTTTCGTCGGTGATATAGTCTTAGTTTTTTATGTTTATATTGATTCTTATTGGACATAAATATGAGATTGTGGTTTCTTACAACGTAAATTGAGGGGACCATATGCTAAGGGGTACAAGTGACAAGATATTGAAAAATGAGTTAAGCGCATAAAATAATATGTACTACATAGATAGTAGTAAAAATTTAGTGACAAAGAAATAGAGTTGAATTAAACTACTTACAAAATATTCGAAAAGAGTTGGTGGCAAACCGGTGTAACTACATTTGTATCCTTTGCCTCTAAGGTGTTGGATATTATTTTTACTGAATCATTTAGCATCTTTGTAAATCGTGCTCTTAAAAAACTGTCCAAAATTAGTTAAAGAAAAACACAAAATGTACCAAGTAATGTTTCATAAATAAAAACGTTTAATTTTTACGTAATTTTTCTTTTATTTTAAGAATTTAAGAAATTCGTAAGGTACTTAAGTGGCAAAGAGAAACAAGTGCAAAATTTGAAGCAGAGAGGTACAAATGCGAACATTTTTTCCCAAATTTCAAATATTTTGAATGAAAATATATACTATAACTTTACAAAAGCTTTTACAATTAGATAATTAAAAGGTATAAAATTAATTCAAAATAAGTCCATAATAGGTCTGGATCCCGCGTATGAAAAAAAAGTTGATTAATAGCAAGCTAAAAATTTGTTAGTTGCTTAAGGGTGTCTAGTCGGACAAACTTTGATATATGGGAACACTGGAACAGGGGCAGTTTTAATTGCGGAACAGGTTAAAAATTTGGAATCGTCAGACCACGAAAACGGCACATTTATTTTGTCCGACAGAACAGACCTAAACTCTCCGAACAGAGATTAAACTCTCACGCAAAAATCAGACTGCTATTTATCACCAAATGGGCGTTTTAATGCGTGGAACATGTAGAATATGTCAAATGACAGGAATTATGACAGGTGATAAATAGCAGTCTGATTTTTGCATGAGAGTTTAATCTCTGTTCAGAGAGTTCAAGTCTGTTCTGTCGGACAAAATAAATGTGCCGTTTTCGTGGTCTGACCGTTCCAAATTTTTAACCTGTTCCACAATTAAAACTGACCCTGTTCCAGTGTTCCCATATATCAAAGTTTATCCCACTAGACACCCTTAAGCTATTTACAAATTTTCAGCTTGCTATTAATCAACTTTTTTTTCATACGCGGGACCCAGACCTATAAGTGATTAATTGGCTGTAGAATTTACTATATAAATTTAACTTTGACTTCGTTTTTCTCAATTAAACCATTTTGTCACTTGTACCCCTTAGCATCTAATCCCCTCAATTACTTTTTGATAGTGTATTCTTCTGATTAATATAACGTACTTTATTATTGATATTTTTTCTCGTATATTGGTAAAAGTATTAGTCCTGTCGCCAGGGGGGGTACAACGGCCTCCTTTATTCAGATGGACTTACCCAAGTTTTTTTCATGTATTTTGACCCGTAGAATACGAATTTTTTGGGTAACAGTTGATCCGGATGTCGATAAGATTGTTATTGACCAAGAACTTGAGGAATTACATAACCGCGATCTCTCGCAAAACAAAACATTTTTTGGGTCATTCTAAGCAAAACATGTTTCTACAATTTTTTTCGTAGGATGGCTAGTTTTCGAGATAACCGCGGTTGAACTTTCAAAAAATCGAAAAATTGCAATTTTTGAACCCGAATAACTTTTGATTAAAAAACAAAATAGCCAGTCTGTTTACCGGATTTGAAAGTGTAAGTCAAATTATATCGGTTTTAATTATTTGCATTTCAAAAACTTTATTTTTTTATTGTTTAACAAAGCTATAAACACATAGTGTTTCCCGTGCCTTTACATGCATTTTAACGCATGCTACGTAGAAATAGCCTCGATTGCACTAGTACCTATTCTACCTACTCGTTAGATTTTAAATGAGAAATCATAGAAAACATCACTCACGCACTAGGTGTTTGTAGCTTTGTTTAACAATAACACAATAAATTTTTAGCAATGCAAATAATCAAAACCGATATAATTTGACTTGAACTTTCAAAGGCGCTAAGCAGAATTGCTATTTTATTTTTTAATCAAAAGTTATTCGGGTTTAAAAATTGCAGTTTTTCGATTTTTTGAAAGTTCAACCGCGTTTATCTCGAAAACTGAGCATCCTACGGGAAAACTTGTTAGAACATTTTTTACTTAGAATGACCCAAAAAATACAAAAAAATGTTTTGTTTTGTGAGAAACCTCTATTATGTAATTTCCTCAAGTTCTTGGTCAATAACAATCTTATCGACATCCGGATCAACTGTTACCCAAAAAATTCGTATTCTACGGGTCAAAATACATGAAAAAAACTTGGGTAAGTCCATCTGAATAAAGGAGGCCGTTGTACCCCCCTGGCGACAGGACTATATGAGAAGTTAAATCTCTTGGCTCCTATATAACGCAAAATGGAACAATATATCGAGAAATTGCCCACAGGATAGATGTTGGTTGGTTTACTGGAAATGAATGAGCGGAGTACTCTGTGATCGAAAAATCAGAGAATTTTCTATATTGTGAAATATAAAGGTACTTTACTGTTGAGCCAAATTAATATTTTAACATTTTACTCTTGAGCGAAACTTTTTAACATACCTCGTATAAGGTGGATAAAATATGATATCTGATGGTTGCATCTTAGTTTTTAGAGCATGCAGAGATGCATCATTAATTTATGAAGAATAACTTTTTTCGTAAAATTAGCAATAGAAAAATTTTCCATATGGTTTCCAGTTACGTAGACACACTGTATAAAAATAGTAATTATACGTACCAAACTGTTGTGCAAATTCATTTGAATTAAGATACTCAATTGATGGCATTGCCACAACGGCACAAGCCAAAGCCAAAAGCACTAAAAATTGTTTCATTTTGTTATGTAAAAGTGTTCGAAGAACTGAAATTACTGATTTTTTGATAATTTTTATATGTTTTTTAACAATTTTTTATCTTTTTTATTTTTATCTTTGTCTCGAGTACCTTCATTTAAATAACAAAGAATATTTTAAAGATATGTTATGTTTGGTTTGGGGATATCAGTAGAAAGTAAGTTAGGTTTTTATTATTATTAAATATACATAAGAAGATCATCATTTGCGAAAGCCCCGGTTGTAAAGGCTCAACTGCGCAAAAAAGGTAATGGACTTAATCAATTAATTAACTAATTAATCAAGTTTAAAAAAATAAAAAAAATATCATTGACCCCAAGGAAGACTATAACCTAAAATGGGAAATCTTAAAAAAACAATGTTGAATCCAACAAAGGAAAAAGGAGAAATATTGCATCTGACAAAGGAGAAATAAATATTATCGATACCAAGGAAGACTCGAACCACAAATGGGAAACCTTAAAAAAGACAATACTTAATACAACAAAGGAAATCTTAAAGAGGAAGAAAAACATTAATAAAGTATTGACATAAATGATACATACAACTGATTGCAGCACTAGAAATGGAAATAAGTAGCACCAAATATCAGCATAAAGATGTACACAAAATAACATGGTTAAGACCTGGAACTAATACCGGAAACCAAATCGATCACATTCTGATAAAAAAAACAAGCGAAGTCAATAAATGATGTACGATCATAATATAGAGGAGCGAACATAGACTCCGACCACTTCCTGGTGATTGCAAAATGCAAAATTAAGGCAAAACCAAAAGAAACAAGAGTAGCGAAAAAGAAATGGAACATACAAAAACTGGAGGAGACAAAGAAGAACTTAAAAGAGGAATGGATGGATGGAAAAGAATTAAACAAGTCATAGAAAAGGCAGCGGATACAGAAATTGGCACAACAAGAAACATCAGAAGAAATGCATGGTTTGACCAGGAATGTAGAGAACAAATAGAAAGAAAGAATAAAGCCAGATTGAAATGGATAAACTCAGGAACAGCAGAAGATATGGAAACATACAGGAGAGCAAGGACAATAGCAAAGCAAATATGTAAAATGAAACAGAAAAGAAAATTAGAAAAAATAATGATGGACATCGAAAGAGAAAACATGAGAAATAATTCTAAACCACTATATAATTACTTAAAATCAGGAAAAAAACCAAAACCGATGGTAGCCATAGAAGAAGACATTTGGATAAGACATTTCGAGGAATTATATAAAGCAACAGGTGAGATGATACAGGAAGGGGACATAATAAGGATAAGACAGGACGCGCAGGAATGCAAGGAACCTACAGACGAAGAAGTAGCAGAAAGTATCAAGAAGATCAAGAACAGAAAAGCAGCGGGTTATGACAACATAAACGGAGAACTCATCAAATATGGTGGAGAAGCTCTAACTAGAAAAATACATGAATTAATGTTTACGATTTGGAAAGAGAAAAGAATGCCAGAAGAAGACGAAAACGGGAATAATTATAACGATACCCAAAAATGGAGACCAAAAAATATGCAAAAACTATAGAGGAATCACCTTGCTAAATGTGACATATAAGGTCATGACGGGAATAATAAAGAACAGACTAGCAGAGCATACCGAAAAAATCATAGGAAATTACCAATATGGATTCAGAAAAGAAAAATCGACGATAGACGCTATTCACATAATAAGACAAATCACGGAAAAAGCATATGAACACAACATGGAACTGCATATGATTTTTGTGGATTTTAAACAGGCCTTCGATAAACTAAAAAGAGGAGAACTAATAGAAGGTCTAACACGCATAAAAATACCAGGCAAATTAATAAAGTTAATAAAAATGACAATGAAAGAGGCACAAGCATTAATAGATTTAGGTAAAAAAACAACGGAGATTAGGGTCCAAAACGGAGTCAGACAAGGGGATGCCCTCTCAACTGAGTTATTCATTACAGCTCTAGATTGTGCAATAATAGAAGCAACAAATAACAGAATAATTAATAAAAATGCAGTACAAATATTAGGTTATGCAGATGGTATCTTTATAATAGCCCGGGACAAAAGATAATTAATTAAGGTATTCTCTGAAATAGAAAAAGGGGCAAAAAGAAGAGGACTAGACATAAATATGGAAAAAACAAAGTACATGAACGCAAGCAGATTCAAGAAAACAAGACTAACACAAATGATAATAGATAATTACAGATTTGAGGAAGTAGATACATTCAAATACTTGGGAACGATGGTTAGTAGAAATAATGAAATAATAGACCTGAAACAGAAACTACAAGCAGGAACTAGAGCTTTACCACAAAAATAAAAAAATAATAAAAGATAAAAAATTAAGCAGAAATACAAAGATGCAAATATACAGGGTGTAACAAAAATACAGGTCATAAATTAAATCACATATTCTGGGACCAAAAATAGTTCGAATAAACCTAACTTACCTTAGTACAAATATGCACACAAAAAACGTTACAGCCCTTTGAAGTTACAAAATGAAAATAGATTTTTTCGAGTATATCGAAAACTGTTAGAGATTTTTTATTGAAAATGGACATGTGGCATTCTTATACAAGGAGCATCTTAAAGAAAAATTATAGTCAAATTTCTGCACCCCATAAAAATTTTATGGGGGTTTTCTTCCCTTAAACCCTTCTAAACTTTTGTGTACGTTCCAATTAAATTATTGTTGTGGTACCATTAATTAAATTCAATATTTTTAAAACTTTTTTGCCTCTTAGTATTTTTTCGATAAGGCAGTTTTTATCGAGTTGCGGCTTCTTTTTTAATATGTTTACATAAAATTTTTATGAGGGTTTTGTTCCTTTAATCCCCCCAAATGTTTGTGTACGTTCCAATTAAACTATTACTGCGGTACCATTAGTTAAACACAGTGTTTTTAAAACTTTTTTGCCTCTTTGTATTTTTTTTTTGATAAAGCATCTTTTATCGAGATGTGGCTTCTTTTTTAATATGGTTCAAAATATACCTAAAAATGTAAATCATAAATAAATTTTCATGTTATTACCAAGTCTCCATAACCGTACTTAACCACATACAAATATGTGGTGGATTTGACAAATATTCAAAATATCTCGATAAAAACTGACTTTTCGAAAAAGTACTAAGAGGTAAAAAAGTGTTTAAAACATTGTGTTTAACTAATGGTACTACAATAATAATTAAATTGGAACGTACATAAAAGTTTAGGGGGATTTAAAGGAACAAAACCCCCATAAAATTTTATGGAGTGTCCAAATTTCACTATAATTTTTTCTTAAGATACTACTGCCATAAGAATGCTACGTGCCCATTTTCAATAAAAATTTTTTAATAGTTCTCGATATATTGGAAAAAATCGATTTTCATTTTGTAACTTCAAAGGGCTGTAACTTTTTTTATGTGCAAATTTGTACTAAGGTAAGTTAGGTTAAATCGAACTGTTTTTGGTCCCAGAATATGTGGTTAAATTTATGACCTGTATTTTTGTTACACCCTGTATAAGGCCAGTGGTAATGTATGCCATAAAAACCAACACCCTAACGTTAAAAGGAGAAGAACAGCTGAAAGTATTTGAAAGAAAAATAATGCGCAACATTCTGGGACCAAAAGTAGTAAATGAAAACGAAAGAAGACCCTGGATGAACCACGAAATAGAACAATGGATGGGAGGAGAAAACATAGTGAAAGAAGCAAAAGCACGAAGAATAAGGTGGTATGGTCATATAAGTAGAAAAATTGAAGATAATCCCATTAAAGTTATTACCAACTGGATACCCCCTGAGACAAGAGCACGAGGCAGACCAAAAGCAAGGTGGAAAAAGCAAGTCGAAAACGACTTAAGAGTTATGGGAATTCGAAACTGGAAAAAAAGACTGAGAACCGAAATGAGTGGAGAAAAGTAGTGACGGAAACGAAGACACACCAGAAGCTTTGACGAGGCAGATTAGAAGAAAAGTGGACTGATCCCCCATGTCTTAACGGATCATTAAAGTGAAAAACAGCTATAACTTCCACAGGAGTGTACAGCTTATATACATACAATAGTAATGATAAGATACAGCAACTGATACAGAAGATACAGCAATTAATGGAACGATTTACCAAAAAATTACCATCCAATTGTACTTCGAAGTATGGTTTATAACTTTTTAAAAGAATAACAGAATAACAGAATAACATAATTAGCCAAACAACACATCGACATATACCTGTGGAGTAAGTAGAATTTCGACCAAACCGCACCTACACAGAAGAAATCACTGACTAATTTATAATAGAAGGAGGCTTCTAAAAGAAAATAAAAATATCTACCGTTTTCATTGATTTATCAGCAGCATACGATACCGTTGGGGACAAGAAGTAACAGATAAATTAATGCAAGTGATTCCAACCAGAAGGATCACTAATACTATTAATGCTATCCTATGCCACAGAAGTTTTCAAATCATCATGGGCGAAAAGGATAATATTCAAATGAAACTGACCAATGGCATCTCGCAAGGATTGGAGCTGGTCCCCTACTTTTTAGCTTTTATATTGCAGACATACCCGAAGCCACATCAAAAAAGTTTGGATATTCAGACAACTGGGCGTTTAGTACGAGTCATAAAGAATTAAGGACTACTGAGCAGTAGCATTAACAAAAGAACTTTTAAAAATCGACTTTGAAGACTGAGATCATGACTAAGCCATACTAAGCACCCCAAATATCTAGGTATGGCACTCGACAGAACATCTTACAAAGGCGACTGTAGAACTTAGAACACGAAATAATATTCTGCAAAAGTTATGCAGTACTACATGGAGTTCCTCAGCGACTACTAGTCAAGAGAAATAAGATTTTTCTCGTGACACATCCCCCTCCAAGCCGAAACCAAATTTTTTCATTAGTATGGACATCTATATTAATAACCTATATGTTTCCTTCAGCCGATTTTGATGATATTCATAATTAAAAACAAATGAAGGTCAAAAAACGGTAAATTTTCGCTTTTTTTGTCTATTACTAAAAATTGAAGCATTCTAAACAAATTTGACGAAATTGAGTTGACGCATTAGAAATCCCCAATATAACGGTTATTTTTCGAGATACTGACCATGGGCGGCGAATGGCTAATTTTGGTCTTAGATTATGTTTTTGACGGTGCTGAAAACGAAAATGAAATTTATTTTAAATTTTAGGTGGGGAGATATTGTCGAAATCGCAATTGTACCCTAAAAATAAAAAAAAAAGTGAAATCACGTTTTTTTGCGTTTTACTCGCTATAAGTCTGGTTCATTTTAATATTTTTTTCTAAGGTTTGTACACTATAATATGTTGCTCACTTTTTTTAAGACATTGGTATCTATCTTAAGCTTTTAGTATTATACTGGTAAAAGTTATGAATTTATTAAAGTACAAGGTGCAGATTTGTGAATTGCAAAGATTAATCACAGAAGTTGAGTTGTAAAATTTGAAATTTATCTTAATAATTACGTTTATGTTAAAACATAGAGTACAAAGAAGTTTTCTGGAAAGTTTTAGTTACAAATGTTTTATAGAAAAAAAAAAAAAAATGGCTTAACTTTTAATATAGACGTTATACATCCCCAAAATAGCGCTTATTTTTCGAGATACTGACCATGGTCGGTAAATGGCTAATTTTGGTCTTATTTTATGTTTTCGATGGTGCTGACAATAAAAAAGAGGTTTATTTTGAATTTTATGTGAGGGAACATTGTCAATATCGCAATTTTAACCTAAAAATGAAAAAAATAATGAAGTCACGTTTATCTCGCTACAACTCTGTTCTATTTTAAATTTTTTTCTGAAATTTCTACAGCATATATATATTTCTCACCTTTGTCAGACTATGAAAGAAACTGTAGTCTTTAAGTCTTTTCTTTATAAAAGTTATGAATTTTTAAAAATCAAAGGTGCAGATTCGTGAATTGCAAAGTTAAATCGCAAAAATTAAGTAACAAAATTTAAAATGTATCTATACCTCGTCCAATTTACTTACCGTTGCACGTCATCCGCGCTATAGCCTGTGACACGATACCAACACGAAATATCTAGGCGGTGGGTGTGTTCCCCTTTAGAATCATTTTGATTCTAAAAAAGAACGCACCCACCACCTAGATATTTCGTGTTGGTATCGTGTCACAGGCTATGGCGCGGATGAAGTGCAACGGTAAGTAAATTGGACGAGGTATATTTGATTACGTTTATGTTAAACCATAGAGTTGAAAGAAATTTTATGGGAAGTTTTAGATCTAGATGTGTTATAGAATAAATAAGGTGCAACTTTTAATTTTAAGAAAAACGTGGTTTATTTTTTTATTTTTAGGGCAAAATTGCGATTTTGACAATGTTCTCCCACCTCAAATTCAAAATAAACTTGATTTTCGTTTTCAGCACCATCAAAAACATAAAGTAAGATCAAAATTAGCCATTTACCATCAATGATAAGTATCTCAAAAAATTAGTGTTTTTTTGGGGATAACGATGTTAAAAGTTGCACCATTTGTTTTCTATAAAACATTTTGATCGAAAACTTTCCAGAAAACTTCTCTGTACTCATGTTTTAAAAATAATTTAATTTAAGATCTATATTTCAAATTTTGCCAGTCAAATTCTGCGATTAAACTTTGCAATTCACGAATCTGAACCTTGTACTTTAAAAGATTCATAACTTTTACTAGAATAAGACTAAAAGCTTAATGCAGAAACCATTGTCTTCAAAAAGTGAGCGATAATATAGTGTACAAACCTGAGAAAAACATATTAAAACGGACCAAAGTTGTAGCGAGCTAAACGCAAAAAACGTGATTTCACTTTTTTTAATTTTTAGGGTACAATTGCAATTTTGACAATATTCCCCCACCTAAAATTTAAAATAAATTTTATTTTCGTTTTCATCAGGGTCAAAAACATAATCTAAGGCCAAAATTAGCCATTCAGCACCCATTGTCAGTATCTCGAAAAATAAGCGGTATATTGTGGATTTCTAATGTCGACATTAAAAGTTGCACTATTTTTTCTATAAAACATTTTGATCTAAAACTTACCAGAAAACTTCTTCTATTTTAACATAAACGTGATTAAGAAGCTAAATTTTAAACTTCGCCACATAACTTTTGCGATTAAACTTTGCAATGCACATATCCGCACATTTTCCTTTGAAAAATACATAACCTTTATCAGAATAAGAATAAAAGATTGAAGCAGGTACCGATGTCTTCAGAAATGTTAGAACTATATATTGTAAAAATTTTAGAAAAAATATCTTAAAATAGAACAGAGTTGTAGCGAGGTTCACGCAAAAAAACGTGATTTTAATTTTAATTTTTGGGGTAAAACTGCGATTTTGACAATGTTCCCCCACATGAAATTCAAAATAAATCTCATTTTCGTTTTCAGCACCCTCGAAAATATAAATTATGAATAAAATTAGCCATTCACCCCTCCGTGGTCAGTATCTCGAACACTAAGCGCTTTTTTGAAGGTGTGCCGCTCGTGTATTACTTTTAACCAAATAGTCAATTGAAAATATATTTGTCAACTAAATTTTTGTTTGTAAAAATTAATTAAGTTTATAAAGTATTGTCCTCTTTGATCGTACCTATGCAAAAGCTAAACTGTGATATAACCATAGGATAAATAAATAAAATATAAAGGAAAAGATTCCTCTCATTGGCTGTATACCATAATAAAAACTTACTAATGAAGTAAAAACCTCACATGTAGGTAGGTGGTATATAATTTATTAAAAAATTTTTTTCTAAAAATGATCCAAGATGGATAATCACAAACGTTTTCGGACCAATCAGTCCATCATCAGGTGGTAGAAACCTAAAATAAGCAAACCACTGTATTAAAAAAGCCAAATTGAAATTTGACTGTCTGAAAGTTAGGAAAATTACAACATGTGGTTACTTACTTCAGATCCAAAGTAGTTGGAACTAGCTACATATTTAGGTCAAAAGACCTTAATGTAATAATAATTATACCATTTAGGCTACAAAAATGTCGACAATAAGTCGATGTCACAAGAAATTAAATTGCAACGGTATTACAAAGTGGTCTTCATCTTGGCCTCAAACTGACAGACTAAAATATGACATTGAACGGATATTGACAAGACCTTCTAGGGAATTTTATGTGTATGTAGTTATATTGTATTTTAGAAATGCAAAAAATATAAAAAATATTTTTACTTAACTGAATGAATTTAATTAGATATTAAATAAATGAGGAAGAATAAACAATTTAAATTAATAGTCACATGACATTATTTATGAAAATTTCATGGCGGTGAAAGCGAAAATTTTGCCAACAGGTAATGACTTCACTTGGTAAAAAGAAGAACAAAAAGAAAAATAAACTGAAGAAAAATAAAAATAAAATAAAAAGAAAATTATTAGATAATAATTATAAGGTAAAAGAATTAGTGAATAAATCTGGAATTTGGCTATAATGAAATGTAATATAGTTGATAGTCATAATGCAACAGTATAACTGGTTGTCTAATTTCAAGTAGATGTAATAGAGTGAATAAAACACAACTAAGTAAAATACTATGGTTTAACGGAATTGAGATTAAAGTACTAAATGGATGTATTATTTAAGAGAAAGTACTGTGAACTGTAAATAAGAAAACGATAAGTGAAAGTTAATATGGTGTGAAGTAAATAAAGATATGATGCCAAATTATTGCTTGAAAATTATGTGAAAATAAAATTAAAAATAAAAATATAAAGGGAATAAAACGAAGGTGAAAATAAGGTGGAAATGATGCATTATAAAATAAAACAAAAATTGTAGGCCTTGAATTAATGGTTGTCTAACTTGAAGAGAGAATGAAAATAAAATTAGGTAAAGAAATTAAATTAAAGTTAAAAAGAAAATGAACATTTTATGTGGTTACTGGACCAACAGAGACATGAAAACCCAAGCCTACCTCCACAAAGGATAGGAGACACGCCAAGGCACACACATATCCGTCAGCTTAATGATCACATAATAATCATGACAAATTGGCAAAATAGTTCTCAGATTAACATTGTAGGTAATGGTGTGATAAATGTATAGTAAAAAGTAGAGGAAGATCTTGCTTGTTGAATATAACAAAGCTAATAGAAAGCAAAATGAAAATGTTTGGACCATCTTGGATCATTTTTAGAAAAAATTTTTTTAATAAATTATATACCACCTACCTACATGTGAGGTTTTTACTTCATTAGTAAGATAAATAAATAAATTATTTGAAAATAAAAAACTCTTTTAAAATTCGCTAAACAGTTTATAAATAAAGTTCAAGAATGCATTTATTAGAAAGAATAGAAAGCTCCGGTCAACGACTGGCCTACGAATCGTCCAGAAAGGGACAACCCTTCGAAGCGCACTGAAACGCGCACATCATGAGTGAACCCATCGAGTGTCAGCAACTACTGCTCCCCAAATCAGTCGACGGAATGCTGCCACCCCGTCTGCATCGCACCTTCAACAAACTCTCCGAAAAACGGAAAAAATAAACTTCAACTTCGGGTCTAAAACTCTATCTCGAAAAAATAAACAATGTTTTCTCTCCGCTTTAAAAGTTCTAGTTACGAGTGTTTATTCAACAAAGTAGTGTGAAAAGAAACATGTTGATTCTTGTATTTTCGGTCATCATGTTTGGTGTTCAGGCTAATTCACTTTGCTCGGATTATTGTGATTGTACTAGTTTAAACGTAAGTGAATCAGCTAATGCTAACCTTAGCGCAGATATCAAACAGTTTTTGTCGGACTTTCCGGATATAAATCTAACTTTTGTGCGTCCTTATACAATAGTGATCAAAACCAGTGACAGTTCGTTAAATTCTAGTGGAAACTATTCGTTTAGTTGGGTTAAAACTCTTGTTCTCACCGAGAACAATCTCACTAGTGTTCCGGGAATAGTTTGTGACTTTGTAACTGTGCAGAACTTGGATCTATCAAACAATGAGCTAGAAAATTTTAATTCAGACTGTTCTAGGACTTTAAAATTGTTAAATCTCAGTTCGAACTTTATTTCCACCCTAAACGATACTAGTTTTTCAAATTCAAAAGACTTATACACTTTAGACATTTCCAATAACTTTTTATCTGCTGTGCCAAGTTTAAATCTGCCAAACTTGCAATACTTGAATCTAAGTTCCAATAGAATCATTGCTCTAACTGCTGAAGTTTTTGTTAGTTTGAAACTACTGCAATATTTGGACGTGTCTCGTAACGGTCTCGGTAGAATAGCGACCAGTGAACTGACAAATTTGATGACTTTAATAATGGCGGGTAACGTCGATCTGGCCAACACGCGAGATATCTTTTTCTTGGGTCGGAAAATCCAGACCCTGGACGCCTCACAAACCGGACTTCAACAGGTGCCAGCGATTTTAATCCACTCCATTCGGCACTTGACTCTCCAGATGAACTTTATTCGGACAATCAACGGTGGGGATCTGGATTCGTATCCCTTATTGAACTCTCTGGACGTCAGTTCCAACGTCATAAAGTTTATCGAAGAGGACGCTCTGGGGAGACTCGATTTTTTGTCCGTCCTTTATCTCAGCGACAATCAACTCGTGGAAATCCCGAGAAGGCTACCTGAAAAACTCAAACTTCTCAACTTGGGTATTAACAAGATTGGAAAGATAAGAAAAAAGGATTTTCGAGGCTTGGGAACTCTCGAAACGCTCTTTTTAAACGACAATAACATTACCGTAATAAATGAAGGGGCTTTTACAGACTTATTATCGCTAAAAAGCCTGGATTTATCCAGAAATCCTATAATTAATCTCCCTCCAGGTATTTTCACCGGTCCCTTATCTCTGAGGACGCTAAGATTGTCTTTTATAAAAACCCCAATGGGTTTAGAAGAAGACTTTCCCCTTTCTGTGCCAGAACAAGTCGTGCAGCTTAACTTATCTTCCAGTCCTGGATTAGTACATCAATTTTTAGCCGACACAGCTACCCTAATGGCATCAAAACGGCTGCAGGAATTAGATGTGACATCTGCGAATTTAGAATTTGTCCGACAAGATTTACAGTTCTTTCTACCCCAACTCAAAGTGCTCTATATCAGAGGCAATAAATTAAACGATAGCCTAGTTAATTGGGTGAAATCCTGGATCTGCCAACAGGACTTCGGCGCGCCAAGGTTAGAGCATAATTTTGAATTTGTCATCCAGAACACGTCGGAGGGCTCTGTGGAGAATAAGAGACTGTCCGGAACTGGGTTAATGAGCCAAAATGCCAATGGAGATGCAAAGAACTCTCTGGAGGCTCCCACCGGTGAGATCTCGATGTACAAGAGCGAGAAAAGGAGCCATTTCTTTCACACAATTCTTCTCATCACTTCCACTGCTGTTATCGTGTTTGTTATCAGTGTTTTCTCTATTTTGAGGCTTTTTAAAATAAGAAGGTCGTACGTTGAGGATATAGAAGCAACTGCTTTGCCTACTATTTCGGACATTTGGTGACAGTTGCATGAGGAAGAAGAGGATGACTTCCTGTATAGGACTTCCATTACTTGATAATATGCTTGTGATAAGATTTGGATTATATTTTCTATGCTGAATGATTTTTGTACTTATCAAATTGTAAATTATGTAGAAAGTGAAAATATGTATGTATCGTACGATTAGATACAATTAGAACTTATTTTTGTATTTTATTTTTATCTGATATCATGAACAATCAATAAAAATTAATGTCAGCGATTAAAACTCAAACATTTTTAAAACAATAATAATTTTAACTTGACATAAACATTTCAAAGTTATAGGCCTGGAACCCTCGTACCAAAAACGTTGATTAATAGCAAGCTGAAAATTTGTTAATAGCTTAACGGTGTGTAGTCGGACAAACTTTGATGTACGGGAATACTGGAACAGGGGAAGATTTATTTGGGGAACAGTTTAAAAATTTGAAACGTCACATTACGAAAACGTCCCATGTATTTTGTCGGACAGAACATCCAATTGATTTGTTAACCTTTTATTAAACTCTCATGCAAAAATCAGACTGCTATTCTTCGTGTTTCACTCATTAAAATGCCCAGTTGGCGATAAACACAAGTCTAATTTTTGCATGAGATTTTAATGAAATGGTAACAAATCAATTGAAAGTTCTGTCCGACCAAATACGTGGAACGTTTTCGTAGTCTGACGTTCCAAATTTTTAACGTGTTCCACAATTAAAACTTCCCCTGTTCCAGTATTCACATACATCAAAGTTTGTCCGACTAGACACCGTTAAGCTATTAACACATTTTCAGCTTGCTATTAATCAACTTTTTTTGGTACGCGGGATCCAGGTCTATTAAGAGGAACGGAGCAAAATACAAAATTTTGACGCATGTCAAAATTTTCAATGTGTTTTAAATGTATTCATTTTTTTTCGAATCCTGAGAAATCTAATGAATATTTTTGGAAAATTTAAACGCAAACTGAAAGACTACATTACTACCGAGGGCCGAAAGTTTCTGAAAACTTCTATAATGTTTATTTTAATAAGTTACAGGGGTGAAACTAAAGGACAAAAATTTAGTTTGATTTTTAATTGCAAATATTTCATTCAAAAGAAACTTTTTATTTATTCTAAGGGACTTTCGGCCCTCGGTAATAATATTGGCGTGCGTCAAAATTTTGCATTCTGCTCCGTTCCCCATAAAAACAATTTTATAAATGACATAAACTCAAACAGTTCACACTGGATTTGCTTGACATATGTTTTACCCCAATAAACCACATTGTTTCACACGTTTCATCAAATATTAAGGTAAAACTCCAATCTTTTTTAACATCTGAGTTGAACCTTAATAATATATGAAACAGCTCAATGTGATGAAATACGTCTAAAATAATAACTAAAAACCGTTATTAAATTTTACATGATATAATTTACATAACATAATATAATATAATGATTAAGAATTTTAAATGTTTTCAGCATATGTGGTAATATTTATGTGATGCTGTAAGTTTGCTGTCTTTGTTGTAGTTAATTAAATCAGACTAAGATGAAACTAAGCACTTGAAGAATAGGTATATTGTGTTCCAATATGTGTTTTATAAAATATAAACCAGTGAAATTAGCAAACAAAGGCCTTTT
This sequence comes from Diabrotica virgifera virgifera, assembly GCF_917563875.1. Taxonomy (NCBI): domain Eukaryota; kingdom Metazoa; phylum Arthropoda; class Insecta; order Coleoptera; family Chrysomelidae; genus Diabrotica; species Diabrotica virgifera. Next base: position 286,821,789 of record NC_065443.1, on the reverse strand, counting down.
TCAAAAGCTTTTTGATACAGCTATCTAACAACTGCCTTTGATAAATTTGGTGATGAAAATTTCTAATAATAGATTTTAAATACTAAAGTTGAAGACCGGTAATTGATATGGAAAAGTGATACAGTTTTACTGAAAAAGCATAAAAAATATTTTAAAATGAGAGTTCGTAAACTTATTTTTCTGATTTGTTTCTTAATTATTGCAAAATAGCTTCAAAGTCGATTTTTGAAAATTGTTAATACCTTTTCTAAAAATGCACAAAAAACTTAAATCAATTAATTTACTGATTAAAAATTTATGTTAAATATTGTAAAATAGATTCACAAAAGTATTGTGATTTTAAGCTAATAAACATTTAAAATAAGACGCATTAATATGTAGAAATTTAATTATTTGTTATCCGAAATGATGGCATTTTGAGACGATTTTAGAAAGAATACAATGTCCTACGACCTTTAGAACCCGAGTTCGCTCTTTTTTCATTTTTCTATGTTACTATTTAAAAAAAATTAGTGACTTCTAATTTGTAACTGTCGCAGTATCTCCGGTTCTATTAAACGAAAATTTATTTTTTTTAATTAGGGGTACCTCGTTGCATAGATTATAAAAATCTATAATCAAAACTAATTTGTTTAAATAATTTAAAATAAATATTTATTTTGCAAAATTTTACTTTTCTCTTATTTCATAGTAGAGGAAAAGGTTTTAACATGATAGGTAACTTAAATATTTATATAATATAGTTATAAATGATACCTTGCAACAATAAAAAAAAAAGATAGTTGTTGGTTTAAAGATCAAATTTATACGTGTTAATTTTTATTTAATTATACTTATTATTTTTACAATTATTAGTTTTCTTGACTGAAAAACATTACTAAATTTAATATAAAAATAATAAAATTACATAAGTATGTAAATTATAATATGTTACTCAATTAATACATACATACATACAGATTAATTCCATTTATATTAATTCCATAATTTTTATTTATAATTATACGTTATTTATAATTGAACGTTTTATTTATAATTAAACGTAAAATTAAGTTTAAAAAAAATAACTTCTTTAAAATATATTTGTAATGTTTTTGAGAAAAAGGATTTGTAAAAATAATAAGCATTATTAAAAAAATAATTAAAAATAAATTATTATTTTCTTATAAAAAATTAATTTTTTTAAATTTATTGTTAAAAGTTATTATTTATAACTATAATACATAAATATTTAAGTAACTTACAACATTTTCTACTACTACTAATAATAATAAGTGAAAAGTAAAATAAATATTTTTTTTGAAATTGTTTAATTTAAAACAAATGACACGGTTTAATTACAATTAAACAATTCAAAAATTAACAAAATGCATTTTTATGATCTTTGCCACGAGGTAGGTACTTCAAATTAAAAAAAAAACATCAATTGTCGTTGATTAGAACGGGACATATCGCGACTTTTATAAACTTGAACTTATGAATTCAGTATTTTAAATAGTAAAATCGCTTCGCTTGTAAACCCTTTATTTTTTAGCGCATTATGGAGCTCATTTTTAAAAGCAAACGTTTGAATTTTTTTTTTCAAAACTTTAACTATATACATTGATAAATACATATAAATAGAGATTGTATATTTATAAATGTTTATAAACAAAGAAAAAAAAATAGAGCGAACTCGAATATGAACAATTTTTATTGGTGAATTTAATTTTTATAGGTGAATATTTGTGATATTGTTCCTATCCTTACGCAAAAATAAATAGTCCACAGTACATCGTCCTTTTTGGAAGATGATTACAAAAGTCCTAACTGTTTCGTTTGAGCGAGTCTACCACTTTCTAAAAAACTTTAGAGTGCAGGTTGGACGCGTTTCCGCGTCCCGCGTCATTAACATATTTACGTTGTCGGACTAACGAAACGAGGCTGTAACTTTGTCGGACAAGAGATCAAGAATCTTTATCAATTAATTAAGTACTTTAAATTGAAAATTAAGAGTTTTGTAATAAGAAAATCGTTAGATTATAAAATTAACTCTCCAAAGAACAATGAATAAAGTCAAGATAAACAATACTATAACAGAAAGCTTTGAGGTCAAACAAGGAGTGCGGCAGGGTGATCCATTATCGTCTATAATGTTTAGCATATTACTAGAAAAGGTTATACAGGAAGCAAACATTAATAGAACAGGTCTGATCTACCACAAAAAACATCAGTGCTTGGCATTCGCAGACGATTTGGTAATCTTGGCTAGGAGCAAAATACTTATAGAAACAGTCATGAAACTCGAGGAGAGGGCAGCAACCAAAGGATTGTATATAAATGAAGCAAAAACAAAGTATATGGAATGGACAAATAAGCAATTCGTTCGGGGGCAATACATAACAATGACAACAGCGAAGGGAACACAGTATAAATTCGAAGAAGTTGAGAGATTTGAGTACTTAGGAACTGTCTTCACAAGAGATCCTAACTGTGAAGAAGAAATACAAAAGAGAATTATGTCGGGTAACCGCGCTATATTTGCTCTTAATGGGTTGTTAAGAAGTAAAAATATATTACGAAGAGCAAAACTAAGAACTTACAAGACCGTAATAAGGCCGATAGTAACATATGCTTCTGAAACATGGATCACAACAAAAAAACATCAAGAGTTGTTATTAGTTTGGGAGAGGAAAATACTGCGCAAAATCTTCAGTGGGAAAAACTTAAATGGACAATGGGTAAGAAGAACAAATAAGGAACTAACTGAGCTATATCAAGATCCTAACATACTAGCAGTAATTAAGGCGCAAAACTTAGATGGTTGGGCCATGTGCAGAGGATGATTCCATCTAGAATTCCCAGAATAGTACTATCTAGTGCATTGGCAGGGAAAAGACGAAGAGGAAGACCGAGGTCACGATGGAGTAATGGAGTTAGAGAAGATATGAGAAGAACTTACGTAAGGAACTGGGAAAGAAAAGCGACTTACAAAAGGGAGTGGGAAAGAATAGTACATCAAGCCATGGGCCTACTAGGCTCGTAGTGCTTACATATTATTATTAATAACAAAATCGTAGAGTCTGACACCCGCAAGATGTCACTCTAACGCGGTAGTTTTTGATTACAAAACTCTTAATTTTCAATTTAGAAAAAGTACTTATATTTAATTAATAAAGATTGTCAATCTCTTGTCCGACAAATTTACAGCCGCGTTTTTAAAAATTTGCATAATTAATAATAATAATAATAATAATAATAAGACGTTTATTGTTCCAAAAAAAAATATATAAATTTACAAAAAAAAACATAGATTACAATTAATAACATAGATTACAACAATTATGTTAATGACGCGGAAACGCGTCCAACCTGCATTCTAAAGTTTTTTAGAAAGTGGTAGACTCGCTTAAACGAAGCAGTTAGGACTTTTGTAATCATCTTCAAAAAAGGACGATGTACTGTGGACTAAAAGTTTTTGTGCATCAATAGAAAAGTTATTATTGATTTTAAGACAATCGACTTTTGAAGTTAGTTTTGCAATGTTTCAGCAACAAATTATCAAATAATATAACTTTATAAACTCTCATTTTAAAGAATTTTATGCTATTTCATTAAACTTGTGCCACTTTTCTATATCCTTTTCCGGTCTTCACCTTTAGTATTTAATATCAAATGGACTTTAAAAAATGATTTTTTTTAAGTTGATAACTATACTAAATTTACAATTAAGATGCAGTAGAAATAAACAAACCAAGACAGGTTAAATGCTACTAGGAGCACTCCCGAATCATAATTTACAATGTATATACATTGTACATCCCAAATCATGATTTTCAAAGTTTATACATTGTAAACAATGATCGCTAGTAGCATTTAACTTGCCTTGGTTTGTTTATTTCTACTTCATCTTGATTGTAAATTTAGTATAGACAGAATTCATTTTTCGCCGAATTATAATACATTTTTTGCACGATTGATCATTTTTGACTGTTTACCGTGACAGATTTTACGTCAGTAGGTGACATTTACTAGCAACTCGACGGTAAGTAATCCAACTCGACGGTAAGTACTCCAACTCGACGGTAAGTAATTCACTTACCGTCTAGTTAAAAAATCACTTAATTTTAATCTATTTTTTGAAAGAATAAAGAAAACTAACGAATTATTTATTAATATTGAAACTTATGGTACAATTTGTTTAATTATTTAATGAAATCCCACTTGTTTGGGCTGTGGTTTCACTTCTAACAGAAACTCCTGCAGAATCGCATATATTAGTAGTATTACTAGTATTGCACAATATTTTTTCGGCAAAATCTATTTTATTTTAAAGAGAATCTTCTACGTAGCTTTCTGCCACTGTCGATGAACGCCAACCTCCATGACGCTTTAATCCGAGGACATCAACACCTTTATTAGCCAAAAGCGTTGCTGATGTCCTCCTGAACGAATGGCCAGTATAATAGTTCTCGGGATTAGGCAAATTTAAGAATTTGGCAATTTGAGAAGGCCAGCCCCCGATGGTCCCTTTCCCTATTATTTGAGCACAACATTTTCCTTTGGCGTACCTTAAGAACAAATGATTTGATTTTACTTGTAATGGACGAAGTTTTATATACTTTTGCAGAATTTCTAAATATGGAATTTTATCGTCTGGTTTATTAACGACTGTAAAAGTACGCTGGATATTCGTTTTTGTATTGGGTACTTTTACAATCATTAAACCATCGGATTGTTGGATGTCATTCATAGTAATATTATATAATTCTTCTCTTTTACAGGCACCAAATATTCCCAATATCATTGCGACCTACAAATTATGAAAAAATCTTCATTAGAGTATTTCTTTTACCTAAACTAGCTTATATTACCTTGTGAACTAGAAATTCTTCATCCGGTGCTTCCATCAGAAATTTTTCAAATTGCTCCCGTGTAAAAATGCTCGCTTTCTTAGGCCTATAGCCAACATTTTTTCTCTTCAAATACGCGATCAAAGTTGAAAACTTGGAAATATCAATGCCATCATAAAGAAAAACGGTGGATTTAATCATTGAATATTCTGCCCAGAGGCTTCCAGGAGCCTTCAACTGCATATGTCTTTGAACGAAATATGCCAATAGAGTCTTTTCTTCGATTCTTAAATTCTTGCCTTCGCACCATTTTTTAAAACTTTGGTAGGTATTTTGATAACGGATTTTGGATTTTTCGGGAATAATTGCGGAACACCCTTCTTCCCAAGCCCGTTCAATTTCTTCAAATTCACTTTCGCTCATATTTTAATTTATAATAATCAAAATTGTACTTAAAATTATTGACAACTAAATAAAAACTCAATTCTCCATTGTTGTTATGCACCCTAGTTACTACCTAAGAACCAAAGTATCTTGATAAAATGAATGAAACTAGTCAATATGACGAAAATGTTTAATTTTATAATTTATAATGGTATCAATCGTGCAAAAAACGTTATAAGCATGTCGAACGTTAAGGGTAACCGATCTCAGACAACCCTTACCGTTCTCCATACTTAATATACTATTACGTGCCTCACATATAAAAAAAACTGACGATATAGTCCGTCCGCTATAACTTTTCCCATGCGGTACGATTAATTTTTAATCAAATTAAGTCAAAACAGAAAGTGAAACGTACGCCGATGTGTGTAGTACCTATATTAAAATATACAGTATACAAAATGTATATACACATCGACGTTCGTTTCAATTTATGTTTTGACTTAATTTGATTGAAAATGATTCGTGCAACATGGGAAAAGTTATAGCGGACGGACTATATATTTACAATTTTGTGATCGATTTTACAGTATAAAATTTTAAAACGACATGACGAATATTTTGAGTGTCCTCCATGGGCGGACTTATTCGATGACAGTTAATTGATTACATACAATTAGCTTTAACTGACGAGTTTCATCATGATTAATTGTGATTGATTTTATTACTTTTTAATTCGTACACACGGGGAATCAAGCAAAAATTGCAATATTGAGTATATTTTATCGAATTTTGCTGCCTCTTTATCATTAGTTAACCCGGGCTTGTTCACTGGTAAACATAGGCTCACTCTAGAGATTGGAAATCATCATGGCTATGGGGATCTTGTCGACTGCCATTCTAAATAGTTCTGCACTACTGTATTCCAATCATTCCCTCAGGTACTTAAGCCAGAATATTCTTAGACTCCTCACATTTCGCTTTTCTCGAATTTTCCTTTGCATAATGAGGTAAAAATGAGTAATTCTGCCCTCTCATTACATGTCGTAAGTACTCAACTTTTTGTCTTTTGATATTTATTATTATTTCTGCTTTATTTCCTATCCTACTAGGTATTTCTAAGTTTAATGAATAATGCACGTGCTGTTTCAATGGGTGTCTTAATTTATTTGATTTGAGCTGTATTTGATATTCTCCCCGTTCCTGAGTATTTGTAGGTATCCACACTCTTAATTTACAATATCATCAATAATCAATTAGATGTCTGAATCTGCTAATTTAAACATGACAAATTCTTTTTCAGCCTGTATTTATGACATCATTTGCTATGGCGTTGCATTACGTTCGGAAAACCATTGTTATTGTCTGTCATTATTACTGTATCTTCTGCGAAACGTGAGTTACCCAAAGGTCTCCATTGCCAAATATACCGTCTATTGCAGCGGTTCCCAACTTTTTTTAGCTTGAGACACACTAACCTAAAAACTCGTTCAGTCACGGCACACTTGGGTAAATAAACTCTATAATGAGTATAATCATAATGTATTGTTATGTGAATTTCGCGGCACACCCACAGGGATTTCAGGGCACACCAGTGTGCCGCGGCACACTGGTTGGGAACCTCTGGTCTATCGAATATGAGAAAGCTTCTTTAAATTCCACTTCGCTGTACAGATTACAAGAATCTACAGGTCGAGCAAGTCTCGTAAATTTCACGATTGCGAGCCACGCTTCACGCAACCGTGTTTGCGTACTTGTGTTTCAAGTTGCGTGGTCGTACGGAGTTATATTTACCAAATTTAAATATAATCGTTTTCAAAATTAAATCAATATGTCAATATGGCTACTGGGTGTAAAAGATAAATCTTATTCTATCTGTTCTTAATGAGTTTTAGATAATTTTAGTTGTATTTCTTTGTAATTTTGTGTTGTACAAAGATTAATTTAACATTTTCTCTGGAAGTATTCATTTAGAAAGATAATTTTGTGTAACTTGATTGCTTGATTCTGTGGTGTGAAGGTGGTTAAACTTTTGTTTTATTTTTTTTTTTTTGTTTGTTTTTGTTGTTGCGAATATATCGCAGAAAGTTTTTAGATGAAGTAATTGTATGATGAAGATAACACAGAAAATACAAGAGGGCAGCATACTTTGCAAAACAACTGTTACAATTTGAAATCAACAATTTGTTGTTGTCTTGCAGAGGAATATTTATAATCAATGCTTGCAGGTAAAAAAAGTGACTTTTTAAAAAATTATATCTTGGAAACTAAAAATTATTTTTATTTATAATTGAAACATGTAAAAGTATAGTACTCTCAAAAAAATTTCAGCCAAAAATATTCATTTTTGTAGAGTTGACTGCAATTTTTCGACAACAGCCCTTTTTTGCCGTGAGCAGCATAACAAGTCCAGTCTCATCTGAAATCAAAGTTTCTTGTAGTTTATACCTCTGGCTAGTGAATCAACAAAGGATTTTTTATTAGATGAGGTCATTTTTGTTTTATAAAAAAAACTACTTTAAAAATGAGAAAAATTGGGGTCAAAAATGTGTTTAAACTTATGTAAAATCTTCAAATTTCATTTTTTTTTAATTCCTTCGTTCATATTCTAGCCAGAGGTATAAACTACAAGAAACTTTTTGATTTCAGATGAGACTGGACTTAGTTATGCTGCCAACGCAAAAAAACTTAAACTCTACAAAAATGAATATTTTTGGCTGAAACTTTTTTTGAGACTACCTTAAGTACTATACTTTTACATGTTCCAATTATAAATAAAAATAAATTTTAGTTTTCGAGATATAATTTTTTTAAAAAGTCACTTTTTTTACCCACAAGACCCCTTAAAAAAATGTTTGGAAGAATATGTTTGATGGCCAAGATGCATACATATATTTAGAAGGAAAGTTCCTGATTTCTGTAGTATAATACATAATACCGAAGAGGAAGTAGCCCTAAGCGCCGGACTCCACTTGCGATTTGTAGTTGTGAAGATTGTGAACACATTCTTTCAAATAGAAGTCAATCCATGATTATTTAGTCGCAAATGGATTGACTTGTATTTGAAACAATGTGTTCAATCTTCCTGATTACAAATCGCAAGTGGAGTGCGGCGGTAATAACACCAAAATATTCCATATAGGTCCATAGAAGGTACACAGACATTGAAAAATTCCTGGAATATCCCCGAAAACATGTTCCCTGAGAACATCCCAGGAAAATCCTGTGTCAGCATTTTAAACATTACCTGAATGTCTTATTGGAACATTCCATGAATGTCCACGAATGTTCTCTGGACATTCAAAATATATTTTGTAGACATTCCCTGGATATACCAGAAATACAGTGATGAGCGCTCTAATAACCGGCAAAATAGCACAAAAGATGTATTAAGTAGTGAGATAAAAAGACATGAAACTAGTCGAGCTGGGAAATTTAGCGATATTAACTTATACATTTAGATTGTATTGATTGTGTACCACCTTCAGACGTATCAGACGAGTTTGGAAACTACCACTGTCACAGTGACAGTTTTAGTTGACATACTCCTCCGATATGTGTAAAGGTGGGATCAATATAACGTAAATTTAAAGGTTAATTTCGCTAAATTTCCCAGCTCGACTAGTTTCATTTCTTTTTATCTCACAACTAAATATTTTGCCGGTTATTAGGGCACTCATCACTGTACATCCTTGCTGATGTGACAATACCTCCTATCTGTTTTTTCATGAGTTTTGTATGAGAGATGGAAAAACATGTTTTAAGGTCACCTCCTGTGTTCATATGTAAGTTTTGACTTGTTTTGTAGTTCATAGATAGTTTAATTTACTACAAAACAAGTCAAAAAATATCATATGAAAACAGGAGGTGACCCTAAGACAAGTTTTTAGTCTCTCTTACAAAACTCATGAAAAAACAGATAGGATGTATTATTACATCACTGACGATATGTGGCCATACCAAATAATACATCCTTGATAAATATAAACATTTTTATTGAACAAAATCTTTTCATACATTTTTTTAATGCAATTTACTGATATTCCTAAATATTTCAAAAAAATGTGTCACATTTGCTTTGTAAACCTTTCTTTTGCCTTTCGTAGCCACATATTCCGTTTCCTTCCTGGTTTTTTTGTAGACCACTTCTCTCAGCTGATTCTAAAAAAAATAAAATAAATGGTAATTTTTCTATCCTTTACAATTAACAATCAGAAGAAATATTATTTACAGATAATGATATGTATAATAATAATAGGTTTGTTCTAGCATCAGTTTGAAACCATCAGCGAATAGTGGACCAGCGCGAGTAGAGGGGATCGCACTGGTGACTGTATTATGTTCTTTTACTGACCAACTGTTTGCTGATGGTTTTTGACTAGTTTGACCGTTTGCTAGAACAAACCTAATAATAATGAATATTTTGTATTTTGACAATGACATCTGATGTGGAAGTCAAAACATTAATAAAATTATTTTTTCAAGTTAACTTTCACATGCGCGTCTTAAAATTTAATACTTATATCATAAATAACTATTAAAACTATCTTAAGAGGAAACAGTATAGATCAACAGGTAGCGAAAATGTGTTCCAAGATTGCGGCTGTAATTTTGAATATTTTTTCAAGATATTTGGCACACATATTCGTAATATAATAAAGAATGGCGGTACAGAGCCCAATTTGAAAAATATATTAATATGTGGAAATTACTCTGTAATTAAATACAATATAAAAAAAAACGAGCTTGTACCGCCATTAAGAAGAACAAAAAAATACACTTTTTTCAAATACAACTTTTTTTATCCGATTTTGTGTTATTTTGGAACTACTAAAATTTTTTATTTCATTAGTAGTTCCAAAATTACACAAAATCTAGGCATCGGATAAAAAAGTTTATTTGAAGAAAGTGTATTTTTTTGTTCTTCTTAATGGCGGTACAGGCTCATTTTTTAAATATTGTATAATTACAGAGTAATTTCCACATATTAATATATTTTTCAAATTGGGCTCTGTACCGCCATTCTTTATTATTTTACGAATACGTGTGCCAAATGCCTCGAAAAAATATTCAAAATTACAGTGACAATCTTAGAACACGTTTTGGCTACCTGTTTATCGCTACTGTATTACCTTAAAACATTGCAATTTGCTAAACCAGTATATTTTACTCTACTACTACTCTACTAGCTACCTCATTTTCCACTGTTTCTAAAGACTTGTTTACATGGGTAGAGTTTTGAGGAGAGTAGAGTAGTGGTAGTACTCTACCAAAAATGGCTTGATACCATTCACGTGAGGAGAGTACAAGTATAGTACTGATGCTAGTATAGTGAAACCGATTTTTGTATTTTTAAACACTCTTGATTATAAGTGCACCTTAAATTCTTAATTTTTTGCTTAAGCTTGTTTACTCCAAAGCCCCCTTTGCCATTCTTTCGACGATTTCATCCTCCGCAGCTTGCTGCAAACTTTTATTTCTGTAGTATACACTACCTAAATTCCATAAACACTGGTATTCGCCGTATTATAGCTCTACAAGTTTTAAAGTTTCATCTTCGGTGAACTTCATTTTCACTATTTACACAAAACACAATTCCAGCCAGAATGACAGCGCCCCCATGTACTCTCCTACCTACTCTATTCTGCCATAATTGAGCGTGTTCCATGGGTAGAGTGTGCAGCCGAGTAGACATTTTGGCAGTAGTGGTGGTCATAGAGTAGTTACTTTGCCATAGGTTGCCAGTCACTCTACTTTAACTCCAACTATACACTCTACCAGCTATTCTACTGTGCTGAGCATTTTTACAGGTAGAGTTACTCTACTCTATCAAGTACTTGCATCATTACTCTACCCGTGTAAACAAGTCTTAAATCTACTGAATGAAAATCTACTTAATCTTAATCTACTCTTAATGAAAAATGTCTAAAATCATTTACCCACCTAGTATTATTGTAGAATTTAAGACAGTCCAGTGCCTTATAAATAATTTCAATATGAATATTTTTCCCTTTAATTCTCCTTTGATACCACTCCATTTTAGATTTTGGGGAACTTATTTCATTGTGTTTATAGACCATATTTATTGAAGGAACCCAATCTGGAGATTGTTATTATCTATTAAGTCGGCTGGTTTTCCTATAAGATTAAAATGTTAACATCTTCAAAAATCGTTACTGTTGTAATTGTAACTTACCAGATATAAAATGATTACAGCAGACAGGACAGGAAAATTTTCATTTCGCTAGTAAAACCTGTACATTGTATTGCATTTAACCATTGTTGTCTCTCAGATACCTTATTTAGTTCAGTTTAAAAGTGAACTTTATCTTGACTTTATCACATTTCACACTTCAAAACACAACACCAATGAAGCATATTATCTTTCTAAATGAATACTTCCAGAGAAAATGTTAAATTAATCTTTGTACAACACAAAATTACAAAGAAATACAACTAAAATTATCTAAAACTCATTAAGAACAGATAGAATAAGATTTATCTTTTACACCCAGTAGCCATATTGACATATTGATTTAATTTTGAAAACGATATTTAAATTTGGTAAATATAACTCCGTACGACCACGCAACTTGAAACACAAGTACGCAAACACGGTTGCGTGAAGCGTGGCTCGCAATCGTGAAATTTACGAGACTTGCTCGACCTGTAGATTCTTGTGTACAGATTCGCGAGTAGTGGGCACAGCACGCAAACTTGGCGGGCTTCTCTCGGTATTTATCATATCTCGGGTATTCTGGTTGTTAACTCTTACCTTGGCAGTTTGGTTCCAATATAATTTAGATACAATTTTCATGTCACGACTGTCAATATTTTTAATTTTCAAAATTCCTTTTTAATTGTAAAAGTCTACAAAAAATAAATACATGATCTGATTTATGTCCGGGCCAGCAAATTCATTTTAACAATTATGTTGTGTATTATTTTCAAAAATGTTTTAAGTGTGTGACTTATTAAAGCTATTGTTCTGTGATCTTATTGCACTTGACTTTTTGAGAAGTTCTACAAAGGTCGATTGCAGCCATTGTTAAGAGGTTATGGCATTCTGATATATGATTTTAGATCAAAAAGTTCAACAACTATATTAATATTATCTTCATAAATTAGCTTTAATAATTCGATGGGTATATCATTTGGTCTAGTCGCTTTGTGTTTTGATATGATAGGAATTTAATATTCACCATTGGCGCGCATACGGGTAATGTGACCCTTATGCGCACCAATGGTGAACATAAAATTCTTAATTGTATATCCAAAAATGCACAACAACTACCTCTTAAAACCTACCAAATTTCATTTGCAAGTCTCAACCGGTTTTATAGCAATAAAGTCGTCAGTTTGTAAGAAAAATTTTAACACCCCCTATCTTGGAAACTAAGCGTTTGCGGACATAGATTTATACAGCAAACTGTTTTTATTTTTCATGCAGAATTACCCCTTAAAGTTTGCCATACTTATTCCCAGACATATTAACACCCTGTATTGATAAATAACATTGCTAGTTGTTAAAGTACCTAACTTTGTTATTATCCAACATAAGCAAATAAACCGAAAAACAGAATGTTAAGAAAACATAATGCTATAGTTGGGTTTTAATTTCAATGTTTTATAAATGCTAGAATATTCCACAGGGTGACGCAAATTTCGAGAAAAAATCACAATTTGATTGGTACACCCGGTATACAATGACAATTTACCTGTCTAACAACAATAATATTACAGCGATATTGCTAAGAATAAGGTTATAACATGGAAAAACAAATCACTTAAATCGGACAACAGGTTTAGGAAATTCGAGACATTAAAAATGACCAATTTTTAAGGTGGTGCGTTAATTTCTTGGAGAAGTGTATATCGATATCTTGTTGTATACTTCTAAATTTTATAAATATTATTGTTTAATTATAAATGCGCTATCTTTTTTAGGTATATCATTGTTTGTTTTTTGTGTACAAATTTGTCAATATCGAAGTTTTCTTTTTAGTATCTATTTCTTTTAACCAGATTCTGTTACATATATAGAGCCGCAGGTATTTCCCTTAGTAACATGATAACAGCTTTTTGACTGTTTTAAATATCTTATTTAGAATATTTTTTTTTAGTAGATGAGCCAAGGTTTAAAATAGCCCTTTTTGAATTTTGATCCGATCATTTGTTGCTTCGGATATTGCAAAGTAAAACTAAAATTTCGAAAATAAAAAATTTGCTATAACTTTTGCGAAAATAAATTTAAGACTTTCATGTTGCATGAAAAAGCTGAGCTGAGTCAAACAGTCCACACAGTGCAAAAAAGTTTTTAAGATTTGTCAATTAGTTCAAATTTTATTCAATTTGTTTATCCCAAAGAGCTTTTTATTCGCAATGTTATTGTTCAGAAAATAATAATGATATAACAATTCTGTGGAAACAACATAAAAGAAGAATAGCCATATTTTGAACACATTTTAAAAAATCATTAAAAAGTCGTTATTATCACTCCGAAATCATTTTACTAAAATAGAGTCATTTTTGGCTTATAAACAATTTGAATAACTTTGTTAAAATGTGTATTGACTGTACGCTAAAACTACAATGGGATTTGAAAAACTGGTATTTTTATACGAAAAGAAAAACTTTTCGCCTATGTTAATTACGGTCAAAGTTAGCCCCTTTTTTATTTAATTGACGGCTACTTTGTTTATAACAATTAAGCAACCTAATTAGAGCCAATTTGAAGATGAAAGTATATAGTTTATGTGTAAAAGTTTGAGTAAACTTTTAACCTTAACAAAGTGGTTATTAAAGATTTTAAAAATGGCGTCCTAACGGAATGGATTCGTGGTCGGTGGAGGGGAATTATTAAAATCCGAGCACTCAAAAAATGAAACTAATTATTCAAACATATGCTGCGATTAATATCGCCGGAGCTTGTTGATGGATTTTGATCATAATTTTTTAAATTTGTATGTACTCGTAGTCTTATAGAGTACGTTATGTACACACATACCCACCTAACATTACAAAATGTTAGGGGGACTCCGCTTATCACTAAGGGATATGAAAAATAGATTACGACCGATTCTAAGACCTACCGAATATACATATTATAATTTTATAAAAATCGGTCAAGCGGTCTCGGAGGAATATGGAAACTAACGCTGTGACAGGAGAATTTTATAGATGTAAATATATAAATGGCTATTAACAAATAGGGGTTGGTGATAGAAGAGTGAAAATTAAGGGTTGTATGTATTTTTTAATTCTACATTATATAAAATTAAGGTAGATAATTTTGTGGAAAAAAATAAAAAAAAATTTCAGGGGGCAACCCCCCTTATAACTTATGGGTATAAAAAATAGATTAAAACCTATTCTCCGTCTTATAGGATAAACGTGTAAAATTTCATAAAAATCGGTCAAGCCGTTTCGGAGTGGTATGGTAACTAACACTGTTACAGGAGAATTTGATGTATATACAGGGTGATTGATTAGTAGGGTAAAGCTCAATAGCTCCGCTATAGTAATAGATAGCAATAAAAGTTAATAACAAAAATTTTAGCCACCTTTGAGCTTCACATTACAAAATTAGTTAGAATGTTACAGGGTGTTCGATAACACAGTGGCAGACCAAAATTATGTTTTTTTAAATGAAACACCCTATATTTTATTTTATATTCGAAATAGTGTTAACTTCTCCATCATAAAAATATAAAGGTTTGTAATGTTATACAGGGTATTTACAAAGTTATAACCAATTTTGTGTGAAAATCGTAACAATTTCAACTCCCTGTATAAATTAAAATACGCACAACAGCAATGGTTTATTAATGCCATATTTTTTTATTTATTGTCAAAATTTTTTGAATTATTAATATTGCTGATTTTCTTTATATCAAATGCAGGGTGAGTCAAAACGCAAGTACATTATTAAAGCTTTTGCATAAGATTTAACATGTTCCTCCAATTCTATTAAAAATAAACTTCATATTCAGATTCAGCGACCTCGAAAACATAAATAATCACCAAAATTGGTCATTCACCTTAAAGTTGATTTTCGTGGTCGGGATAACGTAATTTTAGGGGTTGCTGCCGCTCGCCTATTTTTTCTGCCACTTGTGATGCGCTGAAAGATGCCTCTGAGAAGGAGTACAGCTCCTTTATTCGTTTTTATTAAAATGCTTAATATTTGTTTTTATTATCTCATTAATTTGATAATAATTTATTTGGCAAGTTTGTGATAACAATAAATATATCTGATATTATCTGGTTGTTCAAAATACTTCAAAATTAATGACGTGCTAGAGAAAGGTGATCACTGTTTGTGCACCTGACACTTGTTTCCACTTCCGAACTTTCTCTAGAATCTCATTTATAATACACTTCCTGTATATTTACGATTCAATAGAGAGTTTTTTATTTTATTATCATGCACGTGTTCAAAAATCTATTTTGTATGAAATTTGATAGAAGGTGTCACAAAATTCACGCAAAATTTGAAATTAATAGAAAACACTGTTTCTTTTTAGACTGTAATTTTTTGTTGAATCAAAAACCAAATAGGATCTGATTATGCATGGAATGGCTTATCAGACAATTAGCCTCCACAATTTTGATGGTATATTCCATGGTTCGACTTTTGTCCACATTTTCCATGATCAAAAATAAATAGAACGGTGTTGTCACACGATCGGGGGAGCTAATTATGATCACTAAAACTAGAGAGTACGACATGGAACTGCCTCATGCACTATCTGAGATGTTTCATGTGCTTTATGGCACGAGGAACCATCTTGATGAAACTCCATGTCGTCCACATCAATGTTATCGAATTTAGGTTGAACTCTGTTATCATATTGCAATATCGAGCACTAGTAACAGTCACTGCTTGACCTGCCTCATTTTCAAAGAAATATGGGATACATGATGCCTCTAGCCAAAATTTCGTGCCAAACAGTGACACGTTGTGGAAGCATTTTTTCTTCTTCGACAGTCACACGTGGGTTTTTAGAACCACAAACGCAGCAATATTGGCGATTAACGAATCCATCAAGATGAAAAGGTGCTTTATCGCTTAGGAGAATTTTCCATTCCATACAACGAACTCTACTAGCTACGCATGGTCATTGGACTTGAGTTCTTGTGTCAATTCACCTATGTAAGTACCAAGATGCTGATCGTTAGGGAGCAAATTTTATGCTAAATGCATATTGCTTGCATATTTCGCATATTTGAGAACTTTACCAAGTTTTGCATATTTTTGATGAAACGTGAATATTATGTGCCTATTACTTTTCAAAAACATTTTTGTCCAAACGAAAAGATTCTAAAATTTTTTAATTCCACACATGTTCCCACGCATATGCTGTCACCTTTTCGAGAACTACCTGAAGTCGGCTCATTCGCTACCTTTTCGGTTTTTCTTAAAAAACACCCGATCTTTACCCACAAAGTACGTATAGTACGCCGTCATAAAATGATAGTAGAATGTTAAATACCCTATTGTTAAGAGAATATTTACACCTCTAAACATTGTTTTACGATTCTCTTAAATCAGATCCCGTATATCACTAAAATTAGTCACCTTTAGTCGGTCAATGCGAATGTTTAGTTTTTGTGTAAAAGTATTTCTGTTTGCTGCATATTTGCAATATGCCGAAAGATTCTAGCCAGGGCCCAGAGCACGCCAAATAGAATTCTATTCTGCTGACGTCACAAAATAGAATTTCATAATGGGAGAATCGACGGTTGCTAGGCAACGTGACGTCACTAAAATAGAATTCTATTTGGCGTGCTCCCGCTCCGGGTTTATTTCCGAATCAGAACCTATCTCCAGCTTCTGTACACCAATGGAAAATTATTCTGCAAAGCATGTAGTAAAATGGTGAGTTTTAAGATTGCTTTCTTCCTGTTTTTTCTTTAATAAATAATATTTGGCTGCTTCTTTAACATTTTAAGTTTAAACAATTTAAAAAAGTATGTGTTATTGTCGTAGATACCATTCTGCGAAAATTTTCGATTACATAATACGTCGGGACACAAATACATAAGTCAAAATGCAAGAAGATGAGCGAATCTAAAGTTGATCAGTTACCCATTGACAGTAGACAATCGTTGATGACTTCATCCAATGAACAATATAAATTTAATTCGGATTTATGCGAGGCGATGATTTGTGCAAACATACCTTTGAAAAAATTGGAAAATTATATGTTTAAAAGTTTTTTGGAAACACATTCCAAGAAAAGTCTTCCCGATGAAAGTACATTGAGAAAAATTTACGTACCTCAAATTTACAACGATGCCATAAAAAAATCAAGAACATAGTGAAAAATCGATACATTTATTTTATTGTAGATAAATGTGTGGCTTCCCAAAATGCGCTTTTTTAAAATCATTGTGCATATCTTGCGCATATTTCGTAATATTTTATTGCATATTTCATCAAAATTGCTCGCATATAAATCCGCTCCCTAATGATCGTCAATAAGTATATGCTGTAGTAGAGATCTTCTTGACATATGCAATTCTTGTCCACTACGCCGTCAACGCCTACAACACTCTCATGCATTGCTTCAGCTTCAACCATTATATTTAGCATCACAGTTGACGAAGTTAAATCAATATTACCACCATATTTTGTACGAGCATGACTAATATTTTAGAGCATGTCTCTAAAATTTTGAGAGTATGGCTCATAAGACTCATAAGACTTATTTATAAGTCTAAAGTCACTACAATCAATGGGATACATATTTTTTAAATTGCTTAATATCAAATTAAGCCACAAATGATTGTAATGATTATTTGATTAATAGAAGATTCTGACCGATAAAAAGCTACAGAAATAAAAATTAAATTGATAATTTTTGATAATATCCCGTCGTCAAGTATATTACGTCAGATGCCCTTCGTTGCTACGAAAAAATACATTCAGTGACATTAATGACAATTAATGTTTTAAAAATTATAAAAGTGAGGACTTTCAACCGTCAAATATTTATGACAACTGTGTGTTTAACTGTACTAATTTGTACTTACATAAATAAATTACAATACAATTTTGGTTTTGAACAGTTTTATTCATGAAATAATCGGAACAAATTACACTCGATCTCTAAAATTATTATCGAATTTTTGCCCTCGTGACACTTTCAAAAAATTTCACTCCCCTACGGGTCGTGAAATTAAAACTGTCAAAGTGTCACTCGGAAAAAATTCGATAATTTTAGAGCTCTTGTGCAATTACTACTAAAAATTGCATCTTATAATTTTTTTGACGTTATTATCTCCACTTCAAGAAGGATTATTTTAAATTTAAGAATTTAATTTCTGCAACGACAGAGATTTCTCTAAAAACTAACTTTACGGCTGTATATAGTAGGGACATTTTTATGAACGCAAAAATCAAAAGGCTTATGTCTATAAGTTGAAATTCCATGCCAATTCATCAGCTTTCAATAATGAACACATTTTAGCGGCTATGTTCTACAATTTGGTAACATATTTCTCGCTCCCCAACAATAATAACTTCAATTTGTGCGAAATTTTCAATAATGGCTCCCGTTTCGTGAACGGCCTTTATTTTTCTTCTCCCCAGTAACCCAAATACAAGTTATGGTCCCTCATATATCGCCAATGTACAATACCCAATCGTTATTAAGCGTAACACTGGTTTTTTTGCCGGTCGCAATAATCACTTTTTACGGTCATTATTTCTGAATATGTGCACACCCATATAGTCACACAATAGCTCCAAATGGCCCATTCGAGTTCCAACGTTTTTGCCCCAGATAGTGCACCAGCAGCGGTGAATTCTCCAGATATGGATCGTTACAAATTAGAGGCGGGCTCAACCCAATATCCGTTAATAGCGTAAAATAACAAGTTACAACTACAACTAGATATTAAAAAAGTTAAGGAGATGGGTACGTATTTTCGGCTGCAATGCTATTCAAATGGGGGTTAATTTTTTTTTCGAATCCTGAGAAAACTAATAAGTATTTTTGCAAAATTTAAACGCAGAATGCAAGATTACGTTATTAGCGAGGGCCGAAAGTCTCTGAGAACTTCTATAATGTTTATTTTAATAAGTTACAGGAGTGAAAAACTAAGAGAAAATTCAGTGTGATTTTTAATTTCAAATATCTCATTCAAAATAAACTTTTTATTTATTCTAAGGGACTGTCGGCCCTCGATAATAATTTAGTCTTGCATTCTCCGTTTAAATTTTTCAAAAATATTTATTGGTTTTTTCAGGATTCGAAAAAAATGAACACAATGTCCGTGGTAATATTTTCCAAATCTATCTTTGTCTTACAACGCACTCAGTCGAATAGAATATTGTCAACATATATTATTGTCAGTCAGACAGTGACAATCAGTGATAAATTTAAATATTTGACATTGCATCGAGAATATTTTGAGTTGTTGATTAAATAATATTGATATATAGTGTATTTGATAAATATAATTGATTTAAGACGTGAACTTAATAAAAAGTTATTTATTGTGTATTATTTGTGGAAGATCCAAGCAGAGAATACATCAGGATAATTTATATTCTGTGATCCAAGTATTTTGTTGTTAAAGATGTTCAAAATTGTAAGCGTTCCATAGTAACAAGGTATTACTAAAAAATCACTTTAACACTTTTCGTCTTTTCTCGATTGAGTATTAGTTTTTGTTGTACATATAAATTATTACAATCACTGAATACATAGTTAGTGAAGAAATTATCACATTTATTAACTGAATTAATAATTTGCAATTATACAAATAACAGTTATCCAAGAACATTCAAAAGCCATCTCTTTAAGTTAATGACGACAATTTTAAGTAGAATGACATTCTAGTAATGTTTACATATCCATACCAGTGTGAATTTTACTAAACGTAATTTACCGTGTAAAGACAGAAAAAGTAGGGAGAGCCGTAAAATATTTGCGAATTATGTACCGATGGCCTTAACCCGGGAGTAGTCGTGCTCACTTCTGTAACGTCGATAGTCGCGTGTGAGATTCTATCTGAAAATACGAATTTAAAACAAACTTTTATTTTGTACTATTTTTATCTACTTTTTATATTGAAAATATATATTTCTAACAATTTTATTTAAAAAACCTGTGTTAACGGCCACCTGCCAACATCGGTCACCTGTCCTAACGGCCAGTTTAAAAATTTCCCAAACCAATTATGTAGACTACAAAAACTGGCAATACCGTCTACCTTTCTATATCGGCCAATAGTTCTTTAATTTTTAGTGGCCGTTACTGGCAAATTTTATTGTACATATTATTACGAAAAAGGATGAAATGCAAGATTCTGTCTAAAGGCGCGACTACTCGCGGGTTAAAGCAAATTGGCTCTCCCCAAAGCCATAAATTCCACAAAAAGAAGAAGAAGAAAAAAAATTCCTACGCATTACTACACCCTTCCTCGAGGCACTTACGAAATTTTTTCAAAATTGCAAAATTTTTCATCAAGTTATCGTGAAAAAAGATAAAAATTGAGATTCTATCTCACCGCGCGACTACTCGCGGGTTAAATAATTATTTTCCATTTGCGTTACTATTAGACCTGGATCCCACGTACCAAAAAAAGTTGATTAATATCAAGCTGAAAATTTGTTAATAGCTTAACGGTCTAGTCGGACAAACTTTGATGTATGGGAACACTGGAACAGGGGAAGTTTTAATCGTGGAACAGGTTAAAAATTTGGAACGTCACACTACGAAAAGGTTCCATGTATTTTGTCAGACAGAACTTCCAATTGATTTGTTACCATTTCATTAAACTCTCATGCAAAAGTCAGACTGGTGTTTATCACCACTGGGTATTTTAATGAGTGGAACACGAAGAACATGTCAAATGACAGGAATCATGTTGGTTAGTAATAGCAGTCTGATTTTTGCATGAGAGTTTAATGAAAGGGTAACAAATTAATTGGATGTTCTGTCTGACAAAATACATGGGACGTTTTCGTAATCTGACGTTCCAAATTTTTAAACTGTTCCACAATTGAAACTTCCCCTGTTCCAGTGTTCCCGTACATGAAAGTTTGTCCGACTAGACACCGTTAAGCTATTAACAAATTTTCAGCTTGCTATTAATCAACTTTTTTTTGGTACGCGAGATACAGGTCTATATGCTGAAATTACGTGTCAGCGGATATAAAGGTTGTCACAAAATTTGAATTTAATAGGAAACACTGTTTTTTATTGTAATTTTTTATTGAATCGTAAAGTACATAGGATGGGGTTATGTATTGAATATCCCATCAGGCAAATGACCTCCATGGCTTTGCTGGCACCTGAATCCTCTTTTGTCGAAATTTTGCTAGATTTCTTTTGCACAAGTGTGGCTGAATTTCGTTGATGCAGCCTTTAATTTCCTCCTTCAATGCACGGGTGGTAGTAGGCTTGTTAGACTAGACCTTTGATTTTAAATACAACCTCATAAAAGAAATCTAATGATGTTAAATCACACGATTTAGGGTACCAATTCTTATCACCAAAACGAGAGATTACACGTTCAGATAATATCTCATGCAGTAAATGAATCGTGTTACGGGCTCTGTATGGCATGTGACACCGTCTTGTTGAAACCACATATCGTCTACATCACTCATCCAATCATCCAATTTAGGCGAAAGAACTCATATAGAATATCATATTGTGATATGGAGGTCCTGTAACACTCACTGCTTAACCAGCTTCATTTTCAAAGAGGTATGACCCATGATGACTCCAGACAAAATCCGCACCAAACAGTGACACGATGTGAATTTTGTTTAACAGTAACATGTGGCAATTTTGACAACTAACAAAGAGATCATGGTGAAAACATGCTAATATATCGCTAAGGATGATTTTGCTCGAAAAATCAGCATCGATTGTTGATGTTCATCAATCTATTCAACGAATTCTCTTCGCTACGCATGTTCATTAGGGTTCAGTTCTTATATCAATTGACCTTGTTAAGCATGGAGATGTATCTTTAGTGAGTATCTGCTTTACAGACCTTCTTGAAATTTGCAATTCTTGTCCACGACGCCAAATTGATGTTACTGGAATTGTACCAATACTGTCACGCTCTTCGATATTGATATTTGATTGGCTTGTATTTGAACAAGCAGTGTATTTAGCGTCACCAACTGATCCAGTCTCTCTGAATTTTTCAATGAATCTCTTCCCAGTTAGCAACATTGCAACCATATTTTGTAGGAAATTTTCAAAGTGTAACCGTCAAACATCATTAGTTTTAAAATATTGTTCAAAAATGAAAACTCTTTGTGCTTTCATATAACGCTTCATTTTTACTAACCCTAAATTGTCAGCTGTCAAACTGTTTTTTACTGCAAAATGGGGACAAATCAGAAACTTTCGTGAATTTTTGGCACACCTTTAGTAGTAAATTAGCCTATAATTGTTTTATATCTACCCATTGAAAATGATTATGATGACTCTTACTGTAGTAGTAATTAGCTTTATCTAATATTTAGTTGTAGTAAACAATATCACCGAAACTTTTAAATCAGGCTCTGGAAGATATCTTTAAAATATTAGAATGGGAAGAAAAAGGTATAAAAATTTGTTGACAACGCGTGAACCATCTAATAGTCTAGGCGCCAAATAGAGGTCACCGTGTCCTTTTCAATTCTGATGGACAAACTCAACAGTTTCTTATGGATTTTTGGCTGCTGATTACGAATTTCGAGGGTGGATTTCGATCCGAGTGGTCAAAAAATTGTTATAAACAATTTAATTGTTTATAAATTGTTTATAAGGCTCTTGCTCATAAACTAAAAGAGATAAAAAATAATCCTTTAAATAAAATTTGTTGGTTAATAAAAAACGAAGCAAAAAACGTTTACTAAACTTAAATCCAACAATAAAAACTCAAGATATTGTAAAATTAGTGCACAATGAAAATTGCAAATTGCAAAATTAATATTTTTCGAAGCTTTATCGATAGTAACTCGGCTTCTACGCATGCAAATGAGCCTTAGGAGGTCTCATTTTAAAGCTTCATTAATAGGCTTTCAAACTGTGTTTGTTAAATTATTTGATATTTATTTGTTTTAAAGTTATAACCATTTGAAATAATAATTTTCTTAAAAAAATTGTACATTAATTTGTTTATAAGGGTTTTAAGCAAATTTAAGCTACAAACATTTATACTTTAATTAACAATAATGATAGAAGAACTTAAAAGCAACATTTTGAGGTTACCAAAATGTTTGTAGGTTTATTTTTGGCTAAGATATCGATATTTCAATAGTGTGCTTTGAGGCGCAAGATCAGCTCACCGCGTAAAGGTTCACGTGCTAAATTCTCGATTCTTCTTCTTCTTGTAGTGCCTATCCGTTTCGGATGTTGGCGACCACCATGGCAATCTGCACTTTGCACACTGCTGCTCTGAAAAGATTTGTAGTGGTTGTGTTGAACCACGTTCGTAGATTTTTCAGCCAGGAAATCCTTCGCCTTCCTGGTCCTCGCTTTCCCTCTACTTTTCCCTGCAAGACCAGTTGCAGCAGTCCATATCTCTCACTGTTCCTCATTATGTGACCGAGGTATTCGATTTTGGCTGTTTTTATTTTGATCAACAGCTCTTTTTCTTTTTTCATTCTCAGCAAAACACCCTCATTAGTAATGTGGTCGGTATAAGATATCTTCAGGATTCGACGATAAAGCCACATCTCAAAAGCCTCAATTTTCTTGCAGGTGGCGTCTGTGAGAGTCCACGGCTCAACTCCGTACAACAGTATAGGAAATATATAACATCGTAGTAATCTGACTTTTATGGGTATCGACAAATCATGACATTTGAACAACTTTGCCATTTTTTGAAATGCAGATCTTGCTTTCTCTATCCTACATTTGATTTCTATAGAATGGTCCCAATTTTCATTGACGTTCGTACCAAGGTAGGTGTATGTTTTTACTCTTTCTATTTGTTGACCATTCACACTGATTCGTCCAAATTGCTGTTCATTCTTAGAGATCATCATACATTTGGTTTTCTTAGTGTTTAGTGAAAGTCCGTATCTGTGACTGACTTCTGCGATTCTGCTCATTAACTCCTGCAGGGCTTCAGAACTGTCAGCGAATACCACAGTGTCGTCTGCGTATCTTATGTTATTGATACATTCTCCGTTAATTCTAATTCCGGCTTCAACATCATCCAATGCTTCTTGAAAGATTTCCTCAGAGTAGATGTTAAACAGCAGTGGGGATAGTATACATCCCTGACGGACCCCACGTTTGATTTTGATATCGTCGGATTCTCCTGCCTCTGTCCGGATAGATGATGTTTGATTCCAGTACAGATTGCTGATAATCCTTAAATCACAGGTGTTTATTCCAATATTGGTTAATATCTCCATCAGCTTGTCGTGCTTTACTGTATCGAACGCTTTATGGTAATCAATGAAACATGCATAAATATCGCAATTCACGTCTCTACATCGTTGAAATAGCACTTGTATACTAAATAGAGCCTCTCTTGTACCCACTGCATTTCGAAAACCAAACTGTGTTCGGCTGATTTTTTCTTCGCACAGCCTATATATCCTTTGATGTGTAATTTTTAGAAATAGCTTTAAAATATGTCTCATTAAGCTGATGGTTCGGAAATCACTGCAGGATACGGACTTTGTTTTCTTTGGTAAAGCAACAAACGTCGACTTCAACCATGCTTTTGGTATTACTCCGCTTAAATATATGTCGTTAAACATTTTGGTTAGGCGTTGAGTACCGTCGGTGTCAAATAGTTTTATGAGTTCAGCATATGCATTGTCAGGTCCAGGAGCTTTGCCATCTTTTAGTTGTGATATTGCTCTTTCCACTTCACCTGATGTGATTGGTAAGTGGTCATCACATATGTAGGATGGAGGTTGTTCGGATCTAGTATCATCAAAAAGTTCCTGTATGTATTTTGTCCATATGCAGATTTCTTGATTTCTGTCTGTGATGATATTCCCCTGTTGGTCTCGCAATTTGCTAGCTGTGTTGGATTTCTGAAGACCAGCTGCTTGTTTCACCTTTTTATGCATGTTAACTTCTCGATGCAAATTATAATTTCTATGTATTTTAATATATACTTCTTATTCTAAATTTTATTATATACTTCTTATAATTAAATCATCATACTGTACCTCTTATCACCTTTCATTCTATTTACTTTGTCTTCTATTTTTTGTAATAAATGAGAAAAAAAAAACATTAAAAACTAATATTTCAGAAATAGAACTAAAAAGTAAGTTGATATTATTTATTAATACTGTTTTTACAAACTTTTTGCTTCATGCATCTGAATCGAGATATACAGGGAATCTCAGCTTTTTTACATCTGCATAAGTTCTTAGAGCAATTTTTACAGTTACATGGTGGTAATAAATCTGTTCTTGTAGGCAGTAAAACTAAAACTTTCTGGGGCTTCAGAGTCTAGTTATCCTTATGATATAGATATAATCTATATCATATAGATATCCAGTGGATAGTGGATAGTGTCCATATAAAGTGGATCTAGTTCTTTTACAGCATCATCAAGGCACGTCAATTGTGTGTATGCCGCCACAACATAAATGCTCGTTTTATATGCAATGATGATGCTGCAAAATAACTCGATCCATTTTTATATGGATATCACATATTGGCTCATTTGCATGCGTTGAAGCCGAGTTACGATCGATAAAGCGTCGAAAAATACTTGACTGTGAGCCGATGTTGCGCCTCATAGAGCGCCATTAAAATATCGATACCTTGACAAAAACTAAACTTACACACATTTTCTTAAGCTCAAATTATTCCTTTTGAGTTCTTCTATCATTATTGTTAACTAAAGTATAAATATTTATAGCTCAAATTTGCTTGAAACCCTATAAACAAATTATTGTACAATTTTTTTAAGAAAATTATTACTTCAAATGGGTATAACTTTAAAACAAATGAAGATAAGGTAATTTAGCAAACTTTTTTTGGAAGCCTATTTTATGAAGCTTTAAAATGAGACCTCCTAAGGCTCATTTTCATGTGCAGAAGCCGAGTTACGATCGATAAAGCTTCGAAAAATATTTATTTTGCAAATTGCAATTTTCATTGTGCACTAATTTTACAATATCTGGAGTTATAATTGTTGGATTTAAGTTTTGTAAACGTTTTTTTTTTGGTTTTTATTAACGAACAAATTTTATTTGAAACATTCTTTTTTATCTCTTTTAGTTTATGAGCCAGAACCGTATAAACAATTTATAAACAATTAAATGGTTTATAACAATTTTTTGACCACTTTGATCGAAATCCACCCTCGAAATTCTTAATCAGCAGCCAAAAATCCATAAGAAACCGTTGAGTGTGTCCATCAGAATTGAAAAGAACACGGTGAGCCCTCTGGCGCTAGACTATAAGGTACGCCGATGACATCGTATTGATAACCGATTAAAAAGAAGAATTGTTTGAAATGATGAAAGAACTGGACATAGAAGTCGGAAAGATAGGCCTTAATATGAATTACAGCAAGACCAAAATCATAACAAATACAGATGAGGACATCACAATGAGGATCGGATAAGATGAAAATAGAACAAGTTCACGATTATATATATCTGGGTCAAATTATAAAACTTAACAAGGAAAACCAAACAGCAGAGATCAAAAGACGAGTTAGACTGGCATGGGTGGCATTTGTAAAACTAAACATCCTTAAAAACAAAAGATATCCACAACATCTTAAGATCAAGGTATACAATCAATGCGTAGTCCCTGTTCTCACTTACGGTACCCAAACGTGGACGTTTACAAAAGCAAACATGGACAAGATCATCAAAACGCAAAGAGCAATGGAAAGGCAAATGTTGCACATAAGACTATTGGATAAAAAGAGAAACAAGTGGATAAGAGAGAAAACCAAAGTTAGGGATGTTAGACAAGAAGTTGCAAAGTTGAAATGGAGATTTGCCGGACAAAATATAAGACAAAAAGAAGACCGATGGAACAAAATTCTCATAAATTGGAGAACGTTGGAATATAAAAGAAGCAGAGGAAGGCCAAAAAATGACATGGGCAGATGATGTCAAGAAGCACATGGGCTCCAGTTGGATAACTGTAGCGACAGACAGAGAAGAATGGAAAATGATTGGGGAGGCCTATGTCCAAAGATGGACCGAAGAAGGCTAATTAGATTAGATTAGATTAGATTAGATTAGACACAACAACAAATTTTGGTTGACTCATTTTCCCTGTTTGTTCTTCTCATTATACAGAAGTAAAGTATGAATAGTTATAATTATTACAATTGTGCAAGTTAGAGGTGAGATTAACTTAAGATAATTTTTAGTGGTTTGCTTGAATTTTTTATAGGGCAAAGCAAACCAGCATACATTAGTATTTTCCTTTATCGTGTTCCTTAAATTAAGAAATGAACAATCAAAGTATTAATTTAACTTGACGTTGGTCCAAACTAAGTCAAATATTCAATCGGATTTACTAAATGTTTTCATCCCTAGAGTGCATCAATCTAATTAAGTTCAGTAAAGTTCAGTTCTCATATCCCGAAAGAGTAATTTTCGATTTTGAAACTAAGAAGTCATCCAAAATTATCAAGCAGGGCATTAGTGAGATTATTAAAAGCCGATACAAACCACTCCTATAAAATGCGAAAAATCAAAGAAAACTATAGTCCAAGTAATGAAGCTTAAAATAGGACAAAACCTCGAAATTTTTACAAAATAAATCGATTTACCTGAAAATTTGAGAATAAGTAGTGGATAGTCCAAGGATCAAAATTTATATCATGCCAAAGGGCGCTTTTACCATGGGGTGGAAATTTTTTATTATATTTTGACCGTAAAAGTTGATAAAAACATTCATTATAAGCAAAAAACGTTCCATACATTTTTTTGATAAAATTAATGGTTTTCGATTTATTCGCTATCGAAAGTGTTAGTTTTATATCAAAAAAATCAATGTTTTTAATCAGTTTTCCGCTAATAACTCAAAAAGCTTTCGTTTTATCAAAGTAACTTTACTTAACAAAAATGTACCTTTTGAAAAAATAAACAAAACCGTTTTTTTTTTATTTTCGTTAAGACCAATAGTAATCGAGCTATACTTTATTATATATTGGCTCTTCTTCGTCAAATGCTAAATATTGTAGTTTCAAAGTCAAAGGACGGGAAAACTATGCATTTTTCGAGGATAACTTGTTAAAACTAATTGAAAGTATTTTATGTATCTCCAGAAATAAAGAAAATCTCTAGCTAAAAAATTAAGTGACATAATAAAAAGAATGTCAGTCCCTATTTTTTTCAGCACAAAAGTAAACAACCCCCTAATCACCACCCTAATTAAAATTTGTAATTGGCCTGATTTGGTGTTCTTGATTTATGTATTGTTAATGGGTTAATGATTAGTTTAAATAAAAATTGAGCTAAAAGCGAATAACGAGTTTTTGTAGTTTGGTAAAAAATGCCTTTTTCTTCAGAATAAAAAGAGTAGCATCAGAGATACGAAAACATATTTCACTATTATATTGCAGCTTATTTAATTCCCAAGAACTTCGTTTGCAAAAAATTTTTTTTATGGCAAAAATTGAGTGACCTATTGACAATTAAAACTTGTAATATCATGCAAAACCCACCTTTAACAACCCCTTCAATGCCACCTCTTTTTGTGACTGAGAATTTTAAAAAGATTTAATATCAATAGTCTTATAAATCTTGTAAAAACCTACAAAATTCTTTTTTAATCAACATTCTAAGATAAAGAATGAAAAAGTTACGGTTAAAAATCAATATATTTTTTTGAAAAAAAAAGGAGAAATCCAATTGGAAGCATAATAATGTAAGTTGGCGGTGTTTTTAGTCATTAGCCTTATTTATTCTTCTTTATTTATATATTATTAATAGATTCTAGAAGTTTGACTGGCTTAGAGTGATCAGTTTTTAAAGAACTGAAGTTTAAAACGCATAATGAAGGTTTGTAATTTGGTAAAACATGATATTTTCTTCAGAATAGAAAGATTAGCATCTGAGATACGAAAAAATGTTTAAATATAAAATTGTAGGTAATTTAATTCCCAAGAACTTGGTTTGATAAAATTTGTTCTATGGCGAAAATTGAGTGAATCGTAAATGAGTATACCATCGAAAAACATTGATTTTTTAGATATAAAACTACTCATTCGATAGCGAATAAATCAAAAACTATTAATTCTATCAAAAAAATGTACAGAACATTTTTTGCTTAGAATTAATGTTTTTATTAACTTTTGCGGTCAAAATATAATAAAAAATTTCCAACCCCGAGATGGGGTGGCAACCACCCCCATGGTAAAAGCGCCTGTCGACATCATATAGATTTTGATCCATGGACTATCCACTACTTATTCTCAAATTTTCAAGCAAATTGATCCATTCTGTAAAAATTGCGAGGTGAAAAGCTTTGGTTCCTGGACTACTAGCCCGTGTGAGTTACGACGAAAAATAACACAGGCCTACAGAAAAAAAATTGTTTTGGAAAAAAAAATACTATATTAGGGGCGATAAATCGAAATATGGATTCCGTTTTATTGTATCAGCTCTAGTTTTATGGATATGGCACTTCCGAAATTAGTAGTTTTAATATTTGAGATAATGAAGAATATGCTATTCAAAGAAATATACATTGTTAATTAAACTTCTTCCTTAGTATATTTGTTGTTCCCACTGTATTACGCCTCATTTATGCAAGAAATAATACTTTAATGTCGTTACATTACTATTTTATAAGGAAATAAAACAGCTTGGAAAGTATTTTCAAACTTTTAAAATGATACATTTACCACCTGTAAACCCATTCAGCCTCCACCTAATAAAATACTAGTAGGGCAATCAATGAGGGTATGTGGCTCCGAACTCTATCCTACTATATCGATTTACGTGATATTTTCACAGTAAGTAGGGAATAGCCGAAGAAACAAAGTCTACCCTATGCCGATGTGTGCTTTTGTCTTGGTGGCGGTTCACACCCCTTCTCGGGGGTGGTCACCTATCAGCTTAACACCTATAATAATATGTAAGGTAATGGAATCTATTATTGCCGGGACAATTTCTGATTTTCTTCAAAATGAACTTGTTATACCAGAAGAGCTGCATGGTTTTGTCATAGGATGTTCTACAATGACAAATCTTCTCTGGTGTGTCAATGAATGGTCAAGAGCATTAGACAGAAAAGCCCCGGTAGACATTATTTACCCCGATTTTGCTAAAGTTTTTGATCGAGTTCCAAAGCGAAGACTATTACATAAATTGGAACACCTTGGTATCCGTGGTCAATTACTGAAATGGATCGACGCGTATCTAACAGATAGAAAGTCTTGTGTTAGAGTTGGGGACTCTTTCTCAGTCGAGAGAACGGTTTTGAGTGGGGTACCGCAAGGATCAGTTTTGGGCCCAATTTTATTCATAGCATACTCCAGTGATCTACAATTTCACATTAAATGCAACAAAGCTTTCTATGCAGATGACACGAAGCTATTTTCCGATCCCTCTGTAAATTTCCAGTTACTACAAGATGACCTTGATTGTATATCGGAATGGTGCTCTACTTGGATGCTGCCTCTTCTTCACATGGGTAAAAATAATCCGTGTCTTCTTTACTCTATTAATGGGAGCGTGTTAAAAACAGTGAAATCACATAATGATCTAGGTGTTATTACTAATAAAAATCTAAGTTGGTCTGAACATATTTTGCATATTTCTAAAAAAGCTAACAGTAAATTTTATCTACTAAATCAAACGTTCGCGAAAGTGTCATTTATGAGCTCAGTTCATCTGTATAAACTGTACATTCGTTCAGTTCTGGAATATAGCGGTACTGTGTGGTGTCCTACAACTGGTCTTTTGGTCTCTCAGGACCTACGTATACAGAAAGACTGAATATGGCCAATCTCACTACATTATTTGAACAATGTCGACTTCCAGGCGATTTAATTATTACGTTTCGAATAGTAAAATACAACTTCGGAAATATGAGGGGTATGTTTATACTAGACAATGACAATCGTCTTCGTGGCCACAAACTTAAATTTAAAAAGAAAACTTTTTTAACAACAACTAGACAATTTCTTCTCTGTAATCGAGTGTTCTCGATTTGGAATAGCCTTCCGGCTGTCAATATTTTTAAAAAGAAACTGGATGACCACTTGTTTCTTAATTGAACATTTTATTTGTAATACCTTGTACACTTGCTACTTATGTTTTTGTATACTTATTTATATTTATTTAGTTAGTTAGTTTGCTTAATATGAAACTATTGTAATGTAACCATTTAACTATACAAGGTGAGGCAGATAAAGGCCCTATTAGAAATATCTCGAGAACTAAAGCTAAAAGAATCTTGAAAATTGGAATACAGGGGTTTTGAGGGATGAACTATTTAATGAAAATATTTTCTTCTCTTTGCTAATTCCGGTTATACCGGAAGTTGATTGTAACTTCGTTTTTTTAAATGGGACACCCTGTATATTTTTACATTTTTGATTCTCCTCGATTTCTTCTTTCTTAAAATATAAGGTTTTGTAATATTATACAGGGTAGGTTAAAAGATAATTACGTTTTCTTATTAATTTCGTAGCAACATTAACACCCTGTAGGATTGTAGTAGATTGGTATAATAAACTCTATTAATGTTCAAATGATTTTTAATATAGTCTACTATTGTTAAGAGTTATTGGTCTAGTTAAACTTTTCATTTTAGTATACAGGGTTGGTCGAAACCCGGAATGAGTATTTTCTGAGGTTTCTTAAATAGAACACCCTGTATTTTAGTATTGTAATGAAATGATATTTTATGGTACTTTTTAATTTCTTAAGCATTCCCTATACCTAACTTCTTTAGTTTGTGAGTTATTGGTGATTAAAGCCAAACATTAATTGCAACACAAAATAGGTGAAATTGTATTAGGTTGGCCGTGAAAATATTCAGTCACAAATATTTTTTTGGAAATAAATACATATTAATCTATACTTATACTTAAAATTGCCAATAGTGGTTGAGGTATCAAAATATCATCGAAGTTAAGATTGTTGGTGCGATTAACAATTAAGCACAAACTAAAGCAGTTAGGTATAGGGAATCCTTAAGAAGTAAAAAGTACCATGAAATATCATTTCATTACAATACTAAAATATAGGGTGTTCCATTTAAGAAAACTCAGAAAATACTCATTCCGAGTTTCGACCCACCCTCTATAGTAAAATTAAAAATTTAGCTACACTAATAATTGTTAACAATAGTAGACTGTATTAAAATAAATATACTAAATATAGTTTATTATGTCAAACTACTACAATCCTACAGGGTGGGAATATTGCTACGAAATTAATAAGAAAACGTAATTATCTTGTAACCTACCCTGTATATTATTACAAAACCTTATATTTTAAGAAAGAAGAAATCGAGGAGAATCCAAAAATGTAAAACCCATTTAAAAAAACGAAGTTATAAGCAACTTCCGGTATAACCGGAAGTACCAAATAGATGAAAATATTTTCATTAAATAGATCAGTCTTCAAAACCCCCTTATTCCAATTTTCATAATTCAATTGTCTTTAGTTCTCGAGATATTTCTAATAGGCCCTTTATCTGCCTCGCCCTATATATTATTACCTTGTAGTTTAATGGGCATATGGGTCTTGCGACCCCTGCTCAAATTTAATGTATAATAATAATAATCTCAACAAATTAGAAGCGTTCGAGTTGTGGTGTTACCATCGCATGCTCATAATCCCATGGACAGCACACAAATCTAACGAACGTGTGCTTGAGACCATGGACAAAGAGCGAGAATTGATCAACGTCATAAAAATGAGAAAGGTTCATTACTTCGGTCATATAATGAGAGGACCTAAATATCGCTTACTCCGGTGAATCATTCAGGGAAAAATTGAAGAAAAACATTGGGTTGGAAGAAAATAACTGTCCTGGCTGCGTAACATTAGACAATGGACACTATGGACAGGTCACACGGTCGAGGATTTGTTTCTTATAGCTGCCGACCGAGAAACATTTCAACAGCTTGTTAATACGACGATCAGGCGCAGATCCAAGGGCGATCAATGGGATCAATTTTCCCCTCCTTGAGACTTCGCCTGGTGTTGCATTTTTTTTAAGAAAGAGATAATTACGATTGAAAATATATAGTGGGTTTTGTGTCCTGTTGATAACTGAATAACTGAAACATAAAACAGAATTCCTTCTCCGAAGTACGTGTTATCAGTCGTACTGTATGGTGTCGAGTCTTGGACTGTGAATAAAATCGATCTAGGAAGGAGGAAAAGGCAGTTATTGTTTTTATTTGATTCAGAGTTGGACCACCATCTCCAGATAGCTATTTCTGCATCTCATGCATCCTCGGTAGAGCTATGCAGTCACAACTCTAAACCAAACATCAACAGCCTGCCTATTTAAGGGAAATCACCGCGATGCAGTAGTACCACCTTTGAGACGCAAAACAGCGACATCTTTCGTAAAACGAGGAATAGTGCAGTCGATATGTGAAACAAGTGTGCATTTAATGATAGAAGTATATAATTTGGACCACATATACTGCGCACATAAAGGTTCAAATTTAGGTATGAGGCCATCTCAGATTTTGCCTTTTACAAAAATGGCGGGCATTCAAAATGGCGACTATACATTGTGACTAATAGCACGATAACTTTTGAATGAAACGTCAGATCTCAACCAAATTTGGTATATAGGTTCTTTTTTTGATGAATAATATCGAGGTCTTGAAGGGGAAGAATCGTTTTACCAGAATTTGTGTTTTTTCTGATTTTTTTATGTAATAATATGTTGTTTTTTTTTCAATTCTTTTACCCTGTATATAAAAATTTTTCACAGAAAAGGTAATAACGCCATTGAAAAGAGTGTAAGTATATTTTTTAGGAAATATTTCGAACTTTTCAGTTGTGTTAATTACCATTTAATAAATGCATAACTTACGTTCACATGTACCTATGGGCGGCAGATTCATTTTGAATGCCCGCCATTTTTGTAAAAGACTAAATCTGAGACGGCCTCATATCTAAATTTGAATCTTTGTATGTGTAGTATGTGTGGTCCAAATTATATGCTTCTACCATTAAATGCACAATAATTCTTATATTATTATTTACACGAATCTGCCGCACATAGATACCTACATGTGAAGATAGGTTATGCATGTATTAAATGGTAATTAATATAACTAAAGAGTTCAAAATACATCCTAAAAAATATTTTTACGCTCTTTTCAACGCCGGTATCACCTTTTTGAAAAATTAATATATACAGGGTGAAAGAATTGAAAAAAAACAACATATTTTTATATATAAAAAAAAAACAGTAAAAACACAAATTCTGGTAAACCGATTTTTCCGGTTTAAAACCTCGATATTATTCATCAAAAAAAGAACCTATATACCAAATTTGGTTGAAATCTAACATCTCGTTCAAAAGTTATCGTGCTATTAGTCACATATGTATAGTCGCCATTTTGATGCCCGTCATTTTTGTAAAAGGAACAAAAACTGAGATGGCCTTGTATCTAAATTTGAATCTCTTTATATGTAGTATATGTGGTCCAAATTATATGCTTCTACCATTAAATGCACAATAATTCTTATTAGTCCATGTGGTGAGCCCGCTCCCGTCTGGAAAAATTTCTGATTCGGTTTCTTTGCGGATTCCTATTAAAAAATGTCTCCTTTAAACAAATCTGAAGGGTGCCGGACAGAATTTTTGGGCAGAAATTGTTTAAACAATTTTTTTAACAAATACAAAAGATCACCTTTTTTTGCTCCAGAACGTATATTTTTAAGGTTTGTGGGTCATTCTAAACAAGAAAGGTATTTTGTAAAATTTCTCGAAAATTGATAGTTTTCGAGTTATAGGTGATTTAAAATCTGAAAACTGCGAAAATACGAATTTTCGAGGCCTAAAAACTCATATTTAGATTAGTATTTTTGAGGTTGCCAGATACTTAAATTGAAGTTTAAACATTCAGCTTCAAGATTCTGAAGAGTGATTGCGTCTAACCTTAATTTAAACCGCTGTTTTTTAATTGTTAAATATGCATGTCCATCCGACTTTTTTGCCGGTGCGGCGCGCTCGATTTCAAAAATCTCCAATTTTCCTCCGAAAAATATTTTTTATAGATTCTTTGGAACATTCTAAATAAAATAAGTTTCTTGACATTTTTCCCAAAAGTTAATAGTTTTAAAGTTATAAGTAATTTAAAATCCAAAAATGCGTTTATTTGGCATTTTTCGGATTTTATATCACTCATAACTTTAAAACTATTAACTTTTGAGAAAAATCTCAAGAAACTTATTTTATTTAGAATATCCCAAAGAATCTAGAAAAAATATTTTCGGTGGAAAATAGGAGATTTTTGAAATAGAGCTCGCCGCATCGGCAAAAAAATCGGATAAACACGCATATTTAACAATTAAAAAACGACGGTATAAATTAAGGTTAGACGCGATCACTCTTCAGAATCTTGAAGCTGAATGTTTAATCTTCAATTTAAGAATCTATCAACCTCAAAAATACTAATTTAAATATGAGTTTTTAAGCCTCGAAATGCGTATCTTCGCATTTTTCAGATTTTAAATCGCCTATAACTCGAAAACTATTAATTTTTAAGAAAAATTACAAGATACCCTTCTTGTTTAAAATGACCCAAAAACCCTAAAAATATATGTTCCAGAGCAAAAAACGCGATATTTTGTATTTGTTTAAAAAAATTGTTTAAACAATTTCTGCCCAAAAATTCCGCATGGCACCCTTCAGATTTGTTTAAAGGGGATATTTTTGAATAGGAATCCACAAAGAAACCGAATCAGAAATTTTTTCAGACGGGAGCGGTCTCACCACATGGACTATATAATATTTGCACGAATCTGCCGCATATAGGTATATGTGAAGATACGTTTTGCACTTAATAAATGATAATTAACATAACTAAAAAGTAAAAATATTTCCTAAAAAATATTTTTACGCTCTTTTCAATGGCCGTATTAACTATTTGAAAAATTAATACATACGGGGTGAAATAATTGAAAAAAAAACAACATATTTTTACATAAAAACCAGGAAAAACACAACTTCCGGTAAACCGCTTCTTCCGGTTCAAGACCTCGATCTTATACATCAAAAAAAGAACCTATATACCAAATTTGGTTGAAATCTGAAGTCTCGTTCAGAACTTATCGTGCTATTAATCACATATGTATAGTCGCCAATTTGACTCCCCGCCATTTTTGTAAAAGGCAAAATCCGAGATTGGCTCCTATCTAAACTTAAACCTTTATATGTGTAGTATATGTAGTCCCAATTTTATGCTTCTATCATTAAATACACAATTCTTATAATATTTGCACGAATCTGCCGCACTAGAAGACGAAAAGCCTTAGATACAAAGTTTACTACAATTAAACAACTAAAAAAACTTAAATAAAAATAATAAATAATATTTTAAATCCAAGACTTTTCGTTAAAATCGATCTACTTAAATCGCCTTGAGGTTATGAAGGTCGAAATGTGGTGCTATAAAAGAATTTTAAAAGTATCTTTGGTCAAGAAGATTCGAAATTCCACCATACTAGAACGTCTCAGCAAGACTACTGAGATTATAGAAGGCATTAAGAAGAGAAAAGTGGAGTATTTTGGACATGTAATGAGAAGTTTCAAATATAGGTTTCTACTAAATATTCTGCAAGTGAAAATAGAAGCCAAACGCAGTCCAGGACAAAGAAGCACTTCGTGCTTGATTTAGGGTGGCAGTGAATAAAATAGTTAAGATAGCTATGATATAACCCAACGTTCTGAAAGGACGTGGTACATGAAGGAAAAGAAAGTAACAGCCCATTCCGAAAAGGAATCCTGCGTAATTTTTTTTATTTTATTGCCCCCT
The DNA here is from genome assembly GCF_917563875.1 of Diabrotica virgifera virgifera. Classification (NCBI taxonomy): domain Eukaryota; kingdom Metazoa; phylum Arthropoda; class Insecta; order Coleoptera; family Chrysomelidae; genus Diabrotica; species Diabrotica virgifera. The sequence goes on along the minus strand of NC_065443.1, from coordinate 286,784,635 downwards.
CCTTGCAAGGTTGCTGGATTCGCCGTTGACGACGATAGCCAACGCTTGAAAACAAGCACACAAAGAAGAACTTTAATCGTTCGCAGGCATGTTTATTTGGTTCTACAACCTGTGGGTAGACTTAGAAGAGGTGCAATGGAAGAAAATCAAATTTAGATTTAATTCGCTTAAAATTATAAAAAATATCAGATGATTCCATATAAGTTTGGTTGTGTGTATATTTACATATACATACAGGGTGAGTTTTTAGTGCGGGATCGGTCGATAATTCCATTACGGTATAGAATATCGAAAAAAGTTATTTAGAAAAAATGTAGGCAATGATATTCTCCACGCTTGGAAAATATGTCCATTTCTACAGGGTGATCAATAACAGCGTGGTATATCAAACATATAATTTTTTAAATGAGACACCCTATATATTTTTTCATATTTATATTCCCCTCATAATTCTTGTTCATATAATATAGGGTTTTGCATTACTATACAGAGTATTTAACAAGTTATGACCATTTTTATTTCGAAATCCCTATGAGATTAACACCCTGTATATAAAGAAGTAATTCATAGACAATAATTTGTTTTATGTAGTAAGATAAACAATATACTGTAGTTTTTAAATTAAGTCCAATTGAAATCATTGACGAATGTTTGTATACAGGGTGAACTACAAAACCAAATTACGATTTTCTCTATTTTTTTAAATGGATCACCCTATATTTTATTTTTCAAAAATATTGTATTTATTATACTCTCTCATTTTTATATAGCATTCCCTATATCTAAACTTATTACTTTCGGAGATATTTTTAGTTTTCTTCAACTTTCGGGAATACATTCAATTTTTCTAGTAGAAATAAGTTGGTATTGAATGATAATTAAACAAAATTATTTTTATTCAATAAATCACTATCACAAAATATAAACCATAGCAATATGCAATGAATGTATCAATAAATGTGATATTAAGGAATTATCATATTTCCCTAATACACAAGAATCATACAATTCCTACAAAAAAAATATAGGTATGTTGTGTATAATAAAATTACAAGATTATTTTTATTTAATAAACAACTCACACAAAACATAAATCAAAACAATATACAACTAATTTAATAGTTTCTAGATTATTATATCAACAGCATTCTAAGCCAAGAAGTTTTTACTAACACATTCCTAATAGCAGATTGTGACCCGCAGTTATTAATAATATAATTTTCATATTAAATTTCATTAATATGCATCAATAAGAAATCCCTACTTTGTTAACACTCAAACTAGGTGATCTATAAATGTTTAAGGTGATATTGTTAGAGATTATGTGATTGGTCCACATTTTTTGACGGTTGAGGTTTTTATACGACGGTGCTCCAGTTCTTCCAAAATTGATTTTTTCAAGTGGGGCTATATAAAAAACCTTGTATACCAGAAGCATCCAACAACGCTTAATGATATGAAAAATGGAATAAAAGAAGGTTTTAATAATATTGACTTACAAAAATGTTAGAAATGTGGCTCGGTCATTTGAATATCGGTTACAAAATTGCATATACGTTGAAAGTGGTCATTTTCAACATTTACTTTAGACTTATATCCTTAACATCATATTAATTGGTACATTCATTAAATTTTGTTATGGTTTATTATTTTTTTGTTAGTTATTTATTGAATGAAAATATTTGTTATATTATTACATAATACTTATTTGTTAAGTTATTTACATTTATAAGAATATGTAATTGAATGTATTCCCGGCAAATGAAGAAAACTAAAAATATCTCAGAAACTAATAAGTTTAGGTATAGGAGATGCTATATAAAAATGAAAGAGTATCATAAATACAATATTTCAAAAAAATAAAATATAGGGTGATCTATTAAAAAAAATTGAGAAAATCGTAATTTTGTTTTGTAGTTTAAAAGTGCTTATAAAAATGAATGTTCTACTAAAAAATTCTTGGCTTAGAATGCTGTTGATATACCAATTTAAAAACTGTTACATCAGTTGTATATTGTTTTGATTTATGTTTCATGTAAGTTATTTATTGAATAAAAATAATCTTGTTATATTTTTATATACAATACAAATTTTTTTTTGTAGGAATTTTACGATTCTTGCATAGTAGGGAAATATGATAATTTCTTAATATCACATTTATTGGTATATTCAATGCGTATTACTATGGTTTATATTTTGTGTTAGTTATTTATCTAATAAAAATAATTTTGTTTAATTATCACTCAATACTAACTTATTTCTACTAGAAAAATTGAATGTATTCCCGAAATTTGAAGAAAACTAAAAATATCTCGGAAAGTAATCATTTTAGATATAGGGAATGCTATATAAAAATGAAAGAGTATATTAAATACAATAATGTTGAAAAATAAAATATAGGCTGATCCATCTAAAAAAATAGAGAAAATCGTAATTTGGTTTTGTAGTTCACCCTGTATACAAATATTCGTCAATGATGTGAATTGGAGTTAATTTAAAAACTACAGTATATTGTTTATCTTATTACATAAAACAAATTATTGTCTACGAATTACTTCTTTATATACAGGGTGTTAATCTCACAGTGATTTCGAAATAAAAATGGTCATAACTTGTTAAATACTCTGTATAGTAATGCAAAACCATATATTATATGAACAAGAATTATGAGGGGAATATAAATATGAAAAAATTTATAGGGTGTCCCATTTAAAAAATTATATGTTTGATATACCACGCAGTTACTGATCACCCTGTATAAATGGACATATTTTCCAAGCGTGCAGAGTATCATTGCCTACATTTTTTTTAAATAACTTTTCTCGATATTTTATACCATAATGGAGTTATTGACCGATCCCGCACTAAAAACTCACCCTGTATATTTGAAATACAGCCAACAAACCAGTAATATTCTATTTATAAAGAGAAACCATCTCCCTAAAAGTCATTTATTCACGTATTCCAATGCCAAAAGACTTTATGCAAATATGATTTTTGCAGTTACTGAGTCTCATTTCCATTTGGATCACATTTCCGGGTAGAACAAGTCCATTTTTGACGAATATATTTTATATTAGTTGTGTTTTGATGTAAGGTTCCCTTCGTCAATTCGTAGCCCTAAAAGATTGTGACATATCAAAAAGGTTTTGTTTGTTTTTGTATTTTTGTATGAATATCTGCATATACAAGCGCATAATACAGGGAAAAGTGAAGAAGGAACGTTTTAAAAAATAATTTTAAATATGTAGGGGAGCAAAGTATGCTAAATGTGCAGTCACTCTAGCGCTTTGGGGACTTATTGGGTTGTGATTATTAGGTCCTAAAACTAAAAAAAGTTAAGCAAAATTTTCCATTTTAGTGGGGACGTCCCATTTTTTAATTTAATTTTCCATTTCCAACAATCGTTTTTTCCGATTATAGCGCCATTTATCCATAATTCGGAAAAATGTTTCGAAAAAAAGTTGCTTATTTTTATGCAAAGAATCAAAATCTGTAATAAAAAATAGGGGCACCCCCAATATTCCAACAAATTACGTGGGACGATGTTGTATTTATGTACGAATTTGCAATATGTCAACAAGAAGGGCATGCCAAAGATGTGACAAATTTGCACTCAAGGATCATGTTGGGGATATTTCCACTGAATGTTTGACGGACTAAAATTGTGCTACTTTGCCCATTTAATAGTTTTGTTCTTTTTTTACTTTTTAGTTCTATTCTTTATTATTCATGCCGATTGGTCATTCTATAAGTTCAAAGATAAAAAATATTTGTGTTTTTTACTAAATTGGGCTTATTTTTGTGACCATTTTCATTTACTTGCGAATAAAGACCCAAAAAATTATGACCTCGCTTTTAATTTCGACTAAGCTCGTCAGCAATAACCGCGCGCCTAATGTAGGGTTAAGAAACAGTTTCTCTTCGTTGGAAATGTTGGCCGTTGAATGGATTTCGCTACTGATACATAGGACAAAACTTGGTTAGATATTTGAGACATATTGACTATTTGCTGCTATTAACTGCTACGCCACTGCTCATGTAGTCAAAAGCAATTACGTTTTTATCTTGAAATTACACCGAATTTAGCTTCTAAGTACCTATTATGGTAAATATGTATTTACTATAAATGTATTTTTTTCCATTGAGATGTAAAATTATTTGATAGTACCAATTAATATCCCATGAGCCGAGCTGGTATTTATATCGGGCAGTTTTAATCTTTGCGCCGACTTGGGACATTTTTAAAAGACCTACCTGTTTCTTGGGCCGAGATAGGCACTGCCCGTATTCCCTTACCTTTCTTTTAACGGCTTTGTTAATTCTTTATATTCTGTGCTTAGCTACTGTTTGTTGCTAGAAGTTGTTGCCTTGTTTCCATAAGTTTTCTCATTTTTCCTGCTTGTATAAGGTTATTCCTTAATGTAGTGCTAATCGCATTAATGTCTATTATATCATTTAATATTAGGCTTTCTTTAATGCTTCACCATTTAATATGTAATATGCTATTACATATTTTTAATTTATTTTTTAAAACAACTGGCATTTTTTAAATTACTGATAACTGATCATTTGTCTACAAATTATGAATATGATAACCCTTCCATTCCGATAAAAGATGATAAGCACTTTTTTACAAAACAACATGCATTAAAGATCTAATGTAATAATCTCAAAATTTAATATAAAGAGTTCATAACCACTCAGTTAGCTAATTGAATTCTTAATTAAACTGAATAACATAATAATATCATATTACATACAGGGTGATTGATTAGTAGGTAAAGCTCAATAGCTCCGCTATAGTAATAGATAGCAATAAAAGTTAATGACAAAAATTTTAGCCACCTTTGAGCGTCATATTACAAAATTAGTTAGAATATTACAGGGTGTTCGACAACACAGTGGTAGACCTAATTTTTGTTTTTTTAAATGGAACACCCTATATTTTATTTTATATTAGAAATCCTGTTAACTTCTTAATCACAAAAATATAAAGGTTTGTTATGTTATACAGGGTATTTACAAAGTTATAACCAATTTTATACGAAAATCGTAACAAGTTCAACTCCCTGTATAAATAAAAATAAGAAAGCCAACAATGGTTTATTAATGCCATATTTTTTAACGTATTGTCAAAATTTTCAAGAATGGTCGATATTGCTAATTTTCTTTATATCAAATACAGGTTGAGTCAAAACGCAAGTACATTATTTTATCAGTAATTTTAAATGGAACACCCTGTATTTTATATCACTATTGAAAAGTTCCATTACCGTACTTTAATTTTTAGATAACATTCCCTATGTCTAAATTTATTAATTTTCGAGATATTTTCATTTTTCAATGCACTAGTAGCGTGGCCACCCAAATCACCAGAATTTAATAAACTGGACTGATTTTTTTGGGGTTACGTTAATAATGAAGTTTATAAAATACCTCCAACAACAAGGGATGAGACGAAAAATAGAATACAAAGTGTATTTCGATGTGTTAATTTACAAATGCTCCGTAGAGTAAGTAGCTCATTCAATGATCGTTTTTAGGCGTACATAAATGTATTAGGAGATAATTTTGAACACCTTATGTAATTAAATATTAAAAATATTTTATTAAAAGTAGCTTCTAATTTTTTCGACATGTTTTTTTGCAAAATGTATTACTGATAAATTATGTTTCGTTCTTTATTTGTTACATTGTTACATTTACATACAAAAGTAGTGTTTAATTGTCTTCACAAAATATTGTATTTTGTGTTTTTGTGTTTTTTTGTAAAATTTATTCCTAATTTTCTTTGTTTATTTTAGTCCATTCATTAACGGTAAAATATTGCAAAACCTTTAAATTTTAAAGAACCGCTTGGATTGACATGAAATTTGGCATACACACAGCTAACAAGTCAAAGAAAAAAAGTTATATTGTGCCGATATGTGCTTTTGCCCTGGGGGTGGTTTTCACCCCCTCTTGGGGGTTAAAAAATATTCGTCCAAACAAAGTCAGGAAATGGGTAAACTGGCTAATTTAAAGTAAATTTTGTTCTATAGAGTTTTTTCACTAAGTCAATACTTTTCGAGTTATTTGGCAGTGAATATGTTCATTTTTTCAACAAAATAACCACGCTTTTAGACGGTTTTTCGCAAATAACTCAAATTGTAAGTATTTTGTCGAAAAAGCATTCCTAGCAAAAATATAGGCTATAAAAAATTTAAAAAATAGTGAATATATCACGTTTTTTTATTTAGTAGAAACAGAGTTATAGCTAATGAAATATAGGTTCATATTCGTCAAATTCCAAGTGGAATAGTTTAACGTGAAATAACCAAAAATGAAGCGCATTTCGGGGAAAACTCATTTAAATTTATTTAAAGTGTTTAAAAAAAGCTTCATTTTTATTTTATAAAAAAAAATTCTAGCATCAAAATTAAACAAGTTACGCTCAAAATAAAGTTAGTCCCTTTTGGTTTTGGTAAAAAAATCGAGAAAATCACCCCCTAATTAGTATCTTAAATGAAAGTAATCGTAACGACTTCACAAGTTTCTTGACTCGTGTATATATTGTTTATATAATCTGTAAGTTTCATCGGTTCAAAGTCCTTATTATTGAAACGGCTGTAGTTAAAAGGGGTTGAACGAGTCACTGATCACGAATGTATGAAAATTTAGAAACACCAAATCTTGATTAATTTTTGTCTAACAGAAAAACAAAAAAATACATGATATTCAGAAAAACAAATTGACTATTTTTGTATTTCGAGACTTTTGGTATCTCTAACAATTTTTAAGTTATTTTGAAAAAAAGCATATTTTTCAAAATTTAAATTTTTAAAAATTTTACTTTGAAACCAAATTTTTTCAAAAATAAACACTTTGAATCGAATGAAACTTACAGATCATATAAACACAATATAAGTAAAATAATTTATGGAGCGGCAACGATTAATTTCATTTAAGTGGCTAATTAGGGGGTGGTCTTCCCGATTTTTTTTTGCAAAAACAAAAGGGACCAACTTTATTTTGAGCGTAACTTGCTTAAATTTAATGCTAGAAACTTTTCGTAAAAACAGAAATAAAGCTTTTTTTAAACAATTTAAAAAAGTTAAACTGAGTTTTCCCCAAAAAGTGCTTAATTTTTTGGATATTTCACGTCGAAATATTCTATTTGAAATTTGGTGAATATGAATCTATATTTCATTGGCTATAACTCTGGTTCTACGAGATCCAGAGACCTAACGCGTACATCATTTTTTTTACTTTTTTATAGGCTATATTTTTGCTAAGAACGGTTTTTTTCGACAAAATACTTACTTTTTGAGTTATTTGCGAAAAACCTTCTAAAAATGTGGTTATTTTGTTGAAAAATGAACATACTCACTCGCAAATAACTCGAAAAGTGTTGACTTGGCGAAAAAGCTCTATAAAACAAAAGTTACTTAAAATTAGTCAGTTTACCCATTTCCGGAATTGTTTTGGACATATATTTTTTCACCCCCAAGAGGGGGTGAAAGTCACCCCCAGGGCAAAAGCACACGTCGGCACAATATCACTTTTTTGACATGTAAGCTATGCGTATGCCAAATTTCATGTCAATCCAAGCGGTTCTTTAAAATGTAGAGAAAAATCCGTGAAAGAATGGACTATTTGTTGCATTTACATAAAAAGATAGTTTTTAATTGTTTCAAAAATGTTGCATGTAGTGGATGTGTTTTTGTTTGTAAAATGTATTACTAATAAATTATTTTTATTTCTTTATTTGCTACAGTGTTACATTGATTACCGGATTGATAAATCGGTAATCTTCAATTGTCAATTCAGTCAAGGCTTTCTTAAAATTTAGATAAATTTAAACACCTAAAATAATTTGCTCTGAAAAATGAAAATATCTCGAAAACTAATAAATTTGGGCATAGGGAATGTTATATAAAAATTAAAGTACGTTAACGTTACTTTTCAATAATGATATAAAATACAGGGTGTTCCATTTAACATTACTGAGAAAATAATGTACTTGCGTTTTGACTCAACCTGTATTTGATATAAAAGAAAATTAGCAATATCAATAATTCTTAAAAATTTTGACAATAAATAAAAAATATGGCATTAATAAACCATTTCTCTTGTTCTTATTTTTATTTATACAGGGAGTTGAACTTGTTACGATTTTCATACAAAATTGGTTATAACTTTGTAAATATCCTATATAACATAACAAACCTTACATTTTTGTGATGGAGAAGTTAACAGGATTTCGAATATAAAATAAAATATAGGGTGTTTCATTTAAAAAACATAAGTTAAGTCTGCTACTGTGTTATCGAACACCCTGTAACATTCTAACTAATTTTGTAATGTGAAGCTGAAAGGTGGCTAAAATTTTTGTTATCAACTTTTATTGCTATCTATTACTATAGCAGAGCTATTGAGCTTTACCCTACTAATCAATTACCCTGTATATTATATCTTTGACGTGTACTTCTAGTCTCTCTAAATCTGCTTTGTTTTGTACAATTACAATGTCCTGATCGGCCCATGGGCTAGAAGAGTGTAATTTCCATCTAAAATAAAATTAGTTTCAGCAAAATAATTTACTTATGCAAGAGTACGAAAAATAGTTTACAATTACATTTTTCTTGATTTTACCTAGAAGTAAACTTGGAACTCTATCTACTACTAAAACTATAACCAAAATATAGGAAGTATGTAAATACACAAGCTCAAGCTGTTAGTTTTCCGAATAAAATATTAAAGGAGAGACAATCTTACTGAAAACAGCCATTTTATAGAGTTCAAGGACAAATATGACACAGGAAAAATAATGGAACGAATGAGCCAACACTCGAAGAAGTAATCGAAATAATTAAAAATAACAAAAACGGAAGAGCACCCGGGAAAGATAACATAAACAGCGAACTCATAAAATTAGGAGGAGAACCGTTGCATAGGGAAATACACAAACTGATAGTAAACATCTGGAAAGAAGAGAAAATGCCAAAAGAATGGCAAACAGGGCAAATAATAACGATACATAAAAAAGGAAACCAACAAGAATGTCAAAATTACAGGGGAATAACATTACTGAGTACAGTATATAAGGTGTTGTCAACCATAATACAAAGAAGATTACAGGAAGCAACAGACAATAAGATAGGGCAATATCAATGTGGATTCAGGAAAGGAAAATCCACAATAGATGCGATATACATACTAAAACAAATAATGGAGAAGGCGAACGAATCTAACATAAACTTAGAAATACTTTTCGTAGATTTTAGACAAGCTTTTGATTCCATCAAACGAAAGCAACTATTGGAAATACTAAAAACGCTACAGGTACCTCTTAAATTAAGAAAACTTATAAAAATGACGATGAGTCATACCAGAGTGAGTGTGAAAACGCAAATAGGGGAAACAGAAGAGTTCGAAACAAACAAAGGAGTGAGGCAGGGTGATAGTTTGTCCACAACATTATTCAACATGGCAATAGAATATATTACCAGAAAAATGAACAAAGGAACACTCAGAAATAGAGGAGGTCAAATTGTAGCATATGCCGATGACGTCGTGATAATGGCAAAGAGAAGAGATATATTAACGCAAATGGTAGAGGAACTCATTCAAGAAGGAAAAACAGTGGGTTTGAGTATTAACGAAAACAAAACAAAAATGTTAAGATTAGGAAAAAAACCTACCAATAGTGAGGTCAAAGTAGGAAGATACAAATTTGAAGAAGTAAGTAAATATAAGTATCTAGGAGTCATGCTGTCAAATGATGGAACAAGAGAAAACGAAATAAAAGAGAAATCATTGGCAATAAATAGAGCATTCCAAGCCAACAAAAAACTGATAAAAAGCAAGATATTAACAAAAACAACAAAATTAAGGCTCTATGAAACATTAATTAGACCGACATTAATGTATGGAGCAGAAGTGATGACAATGACCAAGACAGACGAAGAAAATTTGAGAAGAACTGAGAGAAACATAATTCGGGCAATATTAGGACCAATAAAAACAGCAGAAGGTGAATACAGGAGTCGAAGAAATAATGAAATAAATGAGGAATTGAAGGGGCAAGATATAGTCAGGAGAATAAAGAGACAAAGATTGAGATGGCTTGGGCATGTATGGAGAGCAGGAGAAGAGGCGATAGTAAACATAGTAACAAAGTGGTCTCCGGCCGGTAGGAGACGAAGAGGAAGACCGAGGTCCAAATGGCTGGAAGAGGTGAAGCGAGATCTAGAGGACATGGGAATTAGAAATGCAGAAGAAAGAGCAAGAGACAGAAGGAGCTGGAACCGGATATGTAATGCAGTCTAAGAAAAGAAGAATGGAGGACTGATCCACCTCGAAAACATGGATCTAGAGAGCCTGTGAAGGCGGCGCTACCCCCACGGGGGTGTTTTAGCCACTATATATATATATATATATATATATATATATATATATATATATATATATATATATATATATATATATATATATATATATATATATATTACTATAGCAGAGCTATTGAGCTTTACCCTACTAATCAATCACCCTGTATATTATTTATTTGACGTGTACTTCTAGTCTCTCTAAATCTGCTTTGTTTTGTACAATTACAATGCCCTGATCGGCCCATGGGCTAGAAGAGTGTAATTTCCATCTAAAATAAAATTAGTTTCAGCAAAATAATTTACTTATGCAAGAGTATGAAAAATAGTTTACAATTACATTTTTCTTGATTTTACCTAGAAGTAAACTTGGAACTCTATCTACTACTAAAACTATAACCAAAATATAGGAAGTATGTAAATACACAAGCTCAAGCTGTTAGTTTTCCGAATAAAATATTAAAGGAGAGACAATTTTACTGAAAACAGCCATTTTATAGAGTTCAAGGACAAATATGACACAGGAAATTGCACGTCTATCCATTTTCGTACAGAAATTCCAATCGTTCCTGTCAATACTCTCTTATTTATTGCACTCGAATACTATTTCGCGACGAGCCCTTTTCATTTGAGGAATAAAAAACAAATACTTGGAAGGCAGCTGAATTCAGTAAATCTAGGACTCGTCTCTTGTGTCGCCGAACGTCACAATAGTGAGAAAGAAACATGTTTTATATTGAACCGGAACCGGAGTGTAGATGTGTTGGCGATGATGTTTATTAAATAGGATTGGAACAGAATCAATAGACCAGGGCATTTAGCACTAGAAACACCCGAATAAATAATTTTTTAAATACAGCACCTAGAGACTTGCAGTTTTTTGCATTATGTTCAGGATGACGTCAGGAAAAAAGTCTACTATTCAAAAATGGGCGGAAATGCATAACTGCACTGTAAAGTGCATAAAATGCATCCAAAATTGCATAAATATAAAAATAAAATCCGAATCAGTATACTAAGGAACAACATTTATTGTTTAGGGGGTTTTTGGGGTCACTGAATACGATTACGTCATCAGAACTGACCTCCGGATCACCTGGTGCCCAAGGTCACGGCAAGAGACGTCATCTTCTGGAGTTTCGATGGTTTTCGGCATTAAATCGATGCAAACGGATTACTCGCTGGTTTTAGGTGTCCCTAAATACAAATATGCCATCAGAATTGACCTCCGCAGTACCTGGTGCCCAGGGTCGTTACTAAGGAACATCATCTTCTGCAGTTTCGAGGCATTTCGGCACTAAATTGATGCAACTGGACTATTCGGGGGGTTTTTGAGGTGGTTAAACACGAATATGCTATCAGAACAGACCTCTGGATCACCTGGTGCCCAAGGTCGGTGCAAGAGACGTCATCTTCTGGGGTTTTGAGGGATTTCGGTATCAAATTGATGCAAACGGATTACTTACGGGTTTTTGAGGTCGCTAAACACGAATATGCCATTAGAATTGGCCTCCGGGGTACCTGGTGCCCAGGGTCGCTAATAACCCAGGCAACCAACTGACGTCATATAACGTCGAGGAAACGTCAGTTTTGGTTGAATATATACACGTCTTTGAAAATTACGTCATATAGACGTCTTTTGTAGGTGACTTTAAATACGTAAGATTAATGACGTTAAAGTAACGTTTAAAAAACGTTTTCTTTTCAGACAGTTTAAGTCTGACGTCACAAAATTGGGAGGAGCTTGTTTGTATTACTCCAAACAATTTCGTTAAATAATTTTCATAATAAATTTCTCATTTATTGTTTACGTGGTTTGTGTCTTGTGTGATAAAATAAGACTTTTCGTTTAGATATTTAGTTGAAGAAACGTGTTAATTAAGAGATTTGTATTCGTTTTTGCTCAGTGAGTTAGTTTAATGCAGTATTCTTCTTGACAACTGTTTGAGGTTATGTTTATTTTCTGTTAATGAACTAATTATGTGTTATCGACTTTTATCGAGTAATTTGTTAATAAATTATTTATTAGTTTGTATGTTTTTTCAGTTTTGACACAGTAAGTACGTATACTTATATAAATAGTGAAAATTCTATAATGCGAGGGCTGGTACAATCATGCAGAATCAATGTTAGATTACTTCTAATGCACAAGCGATCTTAAACAAATAGTAGTATATCTTCATCGACACATGAGACGTAGACCTATAGGTTTCATGTTACCTATTTTTTATACTACCTATTTTGAAACATCTGAAAGAGGTCACTTTTTGAAAGTATTAAAGACGTGAATATTACCGACGTATAAAAGACGTCACATTTAGACGTTTTAAAATCGTCACAATTATGACGTCAAATCGATGAGACAAATACACGTGATTTTCAACGTCGATACTACGTCATAGAAACACGTCAATTGGTCATTTTTATGACGTGTTATCTACGTTATAAAAACGTCGTTTGGTTCCCTGGGAAGTCACGTCATCTTCTGAGGTTTCGAGGATTTTCGGCATTTAATTGATGCAAATGAATTACTCACGGGTTTTTGGTGTCGCTAAACACGAATATGTCATCAGAATAATAAGACTTTCGTAGTACCTGGTGCCCAGGGTCGCTACAAAGGCACGTCATCTTCTGGAGTTTCGAGGGATTTCGGCACTAAATTGGTGTAACTGGACTACTCGGGGGGAGGGGGGTTTGAGGTGGTTAAACACGAAGATACCATCATGACAGACCTTTGCACCGTAATCCGTTTGCATCAATTTAATACCGAAAGCCCTAGAAACTCCAGAAGGTGACGTCCCTTGCAGTGACCTTGGGAAGCAGGTGATCCGGTGGTCTATTCTGATGGCATATTCGTGTTTAACAACCTAAAAACCCCCGAGTAATCCACTTTTATCAATTTAATGCCGAAAATTTTAAAACTCCAGAACAGGACTCACTTTGCAGTGAGCTTGGGCTCCAGGTACACAGGGAGTCGGTTTCGATGGCATATTTGTGTTTAGTGACCTCAAAATCTCGTAAGTAATCCGTTTGCATCAATTTGATACCGAAAGCCCTCGAAACTCTAGAAGATGACGTCCCTTACAGTGGCCTTGGGCACCAGGTGATCCTAAGGTCTGCCATGATAGCATCTTCGTGTTTAACCACCTCAAAAACCCCCCGAATAGTCTAGTTACACCAATTTGGTGCCGAAATCCCTCGAAATTCCAGATGACGTGCCTTTGTAGCGACTCTGGGCACCAGGTACTACGAAGGTCAATTCTGATGACATATTCGTGTTTAGCGACACCAAAAACCCGTGAGTAATCCATTTGCATCAATTAAATGCCGAAAACCCTCGAAACCCCAGAAGATAACCTGACTTATTAGCGACCCTGAGCACCAGGTACCCCGGAGGCCAATTCTGATGGCATATTCGTGTTTAGCGACCTCAAAAACCCGTAAGTAATCCGTTTGCATCAATTTGATACCGAAATCCCTCGAAATTCCAAAAGATGACGTCTCTTGCAGTGATCTTGGACATCAGGTGATCCAGAAGTCTCTTCAGATGGCATATTCGTATTCGTGTTTAACCACCTCAAAAACCCCCCGAATAGTCCAGTTGCATCCATTTAGTGCCGAATTCCCTCGAAACTCCAGAAGATGATGTGCCTTAGTAACGACCCTGGGCGTTACTGCGGAGGTCAATTCTGATAGCATATTCGTATTTAGGGACCCCTAAAACTCACCAGTAATTCGTTTGCATCGATTTAATGTCGAAAACCATCGAAACTCCAGAAGATGACGTCTCTTGCCGTGACCTTGGGCACTAGGTAACCGGAGGTCAGTTCTGATGGCATAATCGTATTCAGTGACCCCAAAAACCTCCCAAATAATAAATTTTGTTCCTTAGTAAACTGATTTTGATTTTATTTTTTATTTATGCAATTTTGGATGCATTTTATGCACTTTACAGTGCAGTTATGCATTTCCACCCATTTTTGAACAGTACACTTTTTTCCTGACGTCATTCTGAACATAATGCAAAAAACTGCAAGCCTCTAGGTGCTGTATTTAAAAAATTATTTATTTTGTGCTAAATGCCCTGGTCTACAAAAGGAACAGACTAAAATGTAAATAATGAATTTCTTTTTTCTACAACTGTTTAACCCGGTAGTGGTTGCTATATGAGATTTTCTCTCACGGTTTCAGAAAATTGCACACAACTTTTTTTGGGAAATTATACGCGCTGTAGTTCCTTCTAGTCTCCTAACTATCCTCCCTCGACAATTTAATAGACTAGTTCGCTCAGATAATGACTCAGTTGACTTAGTATCACCCGATTGTTAAGTCAGTGCGCTTTAAGTGAGATATTCTCTCATCCCGCAACCACCGGCGCCACCAACTGTGTACAAAAATTAATTTTATTTTGCCACTTAAAATCACTATATTCTGTTTCACGGGTTAGTTGTAGATGGCCACTAACATTAAATATTGGCGGCATCAATAGTCACATTGTATATAAAGATAATAATTGACATTGAAGTATGAAATTGACAATTGACAATCGACTAATTGACAATTGAAAATAATAGTTGATTAAAGATAATATTAATAAAACAGAAGAACGTCATGTCTTTTTACAGGAATTGGCTTTATTGCTGATGAAACCTCATCTTATAAATCATTCGACAATTTCAAACTTAACTTTAAGACAAAAATGAATAACCATTTTCAATTTCATTGCAACACGAAACTACAGCCGCATCATTATACCAGTTCAGTCAGAGAGTGCAGCAAGCACCTCTACCGGTTTCGAAACTTATTAGTCTCTCATCAGGAGGCACATATGCTGCTCTCTCTGACCCAACTAGGACAAACCCCGGCGTGCAGTCACGGATTGCAACGAACGAAATGGCAGGGATGCCCTAGCGGCAACTGCTAGCAAAAGACTAAGTTTTCAATCTAATAGCACATAAAACAATATCAAAAAATGTTACTCTACATCCTACCAGATTGAAAACAATGGGAACCTTCTCTGGTAACACCTCCGAGGCTTCTACAATTTGCAAGCCATAACGGATGCTGAGACTAAGGAAGATGAGGAAGATGAGGAATATGATAGTCTCAGCATCCGTTATGGTTTGCAAATTGCTAAATTGCTAAATTCTTTTGCAGTAACTTCCTAGTTCAAATTATATACATGTAAGCATCAAAGTACAAAGGTTTAGCTACTATGCAAAGCCAATAAGCTTTTTGGTGAATTGTACATTAATTATGAGCATTATAAATTAGGGGTCGGTGAGTCGCAGTCTACTTAGAATATTTTTCTAATCAACAGCTCTACTACGTAAGTTAGTGTGAAGTTACGTTGAGTGTAATTATTAGTAGCTGTCAATAGATCATTTTTATTCCACGACTTAGACATATTCCACATCGTCGAACGAGACTTTTGTACTTAGAGCATTGCAATTATATTATATTCGAATTGTACATTTGGTCCCTCGAGCCGGATCTGCATTAGCGACCTATGGATAGATAAATAATAAAATGGTATTAAAATTTTCAGTCATTATTGATTGAAACTGCACTTAACTGGTTTTTATACAATGACAAAATATTGACTAATTTCACATTTATTCTCAACAAAATAAATGTTTTATAAAGAAAGAAACTACATAGTAGTGTTTTTATTATAGCAGCGATTTTATGTACTAATAAAAACAGCCACTTTCATTCTGAATAGTACTATGTCAGGGGCTTTGACAAATGGACTTTTTAATGAACTCTTTTTTTGAAATTTCATGTTATGCCACATTCATTCTCACCGGTTCAATTGTTTGAACAATTTTTTTTTGTTATTAGATTTAATTGATTTGGATGACTTTTGGTTTGTGGAGAAAATATTATTATGATCTATAACTCTAAAATAGTGAAAATCCAATCAGTTTTTAGGAACCTTCTACTCTTATTGAAATTTCCTTCTAACTAGATAGTATACTATTATACATATTTTTGATACAATTTATTACTCAAGTCTCTATATTTTTTTTATTTTTTCATTTGGATAATAATTCTGTTAAAATGCTCTTCAAATATTGGGCGTATTAATTGAATTAAATACTAAAGCGTTTCAAATAAAAACCGAAAACTCTACAATCACAATACCGCCCTTCCCAATTTTGATTTTGCATCCCCCCATTTGTTATCTTTCAACACAAATAATTTAAGTATATAATAAAAGATTCCCAACGGGATCCAGCTCACAATTTCTCCACACAATATTGAATTTCACCCTGGGGTGCCTCGTTCACCCCTCGCGACGAAACATTTAAAAATAAACACCTTCCATCGCAGGCACATCGATTTCCATCGCTCCCACTGTCTTCTAAGTGCTAAATAACAGATTTCCATCGCTGGAAAAATTAAAAGTTCACAGCTGTCTGACGGAAAATCGTTAGGTACAAATGCCGATATCGAATTTAGCGTCAAAAGTATCTATGCAACCCTCGGGAGCCGTTTTTCACCAGTTCGGGACGGGCGTCTGTTGTGTATTTATATGTTTTGAATTTCGCTATAGATGGGGTTGCTCCAGGGTGGGATGTTGTCTAGGGTGAAATGACCTTTCGGTAATATGAATTCATGTTTGAAGGGGGCTGGAACAAATCCTCTCTTTCCTTTTTATTTTGCGGAATACATTTGGTTTAAAAAGGTTCTGCATATATTTACATATTATATACACATACATATACACACACACTGACACACACATGTGTACTACTACATATTTATGTTACAGTTCAAGTTGATTCTCAGTTAGAATTGACTATTCCTAGTTCGAGTCAACTTCAACTGAAACGAGCAGTAAGAGTTGATTTGAAAAATTTAATTATTCAACTTTTACTAGTTGAAATAGACTCTTCCTAACCCATGTTAGTAAAAGTAGATCGCGGAAAAATAAAATTAACTCTTACTAGTTTGATTTGACTATTCCTAGTTCGAGTCAACTTCAACTGAAACGAGCAGTAAGAGTTGATTTGAAAAATTTAATTATTTAAATTTTACTAGTTGAAATAGACTCTTCCTAACCCATGTTAGTAAAAGTAGATCGCGGGAAAAATAAAATTAACTCTTACTAGTTTGAGTTGACTATTCCTAGTTCGAGTCAACTTCAACTGAAACGAGCAGTAAGAGTTGATTTGAAAAATTTAATTATTCAACTTTTACTAGTTGAAGTAAACTCTTCCTAACCCGTGTTAGTAAAAGTAGATCGCGGGAAAAATAGAATAAACTCGTACTAGTTTGAATTGACTATTCCTGGATCGATTCAGTAAATGTAGATTATACGAGTTTAATCTAACGTGCTTTTTTGATGAGTGTGCGTCTCTTTGTTTTAGCCGTTTCAACTACTTATCACGATTTGAACATATCCAGTAACATTTAATTTCTAGAATCGGTTGTTTGTGTGAATCAACTGTTATGGCTGAACTAACTACACATATTACATTCTGTCAAAGTACGGTGTCAGTCTGTGCTGTCTTACTTCAGAGGGCCATTCCGGTCAGTTGTCACCTAAACTTTGCCATGTAAGGTTCTACCTACAATTTCCCAACCAATATGGTTGATGTCATGTGATGCCAGGGGTTAACCTAGAAATATTTTTAACATCCTTTAAAATCAGATTATATAATGTAACCCCAACTGTTTAAAATCAATTTAAGGGTTTTTACCCGTACATTTTGGTGGCTTAAAGCATGTAAACCTGTAAGTATAACTATCTATTCAATTTGTTACCTTTGTCAAAATTTAACCTCACGTTTGTTTTACTTATAGAGTTATACTTATTTTAGGTGATAACACTGATGAGGGAATTATTTTTTTTCGATTAGAGATTTAAACCATATTTTCTTGGAATGCAAAATTAACGAGAGATATATAAATCAATTATATTACAATTTACGACAAACACAAGTTCATTTTCCAATTAGTATAGAATATCTACTAAGTTGTCATAAAATGGAAATATTTAAATTACTCATAAACTACTTGAAAGAAACAAATATAGTCATTTAAGTAAAATAGGTATAAATATAACAAACTAATAAATTGAGGTAAAAATAAAATAAAAACCTGTGGCTAACGGACTCGCATCCAAGCCATTTTTTCACACACACACACACACACACACACACACACACACACACACACACACACACACACACACACACACACACACACACACACACACACACACACACACACACACACACACACACACACACACACACACACACACACATACACACACACATGATGAGGGAATATTTATTCCGAAAACGTTTTGTTGTGATACAAGCCCGTTTTAGGGATTTTAAATATACCTGTTACAAAAGAAGGTTCTTATTTTTTATATAATATTTTCATTGTTTTCTGGGATCGCATTAGTTTCCCTTAAAATTAAAGTTTCTTATTAGAGATTTGAAGTGTGAGCTGATATTTCTTCCAGGATATGCGGCGACCCTTATTACGTTATTTGAAAGCGTCTATTGATTATAAAATTAATAATCGATTTGAGTTCTAATTATCTGTTGATGGCGAGATTATCTTGGGGAGATTTTGATATGTAGAGACGTTTTAGATCGACATCGTAATCCTTCAACCTGTCGATCTGCCGTTCTGCTGTAGGCGCAAATACTTGGATGTTGTTAATTTTAAATGGTTTACTTCCTTCAACATGCAGTTCAAGTAATGAAGCTTAAAGTAGGAAAAAACCTCGCAATTTTTACAGAATGGATCGATTTGCTTGAAAATTTAAAAATAAGTAGTGCATAGTCCAAGGATCAAAATATATATGAGGCCGAAAGGCGCTTTTACCATGGGGGTGGTTGCCACTCCATCTGGGGGGAGGAAATTTTTTATTACATTTTGACCACAAAAGTTGGTAAAAATATTCATTCTAAGCAAAAAACGTTCTATATATTTTTGTGATAAAATTAATAGTTTTCGATTTATTCGCTATCGAAAGTGTTAGTTTTATATCGAAAAAATCAATGTTTTTAATAAGTTATCTCCTAATAACTCTAAAACTTTTCGTTTTATCAAAAAAACTTTACTTATCAAAAATGTAGCTTTTGAAAAAATAAACAAAAGTGTTTTTTAATTTTCTTTAAGACCAATAGTAATCGAGCTATACTTTATTATATGTTAGCTCTTCTTCGTCAAATGTTAAATATTGTAGTTTCAAACTCAAAAGACGGGAAAACTGTGCATTTTTCGAGGATAACTTATTGAAACTAATTTAAAGTATTTAAAAACATGTATCTCCAGAAATAGAAGAAAAGTCTCTAGCTCAAAAATTAAGTAACTTATAATGAAAAGAATGTCAGTCCCTATTTTTTTAGCGAAAAAGTGATCGGAAGCAACCGCCCTAATCACCACCCTAATTAAAATTAGTCATTGACCTTATTTGGTCTTCTTTACTTATGTATTATTAATAGGTTCTAGAAGTTTGACCGGCCTATAATGATTGGTTTTTAAAAAAATGGAGTTAAAAACGAATAACGAATTTTTCTAGTTTGGAAAAAATGGCTTTCCTTCAGAATAGAAAGATTAGCATCAGAGATACGAATAAATGTTTAATAATTAAATTGTAGGTTATTTAATTCCCAAGAGCCTAGTTTGCAAAAAATTTTTCTACGGCAAAAATTCAGTGAATATTGACAATTGAAACTTGTAATAACATGCAAATACCATCTTTAGCAACACTTTCAAAGTCACCTCTTTTTGCGACTGAGGATTTCTAAAAGATTTAATAATAATACTCTTATAGATCTTGTAAAAACCTACAAAATTCTTTTTTTACCAAACTTTCTAAGATAAAAAATAAAAAAGTTACGGTTAAAAAATCAATATATTTTTTTGAAAACAAAAGGAGAAATCCAATTGGAAGCACAATAATGTAAGTTAGAGATGTTTTTAGTCATTGGCCTTATTCATTCTTCTTTTTTTATGTATTCTTAATAGATTCTAGAAGTTTGAGTGGCTTAAAATGATTAGCTTTTAAAAAGTAGAGTTAAAAGCGAATAACGAATTTTTGTAGTTTGGTAAAAAATGTTGTTTTCTTCAGAATAGAAAGATTAGCATCAGAGATACGAAAAAATGTTTAAATATGAAATTGTAGGTTATTTAATTCCCAAGAACTCGGTTTGAAAAAATTTTTTGTCAGCAAGAATTGAGTGAATCGTAAATGAGTACAATTGGTAGATGATTGATTTTTTCGATATAAAACTAACAGTTTCGATAGCGAATAAATCGAAAACTGTTAATTTTATCAAAATACTTTATATAACATTTTTTGCTTAGAATCAACGTTTTTATCAAGTTTTGTGGCAAAAATATAATAAAAAATTTCCACCCCCGAGATGGGGTTGCAACCACCCCCATGGTAAAAGCGCCTTTCAGCATCATATAGATTTTGATCCTTGGACTATCCACTACTTATTTTCAAAATTTCAAGCAAATCGATTCATTCTATAAAAATTGCGAGGTGAAAAGCTTCGGTTCCTGGACTAATGATTTATTCCAAGACTATTACGTTTATTATTTATTTCTTTATTTTCTTTCATACTAGATAATAATCTGATACGGCGTCTGTGCTGGGAGCTCTTTTTGTGTAAACCGAATAGTAGCACGCTTTGCCTTCTTGTTGACATAATATGTTGTTTTCGATGTCCATCCCCTTTTACTGATATCTAAAATATACATAGGTATTAGACGAGCGGAACACTCCCCAAAAAACGCTTTTTCTCGAGGTATCGACCACGGTGTGGTGAATGGGTAATTCTGACCATACTTTATGTTTCTGATGGTGCTGAAAACGAAAATGAGGTTTATTTTGAATTTTACTTGAGGGAACATTGACAAAATCGCAATTTTACCCTAAAAATAAAAAAAAATGAAATCACGTTTTTTTTGTGTGTAACTCGCTACAACTCTGTTCCATTTTAATATTTTTTTTAGAAAATTGTATAGTGTATATTTCTCACCTTTCTGAAGACAATGGGACATGCTTCAAGCTTTCAATCTTATTCTAATAAAAGTTATAAATTTTTTAAAGTAAAAGGTGAAGTTTCCTGAATTGTAAAGTTTATTCGTAAAAGTTGAGTGACGAAATACGAAATTGAACTTTTTAATCACATTTAAGTTAAAATATAGGCTGCAAAGAAGTTATCTGGAAAGTTTTAGATAAAAATGTTTTATAGAAAACAAATATGGTGCAACTTTAAATATCGACGTTATAAATCCCCAAAATAACGCTTATTTTTCCAGATACTGACCATGTATGGTGAATGGCTAATTTTAGTTTTACTTTATGTTTCTGATGATGTTAACAACGAAAATGAAGTTTATTTTAAAATTTAATTGGGGGAACATTGTCAAAATCGCAATTTTACCATAAAAATAAAAACAAAATAAAATCACGATTTTCTTAAAACCAAAAGTTGCACCATTTTTTTTCTGTAAAACATTTTGATCTAAAACTTTCAGAAAACTTCTTTGTACTCCATATTTTAATGTAAACGTGATTAAAAAGTTAAATTTCAAATTTTGTCACTCAACTTTTGCGATTTAACGTTTCAATTCAGAAATCTGCACCTTTTATTTTAAAAAATCCATAACTTTTACTTCAATAAGACTGGACGTTTGCAACAGGCCTTATAGTCTTTAGAGAGGTGAAAAATATATGCTGTAAAAATTGCAGAAAAAGTATTAACACCGAACAGGGTTGTAGCGAGTTAAACGCAGAAATGCGCGAGTTCTTTTTTTTATTTTTAGGGTAAACTGCGTTTTAGACAATGTTCCCCCACTTAAAGTTCAAAATAAACTTCATTTTCGTTTTCAGCACCACCAGAGCAATAAATTTTCCAAATTTACAAAACAATAGTTTTCTGTGGTAAATGCATCAATTTGGTGTTCTATAAGAATTACAAGAATAAAAAACCGCTAAACGCCGTAAAAATAAGTGGCGCATACAATATTCCAGCTACAAAAGATCTGATATAAAAATTAAGTGACGCGAAAATGTATTTTCATTTTGATGCAAAACAAAATTCTAGTTTTATTTTAAAAGAATTTTCCATAATATTTGCTAAATTTGAAGTAAACACGCCACAAAAGATTAAGTTTGATACAGTTTGAATTTTGAAACTCTTTTGTGGCCCGTTTACTTCAACTTTAGCAAATATTATGGAAAAATCTTTTAAAATCAAACTAGAATTTTGTTTTGCATCAAAATGAAAATACATTTTCGCGCCACGTAATATTCATATCAGATCTGTTTTAGCTGGAACATTGTATCCGCCACTCATTATTACGGCGTTTAGCTGTTTTTTATTCTTGTATCAGGAGATTTTCAAAGTTATTTATAAATTAAATGTATGAAGTTGAATGCAATGTTCCGCGATGATTACACGTTAAGCTTTATAAATGGTCACCTTTATTGCATTATCTCCCAAATGATCTAGTGTCCATCGAATGTACACTAAAATTTTTCTCTTCGGAATAGATTGAATAAAATATTGAGACGGCCGGTAAATGAACTCGGATTGACCGTTGCCAGATCAAATTTAGCGTCATACCACTACAACTACATAAACCATTTCGGGAATAATCGTTAATTGGATTATACTTTTGTAGCTTAATAACTTCTAAACGGCTTAACCGATTTTGATCAATCAACATGAGTTTGAAACGTATTGATCAGTAGTATCTGATGGATCTAAGTTTAATTATGATAACTGAAGCTATTACAGGAATGATTGAGTTTGAGAAACCGTTTTTCCCATAGGAAATAAATTTGATCATATTTATGAAGCCTATAACTTAAAAATTTGAATTTTTCCGGATATGAGGTATATACCGTTAGATTTGTCTAGAGTTCTTCTACAAACGCTCAGTTATTGGCGCAATTTATAGGTTGAAATTGTGAGTAGTTGTCGAAAAGCCAAAATTTTCAAAGTTTAGTTTGTCAGTTTTTCGGCTATACTGAGCTGTGTGTATGTCTGATCGTGACGTCTTACACACCATTTGAAAGCTTAACTCAACTCTATTGATTTGGTGTATTTGCGGTTCTCCTGTCTCTTCTTGAACCGAAGATATATTTATACCCCAAAAAATATGCCGCTTTGTACATACTAAGTCCCATAGCTGACTTATGGGTGGTCAAAAGTCACAAACTACACCGGTTCTGAATCGGCCCTGACCGCCTCTTCAAAAAAATTCAGATCGGTTTAACTTTTCCAGTCACATACATACATACATACAATACATACATAATATCCACAAACATTTTCCCTTTTTTAAATAGAAATTGAGTCATATTTCTGACTTCGGTAACTTTTGAATGGTATAACCGATTTTCAAAATTAGAAATGCTTTGGAAAGGTAATGATCAGTAATATTAGAAGCCACAAAGGTCGGACTTAAATTTTCGAACTTTTGTGAGTTTTGGCGACGAGAACGAAAAACAGACCCTAAATAAGAAGGGCCGTAAAATCCACACCATTGGACCAAAATGGATGGTTGATATAGGAATGGGTGAGCCTTTTCCTGAACTTTAAGATGGGAGTTGACCAAATTTTCCATTCAGTCAGATTTAGAAAATCGAAAATTTCGTGTATATATAGTGTCGCGTGTAGGGGGGTGTGGGTGTGCGCCACTGGCGGGAACTGCCGTTCTCTGGTAACAAAAATTCGTAAATATTTTGGTATAATTAATTTGTATTAACTTAAAACAAACATAATTATTTTCATTCACTGTTTCTTTACTTGTTTGTAATTTTGTCATTCACTGTTTACCTTGTTTGTACCTCGACTTATCGATCTCCGGTTTTGTTTACCACTCGCCCTCGATCTTTTTTTACCTTTTTTTTCCACTATAACACTACAAACACCCAGTGGTCGACGCTCTGTGACAAGCCTTCATGATCGCATGTGGCTGCACACCCTCTAAGCCCGTCGAGGTTGGCTGCGAACCGCGACAGTCACCCCCCGGCTACGAGATATTAATTGAATATACTATGAAGGTATAATGCGTGCAGCATATCAAATATCGCTAGCGAAATATTACGTGGGCTGCAGAGCTGCTGGATGTTAGATATTGATGAAATATCAGAGAATAATTTGCGAATCCTGAAAAATATTTACAAAAAATTAAATAGGTATAAGAAATTGATAGAAGGCATATATTTTTTTATTCTTTTCTTTACTTCAATAGTTTGCAGCAAATTTTTAGACGTTAATTTGACTGACTTTTCTTCAATGCAAATGAATGAAAATTTGCGGACATATGCATTCGCGGGAACAATACACGAATAGTAAATAATTTTTTTTATGTTCATTAATTGTTTAAATAAAAAAAATGATTTTAATGGAAAATGCTTAAATTCTCTTGTTTTTTACAATGTAGGAACTTGAAACTTTTGCTTGCAGCTAATGATATGAGCTATACATAATTTCACTTTTTACGTTAATTGTTTACGTTATGCTTCATAAATAAACAATAAGGTTTCAAATTTTGAACCCTCGTATTATATTTGTTTATATATCAATCGGCGTTTATTCGTGTCAAATTTCAATACGATACAAGACAAAACTTCAACCAAAACTCGAATTAAAAAAAGTCGTGTATCTTAGAAAAACCACCGGTAGAGACGTTTTGTGCTCCAATTAACATTAGAATTCGTTTTGTCGTGTTAATTAATTAAACGCTTTTCTTTAGTTCAATCGTTTGGGTCAAATCTTTGGACGTTAATATGACTGCCTTTTTTCAATGCAAATGACTAAAAATTTGCAGACATATGCATTCGAGGGAACAATACACGAATAGTCAATAAAAAAATTTGTTGTTTATTAATAATTCTCTTGTTTTTTACAATGAAGAAACTTGAAACTTTTACAGATTGTAGCTAATTATATGAACTATACACAATTTCACTTTTTACGTTAATTGTTTACTTTATGCTTCATAAATAAACAATAAAGTTTCAATTTTTTGCCGATCCCGACTACTGTTCATGTTTGTACATCATATGTTTTATACATATTTTAATAAACATGACGATATATTTTAATGTTTGAAAAGTGTAAGACTAAAAAGTAAAAAATAAAAATATATGAAAAAATATTTTTAAGAAACGCTTTTCTTTAGTTACGGGTGACTAAAAATTAAACATATTAGAAAAGAATCAACTAAAAAGCAAACAATAAAAAAAAAATTAAAAAAATCTAACACATTCGTTAAAGAAAAGCGTGGAGCGCAAATCGTTTATTCGATGAAGACGCGCCACGCTTTTTTTAGTTGATTTTTTTATAATATGTTTTTTAGTCACTCGTAACTAAAGAAAAGCGTTTCTTAAAAATATATTTTTCATATTTTTTTGTTGATTATATTCAAAATAAGATAGCTAAAAGGAACTACAACGTTAACGGGGTTTTATTATTTCATATGGTCAATGGACATCTATATATGAACAAACCGCGGAGTGCTACCATTTAAAGGGGTGCGTTTTTGATAAATGGGTGAATTAGTCCCTGGGCACAGGTTACATTAGGATGAGCTCTATGCACTTTTGGTAAAAACGTATCTACATAAAAATTGTTCCTGGTTAAATTTCCTATCTAAATATCACTTTTTAAAGTCAATGATACTTTTTTTACAAAAATATATTCAAAAGAAAAAGCACAAAGAAAACCAAAAGAAAGAAATTTTGATTTTTTGTCCCATAACTTTTGCTCACGAGGATATAGGTATAGATATTGCTTTACAGAAAAAAAAACTACATACTTCTTCTTTAAAATTTTGTTTAGTAGAGGTAATTAGGATTTATAGTTTTCGAAATATGATTTTTCAAAGTTCGCCACTCACAGCAATTTTGGGCAATTTTCCTTGTTATTTCGCAAATATTGTTCTGTAACTTTTTTCTAACTTTAGGTATATGCAATGATACACGTATTAGGAATAGAAATCAATTACCTTTAAAATGGTCTACTGCATAACGTTGTACGACTTTTTTTAAAGAGATTATGGGTTTTCAAGGTTTTATACTTTTAACAATTTTATATATATATATATATATATATATATATATATATATATATATATATATATATATATATATATATATATATATATATATATATATATATAATCGGTTCATAACGTTCTACGACGTCTTCCGATTCCCAATCGCCATTGCTCTCGATCGTAGCACATGTCTTCGTTCAAGCCTCTTTCTCCGATTTCCCTATGGATTCCTTCTATCCATAGTCTTCCTCTCTTCCGCCGTCTTTTTGGTGCCCATCGTAGCACTTGCTTGGGTAATCTGTCTTCTTCCATACG
Organism: Diabrotica virgifera virgifera; assembly: GCF_917563875.1. Classification (NCBI taxonomy): domain Eukaryota; kingdom Metazoa; phylum Arthropoda; class Insecta; order Coleoptera; family Chrysomelidae; genus Diabrotica; species Diabrotica virgifera. Next base: position 286,757,885 of record NC_065443.1, on the reverse strand, counting down.
TTGTACGTGGCCAAACCATCTTAGTTGCTTTGTTTTTATATCGTCCATTATTGTATGCTTTACATCCATTATCTACAATATTCTTGTATTTCTGATTTTTTGAATTCTTGATATACCAGCAGATCTTCTCCAGAAGTCCATTTCAGTTGTTCTGAGCATATTTTCGGATTTTTCTTTAAGTGGCCAAACTTCGCTGCTGTATGTTATAATGCTCTTAACAATGCTGTTATAGATGTTACGTTTATTTTCTTTGGAGATACTTTGGTCCCATAGGATTTTGTTCAATAATGCGATAGCTTTCCTTCCTTGTGTGCACCTTTCTTGGATATTCTTGTCCAACGTTCCATCTTGTGTAATTGTAAGACCCAAGTATTTATATTCCTGACAGTGATTAATAGTTATTTCATTTTCCAACGCTAGATCCTGCTGTATACCTCCAACGCACATATATTCCGTTTTCTTGGTATTCACTTCTAAACCCCAGTTCCGGTACTCTTCTATGATTTTTCGGGTCATATATTCAATATCGTGATAATCCTGGGCCATAAGAATCTGATCATCCGCAAAACATAGAGTGTATAGCATGTTATCATCATTTAGCGGTATACCCATATTCTTACATTTCCTTTTCCAGGATTTCAAAACTTGCTCTAAATATATTTTAAATAGTGTCGGCGATAGACAGCAGCCCTGTTTAAGACCCTTATTCACTTCAAATCCTGACGAGATTTCCTTGCCTAGCTTAACTTTTGCTATATTATGTTGGTATAGATTTTTTACAGCTTTAATGAGGTTCAGACTGATGTTAGTTTTTTCGAGGGCTTCCCAAAGTTTACTTTGTGGTACAGTATCGTATGCTTTTTTTAAGTCTATGTACACTAAATGCAGTTCTTGATTGTAGGCTATTTGTTTGTCTATTAACTGTGTTACACAATATAGGTGGTGAGTGGTGGATCTGCCAGCGCGGAAACCGGCTTGCTCTTCGGCCTCTAAGTCCTTGTATTCTTCTTCTATTTTATTTTTGATAATTTTTCCGTAAACTCTGCTGATGGTGCTTGTGACAGATATTCCCCGGTAATTATCGCATATATTTTACTGCCTTTCTTGTGTATTGTAGAAATTACAGACAATTGCCATTCTTTTGGTATGACTTCGCCATTCATACATCTATTAAATAGATCTCTTAGGTATTCATACAGGGTGTTGCTACCGTATTTCAGCAGTTCTGGTGCTATGTCGCCAGGCCCTGACGCTTTTCTATTTTTTAGGGATTTGCATGCATTTCGTACTTCTTCCAGTCTTAACCGAATCGGTGAGCCACTGACAATTACATTGAAACTTTCGTGATCTTCGTTTTTAATAAAATCTTCTCTATTTTCTACTAGTAACTGCTTGAAATAGCCATCCCACTTTTCCAGAGTAATCGGTGTTTTTATATCCCTTTTGGTATCTGTTCTCAACGTTTTAAGGAATTTCCAGCTCTCTGTGTTTCTTGTCCCCCCTATATAGGCGTTAAGTTGATTGCATTTGTTTGTCCACGTTTCGTTTTTCTTCTGTGTGATTTTTTTCCGCACTCTTGCTTGTGCTTCTTTGTATAAAACCTTATCGGAATCTTTCTGTGTACTCATATATTTCCGGTACTTTTCTCTCTTATCGTCTATTTCGTTGGCTATTTCTAAGTCCCACCAGTATGGTTTATTTCTTATGTTGTCTTTGTACTCCCCCAATGCCTCATGTGCAGCTTCGTGTATACATTGTGTTATATGTGTATGAAGATGTTCCGTATTTATAAATGTATATTGTCCTTTCAGTTTCTCGTCCAGTCGCTTTTTGTATAACGTTCTTATGCTTGTTTGTTGTAAGCCTTCTAGGTTGTATTTCTTTTTTGGTGCCAATTTGTTTCCTCCTTGTTCTCGTAGATTTAGATTTTTTTGAGATTTCATTCCGGGGAACAGTACTTCCGCTTTTAGAAGATGATGGTCACTGCCGCATGTTGCTCCTCTATAAACCCTTACATCGTTAATTTTCATTCGACTCCGTTGTTTTATCAAAAGATAATCAATTATACTTTTCTCGTTCATAGTAGGTTGGGTCCGAGTATATTTATGAATGCATCTATGCTGGAAGAAGCCGTTCATAATTCTTAAATTGTTCTGTTTACAGATGTTAATTATTCTTGTTCCATTATTGTTGAGTACTTCCTCGCCGTATCTGCCTACTACGTCATCCTGTTTTTTATTGCCTGTTCTGCCATTTAGGTCTCCTAATAATATAATTTCTCTGGCATTTCCTATTTTGACGATTTCATCGTTGAGCTGTTCATAGAACTCATCTTTGTTAGCTACCAGTGCGTCCTCGTTTACACCATATACTCCCAAAATAGTTATTCTATAGCCATATATGTTCATGTTGACCTTTATCATTCTTTCATTTATTCCTTCCCACGATGTTATGTGCTTTCTTAATGTTCTGCGTATGAAGATCGATATTCCTTGTTGAGCTCTTATGTGTTTTGGAACTCCACTATAAAAATGATCATAGTAGCCCAATTTCTGTGATCCTTGGCCTTTCCTCTTAGTTTCTGTCACCACTGCGATGTCCATTTTCATGTATTTTAGCTCTAATATAACTTCATCCATTTTATTTGAGAGGCTTTGAACGTTCCACGTTCCAAAAGTCATAGTCCTTTTTCGTCGCTTTTTTCGTTGCCGAGTGATCCGTCCATTCATCCGAGTCTGATTATTGGGTCGTTTAACATTTGCTTGTTTTTACAAGTATCGAGAAGTTAGCCCGATGCCTTAACCCCCAACTTGGAGGACCAGGGTTTGATTTCAGAGTTCCTTCTCTTAGAGAGGTTGCTTTCTCCACAGCTAATAGTCCAGAGAAATAAGGTTTTTCTCGTGACACATCCCCCTCCAGGCCGAAACCAAATTTTTTGAGTAGTATGGACATCTATATTATTAACCTATATGTTTCCTGCAGCCGATTTTGATGATAGAATTTAGTTATAAACAAATGAAGATCGAAAAACGGTAAATTTTCGCTTTTTTCGTCTATTACCAAAAAGTTAAGCACTTTAAGCAAATTTGAGAGTAAGAAACTCATAAATCGTATAAAAAACTTCAATATGGCATTTGCTAAATATGTCCAACCTTATTGGTTGCTTAGAAAATTGCAAAATAAATCATAAATATTGAGTTTTTATAAATATTCGTAACTTAGGTAAAAATTAACTTAGAATCTTCTTATTACACGGAATGCCGAGACTTCTTGTACTTAAATTATATTTTAAATTTCAAAGCAATTGGTCAAATAGTTTAAAAGTTATTTAATTTATTTTTCCCAAATTCATTTTTTTTGCAACACTATAAGCCAAAAAATTATGAGGTTACAATTATACTTCGGACAGTTTATGAAAGAAGAACATTTATACTATTACCTTAATTAAAAATAAATGACAAAAAATAATTTTAAACAATGTAAAATTATTTTGCAAAAACATGTCCATTTTTTGCTTATTTATAAACAATTAGAATAACTTTTTAACCGTTACCCGTAGAAAAATTATTTTTTCATATTTAGAAAGACTGAATTTTTATACACATTTAGAAAGAAAAACAACTGTTCTAGGGCATTTGGGGACAAAGTTAGCCCCCCCATTTTTTTAATTCACATGTTTTTGCAAAATTATTTTGCAATATCTATAATTATTTTTTGTCATTTTTTTTTAAATTAAATTAAAACTGTCAATTTTCTTCTTTTATAAACTATCCAAAATATTACTGTAACTTCATCATTTTCTGACTTACAGTGTTGCAAAAAAAATTAATTTTGGATAAACAAATTAAATAACTTTTAAACTATTTGACCAATTGCTTTGGAATTTAGGGTATAATTTAAGCACAATAAGTCTCAGCATTCCATGTAATAAGAAGGTTCTAAGTTAATTTTTACATAAGTTATGAATATTTATAAAAACTCAAAATTTATGATTTATTTGGCAATTTTCTAAGTAACCAATAAGGATAGACATATTCAGCGAACGCCATATTGAAGTTTTTTATACGGTTTATGAGTTTATTACTCTCAAATTTGTTTAAAATGCCCAATTTTTTAGTAAGATACGAAAAAAGCGAAAATTTACCGTTTTTTGATCTTCATTTGTTTATAACTATGTATATCATCAAAATCGGCTGCAGGAAACATATAGGTTATTATTATAGATGACCATATTACTCGAAAAATTTGGTTTCAGCCTGGAGGGGGATGTGTCACCAACACGATATTTTTTTTCCTTATTTCTCTGAACTATAAGGAGTCCTCTCTACCCCACTTCAGTCATTTTTCTTACAAGTACCGAGGAGTTAGCCCGATGCCTTAACCCCCACCTTGGAGGACCAGGGTTTGATTTCAGAGTTCCTTCTCTTAGAGAGGTTGCTTTCACCACAGCTAAGGAGCCCCCTCTACCCCCTTTAATTTTTTATAATATAATATAAAAATAAAATAATATTATTATATAATATATTATATATTATATAATATTATAATATATATAGTATATATAATATTATATTATATATTATATAATACCTAATATAAAAAAATATTATTTTTTACATTTTTTACGATTATTTTTGAAATTTCTTATTATAACTTTTTTTCTTGTACATGAATATGCTATTATATATTGCTCAATAAAGAGGGCTTACTTTCTGTTCTTTAAAATGGTGTATCATCTATATTTAAATATGTAATGGAAACCGAGTGATTCTTTGATATTGTTTTACCTGTATTATTTAAAATTATTTCTTTTACAAAAATTACATAAACATTAGTCTTAGAAAACATCACTTAAGTTAAAATTATTTAAACGTTGACATTTAAAAATCAAAGTCCATCTCTTCGTTAGAATTAGCTTCAATATCTTCCTCTGACACCTCAGTTATCTTAGAGTTCCCACAATTAGTACCCATGCACATGCACCCTTTGCAGAATATTGAACAACTAATTCCTATCTTCCTACAACCGCAGTTTTTTGTACATCCTTTGGTACATTTACATGCTATTTTTTCAAGCAAAGCTTGTGGTGCAGGAGCTTTGACAGTAAATATTGGAATTAATCCATATTTTGAAGTTTGCCCGGCCGAGTCAAGTGGATCCAAAGTATTACTTATAAAAAATAAGATTCAATCATAACACACAATCACATAGAAAAGTTTTAATGAGGAATTTAAAAAATAATCCTAAAATCAAAAATCGTTGCAAGTAGGTACTTATTACCAGTACTTATTAACAGAATAAGCTTTATATATTTCTACTATATTTCCTATATTTCCTATAATTTATTAATAACCTCGATAACTCGGATTAATCGGGACCGCAGCCGACCCGGGTTATCGAAAATCCGGGTTAGCCGGAGAGCATTGTAAAAATTAATAAAATACGGTATACTTATAGATAAAGTCCGTTATAATTAAAACAACATGAAATATATATGCACAGTACACATCTAACTTACCTATTATAGTTGTAGTATAGACAGTATAGGTAGAGTATTGTTCATTTCTAGGTAAAAAAAACTCAGTCAGTTTCGGTTGTGTCAATTTCGTCTGCCATCGGGATCGGAGCGATGTTATGTTATTGAAGAACAGTGGCTCTTTCATTGTTTAAAGTTTAACAGACCATTGTTCTAAAAATAATTTTTTAAAAGACAGTTGAAAATAAATAAAGGAATAAAAGATGCCTGTTTTTTGCGATAGCCCGATAATGGATAATGAACCGCCGTGTGCCATGAGTCATTTTTACCGTATAGTTTAAATTACACAAGTACCCATTATCTCTCAAATATTATTTTATGGTCGAAGCCAAGTTTTATCAATGAAACTCGATATTTTTAAGACATTCCAGAAGCGGCTACAGATAAAATGTTTTAACATAATACATACATTTTTATTATTGAAATGTTTGTCTGATGAAAATCGGTCCGGGTTAGCCGGACTTCCGGGTTATCGGGGGCCGACTTATCGAGGTTCCACTGTAATAACAAATTTTATATGAAAATCGTAACAAGTTCAATTCCCTGTATAAATAAAAATAAGCAAAACAACAATGGTTTATTAATGCCATATTTTTTAGCGTATTGTCAAAATTTTTAAGAATGGTCTATATTGCTAATTTTCTTTATATCAAATACAGGGTGAGTCAAAAAGCAAGTACATTATTTTCTCAGTAATTTTAAATGGAACACCCTCTATTTTATATCACTATTGAAAAGTACCATTACCGTACTTTAATTTTTAGATAACAGTCCCTATACCTAAATTTATTAGTTTTCGAGATATTTTCATTTTTCAATGGACCAGTAGCGTGGCCACCCAAATCACCAGAATTTAATAAACTGGACTGATTTTTTTGGGGTTACGTTAATAATGAAGTTTATAAAATACCTCCAACAACAAGGGATGAGATGAAAAATAGAATACAAAGTGTATTTCGATGTGTTAATTTACAAATGCTCCGTAGAGTAAGTAGCTCATTCAATGATCGTTTTTAGGCGTACATAAATGTGTTAGGAGATAATTTTGAACACTTTATGTAATTAAATATTAAAAACATGTTTTTTGCAAAATGTATTACTGATAAATTATGTTTCGTTCTTTATTTGTTACATTGTTACATTTACATACAAAAGTAGTGTTTAATTGTCTTCACAAAATATTGTATTTTGTGTTTGTATGTTTTTTGTAAATTTATTACTAATTTTCTTTGTTTATTTGTTGCATTTACATAAAAAAATAGTTTTTAATTGATTCAAAAATATTGCATGTAGTAGTTGTGTTTTTGTTTGTAAAATGTATTACTTATAAATTATTTTTATTTCTTTATTTGCTGCAGTGTTACATTGATTACCGGATTGATAATCGGTAATCTTCAATTGTCAATTCAGTCATGGCTTACTTAAAATTTAGATAAATTTAAACACCTAAAATAATTTGCTCTGAAAAATGAAAATATCTCGAAAACTAATAGATTTGGGCATAGGGAATGTTATAAAAAAATTAAAGTACGCTAATGTTACTTTTCAATAATGATATAAAATAGAGGGTGTTCGATTTAACATTACTGAGAAAATAATGTACTTGCGTTTTGACTCACCCTGTATTTGATATAAAGAAAATTAGCAATATCAATAATTCTTAAAAAATTTGACAATAAATAAAAAACATGGCATTAATAAACCATTGCTGTTGTGCTTATTTTTATTTATACAGGGGGTTGAACTTGTTACGATTTTCATACAAAATTGGTTATAACTTTGTAAATACCCTGTATAACATTAAAAACCTTTATATTTTTGTGATGGAAAAGTTAACAGAATTTCGAATATAAAATAAAATATAGGGTGTTCCATTAAAAAAAACAGAGCTTAGTTCTGCCACTGTGTTATGGAACACCCTGTAACATTCTAACTAATTTTGTAATGTGAAGCTCAAAGGTGGCTAAGATTTTTGTTATTAACTTTTATTGCTCTCTATTACTATAGCGGAGCTATTGAGCTTTACCCTACTAATCAATCACCCTGTATATAGGAGAGCGGGGCACCCTCAATAAAAGATTTCTGATCCAAACTACATAAGTGTAATCGATTTTTAGAATACGATTTAAAACAAAAAAACAAGTTTTTTATTGCATCAGTGGCAGATAATCTGTTATTAACAACTTATTATTGCAAAATAAAAAGTTAAGAATAGATATTACAAACAAATTGTAGAGTTTTTGTGACTGGTTTGTAACGTAATATACTTCGTAAACACGCAGCTTTGATAAAGAATACAGGTGTGAATGAAATGAATACTAATCAGAATAGCCACATGCAAATATCAGGGTAGGCGTCCTTCACACTTAAATGTCAGTTTAGATAAAGTCTGTAACACAACCAAACTAAGTCGATGTTCTCCAGTACACGCTGTACGCAGCCTACGGCGTCTATTGGATATCACCGGCTATGTCGGTGGTCACTTCAATTCACCCCGTAATTTAAATTTGTTTTGGAATTACTCTTTTTTAACCATTTTCGGTTGTACGATACCTTAAAAATTTGTCGGACAATCTTACCAGTTAAATGTAAATATTTTTATCGCCAACCGTCCCTAAGGTCATTCATTATTGTACTCATTTGACGCCATTTGCGGCAGTAAAGTAATACTTTATTGTACTGAAAGAAGAATTTTACTTTACCTGCCGCGATTAATCAAAATAAAGTGAGATTTAATTTAAGTGGTCGATGGCAGTAATCGATTATTTATTTGAGTGAATTTAAATTTATTTATTTTAATTATTAAAAATATTGTACAAAATTTACGTTAATATTAATTACATTTATGTCAGAAAGTGAACTTCTCTAGTATTTTGCAATTATATTCATAAAACATAAATCGAAACTTTACAGATTTAGTAATTCGGTACTTATTCAATATTGATAACAACTATCGATTAAACATCGAAATCGGCCATCATACAAAAACTTTCTGTCACTGTCATCGTCATTAATGTCATACGAAATTTTTGTTTCCTCTAAAATTAATAAAATTCCTTAAATCTTTTAAGTTTTGTATTACTAATGCAAATACAAATTGTATATTATGAAATGGTGTTTTTGTTAATTCAATTATATGTATTTAGGACGGTGACAGATATTAATGATAACTTGTTAGCAAATATATTTATTTAGATTTTCTACTATTCATCAAGGGAATTGCAACTGCGCCGCGGGAGGCTACACTTCATAAACATAACGTAACTATTAACGGTATTTTTAATTTTTGGTATTTTATTGTAAGTGCTAAAATTGGTTGAATATTTAAATTAAAATACGATTAACTGTTTAAAATATATTTATTTCGTTGAAATCATAATAATAGAAGTATAACGTCTTACGTGCGTACCAAGTACACACACTCTTTTTTTCATTAGGATGTAATGAAGTAAGTGTTAATGCTTTTTATGATTGGCGATAAAATTTTGTATGCACCACGTCAGTAAAGACTCTTTATCGAACTCGTCTGTTATTCGCCTCGCTCTCTATGCTCGCTCTGCTCATAATATCAGATTCGTTCGATAAAGAGTAACTTTACTGACTTGGTACATAAATAACTATTACCAAACAATCCTGCAAAAATCAACTGTGAGGATATAAATTTTATGATTCTGTATGATGCCTGTGCCCTCCCTGTGAGGGGGCACACGCATCGTATGACCCCTATGGAGTCATAAATGATGATTTTTTTTGCAGAATTGTTTGATAAAACTACTTACAATTTATTGGTAATATTTTTACGACAAATTTTTAAGGGTACTCCAGTTGTCGTACGCACCAAAGTTTAGAAACTTCTATATTCACAAATGGATTTTCAGAAGAAAATTTTCCGAAATAGAAAAGTTGTTCGACTCGATATGAATAACTGAATGAAAGAAGTCTCATGAGGGAGGTATGAGGTCTCATGACAAAAGTCTCTTAAATAAAGTGACTTCCTAAAAATTATTATTTATTGGTTGGATCAGGGCTTTATTGGGTGAAATACATAGCTTATACTTCTATAGTCTTTTAAGGCTTTTCCACAATTACATGAAATACAAAACGCAAAATAAATTTTTACTTATTTTATTAAAATACTTATACAGGGTGTAACAAAAATACAGGTCATAAATTAAATCGCATGTCCCAATAATATATTTTTTCAAATATATTGAAAACTATTAAAGATTTTTTATTGAAAATGGACATGTTGCATTCTTATGGCAGGAACATCTTAAAACAAAATTATAGTGAAATTTGTCCACCCCATAAAAATTTTATGGGGGTTTTGTTCCCTTAAACCCCCCCAAGTGCATGTGTACTTTCCAATTAAATTAATATTGTGATACCTACCATTAGTTAAAAAAAATATTTTTAAAACTTTTTTGTCTCCTTATAATTTTTCGATAAGCCAGTTTTTATCGAGATATTTTAAACATTTTTAAAATCCAACACAAATTTTTACATGGTAAGATTATAGAAACCTTGTAAAAATATGAAAATTTATTGTGAATTTCCATTTTTTAGGTATATTTTAAAACATATTAATATCCCGATAAAAAATCGTTTATCGAAAAAATACTGAAATGCAAAAAAGTTTTAAAAACTTCGTGTTAAACTAATGGTACCACATCAATAATTTAATTGAACGTACACAAACATTTGGGGCATTTAAGGGAACAAAATCCCCATAAAATTTCTATGTAAACATTAAAAAGAAGCCGAATCTCGATAAAAACTGGCTTATCGAAAAATACTAAGAGGTACAAAAGTTTTAGAAACATTGTGTTTAACTAATGGTACTGCAGTAATAATTTAATTGGAACGTACACAAAAGTGTTTAAAGGAACAAAATCCCCATAAAATTTTTATGAGGTGTACAAATTTCACCGTTAATATTTATTTGAGAGGTCCCTACCATAAGAACACCACATATCCATTTTCAATAAAAAAATCTGTAATAGTTTTAGATATATTGGAAAAAATCGATTTTCATTTTGTAAGTTCAAAGGGCTGTAACTTTTTTCATGTACACATTTGTACTAAGGTAAGTTAGGTTCAACCGTACTATTTTTGGTCCCAGAATATGTGATTTAATTTATGTCCTGCATTTTTTTACACCCTGTATTTTAAATGAAAACACTTTAGCACAGTAATTTTATTTTGGTTAAATAATAAATAAAAAAGCTTTTAAAAGAAGCATTAAATTAGAAAACGGACTCTTTGCCCTTGTGTACTCGACAGACGAGATAAATAAAGAAAAAAAAAAAAGAAATATATTTTAATATGGTTAGGCTCGCCTCATTCATAACGCAAACGAGCGCTCATTAAACTCTCCCTTGCAATCTGAAAAATAATTTATTTTGAACGCATTTAACACAGGCGAGTGCCAAGAAATAATATTTGTATAACTACAAAAGAAAATATATATCTAGCGGGCTATTCTTTCAACCCTCGCAGGCCCCGGTTCACAGACCAGAGAAGAAGATCAAAGGCACCACGGTTTGGGGGCGGTTGTTTCCCCCTGCCTTTATGTCGTCAATTCCAATATCTGGAGAAATTTTTATATATTTATCTCTTATATTTTTATCTTTTTGTCAAGGGGAGAATGTGAACGATGTTCTTTTTCAATTTGTCGTTATATTTGGAGTAAATGGCGTGAAAATTACGGAATTGCTGTATCGAAAAACACAAAGATGTCTACACATAACGATAGTCGCTAGATCCGGTGACAATTTTAATGTAGAAAAGGAAAAAAAGTAAATAAAACTTAAAAGCGACTCCGGTTCTGATTTAATTAGTGCAAAATTTATGGTGAGATTAATAATAGTTTTTTTCTGCAGCTTCCCGAAAATAAAACTTTCGGTATGATTTATTAAATCGAAAGTACCATTTTACACAACTCGTACCGAAAGTAGCTACTTTCGGGACGCTTTTTTACTTTCGGGACGATTTTGGGTAGCTAGGTAACGGCTTTGGCAATAGCATCAACTTTGTATTTTATTATAACAACGCTTGTCATTTAAGATCCGTGTGTGTTCTCGCTGGTTCTCGCTCAGTTTTTCGTTTTTCAATTTTAATTTCCAAGAAATGAAAATCAGCAGTGAAAGTGAAGCCGAAATGATTCCAGATGAGATTAGGGAAAGTAAATATCAATGTAAATAATTGTTTGAATTGTGTTATTAACATTCATGAGTAAATTTTTCTAATGTTAACTTCACGATAGTAACTTAAAAGTTCATAAGTAAAGTTTATCCATATATTAACATACAAAACGGCTGCAGAAAAAATATTGTACGTAACACGATCCAAAAGCGATTTTACGAGACTCGCAGCAATAGAGGAAAGAAATGAAGCACACAAAATGTATATAACAAGAAGAACACGGGAAAGGCGAACATTATTTGAAGTCGCAAGACGGAAAACCGACAAGATATGTAGAAATAAAAAGAGAGCCTATTAAAATGGAAAACTAGAAAAAAAAGAATTTCAAAAACAACGAGATGGGAGGGGCTTACGAATACCTAAAAAAGATAAAAAGCGGGTATAACCCGTTTCAGACCCTACTTGGAACACAAGTAGATATGGAAGATAAATTGGGTACGAACCACGTAGAAGAAAATGAAATAGAAAATGAAGTGAAGCTCCAAACATAGAGGAAGTTCTCGAACCTATTAAGGCCCAGAAAAAAAAATAAAGCCCCGGGAGTTGACAAAATAACAGCAGAACTGTATAAAGTAGGTGGCGACTACCTAGCAAGTCACATCCATGCGATTATCAAAGACATGTATGACAACAAGAGAAAATACCCGACAAATGGCACAAAAGTATAGTATACCCTATCTATAAAAAAGGAGACAAACTCCAGTGCAAGAACTACGTGGAATTTCTCTAGTATGTGCAGCATATTAAGTCCTCATCTATATTATAAACAGGCGGCCCCATCCACTAGCAGAAAATATTATTGGAGAGTATCAGACAGGCTTCCGAGAGGAAAGATCTACACTGGATCAAATATTCACAGTCAAGCAGATCTTGAGCAAATCATGGGAACACAACATTGATGTTCACAACGTGTTTGTAGACTTCAAACAGGCATACGACTCAGTCAAAGGGAACAAACTATACTATATATTTGAATTGGCTGAATTGGCAATACCACACAAGCTCATTAAAGCCACAATAGATTAAACTCAGGCATGTGTACGAATACAAATCCACCGGACAGACTTTTTCAAAATTTTCCAGTGACTGAAGCAGGGAAATGGGCTGGCCCCAATATTGTTTAACCTGGCACTGAAGTATAAGGTTACGCAAATGCAAACTGGACGAGGAAACCTACTGACCAACCGAACGGTTGAACTAGCCGCTTATACCGATGATATTAATATTATGAGTAGAACGTCAACGGGAGCACAAGAAACATACGCAGAGTTAAAAATGCAAACAAAAAAGCTACGTCTGGAAAATACCTTAGAAAAAACGAAAACAATCATACAGACGAGAAGAAATATAATCCCACAAAACATTAAGCATGAAGATGACATTGAAATGGTGGGAAAGTTTACATACCTGGGAGTAGAAATATATGCCGACGGATCAGAAGATGGAGAAATACGGAAGAGAATAACGCAGGCAAACAGAGCTTATTTTGCGCTTTCCCTTATATTTCAGTCTAAAAATATTCACCGAAATACAAAGATGAGAATATATAAAACCTCAATTCGACCAATAGCGCTATGGAAGTGAAATATGGGTCCTGAAAAAAACATCTAAAAACAAACTCGATACATTCGAAAGAAAAGTACTGAGGAGAATACTAGGATCTGAGAGGGAAAACAAAATCTTCAGAAGTAGATACAACAACGAGCTTTATCAACTTTATAAGGACACACCCCTGTCATAATTCATTAGAAGGCAAAGATTGCAATGGGCCGTACATGCGATAAGAATGGGAGAGGATAGGCTACCAAAAAGAACACTGAACTCTAGAATGCAGGGAGAGAGACCGGTTGGAAAGCGAAGAAAGCGCTGGGAAGACACAGTAAATAGCGACGCACAAGCCCTTTTAGGAGTCCGTGTATGGAGAAGAGCAGCCACAGACAAACAAGGGTGGAGGCAAAAAATAAAGGAGGCCAAGGCTCAATTTGGGCTGTAGTGCCGTAGAAGAAGAAGAAGAAGAAGAAGCTAGAAAATTATATGAAATTGATAAAAATTTGAGACTTTTTTAAACGCTTTTCTTTAGTTCAATAGTTTGCGTCAAATTTTTAGACTTTAATTTGACTGCCTTTTCTTCAATGCAAATGAATGAAAATTTGCAGACATATGCGTTCGCGGGAACAATACACGAATAGTCAATAAAAAAAGTTTTTAATGTTTATTAATTGTTTAAATAAAAAAAAACGATTTTAATGTAAAATGCTTAAATTCTCTTGTTTTTTACAATGTAGAAACTTGAAACTTTTACGGATTGTAGCTAATGATATGAACTATACATAATTTCACTTTTTACGTTAATTGTTTACGTTATGCTTTATAAATAAACAATAAAGTTTCAAATTTTGAACGCTCATATATTTGTTTATATAAAAATCGGCGCTTATTGGTGTCAAATTTCAATACGATACGAAACAAAACTTCAACCAAAACTCGAATTCAAAAAATTCGTGTTTTTATCGTAGTCTTTGAAAAACTACCGGTAGAGACGTTTTGTGCTACAATTTTAGAATTTGTTTTGTCGTATTAATTCATTTTAATTAATTTTTGGGGTTGTAGTACAGCTGCCCAATTAGATGTTATTTTTAAACTACAAAAAAGAGCAAAAAGGTATCTGTTTGGCCTCAGAAGAACAACGCATTGCAGAAGTTACTTCAAAGATCACGGAATTTTAGCCCTTACATCTTTATATATTTTAGAAACTGTTTGCTCAATTCGTAAACACATGCATGTCTTTCCAGCAAGGCCTCACCATGACTACTCCACCAGAAATTCTAATTTTGATGTCTATTTACCGATCCCGTCCTCTGAGTTAGTGAAGAAATCTATATTATATTTCGCACAAAAACTATACAACCATCTTCCTTTACAACTCAAATCTGCAACATCTTTCCCCAAGTTCCGTAAAATGACAAAAGCTCATCTATCTAAAAGACCATATTATTCAGTAGAAGAGTTTCTTAATGACTAACTAAGAAATTACAGTAATGTACAAGTAACCAAACTTATCTGTATTTGGGTGTCATATGCAGCAGCTTAAACTTATTAGATGTCTATAGTTTACTTTGTTGTATGTTCACTTTGCAATTTCTATAAATTGTTGCAATATATCGATTTTGTTTTTTTTTTCTTTACTTTATTAACTTATATTTCGTATTTTTGTATTTTTTTTTATATTGACGATGTATCAAATTTCAGAAAATTGTATTTGTTATTGTTATTGTTAGATATTATTTATTTATTTTTTCTGACTTTATATTAAGCTTTGTCCATAAAATTTGTATAATTTTCAGTGACAATAAAGAATATTTCTATTCTATTCTATTCTATTAAACGCTTTTCTTTAGTTCAATCGTTTGGGTCAAATTTTTGGACGTTAATTTGACTGCCTTTTCTTCAATGCAAATGACTAAAAATTTGCAGACATATGCATTCGCGGGAACAATACACGAAAAGTTAACAAAAATTTTTTTTATATCTATTAATTGTTTAAATAAAAAAGCGATTTTAAGGGAAGATGCTTAAATTCTCTTGTTTTTTACAATGAAGAAACTTGAAACTTTTACAGATTGTAGCTAATTATATGAGCTATACATAATTTCACGTTTTACGTTAATTGTTTACGTTATGCTTCATAAATAAACAATAAAGTTTCAAATTTTTTGCCGATTCCGACTACTTTTCATGTTTGTACATCATATTTTATGTTTTATACATATATTTTAATAAACATGACGATATATTTTAATGTTTGAAAAGTGTAAGACTAAAAAGTAAAAAATAAAAAAAAAATTTAAGAAACGCTTTTCTTTAGTTACGAGTGACTAAATTTAAAAATATGAAAAAATCAACTAAAAAGTAAAAAATAAAAAAAATTGAAAAAATCTAACACATTCGTTAAAGAAAAGCGTGGGGCGAAAACCATTTATTCGATGAAGACGCGCCACGCTTTTCTTTGACGAATGTGTTAGATTTTTTCAATTTTTTTTTTATTATTTCTATTAATAATCACTCTCCAACACGTAAAATCCTCTAAGGAGAAGATTTGGTCTATAGTATATTTTTCTTTTCTAAAGCTGGCCAGGTATTCATGTAAGATTCCTTCTGTATAGCAATTTAGGCTATTTCTTAATATTCTTGTCAATATTTTTTATACAGTATCTAGTAAGGTTATACCTCTATAGTTGTCACACTTAAGTTTGTCTCCTTTGTTTATGCATATGCAGGTATATGCGGGCCTCATACCAATCAGTTGGCCTTCTTTCATCTTCTCGTACTTGCACTATTAGTTGTCCTTCTGTCCTTTAATGTCCTTCTCGGTAGTTGATCTCCACCAAACATGATTATTTTCTATGCATATGTCATTTTCCCAGGATTGCTGTTATTTTTAATTTCTGATATTGCTGTCATCAACTCCTCCACTTCTCCAACTGTTCAGTTGAAAATTGGAAAAATCCTTTGTAAAAGGTATAACATTTTATTAAAATCCCTTTAAAGGGCTACATCACAACAAAACGTTTTCGATTTTTTTAAAAATCCATCATCAGGCTGAGCCACCAAAGAAAAATATCCGGGTAAAAACCCTTTAAATATAACATAGATGCGTTAAAAGTGCATACTTTAATAAAATGCCTTATGATGGTCACATGACAACTAGGATAATGCCCCAAGGTAATGTATTGAAATTTTCCAACACGTGGGATCCAAATTGAGTTGTTTACATTCCATAACGTTTTGTTATGCAGTAGCCCTTTAAAGGGATTTTATTAAAATTTTATATCTTTTACAAAGGATTTCTTCCAATTTTTGTGATTGATGGTATAGAGCCAACTACAGGAAAACATTTTCTTTTCCTTGTGGATTTTGTTCAGTTGACTACTGCTTCGTGCTCCACATCACCATTTAATAACTTTTCGAATTGTTTTTCCACTCCATATCATTATTTCTACCGAATTACTATTTTAAATTAACGAATTTATTCCATTTAGCTGTTCCACACTGTATTAATCATATTATGAAATAAAATTGTTTACATATTCACAACACACTGTTTCACTGCTTGATCAAAAACTGTTTATTTTTTTTACTTCTTTGTGTTCCATACCAACTCTACTAGATACATCTCTATACACTGTTGAACACAACAACTTATGACAAATTCTCTTGCAATATCTATTGCACCAAAATTCTTAACATCCTGATGCGAAAAAGCACATCTGGTGTTGAGTATTTCCCTGCAGAGTTCAAAAACTCGCTGTTATAATACCAACTGGCGGTATTTTTACAAATAAAAATTCCCAAACTAGCTGTTGTATTGCACCAAGTTGATGTAGTTAACTTAGTTTCAAATCTTTGTTAAATAAACCAGTGTGTGAGTCTGTTTGCCAAATGGCACACCAGGTATATTACGAACAATATGCATATTTTTTTGGTAAAATAAGTATAAAAAGTTTTTTGAGACAGGAAAAACTAAATTATAAGTTTTATGAGCTCAACTTAGTGGACGTTGAGTACCATCAACAACTACCTATCCCTGTTTCTGTACGAAAACCAGAGAGACTTTGATAAACTGCTACCTCTGTTTCTGCTAGCCTACCGAAGTTCCCAACATGAAGGAACTGGTTACACTCCAATAATGCTATTGGCTGGTCGAGAGATGAGGTTTCCCATCGATCTCCCTCATGGTAGTCTACCAGACGGAGAGGCGAACCAAGAGACACTCCCCGAGTATGTCAGCGGCCTAAAGAATCGACTAGATAATATCCCCGATTTCGACAGGAATAAGCTACAGCTTACCAGTGGCTGTTTCGATCAGAAATATACTCTCATTAGTTTCTAGGAAGGTGATGCAGTTAGGCTCTACCAACCAACGAGAAGGAAAGGCCTGAGTCCCATGTTGCAGCGCCCTGGGAGGGACCGTGCCTGTTTACTAAGAAGATAAACGACCTTGTATATAGGGTGCAATTGACGCCACGAAGTAAGCCGAAGGTCTTCCACCTGAAGAGAATATCCCTATGAAGGGCAGAATTTACCGACCTGGTCGATGTAGGTACTCTTTCGGGCGAACAGCCTCAAAGAAGGGGGCAATATTATAAGTCACAACACTGTAAATGTGGCCTTGGCGTAGGAGTAATTCTAGAAGCCGATTAGTTACCTTGTCTAAGAGGTTCGAGAGTTTCTTTATCGGTATGTTTCTGGAATTTGTCATTATCGCACATCGTCACCGGCCAGCTACTTCGACTACACATAATTTGATATTTAAGACGTTTCACGGGCTTTTAAAGTTTAGTTTTATTTTATATGAGATCAGCAAATTGTTTATTTTATAAAACTATTTGATATTTTGCAAGTTTTTGTAGTTAGTGAATATAGTAAGTTAAACTACGTTTTGGTTCACTTAATCCCTGTACCTATTCACAGAAAAACATAACAATATCAAATAATTGTATTATCTAAAATTAATGTATTTCGGGGTCTTTTAAAACGTACGGTATTTTGAACTAACGAATTTATTCCAATTAGATGTTCCACATTGTGTCGAACATGTGAAATAAGATGTTATTATATTCACAAGAAATTATATAAAGTTGATAAAACAAAAGAGAAGACTCTTTTATTTATTGAATAATCATCCTTTTAAGACGTCATGTATAACATACTTCTTTTGTATTTCATGCCAATTCTATTAGATACATCTATACACTATTTTGAACACAACAACTTATGACAAATTCTCTTGCAATATCTATTGCACCAAATTTCCTAACATCCTGATGCGAAAAAGCACATCTGGTGTTGAGTATTACCCTACAGAGTTCACAAACTCGCTGTCATAATACCAACTGGCGGTATTTTTACAAATAAAGTCCCAAACTAGCTGATGTATTGCACCAAGTTGATGTAGTTAACTTAATTTCAAATCTTTGTTAAATAAACCAGTGTGGCAGTCTATTTGCCAAATGGCACACTAGCTATATTACGAACAATATGCTTAAAGATAATATTGTTCTGGGAAAATAAGTAGCACTAAATTATAAGTTATATGAGCTCAACTTAGTGGAAGTTGAGTATCATCAACAACTACCTATCCCTGTTTGTGCATGAAAACCAGAGAGACTTTGACAAACTGCTACCTCTGTTTCTGCTAGCCTACCGAAGTTCCCAATATAAAGGAACTGGTTACACTCCAATAATGCTATTAACTGGTCGAGAGATGAGGCTTCCTATCGATCTGCGTCATGGCAGTCTACCAGACGGCGAGGCGGACCAAGAGACACTCCCCGAGTATGTCAGCGGCCTAAAGAATCGACTAGATAATATCCCCGATTTCGACAGGAATAAGCTACAGTTTACCAGTGGCTTTTTCGATCAGAAATCTACTCTCATAAGTTTCAAGGAAGGTGATGCAGTTAGGCTTTACCAACCAACGAGAATGAAAGGCCTGAGTCCCAAGTTGCAGCGGCCCTGGGAGGGACCGTGCCTGTTTACTAAGAAGATAAACGACCTTATATATAGGGTGTAATTGACGCGACGAAGTAAGCCGAAGGTCTTCCACATGAAGAGAAAATCCTTATGAAGGGCAGAATTTTACCGGCCTGGTCGATTTAGGTACCATTCCGGCGAACAGCCTCAAAGCAGGGGACAATATTATGAGTCACAACACTGTAACTGTGGCTTGGCGTAGGAGTAATTCTAGAAGCCGATTGGTTACTTTGTCTAAGAGGTTCGAGAGTTTCTTTATCGGTATGTTTCTGGAATCTGTCATTATCGCACATCGTCACCGGCCAGCTACTTTGATAATACATGATTTGATATTTAAGACGTTTCACGGGCTTTTAAATATTTAGTTTTAGTTTATATGAGATCAGCAAATTGTTTATTTTATAAAGCTATTTGTTATTTAGCAAGTTTTTGTAGTTAGTGAATATAGTAAGTTAAACTACGTTTTGGTTCACTTAATCCCTGTATTCACAGAAAAACGTAACAATGTCAAATAAATTGTATTATCTAAAATTAATGTATTTCGGGATTTTTTAAAACGTACGGTATTTTGAACTAACGAATTTATTCCAATTAGATGTTCCACATTGTGTCGAACATGTGAAATAAAATGTTATTATATTCACAAGAAATTATATAAAGTTGATAAAACAAAAGAGAAGACTATTTTATTTATTGAATAATCATCCTTTTAAGACGTCATGTATAACATATTTCTTTTGTATATCATGCCAATTCTATTAGATACATCTATACACTAAGTTGAACACAACAACTTATGACAAATTCTCTTGCAATATCTATTGCACCAAAATTCCTAACATCCTGATGCGAAAAAGCACTGGTGTTGAGTATTTCCCTTCAGAGTTCACCAACTCGCTGTTATAATACCCACTGGCGGTATTTTTACAAATAAAAATTCCCAAACTAGCTGATGTATTGCACCAAGTTGATGTAGTTAACTTAGTTTCAAATCTTTGTTAAATAAACCAGTGTGTGAGTCTGTTTGCCAAATGGCACACCAGCTATATTACGAACAATATGCTTAAAGATAATATTTCTCTGGGAAAATAAGTATAAAAAGTTTTTTGAGACAGGAAAAACTAAATTATAAGTTTTATGAGCTCAACTTGGTGGACGTTGAGTACCATCAACAACTAGATACCTATCCCTGTTTGTGCATGAAAACCAGAGACTTTGACAAACTGCTACCTTTGTTCCTGCTAGCCTACCGAAGTTCCCAACATGAAGGAACTGGTTACACTCCAATAATGCTATTGGCTGGTCGAGTAAGTTAAATTACTAATTAAATGGAGTAAGATATTGGCTAGTAAGTTAAACTACGTTTTGGATCACTTAATCCCTGTATTCACAGAAAAACGTAACAATGTCAAATAAATTGTATTATCTAAAATTAATGTATTTCGGGATTTTTTAAAACGTACGGTATTTTGAATTAACGAATTTATTCCAATTAGCTGTTCTACATTGTGTCGAACATGTAAAATAAAATGTTATTATATTCACAAGAAATTATATAAAGTTGATAAAACAAAAGAGAAGACTATTTTATTTTTTGAATAATCATGCTTTTAAGACGTCATGTATAACATACTTCTTTCGTAGTTCATTCCAGTTCTACTACATACATCTATACACTAAGTTGAACACAACAACTTATGACAAATTCTCTTGCAATATCTATTGCACCAAAATTCCTAACATCCTGATGCGAAAAAGCACATCTGGTGTTGAGTATTACCCTACAGAGTTCACAAACTCGCTGTCATAATACCAACTGGCGGTATTTTTACAAATAAAGTCCCAAACTAGCTGATGTATTGCACCAAGTTGATGTAGTTAACTTAGTTTCAAATCTTTGTTAAATAAACCAGCATGGGAGTATGTTTGCCAAAGGCACACCAGCCATATTACGAACGGTTGTTGAATGTTTACCGAGACAATCAAACAATATGCTTAAAGATAATATTGTTCTGGGAAAATAAATATAAAAAGTTTTTCGAGACAGGTAAAACTAAATTATAAGTTACATGTAGCCGAGCTCAATGTACAATAAATATATTATACACGGCTCACTAAAATAATTAGTTACGCCCCTGTACTACTGATTACTTAAAATTCAAGTAGTATTTATGTAACCTTTCTGGAAACTCCAGGTTATTGTTGAGACTCGCATTTGAACCCCTCGCCGGGGCAGATCGTCAAAAGCTTCCTAACGAGAATCATCTCTAATCTATCGACGCTCCCGCTATTCGTAAAAAGGCCGCATTTTACCGGCTTTTTTTGCTATCGTTTTATACCGCTCAGATAATTCAATCTGCTCAGTATTATCGACGATGATTTATTTAGCGTATTAGTGAGTGCCTTACAAATGAACCAAATGGATTATGGAATTCAATCAGAGCTCTGATGTGACACGTCATCAAGGAATAAAACTGTAAGTACTCTACATGTATGTGAACATAACTTATTAGTCGTGATACTGTATGCATTTTGAACCATATACCTCTCGTAGCAAATATTCTTTGTGCCATTTATGCAGATAATACTTTAAATTACATATGAAAAATCGTTATCTACTCTTAACCAGCTTACCTATGGGAATATACTCTATAACCGTACAATAAGTATAGGTTACTATTGTTAAGGATACTTTACGTATTGCCTAAACATTTCTGTTCCATCGAGCCGTATCATATTAATTATTTATTAATTAAATCCTCAAGGTCCTTCGTATTTGCATATTTTGATAATCTCTATTCTGAGAATAACGGTTTTTCATTTATAGTGTCTTTCTGTTGCATTTGGAAATTTCCAAGCCACGCCGCCCCGGCACAAAAATAAAATATTCCTCTCTTTCTGCACTCAAATTCTCAGTATTTAACCCAGCACGTCTCTACAATAGCTGGTAGGTTGTTAAGCCCGGTCTACACGTGCAATTTCAGAAACTACTTGCTTTGTTCAAATAAAGGAGTCGTTTTGTTTGTATGAAAAAATATTTGCATATATTACATTATTTTATTTTCGTAAATATATTTTTCTGTTTATAGTATACAAAAAGTGTACTCATTTCTTGGCTGATAGTACGGGTGTTATAATTTTAACATTGTTTGTTCAACCTTTTGATTTAAATTAAATTTATAATTTTGAATCCGATTAAGCCTGGTTCACAGGTTACAAAAATTATTAAAAATAATTTTGTTTTCTTGCATAAATTGTAAGTTTTTGCTACATTTAGCTTCGCTTAAGCTCATTTTACACTTCTAGAAAACTATAGAAAATAAATAATTGTTTTTTCCTTCAATTTAATTAATTTAAATACTTGTTAAGGGTGTCTCACACTTGCTGAAAAATACCCATTTTGGAAAATTGCATATATTTTGAAATTTTATAGTTTTGCATTTCATATACTAATCTGCGCTCATACAGGGTGATACTATTAAGCCAATCTCACACTATTAAACGTGTAATATATAATATATTGTACATATTCTCTCATTTTCGCATCGATTTATAGGTTTAGACATTTGCAAATAATCTATCTAATCTCACATTCTCGCAACATGGCTGACCGATCAAAATATAACCGACAGAGGCTCACCGCAAAACTTGATATAACCAAGTTGGCTGATTCGGTTCCCACAACTCTTAATTCTCTAAACAAATATAAAATTCGTGAAATAATTTCACAACTCAAACATTCTTACGGACTTTTCCGCGATGCTCAAAATGTGCTGGAGACGATCCCCGAGGAACCTACCCCCTCTACTGATTCCTCTGTGGTTTTTGATAAATATTTGGATACAATTTCTCTATTGGAAGAAAGGTTAGAGGTCATTGAAAGTTCTAATGTGACTGCTACCCCCTCCCTCCAATTTGACCCTAATTCTTCTCTAACCTCACAGTCTATGGCTAGGCAACGAACAGTAAACCTCCCTCGTATTCAGTTAAAACCATTTAGTGGCTTAGTTACTGAATACAATTCATTCATTGAGACCTTTGATACAATAATAGGATCTGATACTACATTAAGTGATCTGGAAAAACTCATTTACCTCAAAAGTTTTCTAACTTCCGAGCCTTTGACGCTTCTCGAGCATATCCCACTCACAGGTGACAATTACAAAATAGCCCGGGATAACCTGACACAAAGGTACGCCAACTCTAAATCGCTTATCAAAACTCTCATCTCTCAAATTCTTGATGCGCCTCCTATTTCTGGAAACGCAAATCACTCACAATTAAGAAATTTTCATACGGTCATGTCAAATAATTTCAAGGCCCTATTGAACTTGAATAGGCCCCCTTCAGATCTCTTGCATTTACTTCTCATACATATCGCTACTCAGAAACTCGACGCACCTACCATTAGGGCTCTTGAGTTCCAATCCGGTGGTAGCCAAGCTACCCCTGATTTTGTCCATTTTCTAGGGGAAATCGAGACACGCGTTGTTCATCTTGAGAATATTCAATCTCAATCAAAACCAAAATCGACTACTACTTCCAGACACTCTTTACACCTAGCCTCAGACACTTCTACCAGTAACCTTTCGCCTCGCTTAGGTCCTAAGAAATGTTCCTATTGCAACGACTCTCACTCGATCTACTCTTGTCCTCAGTTCAAGCAGTTGAATTCTAAAGAACGTTTTAGTTTTGTCAAACAAAATAAATTTTGTATTAATTGTCTTGGGTCTCACATGCTCGATCAGTGTAAATCCAAATTCTCTTGCATAGTTTGTAAATCTCGTCATCACACGTTGCTCCATTTCGACAAAACGGGTCATAGTAACCCTTCCGCGGCTGTTGGCCAACACAACTCAAATAATCATAATAAAACCGCTATCTCAAATAACTCCCATACACAGGGTAATTCACAACAGGGGCCCTCACATGTTAGAGCTCCTGAAACGGAAGTTAATCTTCAAAATTCGACTCCACATTCAATGGCTCTATCTGCAGCCTCGCTTGATAATCATTTGGTGTTATTAAGCACACTCCAGGTCTATCTTGTCGCTCCTAGCGGCAAGAGGGTCTTCGCAAAGGCACTTTTAGACTCGGCCTCACAGGTTTCATTTATTAGTGCTGACCTCGTAAAGGAACTGTCACTCACCACTAGAGATGGAAAATTACGGATCAATGGAATTAACTCCACCTCATCCTCGTCTCAATCTATTGTAGATACAACAATTTTCGCTGTCGCTAACGACGTTCCTTTTGACATCTCGTGCTCTGTACTCCCAAAGATAACAAATCCGCTTCCTCAAATTTCTATTTCGGCGAGCAAACTAAACATACCCTCAGAGATACCATTAGGTGATCCGATGTTCCATGTAACATCCCCAATTGGTATCCTGCTCGGTGCAGACCTGTATAACGATATCATTCAACCTGAAATAATTCGTTTGGGAAAAGGTCTTCCCGTTCTTCAACGCACTCTACTCGGGTACACGATATCAGGGTCAGTTCCAGACTTTGCTCTTAAGTCGAAAAATACTAAAAAGGCTTTGGAATTTTATTCAAACTCTCTCGTTACTTGTTGTTCTCATAACACTCCTTCCGCCGTAAATGAGCCGGTAGTGTCCAACGAGGAACTATCCGATCATTTACAAAAATTCTGGGAGCTGGAAGAAGCCGCTCCTCAGAACACCGATCTCATTAATGATCACCCCGCTGAAATTAATTTTGTAAAACATGTTAATGTTCTCCCCAATGGACGATATGAGTCCACACTCAATCTCAAACTCCCTATCGAAGATATAGACATGGGAAATTCGTTTCTCTCGGCAAAAAGACGTTTTCTCAGTCTCGAGAAACGTTTTCAACTCAACCCTGATTTATTGGAAAAATATCAGGACATTATATCGGAATATCTCAATAACGGACAAATAATTCAAGTGCCGTTAAAAATGCTAAATGACTCAGGTAAACCTAATTACTTTCTCCCTCACTTTCCCGTTTTCAAATCCAACTCTACTACTTCCACTCGTATAGTTTTCGATCCAAACAATAAATCGTCTACGGGAATCTCCCTCAGTGACGTCATAGACAAAGGTTATGTCGTCCAACATGAACTTTTTGACATTCTCGCTAAGTTTCGTCAGTTTAAATTCGCACTAGTAGGCGACATCAAGGCTATGTTCCTACAAATCGCCATTTGTCCCACTGAAACATTTCTGTTAAATTTTCTCTTTAGGGACAATATTCAGCAGCCTTTACGGTGCTATCAATTTCAAAGATTACCCTTCGGGCTCCCAAGTAGCCCATTTATCGCTCAAAGAGTTATCAAGCACATCGCTGACAACAACAAACATACCCACGAACTTGCTACTAGTGTTCTGCAAGAATCTATCTATATGGATGACCTGATCAGCGGTGCTGACAGTCTTCATGAATTAAGTTGTCTTTTCGAACAATTAACTTCTTTGCTAGAAACCCATGGTTTCCTCCTCCACAAGTGGAACTGCAGTTCTTCAGAATTTCTGTCTCAACACAATTTAAATCCCGTCTCTGAAGTCAGTCTTAACTTCACGGGATCTGATAAAGTCTTAGGCATATTCTGGGATTCAGAACGCGACCACTTTTCGTTTAAAACTCCTATCTTCAAATTGGCTAATGTTGTTACTAAACGTACTATTCTCTCCTACATTGCTACTTTGTATGACCCGCTAGGATGGTTATCCCCTGTCCTTGTGAACGCTAAGCTCTTGATACAGGAAATATGGTCCCAGAAATTGGACTGGGATCAACCCATTGACTCACCCATCATTATGAAAAATTGGCAAAACCTCTTATCGACATTCAAAACTATAGAAGAGGTCAAGGTACCTCGATGCTTACTTTTACAAAAGAAAGTTGTTGATGTTCAATTAATTATTTTCACCGACGCATCGGAAAAAATATACAGCACTTGTGTGTATCTCAAAGCGACATACTCAGACTTTTCTGTATCGTCGCGGCTTATCGCTTCTAAAAACAAAATTTCTCCGCTAAAAAATAAACTCACCATCCCCAAATTGGAACTTTGTGGAATAGTGTTGGGAGTCACTCTGGCTCATAGACTTTTTCACATCTTCAAGAAAAATTTGAGTATATCTTCATCTCATCTCTTTGCTGACTCTACAATTGCCTTGTCTTGGATACTTTCTAAAAAACACATTTGGAACATTTTTGTACAAAACAGAATTCAAAAGGTCAATTCCTTGTTGGAAACTTTTCCTTGTGATTTCCATTTCGTCAGAAGTCACGAAAACATCGCTGACCCCGCTTCCAGAGGGATAAATGTCTTTGATAATCCCCAGACCACCGAAGACTGGTTATGCGGACCTAGCTTTATTAGAGACAATCCCATCGATTTTTCTCTTCATCAAATTCCTCATTTTCAGGATGATCTTCCTGAATTAAGGAAGTTAGTTGTCTCAAACATAGCAACAAATCACGAACTCAACGACACCTTTGAAAATCTATTCGCTAAATCTTCTTCTTTTCGTAAAATTCAAAGAATTGTCGCTTATCTTTTTAGATTCATCAGTAATATTAAAAAGAAAATAAATAACTCTCCACGAGATACGGATATATTGACGCCACCCGAAATGGAGATCGCTGATCACGCGATCATCAGGTATATCCAAAGTATCTACTTTAAAAAAGAGATTCTTGAATTGAAAAATGCTAAACTCGTGACCAATAAAGCCATTCGTAAACTCAACCCCTTCCTACAACATAATGATGGGCTGATTCGTGTGGGAGGACGTCTCCGACACGCCCCCATATCGTATAATCAAAAACACCCCATTCTACTTCCTTCTAAATGTCGAGTTGTAGAACTAATCTTGACTCAAGCTCATCATAAGTTATTACATTCAGGCGCGCAAACAGTACTTTCGTATGTCAAAATGAAGTACTGGCCAATTGACGGATTAAGACAGATTAAACGCTTAATTCGTAAGTGTGTAAACTGTTTCCGATTCATGACACCCAATTCTGTTCAACAGATGGCAGATATGCATCCCGATCGTGTACTCCCCACTAGACCCTTCCAAGTCGTCTCAGTGGACTATGGGGGGTTCTTCTTAATTAAGTCCTCACATTTGAGGAAGGCACCGCTTTACAAAGCATACGTAGCCTATTTCATTTGCATGAGCACTAAATGTGTTCATATCGAACTCGTCACAGGATTAAGCGCAGAAGCCTATATTCTTACTCTGAAAAGGTTTATTGCCAGAAGATCCACGCCCAGTATTATTTGGAGCGACAATGCCACAAATTTCCATGGGGCAAAAAATGAAATGCGCGAATTCTATGATTTTTTCTTAAATCAAAATAATTCGGAACAGATTAAGGAATTCTGTACTCAAAACTCCATAACTTTCAAGATGGGTGTTCCCCGCAACCCCCATCAATTCGGCCTCCATGAGGTAGGAATAAAGAGTGTGAAGTATCACCTCTATCGAATTATAGGAAATTCCCACTTCACCTTTGAAGTGTTTAACACAGTATTATGCCAAATCGAGGCTATTCTAAATTCGAGACCCATCACTAGGATGTCGTCTGACGCCAATGACTTCGCTTTCCTATCTCCAGCTCACTTCTTAGTTCAAAGAAGTTTAACCGCGCCCCCTGAACCAAGTGTTTCAGAGATACCTGAAAATAGGTTGAATCTTTTTCAGCGTATTAGTAAAATTCAACAGCAATTTTGGAAATTGTGGAAAAAAGACTATCTTTGCCTCCTGCAGCAAAGAAATAAATGGACCGACCCTACTGACCCTGTCAAGATCGGGGATTTGGTTCTGTTGAAGGAGGATGGTACTCCTCCACTCTTATGGCCAACTGCCAGGGTAATAGATGTATTGCCTGGTAAGGATGGTCTAGTTCGTACTGTCAAGATTCACACTACTCACGGTGATTTTCTTCGTGGTATTACGAAAATCGCTGTGATTCCCCTGGAAGATTAAAATCTATCCCTAGGGGGAAAACTTATCGTTTTCCTCCATTTTATCGTTGTTACCCCTTGTGTATATAAACTCTAATTTCTTCAAACATTTCTTATCGTTGTGCACATCTTTGCCAATCCCCTCTCTTCGAGGTGATATAGGCCATCTCTCTCGCCTGTCGCCCCCGGCAATATGTACAATAAATATATTATACACGGCTCACTAAAATAATTAGTTACGCCCCTGTACTACTGATTACTTAAAATTCAAGTAGTATTTATGTAACCTTTCTGGAAACTCCAGGTTATTGTTGAGACTCGCATTTGAACCCCTCGCCGGGGCAGATCGTCAAAAGCTTCCTAACGAGAATCATCTCTAATCTATCGACGCTCCCGCTATTCGTAAAAAGGCCGCATTTTACCGGCTTTTTTTGCTATCGTTTTATACCGCTCAGATAATTCAATCTGCTCAGTATTATCGACGATGATTTATTTAGCGTATTAGTGAGTGCCTTACAAATGAACCAAATGGATTATGGAATTCAATCAGAGCTCTGATGTGACACGTCATCAAGGAATAAAACTGTAAGTACTCTACATGTATGTGAACATAACTTATTAGTCGTGATACTGTATGCATTTTGAACCATATACCTCTCGTAGCAAATATTCTTTGTGCCATTTATGCAGATAATACTTTAAATTACATATGAAAAATCGTTATCTACTCTTAACCAGCTTACCTATGGGAATATACTCTATAACCGTACAATAAGTATAGGTTACTATTGTTAAGGATACTTTACGTATTGCCTAAACACTCAACTCGGTGGAAGTTTGATTGAGAGGAAAAACAGAAATTACAGTAATTCTTAACTTTGGTCTATATGTGCGATCTTAAAGACTTTCTTGATACTTCTTATTAAAAATCAATTTCTTTTATTTAGGAATTAAAAACTTTTGGAAGTCGAGTAAATTCTGAGAGTTTGGCCGATTTTTCTATTTCACACGAGTACTATGGACTTTTTTTGGCAATTTAGATATTATGTTATTGCATATTTTTTTATACCAGAGAACGGCAGTTCTCGGCAGCGGCGCACAACCCCCGTATATGCGACAATATATTATATACAGAGTGTCCAGAAACTTAACCAACAAACGAAGACAGGAGATTTCTCAGATAATTTTAAGACAATTTAACCCAATTCACCTAGTCCGAAAATGCTTCCTAAGGGAACTAGAGCTCTTTGAAGATAGCGTCATCTAATTAGTTTTTCTTAAATACCCCCAGAACGCTTCTATTTAGGCGGCCATCTGAATATTTTTTTTTCAATCTATTTCGAATAGAAAAAAAATCTAGTATACATTCGATGGGCACTTGATCATTTAAGAGATAATGGTAGAAAGACGAAAATTTATAACGCTTAACGTGGAATCAAGAAACATTCCCTTTAACTTTATACATTAAATTTATAAATAACTTTGAAAAACTCCTGATACAAGAATATAAAACCGCTAAACGTCTTAAAAATGAGTGGCGCATACGATATTCCAGCTACAAAAGAGCTGATATGAATATTACGTGGCGCGAAAATATATTTTCATTTTGTTGGAAAATAAAATTATAGTTTTATTTTAAAAATGTTTCCATATTTGCTAAATTTGAAGTAAAATGCGCCACAAAAGAGCTTCAAAATACAAACTCTATCAAAGTTAATATTTTGTGGCGCGTTTTACTTCAAATTTAGCAAATATTATGGAAACATCTTTTAAAATAAAACTAGAATTTTATTTTTGTAGCTCTTTGTAGCTCTATCGTAGGTGTTTTGTGGCTATAATATTGTATGCGCCACTCATTTTTAATGCGTTTATCGGTTTTTTTATTCTTGTTATTTATATAGACCTCGGGCATTTTAATAAACCATAGTCATAATATTAACTAATTTCAACTTTTTTTAAACAAATCTCAAACTTAAGTATGTATGTATTTACAAATTCTTAACTACTCTTATGGACCTGATGCACAATAATTCTCCATTCATTGGGCTTTTAAACTGCCATATTTTTTTATTCCCTTTTGCTATTTTGGCACCAAGCTCTCCTTTTCTCTCTCCCCTATTCATCGAATACCATATCCAGGTATTCAAAATTTTCCATCTTTTTAATACTATCCTTTTTACCAGTCAATGACCTCACACTAAAGTCTTCTTCTTTTTTTTCTTCTCTCCCTGCCATGGTCAGATATTTGATTTGGTTTTCATTTTGATCCAATCCGAATTCAGTTACTTCGATAATATTTTTCACCTTCTTCATTCTTTTGCAGTTAAAATCGTTAGATCATCAGCAAATACTGGTGCTCGTTTTTCATAAGTTTCTTCCAACGTTATGCTAAATTTTCTGATTACATTTTCTAATACTAATTTTGATAAAGTAGTGGATAATGGATCTACCTGTCCCAATTCTTTTGAAACCGTAAATTGTCCACAAAAAACATGCAGAGGAACTTTTCCTTCATAAAAAGTTATTTGCACCTTCTTAAAGGAGAAGACTTGGTCTATAGCTCGATCTATAATAGATCTGTCGTTTCTAAAGCCGCCTTGATACTCACGTAAGATTCTTTCTCTATGTATAGCAATTTAGTCTGTTTCTCAATATTTTTCAAGACATGTCAAGATTTTGTATACAGTATCTTGTAGGGCTTGTTAAATAAACCAGTGTGGGAGTATGTTTGCCAAAGGCACACCAGCCATATTACGAACGGTTGTTGAATGTTTACCAAGAGAATCAAACAATATGCTTAAAGATAATATTGTTCTGAGAAAATAAATATAAAAAGTTTTTCGAGACAGGTGAAACTAAATTATAAGTTACATGTAGCCGAGCTCAACTCGGTTGAAGTTTGATTGAGAGGAAAAACAGAAATTACAATAATTCTTAACTTTGATCTGTATGTGCGATCTTAAAGACTTTCTTGATACTTCTTATTAAAAATCAATTTCTTTTATTTAGGAATTAAAAACTTTTGGAAGTCGAGTAAATTCTGAGAGTTTGGCCGATTTTTCTACTTCACACGAGTACTTTGGACTTTTTTTTGGGAATTTAGATATTATGTTATTGCATATTTTTTTTATACCAGAGAACGGCAGTTCTCGCCAGTGGCGCACAACCCCCGTACATGCGACAATATATTATATACAGAGTGTCCAGAAACTCTACCGACAAACGAAGAGAGGAGATTTCTCAGATAATTTTAAGACAATTTAACCCAATTCACCTAGTCCGAAAATGCTTCCTAAGGGAGCTAGAGCTCTTTGAAGATAGCGTCATCTAATTAGTTTTTCTTAAATACCCCCAGAACGCTTCTATTTAGAAAAATAACAATTGGTATGCTAATTTACTTTCCAGAAATGAATCGATTCCATCCATAGCGAATTTCTAGTATCGGTCATAGGCGTCCGTTTTGGGTAGGGCAACAGTTATTTTATCGCCTAACTTTTTTGTCTTAATTTTTATGCATTTTTGACTTTGAATTATTAAATTGTAAGGTATTCTAGTACTAAAAGATACTCTTTCTTTAAGTCGATAGGACACACAGTTTTCTAGAAAAATCGATTTGAAAATTTTTCTTTCTTCGAATTAAAAAAAAAAGATTAAAAAAAAAATATTTAGAAAGAGAAAACTGGTACATTTACTTATATTCCAGAGATTAATCGATTTCATTAATGGCGAATTTCTAGTACCGGTCATAGGCGTCCGTTTTGGCTAGTTCAACAGTTATTTTATAGCATAACTTTATGGTTTTTATTTTTAAGTATTTTTGACACTAGATTATTTAATTATGAGATATTCAAGTACTAAAAGATACTTTTGCTTTAAGTTGGTAAAATACATCGTTTTTTTAAATTTATTTCAATTTTTTTCAATTTTTTTTTCAAATTCCCAAATCTAAAAACTTCCAATCGATTTTTCTAGAAAACGGTGTGTCCTACCGACTTAAAATAAGAGTACCTTTTAGTACTAGAATACCTCACAATTTAATAATCCAGTTCCAAAAATGCTTAAAAGTTAAAGACAAAAAGGTTAGGCGATAAAATAACCGTTGCCCTACCCAAAACGGACGCCTATGACCGGTAATAGAAATTCGCAATGAATGAAATCGATTCATTTCTAGAAACTAAATATGTATGAAAACTATCGTTTTTCTAGATAGAAGCGTTCTGGATGTATTTAAGAAAAACTAATTACATGGCGCCATCTTCAAAGAGCTCTAGCCCCCTTAGGAAGCATTTTCGAACTAGGTGAATTGGGTTAAATTGTCTTAAAATTATCTGAGGAATCTCCTGTCTTCGTTTGTTGGTAGAGTTTATGGACACCCTGTATACACGAAATTTTCGATTTTCTAAATCTGACTGAATTGAAAATTGGACCAAATCCCATCCTAAAGTATATGAAAAGACTCGACCATGAGAATTACCTTTCCAACGCATGTTTAATTTTGAAAATCGGTTATACCTTTCAAAAGTTACCGAGCCAAGAAATTTTTTTCAATTTCAATTTAAAAAGGGGAAAATGTTTGTATGTATGAATGTATGTTACGTGTGTATGTGTGTATGTTTGTGAAAAAGTTTTACCGATCTAAATTTTTTTTCTGTGTTTCAAAAGGGGGTCATGGCCGATTCAGAACCGGTGTAGTTTGTGTATTTCGACCACCCATAAGCCAGCTATAGGACTTTGTAGGTACAAAACGGCATTTTTTTGGGGTATATATATCTTCTACGGGAGGCAGGAAAATCGCAAATACACCAAATCAATAGTGTGGGGTTAAGCTCTCAAATGTTGCCTAAGCGGTTAGGATCAGACATACACACGGCTCAGTATAGCCAAAAAACTGAAAAACTAAACTTTGAAAATTTTGGTTTTTTGACAATTACTCAAAATTTCAACTTACGAATTGTGCCAATAACTAAGCGTTTGTAGGAGGACTCAAGACGCGTCTAACGGTGTATACGTCATATCTGGGAAAATTCGAATTTTTAACTTATAGGCTTCATAAATGTGATCAAATCTATTTGCTATGGGAAGAACGGTTTTTCAAGCTCAATAATTTCTTGTAATGCCTTCAGTTATCATACTTGACCTGAAATGCATCAGATACTACTTATCAATACGTTTCAAACTCATGTTTAGTGATTAAAATCGGTTAAGCCGCTTCGAAGTTGTCAAAGCTCCAAAGCTCCCAAGTCATTTGACCATTATCGTCGAAATAGTTTATGTAGTTGTAGTGGTTACGACGCTAAATTTGATAGGGTAATCCGAATTCATTTAGCGGCCATCTGAATATTTTTTTTCAATCTATTTCGAGTAGAAAAAAAAATCTAGTATACATTCGATGGGCACTTGATCATTTAAGAGATAATGGCAGAAAGACGACCATTTATAACGCTTAACGTGGAAACGAAAAACATTACCTTCAAATTTATACATTAAATTTATAAATAACTTTGAAAAACCCCTTATACAAGAATATAAAACCGCTAAACGCATTAAAAATGAGTGGCGCATACGATATTCCAGCTACAAAAGAGCTGATATGAATATTACGTGGCGCGAAAATATATTTTCATTTTGTTGGAAAATAAAATTTTAGATTTATTTTAAAAATGTTTCCATAATATTTGCTAAATTTGAAGTAAAACGCGCCACAAAAGAGCTTCAAAATACAAAATCTATCAAAGTTAATCTTTTGTGGCGCGTTTTACAATTTAGTTTTAAAATTTAGCAAATATTATGGAAACATCTTTTAAAATAAAACTCAAATTTTATTTTTGTAGATCTTTGTAGCTCTATCGTCAGGTTTTTTGTAGCTGGAATATTGTATACGCCACTCATTTTTACGGCGTTTATCGGTTTTTTATTCTTGTTATTTATACAGACCTCGGGCATTTTTATAAACCATAATCATAATATTAACTAATTTCAACTTTTTTTAAACAAATCTCAAACTTAAGTATGTATATATTTACAAATTCTTAACTACTCTTATGGACCTGATGAACAATAATTCTCCATTCATTGGGACTTTAAAACTGCCATATTTTTTTATTCCCTTTTGCTATTTTGGCACCGAGCTCTCCTTTCCTATTCATCGAATACCATATCCAGGTATTCAAAATTTTCCACCTTTTTAATACTATACTTTTTACCAGTCAATGACCTCACACTAAAGTCTTCTTCTTTTTTTTCTTCTCTCCCTGCCATGGTCAGATATTTGATTTTGTTTTCATTTTGATCCAATCCGAATTCAGTTACTTCAATAATATTTTTCACCTTCTTCATTCTTTTGCAGTTAGTTTGCAGTTAAAATCGTTAGATCCTCAGCAAATACTGGTGCTCGTTTTTCATAAGTTTCTTCCAACGTTATGCTAAATTTTCTGATTACAGTTTCTAATACTAAGTTTAATAATGTAGTGGATAATGGATCTACCTGTCCCAAGTCTTTTGAAACCGTAAATTGTCCACAAAAAACATGCAGAGGAACTTTTCCTTCATAACAAGTTATCTGCACCTTCTTAAAGGAGAAGACTTGGTCTATAGCTCGATCTATAGTAGATCTGTCGTTTCTAAAGCCGCCTTGATACTCACGTAAGATTCTTTCTGTAGGTATAGCAATTTAGTCTGTTTCTCAATATTTTTCAAGATATGTCAAGATTTTGTATACAGTATCTTGTAGGGCATGTTAAATAAACCAGTGTGGGAGTCTGTTTGCCAAAGGCACACCAGCCATATTACGAACGGTTTTTGAATGTTTACCGAGACAATCAAACAATATGCTTAAAGATAATATTGTTCTGAGAAAATAAATATAAAAAAAGTTTTTCGAGACAGGTAAAACTAAATTATAAGTTACATGTAGCCGAGCTCAACTCGGTGGAAGTTTGATTGAGAGGAAAAACAGAAATTACAGTAATTCTTAACTTTGATCTATATGTGCGATCTTAAAGACTTTCTTGATACTTCTTATTAAAAATCAATTTCTTTTATTTAGGAATTAAAAACTTTTGGAAGTCGAGTAAATTCTGAGAGTTTGGCCGATTTTTCTACTTCACACGAGTACTTTGGACTTTTTTTTGGGAATTTAGATATTATGTTATTGCATATTTTTTTATACCAGAGAACGGCAGCGGCGCACAACCCCCGTATATGCGACAATATATTATATACAGAGTGTCCAGAAACTCTACCGACAAACGAAGAAAGGAGATTTCTCAGATAATTTTAAGACAATTTAATCCAATTCACCTAGTCCGAAAATGCTTCCTAAGGGAGCTAGAGCTCTTTGAAGATAGCGTCATCTAATTAGTTCTTCTTAAATACCTCCAGAACGCTTCTATTTAGAAAAACAAAAGTTGGTATGCTAATTTACTTTCCAGAAATGAATCGATTCCATCCATTGCGAATTTCTAGTACCGGTCATAGGCGTCCGTTTTGGGTAGGGCAACCGTTATTTTATCGCCTAACTTTTTTGTCTTTATTTGTTATGCATTTTTGACTTTGAATTATTAAATTGTAAGGTATTCTAGTACTAAAAGATACTCTTTCTTTAAGTCGATAGGACACACAGTTTTCTAGAAAAATCGATTTGAAAATTTTTCGTTCTTCGAATTAAAAAAAAAAGATTAAAAAAAAACTATTTAGAAAGAGAAAACTGGTACATTTATTTATATTCCAGAGATTAATCGATTTCATTAATGGCGAATTTCTAGTACCGGTCATAGGCGTCCGTTTTGGGTAGTTCAACAGTGTTTTTATAGCATAACTTTATTGTTTTTAATTTTTAAGTATTTTTGACACTAGATTATTTAATTATGAGATATTCAAGTACTAAAAGATACTTTTGCTTTAAGTTGGTAAAATACATCGTTTTTTTAAATTTATTTCAATTTTTTTCAATTTTTTTTTCAAATTCCCAAATCTAAAAACTTCCAAATCGATTTTTCTAGAAAACGGTGTGTCCTACCGACTTAAAATAAGAGTACCTTTTAGTACTAGAATACCTCACAATTTAATAATCCAGTTCCAAAAATGCTTAAAAGTTAAAAACAAAAAGGTTAGGCGATAAAATAACCGTTGCCCTACCCAAAACGGACGCCTATGACCGGTAATAGAAATTCGCAATGGATGAAATCGATTAATTTCTGGAAACTAAATATGTATGAAAACTATCGTTTTTCTAGATAGAAGCGTTCTGGAGGTATTTAAGAAAAACTAATTACATGGCGCCATCTTCAAAGAGCTCTAGCCCCCTTAGGAAGCATTTTCGAACTAGGTGAATTGGGTTAAATTGTCTTAAAATTATATGAGGAATCTCCTGTCTTCGTTTGTTGGTAGAGTTTCTGGACACCCTGTATACACGAAACTTTCGATTTTTTAAATCTGACTGAATTGAAAATTGGACCAAATCCCATCCTAAAGTATATCAAAAGACTCGATCATGATAACTATCTTTCCAACGCATGTTTAATTTTGAAAATCTGTTATACCTTTCAAAAGTTACCGAGCCAAGAAATTTTTTTCAATTTCTATTTAAAAAGGGGAAAATGTTTGTATGTATGAATGTATGTTACGTGTGTATGTGTGTATGTTTGTGAAAAAGTTTTACCGATCTAAATTTTTTTTTCTGTGTTTCAAAAGGGGGTCATGGCAGATTCAGAACCGGTGTAGTTTGTGTATTTCGACCACCCATAAGCCAGCCATAAGCCAGTATCTTCTAAGGGAGGCAGGAATTTCGCAAATACACCAAATCAATAGCGTTGGGTTGAGCTCTCAAATGTTGCCTTAGCGGTTAGGATCAGATATGCACACGGTTCAGTATAGCCAAAAAAACTGAAAAACTAAACTTTAAAATTTTGGTTTTTCGACAATTACTCAAAATTTCAACCTACGAATTGTGCCAATAGTTTGCGCGTCTAACGGTGTATACCTCATATCTGGGAAAATTCGAATTTTTAAGTTATAGGCTTTATAATTGTGATTAAATCTATTTGCTATGGGAAGAACGGTTTTTCAAGCTCAATAATTCTTGTAATGCCTTCAGTTATCATACTTGACCTTAAATGCATCAGATACTACTTGTCAATACGTTTCAAACTCATGTTTAGTGATTAAAATCGGTTAAGCCGCTTCGAAGTTGTCAAAGCTCCAAAGCTCCCAATTCATTTGACCATTATCGTCGAAATAGTTTATGTAGTTGTAGAGGTTACGACGCTAAATTTTATACGGAAATCCGAATTAACTTAGCGGCCATCTGAATATATTTTTTTCAATCTATTTCGAATAGAAAAAAAAATCTGTTATACATTCGATGGGACTTGATCATTTAAGAGATAATGGTAGAAAGACGACAATTTATAACGCTTAACGTGGAATCGAAAAACATTACCTTCAACTTTGTACATTAAATTTATAAATAACTTTGAAAAACTCCTGATACAAGAATACAAAACCGCTAAACGCCTTAAAAATGAGTGGCGCATACGATATTCCAGCTACAAAAGAGCTGTTATGAATATTACGTGGCGCGAAAATATATTTTAATTTTGTTGAAAAATAAAATTATAGTTTTATTTTAAAAATGTTTCCATAATATTTGTTAAATTTGAAGTAAAACAGCTTCAAAATACAAACTCTATCAAAGTTAATCTTTTGTGGCGCGTTTTACTTTAAATGTAGCAAATAATATGGAAACATCTTTTAAAATAAAACCAGAATTTTATTTTTGTAGCTCTTTGTAGCTCTATCATCAGGTTTTTTGTAGCTGGAATATTGTATGCGCCACTCATTTTTACGGCGTTTAGCGGTTTTTTATTCTGGATATTCATACAGACCTCGGGCACTTTTGTAAACCATAATCATGATATTAACTAATTTCAACTTTTTTTGTAAACAAATCTCAAACTTAATTATGTATGTATTTACAAATTCTTAACTACTCTTATGGACCTGATGAACAATAATTCTCCATTTATTGGGACTTTTAAACTGCCATATTTTTTTATTCCCTTTTGCTATTTTGGCACCGAGCTCTCCTTTTCTCTCTCCCCTATTCATCGAATATAGTGTTGCCCAAAATCGGTCTTGGTCTTGCAGTCTTGGTCTTGTTCTTGCATTTTCGCAAGACCAAGACCAAGACCAAGACCGCTTTATTTTAGCAAGACCAAGACCAAGACTGACCGTGCAAGACTTGCAGTTAGGATTGAGTGTCGTTTTAGGGAATATACAGTGCGTCCATAAAGAAACGCATAAATTCATTATTTCGTAAACCGGCGACTTTAAGGAAAAATCCGGACACAGGTCGATTTTTATTTTTAATTTTCGATTTCTTAGCATATATATATCATACGAGTGACGTCATCCATCTGGGCGTGATGACGTAATTGATGATTTTTTTTAATGAGAATAGGGGCTTATTTGAAAGGGTATTAAATTCTCTATTCCATGATATAAACATTAACATAATTATTTATACAAGGTGTTCAAAAAACATTTTATTAATTAAAATAATTTAGACAAAAAGAAGAATGTATGTAATTTATCTAATTCAAAATACGTTTTAATGTTGTCAGAAAACAGGAAAAATGTTTATTTGACAAATAAATATTGTTTTTCGCTTAAATTCAATGTTACAGCTTTCACCAACCTGCCTCTTGCCAGTTTGAATATTTCGTTTAAGCGAAAATCAATGTTTATTTTTCAAATAATTTTTTTTTTCCGTTTTCTGACAGTAGTAAAACTCATTTTGAATTAAAGAAATTACACACATTGTTCTTTTTGTCTCAATCATTTTAATTAAAAAAATGTTTTTTGGAACATCCTGTATAAATAATTATGTTAATGTTTACATTAGTGAATAGAGAATTGAATACCCTTTCAAATGAGCTATCACACGACCCCTATTCTCATTTAAAAAAATCATCGATTGCGTCATTACGCCCAGACGAATGACGTCACTAGTATGATATATATTCCGAAAAATCATAATTTAAAAATAAAAATCGACCTGTTTCAGGATTTTTCCTTAAAGTCGCCGGTTTACGCAATAACGAATTTATGCCTTACTTTATGGACGCACTGTAGTAGTTCGGGTATATGCTTAGAGACTATGAGATTCCAAAAAGGTAAAAAAAATTTGGAAAATTGGACTTATGCGCATTATGAACAATACAATAAGCATACATAGCGAATCAAAATATACATTAAAAGACCACGTGACATATTTATTTGACACGTACTCAGAGGTCATAATAAATTTGTACAATTTAAAAATAAAATATTTTATAATACATTCCTTCTTATATATAGCAGACGACGCCTTCGCTCTGAAATTCGTTGTAATTGTGTAAATTTTGAGAATAGGTCCTTTCATAAAATAACCTTGTGTTTTGACGCCGACAGTAATAAATATCTTTTGAAACTTGTTATGATGTCACCAAAGCTGATATAATACGACTGCCACTTAATTGTTTTTCCTTATCAGTTTAAAGACTAAAGACTATCGTAGGTATATAAACTTTTTGCAGAGTGTGCAATTATATCAATGGGTCAAACAAAATACCATTCTAGACAAATATTCTTTAATACAGTCAAGTTTATGCCATTTATTGGATTCTTTGTGTTGTAACCATGCTTTAGCACATGTAAGGTCATTAAATGCAAATGTTTATTAAGAAACAAACTGACTCCCATGGGACATCGTAGATAGCTATAGGCAGGGATAGTTTAGATCGTGGGTTCAAACCCCACCCGATGTGAATTGTTTATACATTTATGAATTTGGTTGGTTTTGTAACTAAAGGCAACAGAATCATGAAAATTGGAACGAAGGGGTTTTAAAGAGTGATCTATTTAATGAAAATATTTTCATCTATTTCCTACTTCCGGTTATACCGGAAGTTGCTTATAACTTCATTTTTTTGAATGGGACACCCTGTATATTTTTACCTACATTTTTAAATTCTCCTCGATGTCTTCGTTGTTAAAATGTTTTGTAATATTATATAGGGGAGTTTAAAAGAGAATTAATTACATTTTTTTTCTTAATTTCTCAGCAATATTCACACCCTGTAGAATTGTAGTAGTTTGACATCCAAAACTATATTTATGTTCAGATGATTTTTAATATAATCTACTATTGTTAAGAATTGTTAGTATACCCCATTCCACGAATATACGACTCTCTTGGATTATTGCGACAACGAATATTTTTACTGGAGTAATTATTGGAGTAAATATTAGAGCAAAATACTTTCGTACTTCTTATGTTGCGTACTAAAATATTCGTCGTCGCGATAATACAAAACAGTCGTATATTCGTGGAATACGAATACACCATATAGCTATATTTTTAATTTTAGAATACAGGGTTGGTCTAAACTCGGAATGAGTATTTTCTGAGTTTGCTTAATTGGAGCACCCTGTATTTTAGTATTGTAATGATATAATATGGTAATTTTTTATTTCTTAAGCATTTCCTATACCTAACTGCTTTAGTTTGTGAGTTATTGGTGATTCAAGCCAAATATTATTTGCAACAAAAAATATGTATTTTATTAGGTTAGCCGTGAATATAAAATGTTCGCAAATAATTCAATAGGAAATAATTTTTCGGAAATAGATACATATTAATCTAGAGTCTAGAAGTCTAGACTGATCCAAAAAATTACCAATAATTGTTGAGCTATTAAAATACCTACGTAGTTAAGATTGTTGGTGCGATTAACAATTAAGCACAAATTAAAGCAGTTAGGTATAGAGAATGCTTAAGAAATAAAAAGTACCATAAAACATCATTTCATTACAATACTAAAATACAGGGTGTTCCATTTAACAAAACTCAGAAAATATTCATTCCGAGTTTCGACCAACCCTGTATACCAAATTCAACATTTAGCTACACTAATAATTTTTAACAATAGTAGACTGTATTAAAAATGATTTGAACATAAATACAGTTTTTGATGTCAAATAACCAATTCTACAGGGTGTGAAAACTGCTACGAAATTAATAAGAAAACGTAATTATCTTTTAAACTACCCTATATAATATTACAAAACCTCATATTTCAGAAAGAAGACGTGGAAGAGAATTCAGAAATGTAATAATATACAGGGTGTTCCATTAAAAAAAACGAAGTTATTAGCAACTTCCGGTATAACTGAAAGTAGGAAATAGATAAAATATTTTCATTAAATAGACCACTCTTCAAAACACTCCATTCCAATTTTCATGATTCTGTTGTCTTTAGTTCTGGAGATATTTTTAATAGGAAAGTTTATCTGCCTCACCCTGTATGATAAGTCAAGCTGAAAATGTACCTATACTGTTACGTTGTTCTAAGATCTAAAGTAACGATTGATAAATAGTAATATGCTAGTGGGCAACTGCGAGACTTGCAAGACTCTTGCTGCAAGACCAAGACCAAGACCAAGACCGGGAGTGCAATACCAAGACCAAGACCAAGACCAAGACCAGGTGTATTGGTGCAAGACCAATACCAAGACTCTTTAAGTCTCGTCTTGGTCTTGCATTTGGGCAACACTAATCGAATACCATATCCAGGTATTCAAAATTGTCCACCTTTTTAATACTATACTTTTTACCAGTCAATGACCTCACACTAAAGTCTTCTTCTTTTTTTCTTCTCTCCCTGCCATGGTCAGATATTTGATTTTGTTTTCATTTTGATCCAATCCGAATTCAGTTACTTCAATAATATTTTTCACCTTCTTCATTCTTTGCAGTTAGTTTGCAGTTAAAATCGTTAGATCATCAGCAAATACTGGTGCTCGTTTTTCATAAGTTTCTTCCAACGTTATGCTAAATTTTCTGATTACAGTTTCTAATACTAAGTTTAATAATGTAGTGGATAATGGATCTACCTGTCCCAAGTCTTTTAAAACCGTAAATTGTCCACAAAAACATGCAGAGGGACTTTTTCTTCATAACAAGTTATCTGCACCTTATTAAAGGAGAAGACTTGGTCTATAGCTCGATCTATAGTAGATCTGTCGTTTCTAAAGCCGCCTTGATACTCACGTAAGATTCTTTCTGTAGGTATAGCAATTTAGTCTGTTTCTCAATATTTTTCAAGATATGTCAAGATTTTATATACAGTATCTTGTAGGGCATGTTAAATAAACCAGTGTGGGAGTCTGTTTGCCAAAGGCACACCAGCTACATTACGAACGGTTGTTGAATGTTTACCGAGACAATCAAACAATATGCTTAAAGATAATATTGTTCTGAGAAAATAAATATAAAAAGTTTTTCGAAGACAGGTAAAACTAAATTATAAGTTACATGTAGCCGAGCTCAACTCCGTGGAAGTTTGATTGAAAGGAAAAACAGAAATTACAGTAATTCTTAACTTTGGTCTATATGTGCGATCTTAAAGACCTTCTTGATACTTATTTAAAAATTATTTGGCGTTCTCTTATACCATTTCTTTAGTGATTAGAAACTTTTGGAAGTGAATTCTGAGAGTTTGGCCCACTTTTTTACTTATGCGAATATTTTCGACTTTTTTGGGGAATTTAGATATTTTTGTAAAACTTTATGGAATATTTTTTTATTATTTAAACGCACAACACAGCCCGTTATACACGACACAAGACGTAGGCATTTTTATAAAACATAATTAGTCCAGTCGGGTTAGACGAATAACAGGCCTAACCTTGCATTAGGAGCTGCCCCAAATTTTATTTTTGTAATATTTAGGAAGGGTCAATATTAGTATAAATTTAAAATCTCGACTGAATTCCACCGTTGCGTTAGCCGCCATCTTGATTTTAAACGAGAACTGTTTTTGCTCAATATCTCCGCTATTTTCAATTTTTTGACAAAAAGTGTACAAACCGAAATTATTGAAAATGCGATTTTCTATAATTTCATTTATTATAATTTTTTTCGTGCGGTCGATATTTTCCGAGTTATGAGGGGAAAATAGTGAGAGTTGGAGCATAATTATTGAATTATTGAATTATCTCGTTTATTATTAGTTGTACAACAAATATCTACCCACACAAAAATAAAGAGAATTATATTCTACACAATTTTGACCTCCTTCATTTTTTTGCTAAAATTAATATTTAAGGTAGACGTATGCGGTAATGGCGCGAGCGTAAGACCGGATTGATTTTATAGCAATTGTTTTTGTTCAATATCTACGCCATTTTCAACCAAAATTGTTCAAAATATAAT
Source organism: Diabrotica virgifera virgifera (assembly GCF_917563875.1). NCBI lineage: Eukaryota > Metazoa > Arthropoda > Insecta > Coleoptera > Chrysomelidae > Diabrotica > Diabrotica virgifera. Next base: position 286,714,388 of record NC_065443.1, on the reverse strand, counting down.
TTCCTACAATTTCTTTTTAACAATTTTTTTCATGCGGTTGATATTTTCCGAGTTACATGGGAAAATAGTAAAAAGTGGTGGGGGGAGCGTAATTATTGAATTGAATTTTGTTTCCGAGTTGCCTCAAATTTTATAATTCTATCCTTAAGGAGAGATCAATAGTAGTGTAAATTTAAAACCTCGACTGAATTCCGCGGTTGCAGTAGCCGCCATATTGATTTTAAATGAGAACGGTTGTTGCTTAATATCTCCGCCATTTTCAACCTTTCGACATAAATGGTGGGAAAGAAAATTGTTGGAAATGCAATTTCCCACAATTTCTTTGGCACAATTTTTTTATACGATCAATATTCTCCGAGGTAAGGGGGAAAATAATGGAAGCGGAGGGGAAGCATAATTATTGAATTGTCTCATTTATTATTAACTTTACGACATAATTGTACATGAACAAAATTAAAGAGAATATTATATTTTATACAATTTTTGAAACTTCCAATGAAACATCAACCAAACTAAGTATATAAATTTATTTATTTTATTTATCAACGGGCAATCACCCAATTAAAATACAGTATAAACATTAATCACAGGAGATTTATAACCTAACCTAAAGTAAATTTAAAAATTTTAATCATACAAACTAGGAACATTAAATAAATAACAAACATTAACAAAAAATGTACAAAACACAAGGATATCAAGTTATCACACACAGTTTTTAAGCTGAGCTTTAAATTTATTTGGAAAACTGTAACAATCTAAACCTTCCGAATATTGGTTAGCAAATCTAGGTGTTCTGGACATGAAGGAGTTGTGTCCGTAGTTAGTGCGATGCGGTCTAATGTAAAAAGGTTGATTTAGCCTAGTTTGTCTACTGGGAACATGGAGGCTAATTTTCTCCAATAGTTGAGGACTAAAATTATTGGAGTGTAGTATATTATAAAACATTGTGAGATCCTTATGCATGCGTCGGATTTGGAGAGAGGTTATGTTGAGTGACTTTTCTATATTAGAATAGTTAATTTCATCAACCCTCTGATTTTGTTTAAATGCAAAAATAAAAATAAAAATAAAAGACATAAAAAGACATTATGTGCATTAAGTTCACTTAATTTTATTAACTAGCGGGTTTTATTGGTTGAATTTGTCTGTCGATATTTTAAGTTTTATGTCAGCTAATATATCGTGATGTTTCAACATTTTTTTTTTTAATTTTGGACCCTGTTGGGGGGAATTGTCCCATTTCCCCCCTTGTAGACCCGCCACTGGTTCTCTCGAAAAATTGTAGTAAATCGTATTTGCAACAATTTCAGTTTTTACACTTTTTGTCGAAAAGTTGAAAATGGCGGAGATATTGAACAAAAACCATTGCTACAAAATCAATCAGGTCTTACGCTCTCACATTTACCACATACGTACTACCTTAAATATTGATTTTACCAAAAAATGAACGGCATCAAAATTGTACCAAATTTAATTCTCTTCATTTTTGTATAAATATATATTTGTTGTAAAACTAATAATAAACGAGATAATTAAATAATTCAATAACTATGCTACAACTGTCACTATTTTCCCCTCATAACTCGGAAAATATCGACCGCACGAAAAAAATTATAATAAATGAAATTATAGAAAATCGCAATTTCAACAATTTCAATTTTTACACTTTTTGTCAAAAAATTGAAAATGGCGGAGGTATTGAGCAAAAACAGTTCTCGTTTAAAATCAAGATGGCGGCTAACGGAACGGTGGAATTCAGTCGAGATTTTAAATTTATACTAATATTGTCCCTCCCTAAAGATTAAAAAAGTAAAATTTGGGGCAGCTCTTAATGCAAGGTCAAATGCTATCCCGACTGGGCTAAATCATAATATACAGGGTGTCCAGGACGTCTACCGACAAACGAAGACAGGAGATTCTTCAGGTAATTTTAAGACAATTTAATTAAATTCACCTAGTCCGAAAATGCTTCCTAAAGGAGCTAGAACTCTTTGAAAATGGCGTCTTGTAATTAGTTTTTCTTAAATACCCCCAGAACGCTTCTAGTTAGAAAAACAAAAAATTGTACGCATATTTATCTTCCGGGGGTAAATCGATTCCATTCATTGCGAATTCATAGTACCGGTCATAGGCGTCCGTTTTGGGTAGGGTAAAGGTTATTTTATCGCATAACTTTTTTGTCTTTAAATTTTAAGCATTTTTCACTTTGGATTATTAAATTGTGAGGTATTCCAGTACTAAAAGGTACTCTTGATATAAGTCGGTAGGACACTACTCGATCGAAAATCGAAAATCGATTTGAAAATTTTTCGTCTGTTGAATTTGAAAAAAAAAATCAAACAATTTTTCAAAAAAAAATTGGTGTATTTTACCAGCTTAAAGCAAAAGTAACTTTTACTACTAGAATACCTAATAATTTAATAATCTAGTGTCAAAAATGCTTAAAAATTAAAGACAAAAAACATAATATGCGATAAAATAACCATTGACCTACCCAAAACCGACGCATATGACCGATACTAGAAATTCGCAATTAATGAAATCGATTCATCTCTGGAATATAATTAAACGTACAAGTTTTCGTTTTTCTAAATAGTTTTTTTTTAATCTTTTTTTTTTTAATTTACCTTTTTCTCGCGCAGTCGTCGTCGTTTGATCAGCTCGGTTTTCTTTCCTTGAACGTTCGTAATATAATATGTGTTTTATAGGATAGGGTTGTTAGCCCTACGCCTAACCATCTTTTCGGAGGGCCATTTCTCCCTTCCTAGTCGGCCCTGACCCTACTTTCCACTGGGGTTGGTTACCCAATCTCCGGTAGGGTTGCTCAGGTTTACCAGGGTCCACCCGTGTGATTAAGTCACACTTCTTGGAGGTGAGGATAGGAATTGAGTAGGAGTGGCTAGAGGTGTTATCAGCAAGCGACACCTTGTATTGCGCATCACTACTCCTTTGAACCCTTTTATCAAATATTTACTCTTCTAAAAACTCCATCTCTGTAGCAGGTACCTTGCTCTGTTTCTTCTATTATTACTCCTAAGTATGTAAAACTTTTAACTTGTTTTATTTTTGTTCTCTTGTTTGTCCTATCTGCATAACTTCATTCCGTTTTCGTTAAGTACTTTTTCTATCTTTCCAAATTATTCTTAAGTTCTTTTCCATTTTTTAAAATAGCACCATTCCACTTCAGAAATTAAAACGTCAAAATAAACTTATCTAAAACCAAAAAATTGTGGTTAATTATTAATGAAAATATTAAAGAAATACAATATAAATTCGAAAACCAGACCAAAATGTTTACATTGGTACAAGTTATTTAAAAATGCACCAATTAAAATAAAAATAATTGTTTGTTTGTATATCCGGTCTTAGCGGACCCTCTGGTTATCTGTTTGAAGAATATTGAAACTACAGGGGAACAATGAAGCCCCCGTAGTTAAATTCAATAAAAATTCCCCTCCCAATTAAGCAAATATTGATTGTTCGGCGGGATCTGGTCAAAAAATTAAATCATTTTTGATTTGATTGACGTTGTTTTCCATCGCCAGTGAACAAGAGGGAGAGGGTGTCGATTGAAATTTTTGGTAAAATTTATCAAATCAAATACAAATGCAACAAGTGAACGACAGTTTTGTATTTGCTTAGCTTGATTTAAAAAGATTGTTTGCAAATATCAACAAAAAATCGTCGGATAACATGTTAGGGGATGATTATATTGTATAAAGGGAGTCGTTTAAAGTTTACAGAATAAAGAAGTTTTTATTGTTACTTAAACTTCTACAGACAACTTTAGAAGATTTTTTCTGGTACTTTTGAGTGACCTTTATGTATTAATATCGCACTATGAGTGCAACACTATCGTAAGTCAAATTTTTTTTTTTTTGAGATAATCGGGGAAAATGTTTCATTAATAGCATTAATAGCTTTATATGAGGGCAAAACTATTTTAATAAAAAAAATTAATTTTCATGGTATAATTCCCAAGTTAAGATACTATAGTATTCGCGTATAAGGCTTATCCTTTTTGTGCAAACTATCACATTGGAAATATGATAGTCTTACATCTAATTGCCGAACGCGGTAATAAATTTGGGTATCTTATATCAAAATGTGATAATATTACACCCACTTACGAATAACGACATTAGGTCCGAAAACCAAAAAAACTTAAGTAAAATTTTCCATTTTGGTGGGGACTTTCCATTTTTAATTTTAATTTTCCATTTCGCACTATCGTTTTTTACGATTATAGCGACATCTATCCATAATTCGAAAAAAATATTTCGAATAAAAGTTGCTTATTTTTAGGTAAGTAATCCTAACCTGCAATAAAAATGTGCGGCTCCTATTTAAGATTTTAAAGTAACCCCCCACCCCACCGCCGTGGGGGTCCTGTTTGATACCATTCGATACATTTTTCAAAAATATTGAATAATTATATTTTGCAGTTTTTCGATCTGATGTTTATTTAGCGAAATATCGCGAGATTTGTATATAAAATTACACCCACCCCTCTCCGTGGGGGGTCATATTTTGTATCATTCGATAGATTTTTGAAAAATATTGAACACGTATTTTTTAGTTTTTCGATATGACGTTCATTTCACGAAATATTTGCTTTTTTGGCAACTTTTTGGCCCTCCCATTTCCTTACGCCCTGATTAATTCGTGAGATTTTTGAAATACACACTCTTTTGCATGTACTTAACTTACCTTATCTTAATCTGCCAATTTCGAGTATTTTTAAGGATATAATTTTTTTTCGGGCCCCCTTAACGAACGCCCCTGTGTTAAGAGCCAATATATGGTAGAGGTACATCTGCAGGGTACCAGGTTTCTCCCCATATATAATCTGACGCGCTCAAGTAACTGCAAAAATTCCCGCTTGGGCTCCCCTATCATTAGGATCGTATATGCCAAAATTTGTATTATTACTCCGGTGCAAGAGTATCTTAACTTATTAAATTAGTATCGTATATGGCAAAATGTGTATTATTACTTCGGTGCAAGACTATCTTAACTTCAAATATATCATTATCAGTATATTATGTTATTATTTTAAAAACACTAACTAAAATGAGTCACTCTAAATGTGTTGTTTTAATTCACAATACCATTCTATCATTAATACGGTTGATGTAAAAACAAGATAAAAATTTGAGCCAAACTAAAACATTCATTATCTCCACATTTAGTTTTTTTGAGTTGCGATACTCTTGCACTCATAGTGCGATATATTTAAAAATTATCTAGAATATTTAGTAGAAAAATATTTTGGTACATATTTATAATTATAGTCGAAACTATATGTATGAAGACCGTCTTGCCATTTATGTACTTCTTCTTCTTTTTTGTTTTTGGTTTCGCTGCAAGGCGATTACCAGCACGATTTATAAGCGATCTTGACGTAGTCTGGCTCTAAGCCATACCAAAATCGCTGACTATGTTCTTGTAAGGAAGCTTTTGATGAGGTGTGATGATTATAATTAAATGAGATTAATTGGGTCAGGTTAAGTATGATTAAAAATTAAAACATAAATTAAATGACAAATAGCAACATAATATAACACGGATACATATAAACAGTTGAGCCTTGCAATTTGTAAGCTTATTTTGTTAATTGCTAGAAAACGCATTGCAGTTTATAAGCTTATTTGGTTAATTGCAAGAAAACGCATAATTACATTGACTGATTCTTCCGTTAAGGAACTTAGAATATTGTATATAGAGAGCGGTGTTTTGAAGTTCATGGAAATAAATTTTGTGTATATATCAAAATTAGGAATCACATTAATCGGGCATTCAAAAAAGATGTGGTTTAGATCCTCGAGACGACCACATTCACAAAAAGGATTATCTTTTATATTCATTTTATACAGATGTTGTTTTGTTAAACAATGGCCTGTGCGCATTCTAATGATGGTGGTAGTGTGTCTTCTATTTCTATATGGAAAATTTGAATACCAAGGTTTTGTAGGAAAGAAGTCTTGAATTGTTTTGTATTGCGAAGTCTTCTTATGGACTAAAGATTTCCATTTTTCTTGGTACTCTTTTGTAATTTTTCCTCTGATGACTGATAGGGCATCCTGGGAATTCAGTTGTACTTCCATGGGTACATTCAGGTCTCTTCCTATTTTTGCCAGTATGTCAGCCTGGGTGTTACCAAATATATTAGAGTGTCCAGGTATCCAGGAAAGGAGAATTTTGGTACCATTCTCATTGGCTGAAGATATAAGTTTCTTTGTTTTTAGGGCCCTTATATCTGCTGAAGCAGATATGTTACATGTTTTAATATTGGTTATTGCATTGAGCGAATCAGAAAATATTATAGCTTTCTTTAGATGTTTTGTAGTTGCGACTTCCACCGCTTGATGTATTGCTATACTCTCTGCTTTGCTTATGCTTAGAGCTCCAGGAAGTCTTGAGGAGAAATTATATTCAATACTCGGGATGCATATCCCAAAACCTACCCTTTCTTTGTTTTTTGAGGCATCAGTATATATAAAGGTATGGTCTTTCCCATATTGTTCAGTAGTCATAAGGAATTTTTCTTTAATCATCGGGTCATATTTTTTGATATTACAATTTAGAATTGGAAGTGGATTCATTAGTGTATCATAGTCTAATTCATAGCATGGAAAATTTGGGCTTTTGTATATTTTTTTAAAATATGGAAAAAAATATTCTAATGCCGAAACCAAGTATGGTACATTATTCCTTGTATAAAAATTAGGTTTGTTTATAAGTCTTTTACGTATTTCAATTAGGAGTAATATTATGGGATGATTCTCAATAATGATGATTTTACTTAAAAATTTAGAGGCTAACAATAATCTTCTATGTTCTAGGTCCATTTGGGCAGACTCTGCCAAGATTGCCAAATTTGGTGTAGACTTCATGCACCCCAAACATATCTTAAGTCCCTCAAAAAATACTGCATTGAGTTTGTTGTTGCATTTTTGTGATATTGGGTTGAATAGGAAGGAACCATAATCGAGGTGAGATCTGATCAAGGCATTAAAAACCATTAGGAGTGTTCGTGGGTCAGCTCCCCACCAGACTCTACATATTGCACGTAGGATGTTAATATTTTTCTTTGCCTTGAGTATAATATTGTCAACATGTAAGTCCCATGATAGATGCTTATGAAAAATTATGCCTAGAAATTTCACTTCATTTTTTAGAGGAATGGCTGTGTTGTTGATTTTGATTTCTGTTAGATTATCTCTTCGCCTACCCTTTGTGAACCATACAGCTTCACATTTGTCTTTGGATAAGGACAAGTCATGTTCTGCAAGCCAGTGTAATGTGTTTTCCAATTCTTTGTTTATTTTACTTACCATGCTTTGGATATCATATCCCTTAATATACAAAACCAAGTCGTCTGCATATCCACATATTTTAACTTCATTATTGCTAATACAAAACAATTCTGCTATATAAATATTAAACAAAATGGTACTTAAGGGAGAACCTTGAGGTAGCCCCTTAGTTGCCATGAAAGGTCCCAAAAAGTCACCATCATTAGATCTTGAATATAAAAGTCTGTTCTGTAAAATTTTGAACACAATATTATTTATTGCAGATGGAATATTTCGAAGTTTTAGTTTGCTATAAAGTTTGTATATATTGACATTATCATATGCTGCTTTGATATCAAGAAAGATGGCCAAAACCGATTGGGAGGATTCAAAGGCTTCCACAATTGTGGAATGAAGGATGGTCAAGTTGTCAGCAGTGCCTCTTCCTTTTCTAAAACCTGTCTGATGGTTGGTGAATGAACAGTTATGTTCTTTATGTACTTCTTTTTTTAGTATGTACTTTATGTACTTATTATTTATTATTATATACTTATTATTTATGTACTTCTGATAACTTTATTACTCTTCTTCTTCTTTATTATTCTTCTTTTTGTATAGACATGACTCTGTCTGTTTTTTCAATGTGCCTCTAGTAAGTTGTCGTTCCATCGTTTTCGTGGTCTTCCCACTGATCGTCTTCCTATTGGGGAATCGTCTCTCGCTGTCCTGACCATACTATTTGTTGTCATTCGGCTTATGTGGTCATTCCATTCTATTCTTCTGTTTCTTACCCAGTTATTAATGTTATACACCTGCATCTCCGTCGTATATCTGTACTTCTAACTCTGTCCCATAGAGTCTTACCATCGATTTTTCGAAGGGTTTTCATCTCCGCTGTTTCGAGCAATCTTTTTGTCCTCTCTGTGTCGGGTCGTGTTTCTGCCGCGTATGTCATTATTGGCTTGATGACAGTTTTGTAAATTTTGCCTTTTATTTCTTTTCCGATATTTTTATTTCTCCATATTGTGTCATTCAGGCAACCTGCGGCTCTGTTTGCTCTATTCACTTGATCTTCCACTTCTGTTTCGAGCCCTGCGTAGCTAGATAGTGTGATGCCTAGGTATTTAAACTCCATCACTTGTTCTATTATCTGACCTTCCAGCTTTAATTTACATCTTATTGGATCTGCTGTTATAACCATGCATTTTGTCTTTTTGTGAGGAAATTAGCGTGTTAAATTTTCTGGCGACTATGTTGAAATCATCTTCACTTTGAGAGAATAGTATTGCATCGTCGGCATAGCAGATTATTTTAAGTTGTTTTTCTCCCATTTGGTATTATTTTTAGTTCTTACTTTTTTTATTATTTCGTCCATGATCAGGTTGAACAATAAAGGACTCAAGGAATCCCCTGTTTTATCCCATTGCCGGCTTCAATTGGGTCATCAATTCAATTGGGTTATCAGTTAATTCATCGTCCACTTTTACTTTTATTGTGTTTTTCTGGTAGATGTTTTCGATGGTTTTAATTATTCCTAGAGGTACCTCTCGCGAATATAACACATTGATAATGTCCTTTAATGTGACCCTATCAAATGCTTTCTTAAGGTCCACGAAACCTAAATATGCCGGTTTGTTGTATTCCAACGATTTCTCTTGAACTTGCCTCATTATAAATATAGCCGTCAGTGCATGACCTTCCCGACCTAAAATCTTGTTGTTCTTCTGCTAGTGTTATAATTTTATTCAATTTGTTTGTTATCACTTTGCTTGTTAATTTTAATGTTGTATTTAATAAGGTAATCCCTCTGTAATTCTCCGGGTCTGATTTGTCTCCTTTTTTGAAGAGAGATATTAGCATGCTTGATCTCCATTCTTGTGGTTTTCTGTTTTGTTCTATTATTTTTTGAATTAGTTTTAATAATTGTTTAGTTAGATCTTGTCCTCTGTACTTTAGGAGTTCGTTCGATATTCTGTCCTCTCCTGGAGATTCTCTATTTTTTAATTTTCTTAATACATCCTTTACCTCTCCCTCCTCGATGTTTATTTCTTCGTTTGTTGCAACTTCAGGTGTTGGTGGTTCAATATCGTCGCCTTTAGCAAATAGAGATCGGAAGTAGTCTGCCCATGTGTCTTTCTGAATGTGTTTCGCTTTTATTAATTCGTTCATCTCCTTTCTTTGTCCTCTGATCATTCTCCATACTTCTTTTTGTGTTCCGTAGAAGTCGTGTTCCATATGATTTGAGAAACTCTTCCAGTGCTCCCTTTTTATTTACCTCACTAAAATATTCGTTTCGTTTCTGATTCGTTTGTAGTGGTTGTATACCTGTTGTGTTTGTTTCGTTCTGTATTGTAAAAAGGCTGTCTTCTTTTCTTCACAATTTATCTTAACTTCCTCTCTAAACGACGGGGTTTTCTTCTTTAATATGTGAGTATTCATTATTTTCTTTCTCCAAGCGATTCTGTTGCAGCGTCGATTATATATTATCTTTGAGTTTTTGCCAGCTTTCATCGATGTTATCGTTTTTATCGTTAACTTTATTACTAGTGGATCAAATTAGCGAATATATTATATCTATTAGGTACACATTTTTATGTATAACATTTTACTGCTCTGTTGTGTCAATAAGCGCTGCTGAACAAGTTTTTGATAGAGTAGGGAATGTATTTTTTCCACCTACCTCTACCGAAAGTATACTTTTCCGGACCTGATTATAGGGAGCAAAGTTATACTTTTCCTCCCTAGGGAGGAAAATATTTTTCCTCCCTAGGGAGGAAAAGTAAAAGTGACGTCATTTATGAAATATAACTTATTGACGCCCTGTACAATATCTATTTTCTATTACGTAAGTATCTATACATTTTAACGTTTATTTATAAAACACCCAGTATTTTGCAAAATGGTAAAAAACAGTAAATTGTTATTTTGATTTAACAATGTTTACATTAATAATTTTACTTATATTTGACAGTTGACAGTTATATTGTACCTACTTGCTAGTTTTAGTTTTAATAAATTTTGTTGGTTAGTTACATAAATAAATTAAGTAGAAATGAAAAATGACTTGTTATTAATTTGAGGAAGGTGGAAAAACCATATGTATAACATGGGAGTAAAGTGCCTTTTCCTCCCTTGAATGATTACTGCCCTCCGCTACGCGTCGGGCAGTAAACTTCATTCTCGGGAGGAAAAGTAGCACTTTCCTCCCTTGTTATACAAATAGCTATATCTACTCTATGTCATATTATGTATAAGTTTTTAGTTTGTGAAAGCTGTCATTACAGATAGCAGTGCTTGAAAGATTTAAAGTGTACGTGAAGTAAATATGTATTTTAAATGGGATTTATTTTTCTCACTGTTTTTGACACACTTTCATATAATCAAATATCCTTAACTTTCTCGTTGTCATGGTGATGACATAATGAGCAATAAATTACAACAAATGTTTTGACAGTTTTGTGGTTTGAAAGAAGTTAGAATTTTTAAATGTCAAAATTCTAAAAATTGTAGAATCGAAATAAATTCCAGTGACGAAGAGTTACAGTTTTTTTATTTGTTTATTGTAGATAAAATATTGTATGAAACTGTGCGTGAAGTACTTTTTGCGAACTTACGTGATGTATAGCACTCGCGCCGCTGTCGCTCGTGCTCTAAACATCGCGTGCGTTCGCAAAAAGTATTCTTCACGACCTGTTTCATAAATAACTATTAGGGAATACATTTTAATGATTTTTGAAATGAATACTTCTTATGACTCTGTATGATGTTTTGCATGAGCTTAAAATCATAGGCCTGCCTCGAAAAATCGACAGAAGAAACTGTAATATAGAGATCGATACACTTTTTGAAAATGTTTTGTTGTTCCATGTTTAATTTAGTATTATGTTTACATAGGATTGAGCCACAATTGTTGGTGTAATGCAAATTACATTTCTTTTTTAACTTCTGGTTGACGTTACGAATTCCACTCCGGAAATCGTCCTCGGAAAATTAAAACGACAATTAGTAAACGTCCAACAGTAGTTAATTAAGAAATGTAATTTTCATTACACCAACAATTGTGGCTAAATCCCAGATAAATATAATACTAAATCTATACACTTATTTTACCTTTCTTAGTAAACTAAGTACAGATCCCCAATTTTCTATAGTTTGATGGGTTCAGGATGATTTTAAATACAGATCCCGAATTTTAAAATATTGACTGAGTTTGAGGTGGTTTCAGCCTTATAGGGGAGATTTTTTCAAGATTTTCAAAAAATATAGTGCGGCACATGTGTTTATAGTAAAACTTATTATACAGGGTGTAACAAAAATACAGGTCATAAATTAAATCACATATTTTGGGACCAAAAATAGTTCGAATGAACCTAACTTACCTTTGTACAAATATGCACATGAAGAGAGTTATAGCCCTTTGAAGTTACAAAATGAAAATCGATTTTTTCGAATATATCGAAAACTATTAGAGATTTTTTATTGAAAATAGATATGTGGCATTCTTATGGCAGGAGAATCTTAAAGAAAAAATTATAGTGAAATTTGTGCTCCCCATAAAAATTTTATGGGGGTTTTGTTCCCTTAAACCCCCCCAAACATTTCTGTACGTTCCAATTAAATTATTATTGTGGTACCATTAGTTAAATTCAATACTTTTAAAACTTTTTTGGCTCTTAGTATTTTTTCGATTAGGCAGTTTTTATCGAGTTGCGGCTTCTTTTTTAATATGTTTTCATATAAATTGTATGGGGGTTTTGCTCCTTTAAACCCCCCAAATGTTTGTGTACGCTCCAATTAAACTATTACTGCGATGCCATTAGTTAAACACAATGTTTTTAAAACTTTTGTGTCTCCTTGTATTTTTTCGAGAAGGTACCTTTTATCGAGATATGGCTTCTTTTTTAATACGGTTCAAAATATACCTAAAAATGTAAATCATACATAAAGGCGGGATAAGATGGTCAAAATTGCACAAGGCTCGATTCAGTTTTGGGTTTAGCCATTCGAAAATATATAATTGAAAACTCACTCAGCCAAATTTTCAAGTCCCTAGGTGCTCCGGGGGGTCCGCTATGGAAAAAACGTGTTTTTTGAAAACATTTTTTTCCAGACACTCCATTGCTGCAAAAAATCTGAAAAAATTAATAAATGCGTATCTTAGCAACACAAAGCTGCCTGATTTTTTTCAGATTTTTAGCTTTAAAATTGAGCGCAGGAAAATTTTTTGAAAGTTTCAAAAAAAATTTAGGTTATGTTGTAAATTTTTCGCCAACTTTAAAATATTGTTGTTTTGTGTATTTTTTCCATTCTTTCGAATGGCATAAGCATCATTATCATTTTCGACGTGGAAAATACCTAAAAATGAAAAAACTGTTTTTTTTGGCATTTTCTGAAGTTTTTGACTCATAAACTCAACAACATACAGCTAAATTAATCATTATTTACATTTTTATAATGTATTGTTACATTTACAATCAAAATCAGCTATTAGAACTTATTTTTTTTACAGCATGCTCAAAAACCCCGTTTTTCGGCGTTTTTACTAAATAGCCTCAGAAATCAGTAAAAAAAAAATAATTCTTTTAACGTTTAAAAAATTAAAATTTTGTTGTTCTCGATAGAATGTAATACAATTAATACTTAAATAAATTATTTTTTTGTTTTGCACGAGTATTTGAATTTCATATAATAGTATCGTCCCATTAAGGGTATCCTGCCATAGGCTTATAAAAAAATCAATAAATTAATTTTTTTAACGTTTAAAAAATAAAATTTTTGTAGTGTTGGATACAAAAAAACCCCTCCTCAAGTACTGCCGTCGAAGTCACTAGCTATGTACTTACGTAATAAAAATCGTGTTATTAAACGTTAATGAGGAAAATTTTTTAACGTTTAAAAAATAAAATTTTTGTAGTGTTCCATACAAAAAAAAACACTCTTCAAGTACTGCCGTCGAAGTCACTAACTACTTACGTAATAAAAATCGTGTTATTAAACGTTAATGAGGAATTATTATATAAATAAATTACTAAATGATTTGAATTATTTAATTGCTTAAATAGTGCAACCTAAAGAGTGCAGTGTTTAAAGGGATTAATAAATTAATTATTAAAAAGTTACTACGTACTCATGAAATTACAAAATTCAAATTCAAATTAATATACAGTATGATGCAAAGGAAAGGAATAAATTCGTTATTTATTAAACTGTCGACTCTAAGCGACTCTAAGGAAAAATCCCGAAAGAGGTCGATTTTTTAATTGTGATAAATGGTAATAAAGAACTTTGGTTTGTATAATGGTATAAAATTTTATTAAAAAACTTTTAAAAAAGTCATCCAAGAACATCCAGAATGTTTTCGATCTAGTCAAATCATCTTCAGTGACATTCAGTGTAGTAATTGAAACTAGCTCACTAGTTGATATATGTATAGTCTTTAAAATTACATAATTTTATTAAAATAAAAATTTTATTAAAATTATACTTTTGGAATGACAAGTCAAGACGAGTGACACAGACCGAATTCCATCTTGACCTCGAACTCGTTGTGACAAGTACCCCTTCAGTTTTTCGAGCAGTTAAGCCATGCTGCTTTTGAGCTTTAGTAAAATTCATTTATATCGACATTGTGCCGTATTTCAAAAGAATAATTTTAATGTTGTTCTGAAGCTATTTCCTTTGGCATTTTTATGATTAATTATTTATATGGGAAATTTTAATAAATAATTATGTAATTTTGAAGACTACATAATAATATATCAACTAGCGGACTATAGTTTCAGTAACTAAACAGAATGTCACTGAAGATGATCTGACTAGATAGAAAATGTTGTGATGTTTTTCTATAATCTATTTGGATGACTTTTTTAAAAGTTTTTTAATAGAATTTTATACCATTATACAAACCGAAGTTTTTTATTTCTGTGTAAGTTTTTTACCTATGGTACACAACCAATCACTGGGACTTTACTATAATTTGGTTATTCGAAAGGTTATTCAATTCTCTATTCAGTAGTATAAACATTACCATTATTAGAAAGGACTAAGTTTTCAATCTAATAGCACAAAAAATAACATCAAAAATATTACTCTACATCCCACCAGATTGGGATTGGGTATACAGAGTGACCAAATTTTTTTTTAAATAAATTAATATCCAAAAAAAATAATGTATGTAATTTATTTAATTCAAAATATATTTTACTTTCAGAAAACGGAAAAAATGTTTATTCGAAAAATAAACATTGCTTTTCGCTTAAATAACAAGAGGCAGGTGGCTGGCAGGAGCTATGGCTTGAACATTGAATTTAAGTGAAAAGCAATGTTTATATCTCAAACATTTTCTTCTGTTTTCTAACAGCAGTAAAATATATTTTGAAGTAAATACATTACTTAAATTATTCTTTTTATGTCAATTAATTTAAATCAAATTTTTTTTTGATCACCCTGCATAAATAATTGTGTTAGTGTTTATATTAATGAATAGAGAACTGAATATCCTTTGAAATGAGTTGCCACACGACCCATATTCTCATTTAAAAAAATCATCGATTACGTCATCACACCCAGATGGATGACGTCACTCGTATCACACTCGACCCGTTTCGGTATTTTTCCGAAAGTCGCCAGTTTACGAAATAACGAATTTATTCCTTTCTTTGCACCATGCTGTATATTAATTTGAATTTTGTAATTTCATCATTGTGTAGTAACTTTTTAATAATTAATTTATTAATCCCTTTAAACACTCTGCACTCTTTAGGTTGCACTATTTAATCAATTAAGTAATTCAAATAATTTAATAATTATTTATTTAAATAATAATTCCTCATTAAAGTTTAATAAAAATATTTTTTTATTTATTATTTTTTTATTTTTTAATCAAAACGAAACCGTAGATTTTCTTATTTTATTATTTTAAAAATATTTTTATTACGTAAGTAGTTAGTGGCTTCAACGGCGGGTACTTGAGGACTGGTTTATCCTGAGTTTTTTCCAAAAACGTGGCTAGAAGCGCTTCCTTGCGTACGGCACCAAAGTACCGAGCTTTTTTTAACCTTTTGCGCGCTTTGAAAATCACAACCGCAACAAGCATTTTTATAAAGGGGCAACATTTTCTATCGAATACTACAAAAATTTTATTTTTTAAACGTTAAAACGTTAAAAAAATTAATTTATTGATTTTTTTATAAGCCTATGGCAGGGTACCCTTAGTGGGACGATATTATTATATATGAAATTCAAACAATCGTGCAAAACAAAAAAATAATTTATTTAAGTATTAATTGTATTACATTCTATCGAGAACAACAAAATTTTAATTTTTTAAACGTTAAAAGAATTATTTTTTTTACTGATTTCTGAGGATATTTAGTAAAAACGCCAAAAAACGGGGTTTTTGAGCATGCTGTAGGAAAAAAATAAGTTCTGATAGCTGATTTTGATTGTAAATGTAACAATACATATAAAAATGTAAATGATGATTAATTTAGCTGTATGTTGTTGAGTTTATGAGTCAAAAACTTCAGAAAATGCCAAAAAAAAAACAGTTTTTTTCATTTTTAGGTATTTTCCACGTCGAAAATGATAATGATGCTTATGCCATTCGAAAGAATGAAAAAAAATACACAAAATAACAATATCTTAAAGTTGGCGGAAAAATTTACAACATAACCTAAAATTTTTTTGAAAAATTTAAAAATTTTTTCCTGCGCTCAATTTTGAAGCTAAAAATCTGAAAAAAATCATGTAGCTTTTTGTTGTTAAGATACACATTCATTATTTTTTTTAGATTTTTTTCAGCAATTCAGCGTCTTGAAAAAAATGTTTTCAAAAAAACACGTTTTTTTTCTATAGCGGAGCCCCCGGTGCACCTAGGGACTTGAAAATTTGGCTGAGTGAGTTTTCAGTTATATATTTTCGAATGGCTAAACCCAAAACTGAATCGAGCCTGGTGCAATTTTGACCATCTTATCCCGCTATAGCCTTTTCATATTATTACCAAGTCTCCATAATCGTACTTAACAATATACAAATATGTGGTGGATTTGACAAATATTCAAAATATCTCGATAAAAACTGACTTTTCGAAAAAGTAATAAGAGCCAAAAAAGTTTTAAAAATATTGTGTTTAAGTAATGGTACTACAATAATAATTTAATTGGAACGTACACAAAAGTTTGGGGGGTTTAAAGGAACTAAACCCCCATAAAGTTTTTATAGGGTGTCCAAATTTCACTATAATTTTTTCTTAAGATGTTACTGTCATAACAATGCCATCTGTCCATTTTCAATAAAAAATCTTTAATAGTTTTCGATATATTGGAAAAAATCGATTTTCATTTTGTAATTTCAAAGGGTTGTAACTTTTTTTATATGCACATTTGTACTAAAGTAAGTTAGGTTCAATCAAACTATTTGTAGTCCCAGAATATGTGATTAAATTTATGACCTGTATTTTCGTTACACCCTGTATATACCAAAATATCTTCCTACTATTTGTCGATTGAAATTCTGGTAAAATGTACCAAACCAAATACAAACGCAACAAGTGAACAACAGTTTTGTATTTGTTTAGCTTGATTTAGAAATATTCTTTGCAAATATCAACAAAAAAATCGTCAGATAATAGGCCTGGATCCGCGTACCAAAAAAAGTTGATTGATAGCAACCTGAAAATTTGTTAATAGCTTAACGGTGTCTAGTCGGACACACTTTGATGTATGGGAACACTGGAACAGGGGAAGTTTTAATTGTGGAACAGGTTAAAAATTTGGAACGTCATACTACGAAAACGTTTTATGTATTTTGTCAGACAGAACTTCAAATTGATTTGTTACTCTTTCATTAAACTCTCATGCAAAAATCAGACAGGTATTTATCACCAACTGGACATTTTAATCAGTCCGACACGTGAAACATGTCAAATAACAGGAATTATGTTGGTGATAAATAGCAGTTTGATTTTTGCATGAGAGTTTAATGAAAGGGTAATACATCAATTGACCCATGTTCTGCCCGACAAAATACATGGGACGTTTTCGTAGTATGATGTTCCAAATTTTTAACCTGTTCCACAATTAAAACTTCCCCTGTTCCAGTGTTCTCTTACATCAAAGTTTGTCCAACTAGACACCGTTAAGCTATTAACAAATTTTCAGCTTGCTATTAATCAACTTTTATTGGTACGCGAGACCCAGGCCCATAATACATTAGATGATGAATATATTATATTTTATAATACTCTGGGCTAATTAGCAAAATACAAGGAAAAGTTATTTACCAGCAATTGTATTGCTGGAATCGAATCTTATTATTGTATGTATTAATAATATAGATATGCAAAGTCCGCACATAGTTTGCTACTTTTTTTATAAACAAAATGGCGCCCGAAAATCGTGTTTTTTTCAATTTTTGCTCTATAACTCCAAAGATTTTAACTTTACACCAAAAACACTCAAATAAAAATTCACCGCAATTAAATTCTGCATAGAGACGGGTTTTTTCCGATTTACTTCGACAAAAACTTTCCCCGGAAAAAGCGGGTATTTTTAACAAAATCTTTAATTTTCAACTAAACTTTTAGATAAGCAGTTGTTAATCAATAATTAAATAACTTGGTAACGTAAAAGCCCTTTCCGTATACAGGGTGGGGCATTAGTGTGACAAAGTCCAATTACTCGTTTGTTGTAAGAGATACGAAAAAAAGTTATTTAGGTAAAAGTTGGGGCACACATTGTGTCATATTTTAAAAATATTTTCAAATATACAGGGGCGTCCGTATTGACAGGGTGACACCAACTTATGTTTTTTTAAATGGAATACCCTGTATATTTTTACATTTTTGGATTCTCCTCGATGTTTCCTTTCTTAAAATATATGGTTTTGTAATATTATACGAGGTAGTTTAAAAGTTAATTACGTTTTTTTGTTAATTTCGTAGCAAAATCTACACCCTGTAGAATTGTAGTGATTTGACATCAAATTTTCTATTTGCATTTAAACGATTTTTAGTATAGTCTACTACTGTTAATCATTAATAGTATAGCGAAATGTTTAATTCTAGTATACAGGGTGGGTCGAAACTCGGAATGAGTATTTTCTGAGTTTTCTTAAATGGAACACCCTGTATTTTAGTATTGTAATAAAATTATATTTTATGGTACTTTTTTATTTCTTAAGCATTCCCTATACCTAAGTGCTTTAATTTGTAAGTTATTCGTCATTCTTTAAGCAAACATTAATTCCAACAAAAATTACGTAAAATTTCATTAGGTAGCCGTGAAAATATCCAATCAAAAGTAATTTTTCGAAAAAAAAATACATAATAATCTGGCCTGATCCTTAATTTATTAATATTGGATGAGATGTCCAAATACATTCGTAGTTAAGGTTGTTGGTGCTTAAAATATGAATCAAACATACAAAATTCTGCCTAGTTGGCTATGACACAAAATTTGCTTAAACATTTTGACATTACACTATTTATATAGTTCCAGTTGATTTGATACCATTACTAATATTAATTTTTCTAATGAGGAACGGATTAAAATGGCTTTGTGCTAGGAGAGTATAACAAAAATGAGCTACTTGCAATAAAAATGTATCATCAGCAATTACCTGATAGACGACAAGCAAAAAGAGAAACTTTTGAAAGGATACTAAAACGGTTTCAACAGACAAGATACTTGGATTGTAAGAACGATTTTACTAATATGCAGATCCTCAGTGACACTAAGGATTACATTTAATTGCTGTTTTCTTCACTTACAATAGTTTTTATTCGAGCAGATTTATCATAATCTAAGTGATCAGTCCGTTGAAACCGTTCTAGTATATTTTTAATCGTTTCTCTTCTTAGTTGTCTTCTATCAGGGAATTTCTGATGAAAAATTCTTATTGCTAGTAGCACATTTTGTTATATTCCACTAGCACCAAAATCTTATTAATCAGTTTCTCATAAGAAAAATACATATTAGTAATGGTAACGAAGCAACTGGATCTATAAAAATAGTATAATATCAAAATTTAAAGGAAATTTAGTGTCATAGCCGACTAGGTAGAATATTGTATGTTTTTATTAATATTTTGCGCACCAACAACCTTAACTAAGAAATTATTTGGATATTTCATCCAATAGTAATAAATTAAGGATCAGACTAGATTATGATGTATTTTCTTTTCCAAAAATTATTTTTGATTAAGTATTTTCACAGCCACCTAATAAAATTTCACGTAATTTTTCTTACAATTAATGTTTGGCTTAAAGAATCACGAATAACTTACAAATTAAAGCACTTAGGTATAGGGAATGCTTAAGAAATAAAAAAGTACCGTAAAATATCATTTCCTTAAAATACTTAAATACAGGGTGTTCCATTTAAGAAAACTCAGAAAATACTCATTCCGAGTTTCGACCCACCCTGTATACTAAAATTAAACATTTCGATATACTGTTAATGTTTAACAATAGTAGACTATATTAAAAATCGTTTGAACATAAAATAAAAATTTGATGTCAGATCACTAAAATTCTACAGGGTGTAGATTTTGCTACGAAATTAACAAAAAAACGTAATTATCTTTTAAACTACCTCGTATAATATTACAAAATCATATATTTTAAGAAAGGAAACATCGACGAGAATCCAAAAATGTAAAAAAATACAGGGTGTTCCATTAAAAAAAACATAAGTTTGTGTCACCCTGTCAATACGGACGACCCTGTATATTTGAAAATATTTTTAAATTATGGTACTATATGTGCCCCAACTTTTAACTAAATAACTTTTTTTCGTATCTCTTACGAGAAACGAGTAATTGGACTTTGTCACACTAATGCCCCACCCTGTATATTCTAATTCCAGAAGTCTATGGAAATTGAATGAACAGTTTAGCAACAATTAAAATGTTAATTAAAAGTTTACGGTCGGTATAATAACGACAATAATTATGATGTATAAGAATAACTATGATTTTTTCATAAAAAGACACTATACCTATCTAGTGTACTTTACAGAATTGAAATTGGACTATTTAGTCGAGGAAATGAAGCATTTTGGCTCGCAATTTTTTCGTCCAGCATGGATTTACTTGAAATTTTCACAGAAGGTAGGGAATGGTTCAAGGATCATTTTCTATATCATGCCTCTGTACGCTAAAACCTTGGGGGTGGTTGCCACCCCATCTCGGGGGCGGGAATTTTTTATTACATTTTAACCATGTAAATCGATGTAAACGTAAAACGAGGTAAAGTAATTCTAAGAAAAAAACGTTTTTTACATTTTCTTCGTAAAACTAATATTTTTCGAGTTATTCGTGCTTGAAATTAACAGTTTTTCGATGAAAAAATCGACTTTTTTATAAGGTTTTTTGAGAATACCTCGAAAAATATGCATTTAATCAAAAAAACTGTAAATACCAAAATTGTATCTTTTGGTAACACAAACCAAATTTTTTTTCTGTAATATCTTTAAGACCAATACAAACCGAGATACGGCATGTTAAAAGTTAGCTTCTTTCGTCAAATGCATAATTTGAAATATTCAAAGTAAAAGAGCGGAAAAACTTTGCATTTTGCGAAGAAAACTTAAAAATTTTTTTTTTCAAGTATACAGTTGGGCCTTTCAAAAAATAATCATGAAAAGTTTCTAGCCTGAAAATTAAGCAACTTATGATCAAAAAAAGGTCGTTACCTGCTTTTCTCTATGAAAAAATGAGTGAAAACAACCCCCTAACTACCCTCCTAATTGAAAATTGGTCTTCACCTTTCTGTAATTCCTTTTATGTTTCTATTATCAATACACCCAAGAAGTTTGACCTATTTAAAAGGCCTAAGTTTAGAAAAATTAGAGTTTAAATAAAAATTAATTTTTTGGAATTTCCCATTTTTCACTTTTTACTTGAAAATATCTCCAACAATACTGGAGATACGAAAAAAATGATAAACTACTAAATTGTAGCTTTTTTACTAGCTAAAATTCTCTTGTGCATAGATTTTCATTACAGTGAAAATTTAGCGAGATATAGCTGTTTAAAACCTCTATTTACGAGCAAACACCCACTTATTCGAGCCTTTTAAACCCACCCTAATTAAAAACTAAGGGATCTTTCGGAATTTAGTTTACACGGTCTTATAACACTTCAAAAATCTTACAAAGTCATTTTTGAAAAAACTTTTTATCGCCAAAAATGAAGGAGCTATGTTTATAAAACTATTTGTGTGAAGATGACTAAAAAACTATTTGTATTTGTATTTGTATTTGTACATATTTGAAAATTCGTATTTTTGTGCAAATAAATGTTTTTGTAATTTTTTAATTCTACTTTTTTCTGTATAGATCTATTAAAATAACTGCTTATAAAAACTGTAATGTTATTAAGGGTTGAAATATTATGATGTTATATCCCAAAGTATAAAACAATCATTATTTAACCAATCAAAACCAAATTTTACCCATATTAAAGTTTACAATGTTTTTATATAATTTTTGACAATAAGGGGTAGTTTACACCCCTAAAAATAATCAACGCCCTTAAGCATTATATAGAATATGAAGTACAGAGTGAGATAATCCTAATCCAAAATTTTTATGTAAATCGATGCAAGCCGAAATTATCCTTTTAGGATAATTATAACGTGTGATCCAAAATTATTGTCACCATAGGTGGCTCTGAACGACAGAGATAGTGCATAGAACGACATACAGTGCATGTCTTTTCTTAATTCAGATATACTTTCCAGTTTACGTCAACTTTGCAGTGTACGTCAACTTAACAAGAAAAGTAAGGTTATGTAGAGATCTTGTTTGATTTTATTTATTATTGTTAATTAAAATTTTGTTAATTCTTTTTATTTTTGATTAAAGTTCTGGTTTTGACTGATTTTTTATGTTTTATAATGTTAATCAAAATTAATTGATAAACTAATGATATAAATTCAGATTAAAACATGACATACGTAATTTTTTGCACGGCTATTTTTGATCCCAATAATTGTGGATCGCTCGTTATTTTTTATATATATAGCTTCAACAAGGTTAGTTTTAAGGGTTGAAATATTATGATAGTATATCTTAACGCATAAAACAATCATTATGTAACTAATAAGAACCAAATGTTGACAATATTCGAGTTTAAAATGTTATTTTATAATTTTTTAAAATTAGGGGTAGTTTTCACCCTTAAAAAACCAAAAGCGTACAACGGCTCAATATAGAAAATGAACTAGAGGGTGAAGTGAGTATAATCCCAAATTTTTGTACAAATCGATGCTGGACGAAAAAATTGCGAGGTTTTGCCATTTTTTCAGCTTCATTTTCTCGACTAATTTAAGCGGCCTCAGGAATATTTTAAAATTATAAACAATTTTTTGGTTTATAAACAAATAGAATATCTCGGGAAATATTCAACTAAATTAATTGTGAAAACGGTATTCGAAAGACAGCGGCAGGGCGCTTCTTTTAAAAGAAAAAACGTTTAATTATGACGAGTGGTTCCTGAGATACAACCGGTCAAAGTTGACCGGAATTTACGGCAAAGATATAAACAATAGGATCATAATTTTCAAACTATCACCTTTTTATTTTTGTCCTCTTTCTCCAAACCAATTTTCATATTTTTAAAATCCTCATAACATATATTATTATAATAAAAACTATCGATAATACGTGTGAAAATTGCCAAAAATAGCAAAATTCCAATCAAAAATTAGGCTGGAGAAAATGTAACCCTCAAAGTTCAAAATCGGTATACGTTAACAAAATGCATTTTCTCGGCTTCCCATGGAGCAATTTCCTTCATTCTTTTTTTGTTACCCAATTACTCGAGTAGAGCCATCAAACTAACGCATTATTAACTGTCAAACTTGCTTTTGTTTTGTTATAATAGATTAATTTATTTATAAGAACAGAAAATTACATATTCTTTCCAGTTGTAAGCTTTTTTTAGATAAACTTGCTAGAAGTGTACCTTTTAAAGTTAAAAACATAAATATTCTCATTTGAAAGCTGTATAATTATTTAAACAATTTTTATTTAAACAAATTAAAATACTGTGTTATAATAAATAAATTATTTTATTATAAGAAAACAAAAGCAAGTTTGACATTTAATAATGCGTTAGTTCGATGGCTCTACTCGAGTTACTTTGGGACAAAAAAAGAATGAAGGAAATTGCTCCATGGGAAGCCGAGAAAATGCATTTTTTTTAACGTATACCGATTTTGAACTTTGAGGGTTACATTTTCTCCAACCTAATTTTTGATTGGAATTTTGCTATTTTTGGCAATTTTCATACGTATTATCGATAGTTTTTATTATAATAATATATGTTATGAGAATTTTAAAGATATGAAAATTAGTGTGGAAAAAGAGGATAAAAATAAAAAGGTGATGGTTTAAAATTTATGATCCTATTGTTTATATCTTTGCCGTAAATTTCGGTCAATTTTGACCGGTTGTGTCTCAGGAACCACTCGTCATAATTAAACGTTTTTTCTTTTAGAAGAAGCGTGCTGCCGCTGTCTTTCGAATACCGTTTTCACAATTTAATTTAGTTTAATATGTCCCGAGATACTCTATTTGATTATATGCCAAAAAATTGTTTATAATTTTAAAATATTACTGAGGCCGGTGTCTTTTTATGAAAAAATCATAGTTAATCTTATGCATCATAATTATTGTCGTTATTATAGCGACCGTAAATTTTTAATTAACATTTTAATTGTTGCTAAACTGTTCATTCAATTTCCATAGACTTCTGGAATTATAATATATACGGAAAGGGCTTTTACGTTACCAAGTTATTTAATTATTGATTAACAGCTACTTATCTAAAAGTTTAGTTGAAAATTAAAGATTTTGTTGGAAAAACCCGCTTTTTCAGGGGAAACAGGAAACCCGGAAAGTAAATCTGAAAAAACACGTCTCTATGCAGAATTTAATTGCGGTGAATTTTAATTCGGGTGTTTTTGGTCTAAAGTTAAAATCTTTGGAGTTATAGAGCAAAAATTGGAAAAAACACGATTTTCGGGCGCCATTTTGTTTATAAAAAAAGTAGCACACTATCTGCGGACTTTGCATATCTATATTATTAATATATACAATCATAAGATTCGATTTCAGCAATAAAATTTCTGGTAAATAACTTTTCCCAAAAATGGCCTATTCTCCGATAATCAGCCCAGACTATAAAGGAAGGCAGCGTTTAGACACCGCGATAAATCAGAGCAATTTATCGATAGTGATCGGGTTGTATCGAACGGTATATCGCAGCGATTTTTCGGAATTGGAGTTGGATTGGAGTTGGTATCGGATTGCATCAATTTATTGTAACGATCGAGTTGTTTCAGTTTTTAATCAATCATGATCAATACACTTGTAAACATGATGACGGCCAACGTCTGAATACGGACACGGCACCTGAAGAAGAAAAAGATACCTACTACACTTAAATTTTAATAATGTACAAATCAGACAAAATTTTTAGGTGTCCATCTCGACTCAAAGATAAAATGACCAATTCACATAGACATGCGCATTAACCCTTAACTACAGAGATCCGGTATTTTTTACCGGCGGGCATTCCTAAAATGTGGATTTCATGGTAACCTCACGACTTACAAGTTCATGTGTCTCTGTACCTCTCGATTAGTTTGTATAACAATGCTAGTCAAAGCGTGTAGTGTGTATTGTCAATATTTTCTTTTCTAGCACACATCAAAAATATTAACCGGTAAAAATTACCGGATGTCTGTTTTAAGTAAGTATTTTTATATGAGTACTATATTTGTAAATCTGAAATGTTTATATTATTTTTTTGTGTTTTTAGGAAAAAAGTAAAGAAATGGACTGTGGAAGTCCTCCTGGACCTTCAATGAAGGTTAAATTTGACGATAAAAATTTTGAGGCCACTTTGCAAAAATGGAATTGCCATTTAATTCTGTGAAAATTTTACACCTTGCAGATTCTTTCTCATGTATGTAAACATTTTTGTAAATGCTATTTTATGTTTCCTTTGTGATCCTATGTTACGTTTATTTGTTAAAAAAAAGTCTAAATTTTTGTTCATAGCATTTATGGCCGTTTGTTTCAATAGACCAAAAATGTTACCAAAATTCTGGTTTAATAGATTATTTTTCAAAAATCTTGTATTATATTACTAAAATCACTCATTTTATCATTTTTCCCATATCTAGAGACTCCATAAAAACTCATAATGCAAATTTTTTTTGTTTTTTATTATTAACTTTATATTTTGACTCCATTTTATAATGACCGGTAAAAAATACCGGGATCTGTAATTACGTGCTAATATTGGGATGTCTGTAGTTAAGGTTTAAGTCAGTCAATAGAGACAGGGTCTCTATTGACTGACCTTGCCGACCCTGTCAGAGACAGGGTCGGCAAGGTTTTTTTGTCTCCTCATATAGGTATACCATCAAACTAAAAGGCTTAAATCATCATAGGAGATTTTGTTGTTTTTTATTTTTTTATTTGATGTACTTGACATTCTCTCTTGTTTCATGGTGTTTCGACAATACGTGTTGATTCTTTTGAGACAAGATAAATCTTGTTTATTTGAGGCAGAAATTGGTGGTAGTGGTGATAAGAAAATTGATGAACAGTTTGTTATAATGAATTACAGTACTTACTACATAGAATTATACATACATATTTTGTAACTTATCCCACTTTCTGAAAATATTTGGATCGGCATAATTTTTATACCTAACTTGTTAGTTATAATAAATATTTTGGAAATTCTTTGGCGAAGGTAACTTTTAAATTTTGAATCGTCAAATAGGTTAAAAATTTGCAAATCTTCAAAATTCGAAAAACGAGTATCTATTTGCATATACAGGGTGTAACAAAAATACAGGTCATAAATTAAGTAACATATTCTGGGACCAAAAATAGTTCGATTGAACCTAACTTTAGTACAAATATGCACACAAAAAAAGTTACAGCACTTTGAAGTTACACGATAAAAATCGATTTTTTCCGATATATCGAGAACTATTAGAGATTTTTAAATGAAAATGGACACGTGGCATTCTTATGGCAGGAACATTTTAAAAACAAATTATAGTTGAATTTCTGCACCCCATAAAAATTGTATGGGGGTTTTGTTCCCTTAAACCCCCCAAACTTTTTTGTACGTTCCAATTAAATTATTATTGTGGTACCCTTAGTTAAACACAATGTTTTTAAAACTTTTTTGCCTCTTAATATTTTTTCGATAAACCAGTTTTAATCGAGATGCGGCCTCTATTTTAATATGTTTAGATAAAAATTGTATGGGGGTTCTGTGATTTAAACCCCCCAAATGTTTGTGTACGTTCCAATTAAACTATTATTGCGGTACCATTAGTTAAACAGGATGTTTCTAAAACTTTTTTGCCTCTTAGTATTTTTCCGATGAGGCACCTTTTATCGAGATGTGGCTTCTTTTCTAATATGGTTCAAAATGTACCTCAAATTGTAATTTATAAAAAAAATTTCATATTATTACCAGGTCTCTACAATCGTACGTAACAGTATACAAAATATGTGGTGGATTGGACAAATATTCAAAATATTTCGATAAAAACTATGCTTAAGTTACGAATATCGGGAGAGTGATTCATCGTTTAAATGCGGAATATCCTCAAATTTAAATTTACACAGCGGCCCACGAAAACTACCTGTTCAATTTGCGTTTCCTCATAAGAAATCAGAGAATGTATAATTACTACATTTATTTGTGCTTCTCTATAGAAAACTTACCCACCGGCTGTCATACAGTGTAGCCGATTGTTGTTCACAAGAAGCATTTATGGTCATGCCATACAGAACCTGAATTCTAGACGCAGCTCGCGCAACGATTATTACTGTCATAAAAATACCAAAAAACATGATTTGGCAACTTAAAAAATATTGCAGGGTTCCCTCACAGCCGGCCACAAGATATAAAACAAGAAATCCACAAAAAACCAGTTTGTTCTCGGCAACAAACTTGCAATACGTTTCATATATGCGTTCATTTACACTGGCGTTTCTAGCGGGAATTGGATCGTTGTATTTTGTGATTAGATTTAATTTGTGTGGTATAAGTTTATGTACTTATTTTAAAGTGAATTTTTAGTCATATTCTGCTTCTGGTTCATTTAAGCGGACGTGAAGATAGCCCGAATTAAAAAATAAAAAAAAATAATTACAAATAACAGGGGGTTGGTTTCGCACTTTAAGGGGTTGGAAAAACGTTGCGAAGGGGTGGACAAACGGGTAGTTGGGATTCTGTTCCCGAACTAACGTTTACACACGCATTTAAACGGACGTGAAGTTAGCCCGAATTAAAAAATAAAAAAAAATAATTACAAATAACAGGGGGTTGGTTTCGCAATTTAAGGGGTTGGACAAACGCTGTGAAGGGGTGGACAAACGTGTAGTTGGCATTCTGCCCCCAAATTAACGTTTAAATACGCATTCAAGCGGACGTGAAGTTAGCCCGAATTAAGAAATAAAAAAATAATTCCAATCTCCAGGGGGGTCGTTTCGCATTTTAAGCGGTTGGACAAACGCTGCGAAGGGGTGGACAAACGTGTAGTTGGGACTCTGTTCCCGAATTAACGTTTAAACACGCATTTAGCGGACGTGAAGTTAGCCCGAATTAAAAAATAAAAAAAATAATTACAAATAACAGGGGGTTGGTTTCGCAATTTAAGTGGTAGGACAAACGCTGCGAAGGAGTGGACAAACGGATAGTTGGAATTCTGAACCTGAAATAACATGTAAATGTGTTTTTAAGCGGACGTGAAGTTAGCTCGAATTAAGAAATAAAAAAATAATTACAATCTCCAGGGGGGTCGTTTCGCACTTTAAGGGGTTGGACAAACGCTGTGAAGGGGTGGCAAACGTGTGGTTGGCATTCTGCCCCCAAATTAACGTTTAAATACGCATTTAAGCTGACGTGAAGTTAGCCCGAATAAAGGAATAAAAAAATAATTACAAATAACAGGGGGGTGGTTTCGCACTTTAAGGGGTTGGACAAACGCTTTGAAGGGGTGGACAAACGTGTCGTTGGGATTCTGCCCCCGAATTAACGTTGAAATACTCATTTAAGCGGACGTGAAGTTAGCCCGAATTAAGAAATAAAAAAATAATTCCAATCTCCAGGGGAGTCGTTTCGCACTTTAAGCGGTTGGACACACGCTGTGAAGGGGTGGACAAACGTGTAGTTGGGATTTTGTCCCCGAATTAACGTTAAAATACGCATTTAAGCGGACGTGAAGTTAGCCCGAATTAAAAAATAAAAAAAATAATTACAAATAACAGGGGGTTGGTTTCGCACTTTAAGGGGTTGGACAAACGCTGAGAAGGAGTGGACAAACGGGTAGTTGTGATTCTGAACCTGAAGTAACGTTTAAATGCGTTTTTAAGCGGACGTGAATTTGGCCCGGGTTGAGAATTACAAAAAAATAAATTAAAGTCTTCAAGGGGTTGTTTTGCACATTAAGGGGTTGGACAAACGCTGCGAGGGTGTAGACAAATGGGTAGTTGAGATTCTGCTCCCGCATAAACATTCATTCTAATGTCTGAAGTACTTTTTCTGCGGTACTGTCCTATTATCCGTAAGCAATATATTATATATATATAAAAAAAAATTATTTTAAAAATATCAGAGGGTGGACAAAAAAAATTATGTGGTGTACAAACATGGACAAACGATGGACAAACAATATAGCAAGAGTTTTTTTAAATTTTAGAAAATTTGTGAAGTTAGCCCGAAAAAAATTTTTGTTTATAAAAAAGAATTGATGGGTGGACTAACGAAATAAAATGGTGGACAAACGTGGACAATCGAATGGCATCGATCACATTTTTTTCCCGACTTTTTCGGGCTAAGTTCACGGACCTCAGAGATTGCTTTCAAAGTTAAAAAAAAAATTGAAAATAAATAACATAAGATTATATAAATATATAATAAACGAATAATATAAATATAACTATTATTTATATCTTTGAAAACGGTTTTTGGATATGGAGATCGAAACGCCAGTAAAATCCTGTAAATAAAAATATATTGTGACCAATTTTAACAAATAATATTTAAAAATATAATATAATTAACGTTGAAATAAAAGTGAGTGTACGCCACTGGATCTTCATGCGTCTTTCCGCGCTTCCCCACCTTTAAAGGATGATGTCACTTTCCCCATATTCGTAACTTAAGCATAGCTTTTCCAAAAAGTACTAAGAGGCAAAAAAGTTTGAAAAACATTGTGTTTAACTAATGGTACCACAACAATAATTTAATTGGAACGTACAAAAAAGTTTGGGGGGGTTTAATGGAACAAAACCCCATAAAGTTTTTATGGGGTGCACAAATTTAACTATAATTTATTTTTAAAATGTTCCTGCCATAAGAATGCCACGTGTCCATTTTCATTAAAAAATCTCTAATAGTTTTCGATATATCGGAAAAAATCGATTTTTATCTGGTAAATTCAAAGGGCTATAACTTTTTTTGTATGCTCATTTGGACTAAGGTAAGTTAGGTTCAATCGAACTATTTTTGGTCCCAGAATATGTGATTTAATTTATGACCTGTATTTTTGTTACACCCTGTATATTAGTAGGTATCCAAAATTTCAAGATATACCTACTCGTTGTTCGAGAGATGTATCATGTTGTTGTCTTTTTTGGGATGGTTCGGAAATATTAAGCGAATCCAAAATGTCACTGCGTATATATTGGAAACTACTATCATTACGAAAATCGTTGAGATTTTGCCCCAGTTTCGTATTCTATTTTTTGAATACATAATGTCAGTTTACTGATTTTGAACAATAATGAATATAATTGGATATGGTAATTGAGTCAATACTCGCAATCTTTAGTTTGTATTTTTTATTAGTTATGTAATCATGGGGCAACCGGTTTCGAGTCTTACAATATATGACTCATCATCAGGCCCAGTACAAAAAGTCTTCTCTATACAAACTACAAGCTAAAAAATACAAAACGAGAGACATGTACACACACACACATATATATATATATATATATATATATATATATATATATATATATATATATATATATATATATATATATATATATATATATATATATATATATATATATATATATATAAAATGGGGTTGAAGTTTATTGGGTATCCAGCTGAATAAAACCAAGTGGTACTCTGTTTAACAAAACGTTATATTTCGCTGATTTTCATCAGCATCATCAGACGAAAGCTACAATATTTAAAAAATGGTACAATTTTATAGTATGGTTTTTTACAATTTTTATCTTACCTAATTGAGGTTGATGGTATTTAGATGATATTTAGATGACATCGAGATACTGCAATTTTGATAAAATGTGGGTTAAATTTAGTTAATTATGTAATAGGATTAAATGAAATTTGTTTTATATTGACAAGAATGAAAATTTTATTTGAAGTTGATTAATGTCAATCAGATGAAGTACTAGACATATTAAATATTGAATGTTATTAAGTGTTTTATGTAGGAAAATAGTTTAGTTATATATCGCTAATATCATAAAGGTTTATTTAATTGAAATTTAACATATCGGTTGTCTTTTAGTTTAAAAATTTAATATTATTTTTTATTATGTTAATTATATATTAAAAATGTGTTATAAATTTGATGTTATTTTTCTAATTGTAATAAATAAGCATAAATTTCACTTAGATGTTGGACGTCTGATTTCTTATTTATTAAATTGTTTGTTTGACTGATAAATGCTATCTCGAGGAATAGTCTTTTGTTAAGATTATTTTCTATTGCAAGTATTTTTGTTTCGTTGTAGTTCATTATATGTTGTTCATCATGTACGTGCTTTGCAAGGGAACATCTATCAGGGTATAATCTACTGTCACTTTTGTGTGAAGTTATACGGCTTTTTAGGTGTCTAGACGATTGGCCGATGTATTGTTTATTACAACTTCCACAAGGAATACAGTAGATTATGTTAGATAATTGGTCTTTAGGTGTTTTATCTTTAATTTTGGTGAAAATGGAACCGATTGTTAAAACTGTGTAATTAGCGATTTTAATATTATCATCAGTTGATTTAAAAATTCGTGTAAGTTTAGGTGTTAAGTCTTGTATGAATGTTAATTTAAAGTATTTAATTGTGGGTAATGTGGTGTTGGTAGTGGTGTGTACTATAGGGTTAATGTTTTGTGGTGTGTGATTAGGGTTAGTTTGTGTAACAGATAATGTATCATTTGTTGTATTGAATAGTAGTTTAGTAAGTAATGTGTTTGGGTATGAATTTTCTAGAAAAAGCTGATGAAGAATTTTTAAGTTTTTGTTATGGAATGATTGATCTGCAATTTGTAAGATTCTATTTTTCATTTGTGTTATAAGATTAATTTTTGTGATATGTTTATGATATGACCAATAGTTGATATATCTTCCGGAGCTAATAGGTTTTCTATACCAATCTGTTATTATTACGTTGTTATTGTTACGTATTAGTTTGGTGTCAAGAAATGGAACTGATTGATGTTTGTCTTCAGTTTCAAATGTGAATTGGATATGTGGGTCGAAATCGTTGAAGATGTATAAAAGTTCATTTATCATATCTTTTGGAAGGGCTAATATTATGTCGTCAACGTATTTCTTTAAAAATGTTATTCTGAATGGAAGAACATTGATGACTATATCTAAAAGATCATCCATAACATATGTGGCTAGAATAGAACTTACACAACCTCCCATGGGAGTGCCTATTTTTTGTTTATATATTTTGTTGTTAAAAGAGAAGTATGTGTTGTTGAATAGGAAGTTAACTAGTGTTAAGAAGGTATCTTTATCGATTTTACAATGTTTAGTTATGTCAGACCAATGTTTGTTAATGGATCTTATGCAAGCGTCTAAATAGATGTTAGTAAAAAGAGAAACGACATCCAAACTTACAAGAACGTAGTCAGTGGGTAGTTGTAATCCATTAAATGTTGTTTTTACTTCAAATGGATCTTTTATGTAGTATTCATTATTAAAATCATATGCTGCAGTTAGAATGTCTTTAATAAAGTTGGCAATATGTTCAGTTGGTGAGTTGATAGTTGAAACAATAGGTCTTAGTGATAATGTTGGTTTGTGTATTTTTGGTAATGCATAAAATTTTGGAGCGTTACTATTATATTTCGTTAGTTATTAAATAGTTATTAAATACACAAACCAACATTATCACTAAGACCTATTGTTTCAACTATCAACTCACCAACTGAACATATTGCCAACTTTATTAAAGACATTCTAACTGCAGCATATGATTTTAATAATGAATACTACATAAAAGATCCATTTGAAGTAAAAACAACATTTAATGGATTACAACTACCCACTGACTACGTTCTTGTAAGTTTGGATGTCGTTTCTCTTTTTACTAACATCTATTTAGACGCTTGCATAAGATCCATTAACAAACATTGGTCTGACATAACTAAACATTGTAAAATCGATAAAGATACCTTCTTAACACTAGTTAACTTCCTATTCAACAACACATACTTCTCTTTTAACAACAAAATATATAAACAAAAAATAGGCACTCCCATGGGAGGTTGTGTAAGTTCTATTCTAGCCACATATGTTATGGATGATCTTTTAGATATAGTCATCCCTGTTCTTCCATTCAGAATAACATTTTTAAAGAAATACGTTGACGACATAATATTAGCCCTTCCAAAAGATATGATAAATGAACTCTTATACATCTTCAACGATTTCGACCCACATATCCAATTCACAGTTGAAACTGAAGACAAACATCAATCAGTTCCATTTCTTGACACCAAACTAATACGTAACAATAACAACGTAATAATAACAGATTGGTATAGAAAACCTATTAGCTCCGGAAGATATATCAACTATTGGTCATATCATAAACATATCACAAAAATTAATCTTATAACACAAATGAAAAATAGAATCTTACAAATTGCAGATCAATCATTCCATAACAAAAACTTAAAAATTCTTCATCAGCTTTTTCTAGAAAATTCATACCCAAACACATTACTTACTAAACTACTATTCAATACAACAAATGATACATTATCTGTTACACAAACTAACCCTAATCACACACCACAAAACATTAACCCTATAATACACACCACTACCAACACCACATTACCCACAATTAAATACTTTAAATTACCATTCATACAAGACTTAACACCTAAACTTACACGAATTTTTAAATCAATTGATGATAATATTAAAATAGCTAATTACACAGTTTTAACAATCGGTTCCATTTTCACCAAAATTAAAGATAAAACACCTAAAGACCAATTATCTAACATAATCTACTGTATTCCTTGTGGAAGTTGTAATAAACAATACATCGGCCAATCGTCTAGACACCTAAAAAGCCGTATAACTTCACACAAAAGTGACAGTAGATTATACCCTGATAGATGTTCCCTTGCAAAGCACGTACATGATGAACAACATATAATGAACTACAACGAAACAAAAATACTTGCAATAGAAAATAATCTTAACAAAAGACTATTCCTCGAGATGGCATTTATCAGTCAAACAAATAATTTAATAAATAAGAAATCAGACGTCGAACATCTAAGTGAAATTTATGCTTATTTATTACAATTAGAAAAATAACATCAAATTTATAACACATTTTTAATATATAATTAACATAATAAAAAATAATATTAAATTTTTAAACTAAAAGGCAACCGATATGTTAAATTTCAATTAAATAAACCTTTATGATATTAGCGATATATAACTAAACTATTTTCCTACATAAAACACTTAATAACATTCAATATTTAATATGTCTAGTACTTCATCTGATTGACATTAATCAACTTCAAATAAAATTTTCATTCTTGTCAATATAAAACAAATTTCATTTAATCCTATTACATAATTAACTAAATTTAACCCACATTTTATCAAAATTGCAGTATCTCGATGTCATCTAAATATCATCTAAATACCATCAACCTCAATTAGGTAAGATAAAAATTGTAAAAAACCATACTATAAAATTGTACCATTTTTAAATATTGTAGCTTTCGTCTGATGATACTGATGAAAATCAGCGAAATATAACGTTTTGTTAAACAGAGTACCACTTGGTTTTATTCAGCTGGATACCCAATAAACTTCAACCCCATTTTCATCTAAAAAGTCAGCTGTTATTTAAAGGATATATATATATATATATATATATATATATATATATATATATATATATATATATATAAACATTAAAAAACAACTTTGTCTTGGTTTCAATCACATACAATAAAGCCAAGCAACTGTTTAGTATTGAACTCAACAGTCCATATCATGTAAAATGAGACATTATATCATTGGGAGCGACCAATCTGATGAAAAGTGCTTGGTATATAATTTGATATATATACTACCATCAATCCTTAACTAGTCAAGGGTCGATGGAGTCCTGGTAAGATAGTATGCGATCAAAAGACATAATACAAAATTTCTTTAGTAAACGGTATCTACTTACATAACAGCCATGGAAACTGTTCCACAGCTAAAGATGTACCTGGAAGTCACCAGCCCCATAAAGGGTCTGAATAGGGTCTGAAAGGGTCTAATAATGAATATCTTGGGCAAACTCTGTCTTAAAAATATTTAAAAGAATATTAAAAGAGCAATTATTTAATAAAGTTCTCAAACCGATTGCTTCACGGATCAAGGTATCGCCAATTTCAAAATCGTCGCCTTCGATAATAAAATCAAAAACTTCCAAAAGCTGTTCACGAAAATCTGCTACAGATACTAAAACTACCAGAGATAATCTGCTTAGATAAAACTAATCAAGATTTAAAATTTCATCGCGTCTGACAAACTTTTCGCTTTTTTTCGAAACAAATTTGTTCTAAAGCAGTAATTCGTTTAGGTGAGCTAAACTGGCAAGAAAAGACGATATTCTTTATTTTTTAACTAAAGTAACTAAAAACTAAATTCATTATATGCGCATAATTGTGAGTAAATAAAGCTTGTGATGCAATAATAATATGTAGTTTTAACTTTTGACTGGAGACCATTCAATTCACCACACATCATAGCAACGCCGTCATAAGATTGCCCCAGTTTGCCCTACCAATTTATTTTTGATATCAAAAAATTTTAATCTGATCTTTAAAACACCAAAAATATATTCTGCTTTATTGCTTTTACTCACGTCTCTAAAACCTAAAAACCTCTCATAAATATTACCATTATTTATATTATTTTAACAAATGCTTCGATCCATCATGTCCACTAAATGATAATTCCTGACAACTTAAAAAAATTACAATATCAATTAAACGACGTAAAACGGCGTGATTATTTTTGACAATTTCTGCCGATGCGATCTGGCGATGCCAAATGAAACACCTACCGGCAGATTTAAATATGCCGTACCTGCCTACGGAGAGAATGTATGTTCGCTTGCTCATCGACTTGTTATTTCGTTGAGTTTTACGCGTAAATCGTCAAGCTACGGAGTGTTACGGATGAGTTAGGTACGGCTAGCCGAAAAGTCAGATGAATGGCTCGGATTATTCATTTTTTGAGAAGTCTGTTATGCGAAGGGATCACTTAACGCTCCGATTGATCAAATCCTTTTAAAAATCATGAATAAAATTTAGTCTGCATTACCTGACAGATTTTTTTTTACTTCACAGATACAAATATTAAAAAAATCTATCTATATAAATGTGTGGATCGGCGCTGCCGACCCTGCCGACCCTGGCTGGCCGCCACTGCTTCTATTAGAAATATTATTAAAGCATTAGTAAGGAAGACCAAAGACGAATACGGTCGGGTTTTCCCATCAAGAATACCACGGACTGCCGAGGCAAATATGGAGATTTATTAGAACACAGAGAAAAGAAATATGCGAATTAACAGAAACCAACAAAATAGATGTCGATATCTGGACCGCTTATTTCATTTAATTGTATAAGACAGGCGAAGACCAGACCTTACCAGTAACTCCAGAAATGACAACCGAGAATGTAATCGTCACAACGGAGGAAATTACTAAGTGCTGTTTCACATTATAAGAATTTTGATAGTGTAATGGTTAAAATCTACATAGTGGCTAAGCATTCACCGCTTAGAACGTTCGGAGAAGGGAGAAAGATTCCATATTATATGATTGCTTGAGCCACTATGTAGATTTTAACCAGCGCACGATCAAAATTCTTATAATGTGAAACAGCGCTAATGGGAGAAGGAAGACTAGTAAAGATAGCACGAGGCAGATCACCAAACGGCCGAATGAGTATAGGAAGGCCAAGAAAGAGATGGAATGACAACCTGGATATCTGATGAGGAGGCATCCGAAGATGCAAGCAGGAAGCAGGAAGAAGAAGAAAAAATATTATGCTCATATCCGCGCTGTTAAATGTACATGACGTACATCATCATGGCATCTACACTCCTCGCGGAGTGATTGCCACCCTCTCTGAGCTCTTCCCATTCATTTGTTGCGGTGAATTAGTCCACATTAACATCGTATTTTTCAATAGGTGTCTTCTATAATATTTTTCCATTAGTTCCTGTTTCTGGTTATGGTTATCCATTCTCTAACTGCCATCTTCTTAATGTCCGCAATTATCTGGTTTTCCCATTTCTTTTCTGCCTTTATCGTGGTCTGTCTTCATTTAGTAATGTTCTTGATATCTGCTTCTGGATTTCTCCTTTCCATATGTCCCATCCATCTGAGCCTCTGTATCTTGATAGATCTAACAATATATTCTCATTTCAACAGTTCCCTTACTTCGTAGCTCATCAGTTTTCCAAATTCATTATTACCTTAGTTTAGTGAGCTTGCTATTCTCCGAATGATTTTTCTCTCCAGGATCCTCAATCTTTCTTCAGCTTTCTATTTCGCGCACATTACTTCAGCACCATATATGTGATTGCTGGTCTAATTTCCGCTCTGTAAATTTTTAGTTTAGTATTCTGAGTAAGTCTCTTATCTTTGAGGAAGTTGTTGTGTCCCCAGTAGGTTCTGTTTCCTGCCTGGATTCTTTCATTGATTACTATGCTTCTATCATTAGTTCCACTAGATCCCAAAGATATTTACAGTGTTATACCTTTTCAAATACATATTAAAAATTCATTCTTGCATTAGATATTCTATGAGGATGTTATTTTATGACAAGAAAATTAAAAGTAGATAAAAAAGAACTTCTGTCGGTGTAAATCAAGCCGTTAAAATAACTGTTATTTCTAAATAAGGCTTACATTCGATTTAATATTCATCAAAAACTATTCATAAAGCAGCCAACAAAATCCTTTCCCGATTAATTACTCAACAGATTAGACAACTTTTCGTACACCGAGTTCAACCGTTGATATCGAAAACATAACTAATTAATTTTCGAAGTTTATTTCAGCTAAAAGTAACAAATTTAATTATTATTTTAACAATGCCTAAGTAAGTTGTTGTACGTTTTGATTCGAAAAGTTGTTGAGAGAGTTGAACGATTGGAAGCCGTAGTTTCATCTTGTATGTTCATTACAGAAAGTTTAACCTTTAATAACATTATAATTTATTTATCATAAGTTAACGGTTATGCTATACACCAGTTAATAGGGAAAAAAATCGTCATTTCACGTAAAAATGTTAAGCAGGGTTTTGAAGGTTTTAAACGATAGATGAGGTATAAATGATGATAATTCCGTGAAGACGTACAGCTAATTTTTCTTCTTCTTTTTTTAAAACAGTTACAAAGAATGAAAAACTAAGTTTTTTGACTATAAAACGTTTCTTATCCATTTTAGAGAAAAATGTTTCAAATAAATATTGTAGACCTTAAAAAGTTCTTCAATTTGGTGGGACACATATTGAAATATATAAATAATTGACCGAGATAATTGTAAAAAACTCTCATTCTTGCACTAATTTTTAAATATTAATAACTGTATTTTTTGCACAACGATATTTAATTTAACTACTTCAAATTATGCCAATTAATGGGTTATTTCAGTGTGCAAAATTTCAACTAGATCGACCAAATAGTTTATAAGTTATTAAATTTGTTTATCCCAGACAGCAATTTTTTAAACAACTGTTCTTGCCCTAACAGTGACTCTAGAGATATTTTACAAATCGCAATCGATTATTTAAGACTTCAATTTTAAGATGTATTGAAAATGTTTTAAGATTTTATCAAAATTGTTGTTAAAAAAACCGTCTGAAAAAGACCCTACATTTTAGGTTATAAACAATTAGAATAACTTTGACAGTTTTTATGTTACACGCTCGTATGTAGGCTCATGAAAAGCTGGTGAAAAAATACACATTAAAATAATAAAATGGATTTTATATGACTAATAGAAATCAAGTTAGAATTTTTCTTCAATAAATCATATTTTCATTGTTTATAAACATTAAGAGCTGAAAATTGAATAAGTTGTTTAAGAAAGTCTATATTTTCTGACCCACTTCATAGATTGCATATGCAGTAAAAAAAATAAAAAGTCATGACTCGTTAAAACGATGGTACTCGTGAAACACCGCCAACAAATGTAAAGGTGAAAATAGCTTCGTTTTATTTTTTAGAATGGAATCCCAATTTGAAACATGTTGAAAAAATTTGCAGTTTAATTGCTATTACTTGCTTTAATTTTACAATAATTTCTCGTAAGAATTACTTATATTTTACTAATTAAAGTATATTATTTATATAAATATACAATAATAATTAGCTCAGGCCCAGAAATTAAATTGGTTGAAAATACGATCTTATCCATAAAACAAAAAATATTTTTAGCAGTTAGTAAAAATAAAAAGCAATTGATTCAACTTTTATGTGCAGAGCTCAACAAATCTGGGTACCGAACTAAAGTAGCAGATGAAGATGCGGACGTATTAATAGTGCAGACAGCTCTTCACGAACATCGAACATACATATGAAACTAGCAAGACCATTGTAATAATTGGTAATGATACTGATATACTCATATTATTGACGCAACTCTCTGCTCCGGACAATAACATATATGTATTTTGAAAAAAAAAGGCGAAAAAGGAAAATCTATCTATTATAGTTGTAATAGTTTTAAACATTCTCATCTAAGAAAATACGTTGGGTTCTTATATATTTTTACTGGGTGTGATACAACTTCCTCTTTTTTTAATCAAGGAAAATTCAAATTATTAACTGCATCGTCAGAAATTGTAGATCTGATAAATATTTTTTACGACGAGAATACTAACAAGGAGGACATCATGAAAAACGGATGTGATATCATTGTTGCTTTGTATTCTGCTGCAATTGATGTTACATATAAAAAAACATAATAACATATTGTCATTAAATGAGTTACGTTTTTTACAATTTATAAGAAATACAGGGAAAAAATCTTTTAGATTGGAAAAATTTGCCCCCAACAGAAGGTGCAGGTTATCAGCATGTACTTCGCGTTTATCATCAATTACAACACTGGTTAGGTAAAAAACTGGATGCTATCCAATATGGATGGCAAAAAACTGATACGGGTTTTGAACCTATTTACACCTTAGATTGTTTGATCCCTGAAGAGATATTAAAACAAATTACATCTAAATGTTCAACGGGTTGCAAAAGTACAAGATATGGTTGTAAAAAATATGGTATAAACTGTACGGATCTTTGTACAAACTGTGCAGTGGAAGAAGAGAAAAAATCAGACTTTGTAGAGGATGAACTGTAACTTGCCGAGAAGCGATTTAGAAGTTATAGACGTTCACTAGAACAATCAAATTAAAATTCATAAACAATGTTTTACTTTTTTATTTTTATAATTAATTATATGAATTTATTAAAATATATATTACTATCAAAACAAATATATGACTTTTATTCTAATTATTGAACTTAAACATACATCATTAAATAGTGCAAACATGTTACATATTTATACTTATTAGATGCCTACCTAAACAAATATTAATAGTTTCATTAAATTAAATAACATTTCATAACAATTCAGAAACAAAATAAAACAAACAATTTTTTAAAAATTATTAAGGACTTTTAAATACTTTTTAATTATTTCAAATAAAAAAAAATGTATTGTACTAATTTATAATTATTATATATTTATATAAAAAATATACTTTACTTAATGATTTAAAGAATTTTTAAGAAATACTTGTAAAATTCAATAACTTTTATAGTAAAATTGAATCAATTGATTTTCACGGGATTTTCCAATTTTCCAATTGTGCAAGGTGAAATTTGCACAATTTTTAGTATTTTTTTGAGCTACTCCAGTTAAAAAGAAGGTTGTGCGTGCTATGGAAGGTGATAATATATTGCAGTTTTTTTCCAAAAAAGGAAGCGAAGCTTGAACAGTTCCCACCTTCACTTTCGTTGGTGGTATTTCACGAGTACCATCAGTTTAACAGGTCATAAGTTTTTATTATTTCACTGCATATGCAATCTATAAACTGGATCGTAAAATATAGATTTCCATATATAAATTTTCAGCTCTTAATGTTTATAAACAATGCAAAATTTGATTTATAAAAAAAATACTAACTTGATTCCTATTTGTCATATAAAATTATTTTTTCTTTTTTAATATGTATTTTTTCACCAGCTTTTCAGTGAGCCTACATGCAAGCGTGTGACATAAAAACTGTCAAAGTTATTCAAATTGTTTATAACCTAGAAAGTAGGGTCTTTTTCAAACGAGTTTTTTAATAACAATTTTAATAAAATGTTAATTTTTTCTTAATGCATCTTAAAAGTAGACTCTCGAATAATTGATTGCGATTTGCTAAATATCTCTAGATTCACTGTTAGGGCAAGAACAGTTGTATAAATAATTGCTCTCTGGGATAAACAAATTGAATAACTTACAAACTATTTGGTCAATCTGGTTGAAATTTAGTGCACTTAAATAAACCATTAAATGGCATAATTTAAAGTAGTTAAATTATATATCATTATGTAAAAAGTAAAGTTATTACTATTTAAAAATTAGTGCAAAAATGAGAGTTGCTTGCAATTATCTAGGTCAATTGTTTATGTATATTATTATGAGTCCTATCAAATTAAAGAACTTTTTAAGATCTACAACACTTATTTAAAACATTTTTCTCTAAAATTAACAAGAAACGTTTTATAGTAAAAAAACTGAGTTTTTCATTCTTTGTACCTGTTTATAAAAAAGAAGAAGAAAAATTAGCTGTACGTCTTCACGGAATTATCATCAGTTATCTCTCATCTACCGTTTAGCACCTTCAAAACCCTGTTTAACATTTTTTCATGTTTTTTCCCTATTAACTGGGGTACTATAACTATAAAGTATGTCCTAAAAATTTTGGCACACAATTCATTGGCTTTAATTTGAACAAAAACAAAATAAAAATGTTGAATGGGTTGCATATGTGAGTTCATCTTAAATAAAGTAAAGAAACACAGACGTACTCACAATCATTTAATTTACTTCGACGACCGGTTTCGACCTCTACAATATACAGATCATCTTCAGGTCGGCGTTACAAGTGATTAAATGATGCCGTTACAAGGGATGATTTGTAAGTTCATCAGTAACATGTTTACACGTCCAGATTATGCTAGTAGGATAACTTGGTGACAGGGTGAAGGACTGGGTAGGTGGACATGCTTCGTAGGTCAAAACACAGTGTATCGGAATGGATCCTAAAGGCAGATGTGTGGTGTGAAACAAAAGAAAGATGTATTAGTTATGAGAAAGACAACGTTCGGATATAACTGTTCGTGAATTCAGCTAAAGTGTTAATTAACTCTGTGTATGCACTTGTACGATTGTAAAGGTCCTTGCTCTTAGGTGATTTGAGCTGAGGGCAAAGGTCGAAGTAAGGAAAAGACAAATAGGGATCAATTGTTAGATTGTATTGTTCCCAGTCAAAGGACTAAGCGATGTCAGTTAGTTTGTATCACTGTAGGCGCCTGACACTAGAAAATATTTTAAATGTAGAGAAGTACAGGAATTTAACTAATTAGATAAAGGGAAAGGCCAAGTAATAATATTGGTTAAAACTGTAAATTAACTTTCCGAACGGTGTCTTTCTTATAACTAATACATTTATCTTTTGTTTCATATCACACATCTGCCTTCAGGATACATTCCGATACACTGTGTTTTGACCTACGAAGCATGTCCACCTACCCAATCCTTCACCTTGTCTCCAAGTTATCCTACTAGCATAATCTGGATGTGTAAACATGTTACAGTAAGATGGGGTTACTCTAATCCCCGGGGGCTACTTTAATCATAACTTCCCGCCTAAAATATATTTCATTTCAATCGAAACTGATCAAATATTTCGCTTTAATTTTTATACGTGGCAACAGTGGAACGTTATTGTTAACCGTGTGAGTTAACCGTGTGTTTCACGTGTTCTCTGGCAAATACATAATATACATCCATGTAATTATTATTGTAAGGAACAATAATTTGTGCATATTTTAGCACCAAAATTACTTTTATGGTAAGCTATAGGCATGTTATTTAGGTAACAAAATCATTTCGTTATGTTAATATAGGTACTTACATTATGTAGGTTTAACCTCAAATTTACAATAATAACGTACTGTATTTTACCATATTTTCAACGAAAACATTTCGTTTATAAATTCGCAAAAGTGTGTG
The DNA here is from genome assembly GCF_917563875.1 of Diabrotica virgifera virgifera. Taxonomy (NCBI): domain Eukaryota; kingdom Metazoa; phylum Arthropoda; class Insecta; order Coleoptera; family Chrysomelidae; genus Diabrotica; species Diabrotica virgifera. The sequence continues at coordinate 286,671,428 of NC_065443.1, read as the reverse complement.
TGTGTGTGTGTGTGTTATTACGTTGCGCTCCTGCAATACTCAGATCAGATTTATCGATGGATTCTTATGTAGTTTTTTCTTCTGAATCCAAATCTGAAAACGGAATTTCGATATTTTTAACCGTCTTTGAAATAATCGACCTCAAATTCTAAAATGTGACGTCAAAATCGTTTTATTTTCTTTCGACACACTACACGTCCAGCTGAAATCGTTGCTATTAAGTAGGCTAGTTTTTTAATCTCGATTTGTTAAGCAAAGCATAGTTTGACACTTCGTGCATGCCAAACTAAATTTTAAATTAAGTATTAATAAAACATCAATAACATTTGATAGTGAATTTAATTATTATATCAAATAAATAAGATGTTCAAAAATACAATTTGAGTATATTTTAAAAGCAATAATTTATTAACAGCTTTAAAAAGATTTATACGAGTATACGCCCTCTCCTTTATGATAAATGGGCTGTTTCATTTGCTATTAAATTAAAATATATTCGGTTCGCTAAACTCGACACAACTGGCTAGTGATTTTAGTAGGTAATTTTTTTGTTTTTTGCGAATTTTGCCAAAATCGGCAAAATTACTAATTATTTAGTAATTATTAACTAATTAGTAATAATTTTTTTTGTCCAATTGGCAAAATTATTGGCTAAAATCACTAGCCAGTTATGTCTGAGTTTAGCGAACCGACAGTATATGAAATAATATTGTTTGGTATAAAAAATTATGGTCTGGTATGTGCAATTACATCCTTCTAATGAAAAAAAAAGAATGTGTGTACTTTGTACGCACGTAAGAAGTTATAATTCTATTATATGATTTAAACGAAATTAATATACTTTTTATTTATATTTTATATATTTATATTTATATTTTATATTTATATTAAACTAATTTATACTTACTACTTCTTAAACATTTTTATTAAAACAGTGCCAAAAATTAAAATAATAAAAGAATAAAACACACACAAACACATTAAAAATGCCACAAATGATTTCTGAACATTAATTGTCGGAAAATTTTTTAACTAAACACGTATTTTCTGAAAATAAATTTTATAATAAATATAATATAAAATAATATAAAAAAAATAAAAAAATAAAAGTTTTTATTGGGATTCGAACCAGCTATCAGCGCGGTTGGTATATTGGGGTACATTCGCCTTAAACGCTTCGCCACGGAGGCAATGTGTCATTATGTGCGAAGATCGACTAACTAAACGGATTAAGCTTTTGCCATTTTTGAATTAAATTAAATTATTTTGATTTTGAATTGAAATGATTTAGAATTGAAAAAATACAGCAAAACATAGAGTAAGAAAACAATATATTAGGTGAACATTGATAAAAATTTAAATCAAATTATGTAAATAAAAGTATTACATACTATGTATTTTGGTAGGTTCAAATAGGTAGGTACCTATTGTAGCAAAACAATGAGTCACCAGCCGCAAGGCGTAAGCCGAGAAAAGTCTAGATCAGTGGTTCTCAATCTTTTTGTGTCAGGTACCACCAAATACTTTTTATTATTTTTGGTACCACCTAACTGAAATACCTATCTAGCTAGGTGATCTAATTAACTATAATAGTGATGCTTATTTTGGCTGTTTTGCGTTCTGTGTACCACCTCAAATAATGAAATGTACCACCAGTGGTACATGTACCACAGATTGAGAACCGCTGGTCTAGATCGAAGCATGCTATACGTGGAACCGATGCGCGGTTGTTGGAAGGTCACACGATAGTCGGAGAGCTGGCTTAGCCCGGAATGATCGAGAATAACGACTAGGATATATAAGGCATAATTTTTGTGAATAGAGTTTAGTCTTAAGCTAAAGTTTGTAAAGTAAACTTGTATAAATAAATAATAAAGTCGTATATAAATACACGAACCGCTAGTTTTATTGTAATTATAAGTAATTACAATAGTCACGTTACAGTTGGTGTCGGTGTTCGGTTAACTTAGTGCGATATAAATAAGTGAATTACAGAGAGACTTTAAAAGACTTTTGAACTTTATTTGTCGGGAATAACCGGAGTGCGTTAATTGTTCGGTATTCGGAAAGACTTTAAAAGACTTGTGAACTTTATTCGTCGGGAATAACCGGAGTGCGTTAATTGTTCGGTATTCGGAAAGACTTTAAAAGACTTTTGGACTCTATTCGTCGGGAATAGTTAAAGTGCGTTGATTGTTCGGTATTCGGAAAGACTTTTAAAAGACTTTTGGAAAGTACGTGTGTGCCGACCAAAGATGTTGCTACAAGAACTTACAGTAAAACAGCTCCGTGAACAGCTAGAGGAACGGGACGTGGACAGCAGTGGGCTCAAGATAGTCCTACAATCACGACTCGAGGAAGTCCTCAAGAAGAATGGAGATGACCCAAAGACGTTCCACTTCCAATCAGCAGAACAAGCGATCTTATCGAAATTTGAAAGTGTTTCTCAAAAGATCGATGAAACGTCTAAGATAAGTCTAAGTCTTTCTCAAACAATCGATGATATTTCTAAGATAAATAATGAGAAATTCGAAACCATTTCTCAAAAGATCGATGAAACTTCTATAAAGAACAACGAGAAACTTGAAGAAGTTAGTAGAAAAAGCGACGAGAAATTTGAAAGTGTTTCTCAAGTAATTAAAGACGTTTGTAGACAGAATGACGAGAAATTTGAAGAAGTTTCTAGAACATTCGATAAGATGCAGAAAAGTGTAGAGACCGTAGAAGAAAAGATCAAACAACTAGAGAGCATGATAACCGATACAAAAGTACAACCATCAGTTAATGCAGCAGCGTTAGATACGGTAGTGAAAGATGAACTACCGAGAGACGAAACGTCGCATAATATGAGATTCAAATTACCACCATTCGATGGAAAGTCCTCTTGGTCCATATATCTTAGACAATTTGAAGCTATTGCGACCGCCAATCATTGGACCGAACAGGAAAAGGCTGTTTCCTTGACTGCTGCTTTGCGAGGTGATGCTGTAGATATATTAAGATCAATTCCTAAGGGTCAAGAAAATTGTTACCAGACCTTGTTCACTCGTCTAGAAAAACGCTATGGAGATGCCCATCTACAACAAGTATACAAAGCACAACTGCGAAGTAGAAGTCAACAAGCAAGTGAGAATCTGCAAGAATTTGAAGCAGATGTGGCTCGTGTGGTGCGGTTGGCTTATCCAGAGGTGCCAGACAGCGTTTTAGAAGAAATTGCGGTAGACACCTTCGTCAATGGGCTGAAAGATAGTGAAATACAGAAAGCTTTACGACTAGCAAGACCGAAAGTTTTAGATGAAGCACTTGCTATTGCCTTGGAACACGAAGCAGCTAGCCAAGCTTCATGAAACAATGGAGTAATAGCCATGGAAAAAGGCGATAAGAGAAAAGATGAACGTTTGGTGGAAATGGTACGGAGGGTGATTCGTGACACGATGCCGAAGAGACGCGTGAAGAGGGCTGGAAGAGTTCGTTCAAATATAGATGCTTCCTCGATACGGCCATGCGGTGAAAGTTGTAATCACCGGCTTAGAGTAGAGGAACAGCGTTGCCCTGTGAGACGAACTACCGTAGTTAATGAACAATGGCAGCCCCAACAGTTACAACACGCCCAAGAAGATGATCCATGTATAAAAAGAGTATTGGATTGGATGCGTCGAGGTGAGAGACCTAGTTGGCAAAACATTAGTGCATGTAGTCCGGAAGTCAAGGCCTACTGGAGCCAATGGAATTGCCTGATACTAAAAGATGATCTTTTGTACAGAACCTTTGAGAACGATGATGGTACAGAATCTAAGCTTCAGTTGATTGTACCTAAAAGTAAAGTGTCAGAAGTATTGCTTCAGTTGCATGACGGTACATCAGGTGGACACTTTGGTATTACGAAGACTCTGCAAAAGGTTCGAGAACGGTTCTATTGGGTGAACTGTAAAGATGATGTAAGAAGATGGTGCCAGAAATGTGAACTGTGTGCATCCGGTAATGGTCCAGTTGGTAAAAAGAGAGCACCCATGAGACAGTACAATGTTGGAAGTCCTATGGAAAGAGTAGCAATCGACATTGCAGGTCCATTTCCAGAAACCGATGCTGGAAATAAATACATTCTGGTAGCCATGGACTATTTTACGAAATGGACCGAGGCCTATGCATTACCGAATCAAGAAGCTGCTACCGTTGCAGAGGTACTTGTTAAAGAATTCTTCAGCCGATTTGGTGTTCCCTTGGAGATCCACTCCGACCAAGGGCGAAACTTTGAGTCAGCTCTTTTCCAAAACGTTTGTAAATTGATTGGTGCCAATAAGACCAGAACAACACCCCTGCATCCTCAATCAGATGGAATGGTCGAGAGGATGAACCGAACGATGGGTAAACACTTGTCCAAAGTTGTATCTGAACATCAGCGAGATTGGGACCAACACATTCATTTATTCCTGATGGCCTACCGCTCGGCCGTGAATGAAACTACAGGTCAAACACCAACCTGCCTGATGTTGGGTCGTGAAGTTCGTTTGCCCTGCGACCTAGAGTTTGGCTGCAGACCTTCCGAGGAATATGTTGCAGGCGAAGAATACGTAGACCGCCTGAAGTTACGAATGAACAACATTCATGAACTTGCCCGACAACACATCCAGATAGCCAGTGACAGAATGAAAGATCAATATGATTCTCGCTGCAAGAATGAAAGCTTCGAAGTAGGTGATCTTGTCTGGCTTTATAATCCACAACGTCGTCGAGGCCTGTGTGCTAAACTGCAAAGACAATGGGAAGGTCCGTATGAAGTTAAGAAGAAAATAAATGACGTAATATACAGAATTAAGAAATTGCCAAACGGTAAACCAAAAGTTATTCACATAAATCGTCTTGCACCATATGCTGGCTCCAATGAAACAGAAGAAGCCCGAGTCCTCCAACAGGAAATGAAAGATGCCGCACAGCCAAGTTTTAAGGAATTTATGTCAAATTACGCAGAAAGAAAGAGTGCTAGATTCGGCGTGACCACAGAAGTTCAGCAAGATCTGTTTGGTGTTCCAGAAAACGTCTCTCTAGCTCACTGTGTTGCCCAAGACCTCGAGATGACTAAAGGAATCTCGTCCGTATTCAATAGAAAGTTCGGCCGCCTGGACGAGTTAAGAAATCAGCAGCCTAAAATTGGAAGAGTACTGCGATTGGAAGATGGTCCTCGATCTTTGCTGTATATGGTGACCAGGAAGTCTTATACGGTCACGCCAAGCTATGAGAACATATGGCGTGCTCTAAGTAATTTGAAGAAAATCGTGTGTAATTATGACATCAAAGATTTGGCTTTACCAAAAATAGGCCATGCAGTAGAAAATCTGGATTGGAAGATTGTGAGAAGCATGCTTGAAGTGGTCTTCAGAGAAACTGGCGTACGAATTACTGTGTGTTGCATGAACCCGAAGATGTCGGATCCTTCAAAGACAGTAGACTGTTATTTCTTCTTGAAGGGTGTATGCAAAGCTGGAGAGTCGTGTAGATTCCGCCATCCTGGGCCTTCATCTAGAGTTGCTGATCGGGACGCTCAGATCTTAAGAGGGGAGCAATGTAGCAAAACAATGAGTCACCAGCCGCAAGGCGTAAGCCGAGAAAAGTCTAGATCGAAGCACGCTATACGTGGAACCGATGCGCGGTTGTTGGAAGGTCACACGATAGTCGGAGAGCTGGCTTAGCCCGGAATGATCGAGAATAACGACTAGGATATATAAGGCATAATTTTTGTGAATAGAGTTTAGTCTTAAGCTAAAGTTTGTAAAGTAAACTTGTATAAATAAATAATAAAGTCGTATATAAATACACGAACCGCTAGTTTTATTGTAATTATAAGTAATTACAATAGTCACGTTACACTATGATACATTTACAATTATTACGTACCTGTTGCTTTTAAAAACTATTTAAATGTCACTACAATTATAAACTTTTTTGTTTCTGTTCTCACAACAATAAAACTAATATATTATACATTTGTTTACCTTCATATTGAACAATTATTTATTATTGACAGATCATTTCAACACCCAATCAGAACTCGTATAACGACTAATACCATACTGTCGGTGTGCGCATGCGCGCAGATCAATATAAATTCACCCTCAATCTCAATCGCGCCTGAAGAAGTATAACTTCAAAAATATTTAAAAAATTTTCTCAAATTATGGATACCAACAAAATTTTCATTTATAACTCTTTTATTTTTAATTTGATGAAGAAAAGTTATTCCTCATAAAAAGCTCTTAATGTTCTAAGAATTATGATGAAACCATCATATATAAAATTTTATTAATTTTATACGAGGTATATAAAAAATATGAATTTCGATCAAGAGTAAACTACCTTTATAGTTCATAACATTTAAATTAGAATGATATAATTGCACATTAAAACATAATTATTAATTCTAAACTATATTTCATAATAGCAATTTTCCATATTATGAATTGAAATACGTAAATAAACACAGTTTTCGTTATGATAATGCTCGCATTTTCAACTTGTTATTTTTAATATTGTGTCGCGGGGTAACTTTGATCGGAGAGGTGGGGCTTCTTTATTTAGTAATCAAAGTAACCCTAGCGTATAAAATAGTCTACTAGTGTACATTTTCTTTTTCAGAAATATTGTGCGTACGTACACAAAACGTCTAGGCAGTAGGCCTTACAAAAATTACGATGAAGAAACGGTAGAACGAGCACTTAATGTCATCGTTACTGGAAGTCTTACCTTAAGAGGAGCTTCAGCAACGTATAAAATTCCGTTTGGAACACTTAGTAACAAATTCAAAGGGGCACATATTAAAAATCCTGGAGCTCAGCCGGTTTTCAGTCATGTTGAAGAAAAAGCTATTTTAGCAGCAGCGGCTAAGTGTGCAGATTGGGGTTTTCCGCAAACTTTACTCGATATAAGAATGATGGCCAAATGTTATTTGGAATGTCAAGGAAGGGTGGTCAATAAGTTTGTCAATAACATGCCGGGAAAAGATTGGGCCGTTAGTCTATTAATACGACACAAAAATTCATTTGGCCAACGTTTATCCACAAACATTAAACAAGTACGAAGTAAAATTTCCAGAGAAACGATTGAGGCTTATTTTGCAAACTTATCAGATACTATAAAATATGTACCACCTGAAAACATATTTAATTATGATGAGTCCAATGTATCTGACGACCCAGGAAAAAAATTGGGAGTATACAAACGAGGGGTAAAATACCCAGAAAAATATGTAATCATTCCAAGACGGCAACTAGTATAATGATTTGTGGTTCTGCTAGTGGAATACTGTTACCTCCTTACATTATGTATAAAAGTACCCATCTTTACGTCACGTGGAAAGAAAATGATCCTGTTAAAGCACTTTTTTGCGATCAACCGTGTGGTTCGAGAGGCAGTAGATACAATAGAACACCTAGCGGTTGGATAGATACAGTCACTTTTCGCGACTGGTTTATGAACTCCTTTCTACCGCATGCCAAAAAAATACAAGGCAGAAAAGTACTCTTGGGAGATAACCTTTCTTCACACCTAGATGGGGATGTAATAAAAACATGCAATGAGAATAACATCAGTTTCGTTTGCTTAGTGCCAAATTCGACTCATCTGTGCCAACCCTTAGATGTCGGATTTTTTAGACCCATGAAGAGCGCAAGGCGTGCTACACTAACAACTTGGAAACTACAAAATTTACGTCTAACTACTGTGCCTAAAGATCGTTTTCCTATCCTTTTAAGACAGTGTTTAGATCAGATGGATAAATCAAAGTTTCAACCATCCAAATATAGGTCAAGTGAGCCACGTCCAGGGGATAAAGAAGAATCTGCCGTACGGCGAAATTTAATAAACAGTTTTGCTGCTATAGGTATATATGCCCTTAAAAAAAGTGAGGTAATAAATAAATTACCTTAAAAAATGAAAACGACGGTGAAATTGTGCAAAATGTAGTAAGTGTCCTAACTAATTTTCTAAAAGAAAAATGGTTTGCCAATAACGACAACAATACGTCCAAACCGCTAAGAAAGAAACGATTAAATGTTGATCCGGTTAAGAGCATAGCCACAATTGAGAGCAGTGATAGTGAAAATTCTAGCATTTACGACGCACAAGAGTCCGATCATGACAAATTAGAATCTGAAACTGATGAACTAATTTCTGATGAGAAAGAGACTGGTAGTCCAAAACATCATGGAAAGAACGAAAGTTCAAATATATCAAATGATATTATGAATGATCTGGTTTGGGACCAATAAAAAACTCTCCTTTTATAAAACCTAGTGTTGATAATCTCGAAAAAGATTGTTTCGTTGTGTTAAAGTTATAAAGTTAAAACAGTTAAAAACTGAGAAAATTAAAAAATTTGTAGCTCAAATATTGGAAGCAGATAAAGCAAAACAGTCATATCTTATAAATTGTATGAGGCCATATGGTGAAAAAAATACTACTTTTATTTTTCCACATGTTAATGATATTTGTGAAGTACCCTTACATAATATCATTTTAAAATTGTGTCAGCTTATAATACACAGAAGTCGACATACTTTTTCAAATTCTGTCTTTGATTAGCTTTCTGTGAAAAAGCTTTCGTGTTTAATTAAAGCCTAGAAATGTTAAATTTTTGTATAAATTTAATACCTAGCCTTGAATTTTCACCTATTTTTGTTTATAATTATCAGCAAACTAAACATAAACATAACACTTTTTCTAATATTTTATTTTTTAATTTTAAGTGTTACAATACAAATATCAGGTAAATTGTATGTGTCAGCAAAGTAACCCCACTTGAACTGTAACTTTGATCATGCATTTATCTTTTTATTTTCTATTAAAATATTTTATTTTTTGAGAATATTGTTATATAGTGTAATAGCTAAGTAAAAACCAATTTAAATATATTTTTTTTCAAAAACCAAATCATAACTTTATGATTGCTAGGTGCGATGAAAAATTAATTTTGATCAAAATAAGCCCATCTTACGGTACTGATGAACTTAGAAATCATCCCTTGTAACGGCATCATTTAATCATTTGTAACGTCGACCTGAAGATGATCTGTATGTATATTGTAGAGATCGAAACCGGTCGTCGAAGTAAAATAAATGATTGTGAGTACGTCTGTGTTTCTTTACTTCATTCAAAAACAAAATAATATCAAATTGTCTATGGAAAACGAAGTTTCTTTACTTTGTTTACTGTCAGTTAGGATTTATTTATTTTGAAGTTTTCGTTTTAGGATGTCGTGTAATTAGAAATAAGAAAAAGAATCTACAATTTGGTTGGGTGGGTACCCAAAGCTGAAATTTGTCGACTATTCCAGAATGAAAAGATTTCACATAGAACCATGTATAGAACAATATCGGAATGCGAGCAAGTCTTCTTCTTCTTCTTAACTCAGGCGAGACTCGTTAGTCTCTGGCACTTGGTCATAAGACCTTTGTACCAAACCCTGTTCTTCTCCTTAAACTTTAATAAGTCCTGTGGCCTCAACGAAGGCCAACAGTTTTCTTATTGGTAGTTTTAAGATCTCTTCTGGTTCAAACCTCATTTGACCAGTGAAGTTCTGCCTTACATCACCTAGCACACTGCAATAGCATAGTATGTGTATGGCAGTTTCTTCTTCCATTTCGCACGTTCTGCACCATGGTTCATTCACCTTACCTAGTTTTTATAGGTGATTTCTTAAACGACAATGTCCAGTCACCATTTCAGTGACCGTTTTGATCTCTCGTTTATTGAGGTTCATCAAACTGTTCGAGAGTCTTTTATCAATATTCTTGATTATTTTTTTAGTCTGGATTTGCCCTCGAGTGGTTCTCCATTTATTTTGATGATTCTTTATCAGCCATTTCTGAACCTCGTTTTTCATAGCATCTTTAGTGATGCCACAGAAAGGTTCTGGGCCTTCAAAAGTTTTTCTCGAGCCTTGTTTCGCTAACATATCTGCTCGTTCGTTCCCATGCACCCCTTCATGACCCGGCACCCATATTAAAGACACTTTGTTGTCTTTTGCAGGTTATTGAGGAGGTCTTTGCAGTTTCTCACCAGTTTTGATTTGGTGAGAGGGTTCTTTACAGCCAGAATAGCCGATTGGCTATCTGTGTAAATGTTGATTCTCTTAGCTTTAGGGTCCTCATCAATTATTTCATCAATGCAGGCCACCAAAGCAAAAACTTCAGCCTGGAACACCGTTGTATGTTGACCTAGGCTGTAAGATTTACTATAGTTACATGTTTGCCCAAAGACTCCTGATCCAGTACCATGGGCAGTTTTAGATCCATCAGTGAACCATATTAAGTCTCCATTAATGTTTGGGACTTTTTGTTCTCTAGATGGTATAATTGTGTTAATCTTCTCAGTGAAGATTAGTTCTGGTGTCATCATATCTAAGTTCATCATAAAGATGTATTCCTCAAGTATAGTCCCAGTAATGTTTGTGTGGCTATTCAATACATAATTTGGCCTCCAAGTATTGTTTGCTTTGAGCCTCAGGATGGTCATAAAGGCTACCGCCGAAATATACAATTCCAGCGGAGGGAGACCTGTGATAGCCTCTAATGAAGCCGTTCCTGTACTATTCAAGGCTCCTGTTATATTTAGAAGCGCTTGTCTTTGTAGGGTGGTGAGAGTGGTCACACAAGATTGCAAAGCCGTCTGTCTCCACCAGAGTACTGACCCATAAGTAACTGTCGGTCGTATCACTGATGTGTACAACCAACATATCACCTTTGGTTTCAATCCCCAGGTTTTACCTACAACTCGTCTGCAGTTCCAGAAGAGTCGCTTAGCCCTATTGGTTATATTGGTAATATGAGTATTCCAATTGAGTTTCGAATCCAGGGTTACCCCTAGATACTTAACCTCATTGGTTCTTTCCAGTACCTCTCCAAATAATTTCAGCTCACTCAGTCCAGTAAGCTTCCTCTTATTTGTAAAGGCTACCAGTTTAGTTTTAGAAGGGTTCACGGAGAGGTTCTCTTTCAGACACCAGTTCTCTATGTAGTGAAGGGCATATCGCATCTGATACGCAACAGTGCTGGGAAATTTTCCCCTAGTTACTATCACGATATCATCTGCGAAACCCTGGACCCAAATTCCTTGGACGCTTAGCCCATGAATCAGATCATCGACAACTATGTTCCATAATGACGGTGACAATACACCGCCTTGAGGGCATCCCTTAGTTGCCCTCAGGTTTATGGTATCTTCATGCGTATCTGTGGATATTATTCTGCTCTGAAGCATCTGAATAATCCACTTGCATGTTGTGTTGTTGATTTTCTTCCTCACCAGTGCGCTTTGTATAGACTCGATTGAGGTATTATCAAATGCACCTTCTATATCTAAAAATGCAGCAAGGGCGACTTCTTTCTGATGCAGACTCCTTTCGAGTTCCGACACTAGATTGTCCGACACTTGCGAGCAAGGTATACCAAGTCTACCAGAAAGTGGAAGATTACGTGCATTTACTGCATAGAGGTCAGAGAGAATGGTGAGAAGACCAAAAACTAGGTTGGAATCTAGCAACCAAATACAGTAGGTATCATCCTACACCTTCGACGTCCTAGTCCACTGAAATGTTACATTTAGGGTTGCATTTCTTAGAGGAGTCAATTTTATTTTTTTTAATGTGTAGGGGGGTTCAGTATAAGCTTAATTTCAAGTTTTTGGGGCCGCCGCTTTTGTCCCCCGGTCGCCATCTTGGAAAAATGGTGCAAAGTGCTTTTGCGCTGTATCTCCTAACCTAGCAACCATAAAGAAAATTTAATTACACATAAAATGTCGAAAATAAATTTTCTACAACTTTATATTTATTACTTTGTATCGTCAAGTGACCAACAAAAAAGTTATAAACAAAAATAAGAGAAAATATTGTAAGAAGTTTCCTTTTGGAGGTTATAACTTTTTTTACGTTCATTTTACAATAAAATAACATCATAGCGATTTTATAGAGGATTTTAAACAAACAATTTCCACTATAAAGATGTTTAATTTTATTTATTTATCTAGGTTTTACAGCGCTCCAAACTTGACCAGATTCTCGAATTCTCATAGGAATACAATAAAAACAAAACCTAAGGCTTACTTTTCTATCTATGTATTTATTTATTATGATTTTAACATTCCTATGCTATTACTATCTGTGTTAGAAGCTAGACCAAAGAAAATGAGAAAAACCATCATCCCAACGTTAGACTTAAGTCAGCTTAAAAGTGAACACCGACGACAAACAGTGCGCGAAGAAATCAACACCGACCTCAGTGTAGCAGAAAACCAAATCCGCAGAACAGACAACATAGATGAAAAACTGAAGTATATAAACACTATAATAAGAACTACGGGAAAGAAACACCTAACCAAATCTCCAAAGAAACATAAGGTGTGGATGACACCAGACATACTAGAACTAATGGATGAAAGACGCAAATTGAAGAATAATTCAGAAAAATACAGAGAGGTTGATAAGAACATAAAGCAAATAATAAAGAAGGCCAAAGAATCATGGATTAAAGAACAATGTGTAGAAATGGAAGACTATGAAAGAAAGTATGACACATTCAATATACATAAAAAAGTAAAAGAACTTACAGGAACCCAAAGAAGACATCAAATAAGTTTGCTTAAGGACAAAGACGGAAATATTATTGTAGACTTAACAGAAAAAAATAATAGATGGAGTGAATACATAAGAGAATTGTTTGAGGACAACAGAAATAACATTGACAAGGTAAATGGTGAAACGGGACCTGAAATCCTAAAATGTGAAGTAGAAATGGCACTTAGAAATTCCAAAACTGGAAAGGCAAATGGACCCGATGAGGTTTCTACTGAATTACTAAAGCTCTTGAATGATGAATCAATAGGTATAATATTGCACTTATTTAACACAGTATACAATACTGGTATTATACCTCAAGAGTGGCTGCTGTCTACATTCGTTACACTGCCAAAGAAATCCAATGCAAAAGAATGTTTAGAACATCGAACAATATCTTTAATGAGCCATCTACTAAAGATGTTTCTAAAAATCATCCACAACCGAGTTTATCAAAAGTTGGAGTCAGATATTAGTAATACATAGATGGGGTTCAGAAAAGGACTAGGTACTCGAGAAGCTCTCTTCGGTTTGAATTTTCTTACACAAAGATGCCTAGACGTTAATCAAGAAGTACATGCATGTTTTATCGATTTTGAAAAAGCGTTTGACAGAGTACGCCACGATAGGCTAAGAGACATTCTTGAAAGAAAAGGCATAGATAATAAAGATCTGCGAATAATTCTCAACTTATATTGGAATCAGAAAGCTAACATCAAAATAGAAAACGAGATATCAAAAGCAATAGAAAAACGTAGAGGAGTAAGACAGGGATGCATTTTGTCACCACTGCTATTTAATGTATATAGTGAAAGCATCTGTCAGGAAGCCCTTTTGCAAGCAAATGAAGGAATCGTAATTAATGGAGAGGTTGTAAATAATATTCGATACGCAGACGACATTGTACTAGTTGCAAGAACAGTAGAAGAATTACAACGATTACCTACAAACATAAATATTGCTTGCAACAAATATGGCATAAACATTAATATAAAAAAACCAAGTATATGGTCTTCAGTAAAATCATGACACAACCAGCTCATATTAGTATAAACGGCATTCAAATTGAAAAAGTATCAAGTTATAAATACTTGGGAACTTTAATAAAAGAAACTGGAGACCAAAACAATGAAATAAAAATACGTATCGAAATTGCCAGGGCCACCTTCATAAAGATGAGAAAATTCTTCTGCAACAGAGATATAAGCATCCCTCTACGATTAAGAATGCTAAGTGGCTACGTATTTAACACGCTATTATACGGTGTAGAGGCCTGGACTCTCAAACAGAACAACATAAAAAATATTGAAAGTTTCGAGATGTGGTGCTACCGTCGAATGCTGAAGATAAGTTGGGTTGAAAGAATCACAAATCTTGAAGTAATCCGAAGGATAGGAAGAGACCCAGAAATTTCATTAACGATAAAACGAAGAAAACTCGAGTATTTGGGTCACCTGATGAGAGGTCATAAATACGCATTACTTCAAAATATAATGCAAGGAAAAATAGAAGGAAAACGGAATCCAGGCCGTAGAAGAATGTCGTGGATGCGGAATTTGAGAGAGTGGTTTGGCTGCACCACTAATGAACTTTTTAGGTCAGCTGTAAACAAAGTCAGGGTAGCCTTGATGATTTCCAATCTCCGATAGAAGTGGCACAAGAAGAAGAAGAATGCTATTACTAAGCTATTCTTGACCCTTTTCCCGGCTACCTATGAGGTAGAGTCTGGAGGCGCGTTTTTTGTGTGATATCCCCAACAGGCCTAATCCACGGACAATCCGTTGGACAATTTCTAGGGAAAATAAGATTATTTATTATTATATGTTGAAAAAGATCTATTATAGTTATTAGTTTTTCATTTTTTTCGATGATCCCGGCTGCGAGTCAAGATCTGAATCAGTATCCGAGGTGAATTTTTGTGGTATAATGAGAGTTAGAGTTGGCGTCATTGTCGGTAATTCACCTACCAATTCATTTTCTTCAATAAATAATGTTGATATGTCCACGATGTTGCTGCAACATGCACTACCAGTTTCCATTGCATCTGCTAAAAATGAATTTCATAAGCTCGGGTACTGGGGTACTGGAGGCTTGAAAGTTTGGATTGGTATCCAAAATTTTCCATGCTTTTTCCAGCCCCAATTTTCTGGATCACAATGGTTACCGAGCCATGACTGAATCTGGTGATACACTCGGAGTCTGTGGAAACGGGCTGCATCTTGTGTTAAAGGAAGTGAGAAGAGATTAAATGCACTTTTTTGTCACTGTTTGAGCGAAATCGTTCGTATCTCTGGCTTTCCAGAGAATCGTCTTTATTTCCGCTATATAAAGAGACGAAAAACGTTCGCCGACACCAGTGAGTAAAGGTTACTTTCCCACTGACAAATAATTTTCTTTAAAGGTTTCTTACAAATAAAATAACCACCACTCATGATGCGCTCTTACAAAAAACACAATATGCTTATCTAATCACAAAAATATAAACTTTACCCACAAGACTCTCAATAGTGTTATCTATAAAACTCAAAATACTTTTCAGAATTTTTAATACCACTGCACGTGGCCAAATAAGTAGCACAACTCTAAGAAGTTAAGTAGAGGGGACCGCCTGGTATGCCACCTAGGATAAATTATAATAATAAAACTAATAGCAGGCAGATATTCAGTCCAGTACGGAAGAAATATGACGTAACTGAAAATTTTGTCAATTCCTGTTTATTGCGCAGTTAACTTCTAAAATACTATGTAAAGATGATTCAAAAAGACCGAAATGTAAAAATGTGCTGAGCCACTAGAGAGTAGTTGCGTCGTTACTGAAATACGCGCTACGTTAGACCTTGTTTTAGATGCATAATGACGCAACTGTAGATAGGGTTGAAAATGGGGCGATTAAATTAAGAAAATGAAAGTCGAACCAATATCGATGAAAATAAAAGCCATCGTTGTCAAAAACAAACGCCATGCCGATGCTTCTGGACGATTATCCTTCATTTAATCCCTATTTTAAATATTTAAAAATCGTTTTTTGGTCTTTTGAAGAATTTTGCATTTTGCGGTTGCGTCATTTTTCTTCTGGACCAGCGAATTTGTCCTCAAACAACTTCTTGATTTTGCCTTTTCTATATGCTTAGGGTTCTAAGTTTTGTAGTGTGGAGAAAGGTCAAAAATAGATTAATAATAGCATAGCAATGTTAAAATCATAATAAATTGTATGAATAAAAAATATGAGGATAGAAAAGTAAGCCTAACGTTTTGTTTTTATTGTATCCCTATGAGCATGCGAGAATCTGGTCAAGTTTGGAGCGCTGTAAAACCTAGATAAATAAATAGAATTAAACACCTTAGTGGATATTGTTCGTTGAAAAACCCTCTACAAAATTGCTAAAATGTTATTTTATTGTAAAATGAACTGAAAAAAGTTATAACCCCCAAAAGGAAACTTGTTAAACAATTTTTACTTATTTCTGATTATATCATTTTTGTTGATCACTTGACGATAAAAAGTAATAGAAACAAAATTGTAGAATATTTAATTTGCTACAGTTTATCTTTTATTCGATTTTCCATAGAGTTGGTAGTTTACGAGATATAGCGCGAAACCCCTTTGCACCCCAACTTAAGCTTCTACTAATCGCCACTACACACTAAAAAAATAAAATTGACTCCTCTAACAAATGCAAGATACGGCCTAAAAAATGTAACATTTCAATGGTCCTTACTACCTGCAATTTCGAAGCTATACGAGAAGCTATTGCTGAAACCTCTCATATATGCTAAGTATCTAATTCCAGTTCTTAAGCATATTATTGGTGTTTACTTAAAAATAAAAAAAAACTGATTGCTATTATCTCATTGAGAAGGCAGAAAACTTAGTTGATAATTGTCTTTATAGTTTTTAAATTGACATTACATACAGTAGGAAAAATGAAAGAATACCCATAAACGAACATATAAAACACGCTGTATTTTCCTGTCACCGTGTCACACAAAAAATTGGCCAGCGCAAGTACATGTAATAATTATTGTTACATGTACTTGCACTGGACAATTTTCTTTGTGACACGGTGACAGAAAAATACAGCGTGTTTTATATGTTCATTCATGGGTATTCTTTCATTTTTCCACCAATACTTATATTTTGCATAAGAAAATATCGATATATTTTCTCAATCAACATATTTTTGTGACGGAACAAAAAAATTGTTACCAGCTTATTTAAAATTTGTAATAATAATTATTACAAGCTAATTTTGAAACTTTAATACATATATATATATATATATATATATATATATATATATATATATATATATATATATATATATATATATATATATATATAAATTTGTTTTCATGCTGATCACCTTCTGCATTGCTCCTTTCTAGCAACGTTAGCAACAGTAGCTTCTGGTATGTAGGGCACAAATGAGTTCTAACCGCAGCAAAATCATACTAATGAAGCCATAAACAGATTGAACTCCAAAGTTTACCGACAGACGAATACTATCTATCGCTTGCGTACTAATTACTCTAGGACAACGTCGAACTAATAATTATGGGCTCTTTGTAGAATTTGATTATTTGATTCTCTATAATTCCACTATCCCGCCGCAACAGCTAATAAGCTACTAGTCGTTGTGTTAATTTGATAAATCGTCTCTAATGTTTGGTAAGAGACAGGGCCGGATTAGTGCCAGAGAAAAACCTGAGGAATGCGATGAATTAAATATAAAAGAAGAGAGGTAGGGATGCATCAAAACTTCAGGGAACCTTGGACGCGAGCTAAAAAAATGAGTTATAAAAATAATAACTATTTTAATTTCGTGCCTAATTTAGCATAAAGTATTAAAAACAATTGTTAGAAGAAAAACAGTAAGTAGATAGTCCAATTATTTTTCTAATGCAAAAACTAGTTTAACTATATCTATAATGCAGACAATTAAATGTTTTCAGTACTGTCGGATTTCATAGTTTTGGTCGAATATTTACTTCGCCAAATGAGTAGGTACTTCAGTTTCATGAACTTCTTAAGACAAATACAAATACGGCTTATTAGACTTTCATTTGAATCAAACTCTATATTCAAATTATTATTCTCAAAAGTAAGTATGAACGTGTCAACCATGAATGGCCACATAACAACATTTCAGAACATATAAACCAACAACATGTAAAGACTACAACAAATGCTCAAAAAGCTAATAGAGCAAATAAGAAGAATGTTAAACCTTTTAACCTCTGTCATTAGCAAGTTGTCTTAATGACTGGGAAATATAATTACACAAATAGCATTATGGAATGTCAACATACTACAATAACCTACCCATAATTTAAAAATAGTTTATTATACAACAAGTGAGAAAAAAGACATATCTCTCACGAGCGCAGCAGTTTGTTGGCACGCGCCGAGGCACGAAGCGAGTGCCTCAAATCAAGCGAAGGAGAACAATTGAAGACACAAGTGCATGAAGGGTCTATGTGACATTTGCAAGTTATTGAAAAAAAAATGAAGTTAAAGTTTTTATACTAGAACTTTTTTACTATAAGATCTAAACAGACTAAATTTATAGGATAGGTAGTCCTAAAATTAATATATTTATTAACACTAGAAAAAAAAACTTAAAAAAAATATTTATTATATATTTTCTATATAATATAAAAAGTGTACATAGATCCTTTATGCAGTAAAATTTTAAAATTTACTGTGTACATAGATCCTTTACACTCTAGTAACTTAGAAAATATTAATTTTAAAACGTGTTTGACTTGTTTGAAAGATTTCTAGGTTTGAAAAACTTACTTTTAACACAAAAAACTTATTTTGAAAAAATTGACACATAGATCCTTCATGCAATTGTGTCTTCAATTATGTCATTTTCTCATTTGTTGTACACTGTACTTTGTCTATAGATGCGGTTTTGTCAAACATCAAAATTAAATAATTTAGGTGCTTTTAGGTAGATATATTATATGGATAAATTTAAGTAAAATACATATACATGTAAGTATTTAATACGCTTTAAAAAATAGATATAATGTTAGTTTCAGAGACTCACTTCACAGAAAGAACCTATTTACACATTAATCAATATAAAATATATACCACAAAACATACTGATTATAAAGCTCATGCAAGCACAGCTATTGTCCTTTTCATGATCATTTTTCAGTGCGTAACAAATGATAGGAAAAAGTGTAAGTCCGTGATAATACACATTTATGACATTTATTCTAACATGACATTTTAGTTAAATCTGACAGTTATCACATTTTATTTTCAATTTGGAGTATGAACAAATCAAATGTGTTTCTTGCATTTATAAAATGGTATTTTCTTTGATTAGTATAGTCTTATAAATTATACAGATTATATTTGTAATATTATTATCTAATTAAAAATAAATTATTTTTTTATTATGGCGCCATCTATCGACAACTAAAATAACTAGAATAATTGTTATAAATGTCACCGACGTGCGTTTTTTTCTGTCACATACAATTTAATGCGTTAGAAAGAAATCGAAAAACTGTGACGCACTGAAAGATGATCATGAGAAAAATAATATAATAGGTGCGTTCGCGGGAGCCTGTCGAGGACTAGTCGGCGACAAATTAGCAGCAAAACGCATGCGCACTTTAAAATGATATAATTAATATCGTTAATAGATAAATATACAGGGTATATTTTAATATTATAATTTAATAATTAGTTATTAATATTAATTAAAAGTAAATATACTTTTTTATGTATCTATTAACGATATTATTTATATTAAATGAGGTTAGAAATTGTCGGCGACAATTTGTCAACTGTACCCGCGAACGCACCTAATAATTGGCACATAATACAAGCATAACTAGAGAAGACGCAGACGGATAGAGTCCACTAAAGTATAACAATAAAAAAGAGCCTTTCGCAGAGTTATTTAAACGTTAGGAAACAATCAAAATGAATAACCATTTTCAATTCGTTGCAAAACGAAAATACAGCCGCATCATATTCTAGTCCGATAAGAGAGTGCAGCAAGCACCTCTACCGGTTTCGAAACTTTTGTTTCTACCGGTTGGATCAGAGAGAGCAGCATATTATGTGCCTCCTGATGAGAGACTAATAAATTTCGAAACCGGTAGAGGTGCTTGCTGCACTCTCTGATCGGACTAGAATATGATGCGGCTGTATTTTTGTTTTGCAACGAAATTGAAAATGGTTATTCATTTTGATTTACATGTTTACTCTGATTGGAGTACGAAGGGGACCATTCTCGTTGGAACTTTACCGCGCTGAGCAGATGGGACTTGAATTATAAATTGTAAAATTCCCTCATCTTCCTTAGTCTCAGCATCCGTATGACTTGCAAATTATAGAAGCTTCGGAGGTGTAACCAGAGAAGGTTCCCATTGTTTTCAGTCTGGTGGGATGTAGAGTAACATTATGTTGTTTTATATGCCATTAGAGTGAAAACTTAGTCGTTAGGAAAGAAATTTGTGACAGGGGAGAATACAAAATACAAAGTTAAGCACTGCAGATGGGGATGGTGTTTAATATTTTGTAAAGAAAGAGAGGACTAGCACAGGTGGTAGATGCCTTAAAGCAACCAACGAACCAATTTTTCGGCCAAAAGGTATAGGTACTGAACCTCACCTTTTAGACTTTTTAGAAAGAGAATTGATAATAAATTAAGGTACTCGGGGGAGTGTCGATAAAAGTGAAAACTTCTGGCGAACAAAGCGCCTTCGGGTACACACTGTATCCCTCCTCCAACCTTTATAACTTCGGTCGAACTTATACGCAATTCAACTTATAGTATATAAATTACCAATATCTCGCTGTAGCGACAATGGTCGCAAGATCAGTGCTTTTCCCCATTCAAAAAGAAGTGCTGTAACTATATTATATACGCGTGGCTTACTCTTATGCTATTTATATATATGTTACAGTTCAAGTTGATTCTCAGTTAGAGTTGACTCCAACTAGTTGGAGTCAACTCCAACTGAAACGAGCAGTAAAAGTTGATTTTAAAAATTTAAATCAACTTTTACTAGTTGGAGTTGACTCTTCCTGGATCGATTCAGTAAATGTTGATTATACGAGAATCTCAAGTGCATTTTTGATGAGTGTGCGTTTCTTTGTTTTGACCGTTTCAACTACTTATTAGTATGGTCTGTAAGGTCGCCCCCGTTAGGTAAATTATTCTGATTCGATTTTTTGCACAAACTTACTCAAAGAAATACATCCTTATAACAAATACACAGGGTGTCAGGCGGTACCGCGGTCGAAAAATTGTTTAACCAATTTTTGTTAACCAAATTCACAAAAATAATTTTTATCGACTCTATCTCATATTATGTAAAGTAAATGTTTTATTGTGTGAAAATTGTAAATATAGATAGCAGTACATGAAGAGTTTAAAGTGTGTCTGAAGTAACAATGTATTTTAAATGGGTTTTACTTTTTCGCACTGTCTTTTAGCACACTTTCATAAAATTAAACATCCTTAACTTTCGCCTTTGGGAGGAAATCAGACACGCCCTTGCAACGGCAACTGAAATGCTCACAAAACAGCGACCACGGAAGCAAAGATGGATGACAGAGGAAATATTGGATTTAATGGATGAAAGAAGAAAATACAAACAGCACAAAGCAATGTACAAAGCATTAAATAGAACCATTAAACAAAAAATAAAAATTGCAAAACAAAAATGGGGGACAGAACAATGTGAAGAAATCGAAAACTTATATAAAAACATGATGACTTCCATCTGAATAAAAACTCAAGGAATTCACAGGCACGACATACTCACAAGGACCAAATAATCTAATCAACGCAGAAGGCAAACTGATTTCAAGCCCTGAAGAACAAATAAACATGTGGGAAGACTATATAAAGGAACTCTTCTATGACATCAGAGAACCTCCTACATTAAATAACGAAAACGACGAAGGTCTTCCAATACTGAAGTCCGAACTGGAATATGCTCTACGTCAACTAAAAAACAAATCTGTAGGAAAAGATGAAATACCAGCTGAGCTATTGAAGTTAATCAACGAGGAAAACTTAAACCTTCTTCTTGGACTATTTAATAATGTTTACAATACAGGGACTATCCCTAAAATATGGCTTGGATCGGTCTTCATACCACTGCCTAAAAAGAAGAACGTCAAATTATGCCAGGACTTCCGCCTTATAAGTATATTAAATAACATTTTGAAGCTTTTCTTGCGTATCATACAGAACAGAATATATTATAAAAAATGTGATGAGGTCACCGGTCAAGAACAATTTGGCTTCAGGGAAGGTATGGGGACACGAGAAGCAATATTCTGTCTTCAAACTCTGGCACAAAGATACAAAGATCAGCAAGCAGACCTTTTTATCTGTTTCATAGATTTTAAGAAAGCGTTCGATAGGGTGAAGCACAAGGCCTAGATAGAAAGATTGAACGACATCGGAGTCGACAAAAGAGATTCTCAAATTATAGAGGCTATTTATTGGAATCAGACAGCAATCATAAAGACCAATGGTAATACGTCAAAGCCAATTGAAATACAACGAGGTGTTAGACAGGGTTGTGTGCTATCACCCATACTTTTAACGTCTACTCTGAGGTAATATTTGCCAACTCTTTATCGCACCCTTCAGAAGGAATCAGGATAAACGGTCCGAGAGTAAATAACATCCGCTATGCAGATGACACAGTATTAATGACTGATTCGGACCATAGTCTGCAGATACTGTTGGATAGGATTACTGAGAGTTGTGAAAAAATGGGGATGAAGATCAATACTGCGAAAACCAAAGTTATAAGAATATCAAGGAACAAAAATTTACCTCTTCCAATAAATATGTGAAACACCAACAGCTTGAATACATAAGCCAGTACAAATACCTTGGTTGCTGGTTCAACAATCAACTTCATTATAAACAAGAAGTCAAGAGCGAGAATAGAGGTAGCCCGATAGGGGTTTATTAAAAT
The DNA here is from genome assembly GCF_917563875.1 of Diabrotica virgifera virgifera. Taxonomy (NCBI): domain Eukaryota; kingdom Metazoa; phylum Arthropoda; class Insecta; order Coleoptera; family Chrysomelidae; genus Diabrotica; species Diabrotica virgifera. The sequence continues at coordinate 286,648,852 of NC_065443.1, read as the reverse complement.
GAAAAGATTATTTTGTAACAGTAGCATTAATATCAGCCTTAGATGTCGTTTTCTGCATTGCTATGTGTGGTCAATACTTTTGTATGGAACGGAGGCCTGGACACAACACAACACTGATGAACAAGTTGGACGCCTTTGAACTCTGGCTTTATAGAAGAGACTTGAAAATACCTTGGACAACCCACATCACCAACGAATATGTTCTGAGGAGAATAGGTACAGATAGGGAACTGCTAAAAATCATTAAAGTCAGAAAAGTTAGCTACCTGGGACACATAATGAGAAACGAAAAGTACCGCCTCACGCAACTGATCATCCAGGGTAAGATTGAAGGAAAACGGGGTCCCGGTAGGCGCCAGATTTCATGGATTAGAAATATCAGAGACTGGACCGGTCTTGATTCAACATCTTTGTTTAGAGCCGCATTGGACAGAGACAGATTTGCCAGTGTAGTCGCTAACCTCCACTAAAGGAGAAAGCATCACAAGAAGAAGAACTTTCGCCTTGTCATGGTAATGACATGTGAGCAATAAATTCCAAAAAAAGTTTTGACACTTTTTTGGTTTGACAGAAGTTTGAATTTTTAAACGTCAAAATGGTGCAATGATGCATCTCACTCGCACTCACATTTATAGCTACGTCAATACGCTGCTACCGCTCATTGTTAATAATTAAAAATATGTAACCGCTTAGTAATAAAATAATAACAAAAATTTCTGCAGTATCTTGTAGGGGAGTCGTTAAAATTTTATTTGGTAACTTTCGGACTTTCATAATAATAATTTTTAACTGAGTTATTAATGGTCATTTTCGTATTTTGCAAATTTTAAATCGCGTATAACTCGAGAACAATAAATTTTACAGAAAAATCACAAGAGATATCTTTTGCTCCGAATTACCCAAATGTAAAGAAAGTTGTCGTAAATGATTTTTTTTGTGAGTTTGTTTAAAAAAATTGTTTAAACAATTTTTCGACCACAGTACCATCTGACACCCTGTGGATTCGTTATAATGACCTCTTTTTGAGTAAGTTTGTGCAAAAACATCGAATCGGAGAAATTTACCTAACGGGGGCGATGATACAGACTAGACTAATTTGAACATATTCAGTAACATTTAATTTCTAGAATCGGCTGTTTGTGTGAATCAGAATCAACTTTTACTAAATGGCATTAGGAAGAGTATACTTTTCCTAGTTGGAGTCTACTTTTACTAGTAAATGTTGAATATAAATCTTCATTTTATATTTATAATCAACTTTTACTAAAACCAGCCGTTAGAGTTGACTCCAACTAGTTGGAGTCAACTCCAACTGGATAATCAACTTGAACTGTAACATATACAATAATACAAAATTTATTTCGAATAAACGATAACGGTCGCGAAATTAATTATTTTTCTCCATCCAAAAATACGTGCTATACCTATACGAGTTGCTGGCCTTCTATAATATTTATATATAAATACACATAATATAATATACGTACAAAATTTATTTCGCCGAAGCGATGACGGTCGCGAATTCAATGCTTTTCCCCATCCAAAAAGTGCACAACGTCCCTAAAGTAGTTTTCACTTCAAAATTTGTTTCGCCAAAGCAATGACTGTTGCGATGACGGTCGCTAATTTAATACTTTTTTCCCATCCAAAAAGTGCACAGCGTCCCTAAAGAAGTTTTCACATCAAAAATTTATTTCGCCGAACTGAAGACGGTCGCTAATTTAATACTTTTTCACCATCCAAAAAGTGCACAACGTCCCTAAAGAAGTTTTCACTTCAAAAGTTTATTTCGCCGAAGCAATGACGGTCGCGATGACAGTCGCTAATTGAATACTTTTTCCCCATCCAAAAAGTGCACAACGTCCCTAAAGAAGTTTTCACTTCAAAAAATTATTTCGCCGAAGCAATGGCGGTTTTCAGAAACATTAGAAACATTAGAAAATCTGACCTATAAATGACTACCGGAGACCTTGACGTATAACTTCACGAATAAGTGGATCACTTAAGGCATAAATTTCACAAACCTCAAAGAAAAAATGGATATAAAAATCAATACATGACTGAAGAGACTCTTAACCTTGTAAACAACAGACAAAAACTCAGACACATCAGATTCTTACAAAGAAGAAAATATAGAGGAGGAGAATATTTATTACAAATTTTTCAACCCAAAAATCATAAACATACAGGAAACAAATAATTCTCTTATAAATTCTACCCACTTTAATGTACACTACCTTCTATATATAACAAACCAAACAACCCTTTTCACATGTTGTGAATTGGTAACGAAATCAAAATATCAAAGATCTTTTATCGTTTCTCTAGATCTAGATGGATGTTTTTACACCATCATTTTAAAATATTTGCACTTCACATTGTTTTGCGACTAGCATTTTAGTTTTAATTACTATTTTGCTATAATTTCTGTGTTGGATATCAGTTTTACTTATTTTTTTCCAAAAAAGCTTGCCAACCCAACTTTATATTGACATGTCAAGCCAAAACGTCAGTTAACATCGCTACAGACTCGTAGAAATAACTGATCCCATGGATTTACCAACTAAATTAAGCTTTTTTTCAATGGTTGCATATTATGCGGTTAAATAAATAATTTATTACAATAATTATTGTAATAAACCTGTGAATTCATAGAAAACTGTAAAATAAAACTCGACGAATAAGGCCTTAACGAATTATGATTTATTATCAATTGAAAATAAAAACAGCTGAGTCTTGAATTATCGTCATTTTACAACTGAATGAAACAATCTATTTTTGTTCCTAATTACGAAATCACGCGACAAGCGATTCAGAAATGATTCATATTTTAACAGCCAACGAGACCGTCCTCATCCAGTTGCAACGTCCAATCGATCAGGACTCCTGACCTGGTAACGAAAAACTCTTGTGCAATTGAGAGATCGAGTTTGTATCATGGGTACACACATATTATTAGGTCTAATAACTGCTGCAACAGCAAAATAGTTTCTTGACACATTGGGCTTAGAAGGAATTTTGATGTATTATCAAATCTAGGCTTGGTGATTGATTCTCATTAAGCAACAATGTGGAATGAAGGATATAGAACTTTATGAAAAGAAGCTCATCCGTGATCAACATAAAGCTGAAGATTTTAAAAGGGAGTTTCCTTTGACTATCTCTTAAATATATGTTCAAATATTTTATGAAGTGTTCTAGAGCTAAATACTTATAAATAATCTAGCTAGAGTTAGAGACATATATTGTGTCTCCTTGTCTAAAATATTTGTACATAGCAGTGTCGTATAAATTTTCCCTTGAAAAACGGTGCAGTCTCTGCACAAGACAAATCTTTTTGATAACTCTTGGGTTTTTGGTGTATCTTTCTGCCCCACACCCTGTCTAGTCTAGTGATCCGGTGGCCCTAACCTTGCCTCTCCTTGCTTATCGAATGTAAGGGAGACAGGCCTAATAGAGCCTCTATACCGGCTGTTAGAATAGGACCCTTAGTACCAGTTATCTCCATACACACAAGTTTTTGTACCTTATTGAGCTTGTCCCTTGCAGCTCTCTGAAGTGTAGTAGTCCACCACATAGTCGCGTCATAGGTAATTGAATGTTTGATTAATATAGATTACTATAGTAAAGAGTACTACTATAGTAGTATATAGTATTACAATAGTATTGAAAATTCTATAGTATGCAAAATTCAAGATATTGTAAGATGGGGAAGGCAGCGCAAGAAGATATGGTACAACCATGTAAGACGAATGGGTGAGAATAGACTCCCAAAGATTGCCCTAGAAAACAACCCGCCCGGTTCAAGACCCCCGGAAGACCACCTAAAAGATGGAGGGATAGTTGGCAATCTACCTCCCAGGAAATTAACCAGAGGCAGCTTCAGAATTAAACAGATCGAAAGATCTCCAAGAAGTAAAAGAAAAAGAAGGAGATTACTATAGTGTACACCAAGTTTACATTCCGGTTTTATCCCCATTTATTTCCATACGAACGTTTGATCCGCATACGAGTTGGTAGGTACTGTACTGCTTGCTATTTTTGATAATTGCCGGTTCCAGGTAGGTTTTGAGCTCAAGTATAACTCCGTGGTATTGTTTTTGTTTTCAATTGTATTCTCCACTTTTTATATGAGTCTGTGGAGTGCTGTCTCGGTTGAATTCCCTTCATCGTAGGCATGTTCTTCTTGATGTTTACCTTGGTGAAATATCGGCATCTACCGATATTTCATCTCTGATATACCTACCTGTCGAAAAGTTTCTCTGTCTTCTTTAAAAATGAAACTGAACTTATTGGTCTTAGAGACTTTGCCTTTTCCCGTCTTCTTGTCCCTGATTTATGAATTAATGTTACTCTAATTTCTCTCCATGCTTTAGGTATGTACCCGATAACTACAACTCCTCTGAGTATACATTTTAAACTTTTATTCTTGCAGTACCGTCTCCAGGTACCGGTGGTTGGCTACCATCACAGCAATCCTAACTTTGTTGGCTGTAGCTCTGAACAATTGTATTGAACTGCACCCATATCACTCCCTTAAGTTTCGCAACCAGCGAATTCTCCTATGCCCCACATTTCTCGTTCCCGAGATTTTTCCTTGGATTATAAGCCATTGCAGGGAGTACCTTTCCCCTCTAATTATGATGCCTAGATATTCCAGTTTTCTCGTTTGTATGGTTTTTATGACTTCGCATTCCTTCCCCACCTTCAGGAAATCATCTTGATTTGTTCCCGTTTCTTTCCATGGTATTTTTCATATTCTCCTGTAGCACCACATCTCGAATGCCTCAATGTTTTGTAATGTTTATCATTTTTAGCGTCGAAACTTCCATGCCGTGCAGCAGAACGGAGAAAACAGCACATTCACGAGAATGTTAAATTTGGGACACAAAGCTATAAAATAAGAGTGGACTCATAATGCCCTAATATATTTTATTAATGCATCAGTTTTAAACATATGAAAATAAAAGAATGAATTGATACACCACCGGTTAAATTGTTTCTACAAAAAATATGATTTATTATCAATCGGAAATACAAACCGCTGACTCTTAAATTATCGTCATTTTATAACTGAATGAAACGATCTATTTTTGTTCCTAATTACGAAATCACGCGAAAAGCGATTCAGAAATGATTCATATTTTAGCAGCCAACGAGACCGTCCTCATCCAGTCGCAACGTCCAATCGATCAGGACTCCTGACCCGGCAACGAAAAACTCTTGTGCAATTTTGCGCTAGAGTCAGCATCCACAGAAGCAGATCATTTGTTGAATACCAAACACCGGCTGGGGTGAGTTCATTTATTGCGCCAAAAGTGGATTTATTAACCGTTACAGACGAGGCATTAGTCGGTGGGAGCGTACATTTTCCTGATAAATATTTCCCTTTATTGCCCCCTTCGGCCGTCCTTATATAAATCTGAGTTTGCTGGTTCCTTTGTGTCTGTAATGGCTAAACACCATTAAGGGAATATATTTCTTAGAGCGCAGAAAGGAAAACAAGAGTGAATGCCGTTGCAAATTGAGAATGTATATCAATAATTTAAATCGCGAAAGTGAGAACAGATGATGTATTCTTATATAAAAGGCAAGAGGCGAGCACATGTTTTGCTCGTAACTAACAGACCAAATTTTACGTACGTATTATGAATTTTTCATCGACATCTATGAATATTTAGATAGTCCTAATCAAATGAATCTACCACCCAAATGGGCAACTCCGAAGTAAAAGGTCTAATAAAAAACCTCAATAAAAAGAAGTCGCCTGGACATGATCTGATAACGGCCAACATATTAAATAACCTACCTAGAAAAGGAATAGCAAGTTTAACACACATCATTAACTCGATACTAAGAACAGGCTACTTTCCTGCACAATGGAAGTTAACAGAAATCATAACGATTCCAAAACCAGGAACACCTCCACATGAGATTACATCCTACCGACCCATTAGCTTATTACCAATTATGTCCAAAGTTGCAGAGAAAATCATTGCTAGTAGACTAATTATTGATATACAGACAAACACCACAGAAAACCAAATCATCAGTTTCGCCAAAACCACGGCACAACTGAACAAGTCGATAGGGTGGTAGAAAAGATACAATCAGCCTTCCAGGAAAAGAGCTATTGCAATGCCATTTTCCTGGATGTAAGTCAAGCATTTGACAAGGTCTGGCATCCAGGATTGTTATTCAAACTGATGAAAGAAATCTCTCAGCCGCTATATACAATACTAAAATCACATCTCGAAGAAAGGCTATTTTACACAAGATACGAAGAAAGTGTGTCTGAAATTCATAACATAAATGCTGGCGTCCCGCAAGGCAGCGTCTTGGGACCAATTCTCTACACAATCTTTACAGCTGATTTTCCAACTGGAAAAGAATATACAATCGCAACATTCGCAGATGACACTGTAATTCTGGTAAAAACCCAGATCCCATACAGGCAGCTGAAATATTGCAACAAAACATACATCTAGTTGAAATATGGGCTAAGAAATGGAAGATAAAGATCAATGAAGCAAAATCAGTTAACGTGGTATTCACTAAATGCCACAAAGACACACCGAACATCCTAATGCATAACAAGAGTATGCCTAAAAATGATACTGTAAAATATCTCGGATTACACCTTGACAAGGGGCTAACATGGAGAACACACATCTGGACGAAGAGGAAGCAATTAGGAATAAAATACAAAAAACACTACTGGTTACTCTGCCGAAAATCCACTTTATCTCTATCTAACAAAATATTAGTGTATAAAGCAATCATCCGGCCCATCTGGACATACGGGATTGAAGTGTGGGGAACTGCAGCAGACAGTAACCCAGCAATACTGGAGCGGTTTCAATCCAAGGTTCTTCGTGCTCTCACAAATGCACCATGGTTCATTCCAAATGCAGACATTTACAGGGACTTGAAGATTGAGACAGTGAAGCAGATGATTATCAAATGCAGTGATAAATATTTCAAACGACTGGAAAAGCACCCCAACGAATTAGCAGTGAATTTATTGGACAACTCTACACAAATAAGTAGACTGAAAATAAGAACTCCTCTTGACTTGCCATTTAGAACATAAGTGTTTTAAAGTGTTTTAAGGTTAAGTGTAGTTATTAGTAACAAACCTACTAGGAGTTGATAGTCATTGGACTAAAACTCCTCTCACATTTGTTCGTTCAACAAAAATGCTTAGTGTTACTTTTTTTTGTGATGTAACAGATTGTATTTATAAACAAATAAAAAACATGAATTTTTCATAAATTATAGCGTATCTAAGGCCGAGTTTTGGATATCTTATTATACTATATGCTGCTAATCTACTGCATGACTTACCCTTCAAGTGCAATTTCTGTTCAGACAATAATTCTCATGGTCACTCTAACCAGCCTTTCTAAAGAATTATTTTTGAGCTACCAGATTATTCTATTAGCCAAAATTAATCTCTGTTAGATATATAGACTGTGAAGAAAAAATCAGCAGTACAGTTTGGTTTTTGGAATGCAATGGGTACGAGAGAGGCTCTCTTTAATATACAAGTGCTATTTCAACGATGTAGAGACGTAAATTGCAATATTTCATCATCATCAATGGTGCTACAGCCCTATGAAAGAGCCTCGACCTTCCCAAGTCTATTACGCCAGTCAGTCCTATCCATTGCCAACCGTTGCCAGCTTGCTGCGCCTATTTTTCTTCCATCCTCGTCTACACCATCCTTCCATCTAAGTTTTGGCCTACCCCTATTTCTACTTCCCACAGGTTGTGACATAAGGATTCTTCTAGGAGGGTTGTTATGCTGTGATCTTGCTAGATGTACTGCATATCTTAGTCGTCCTATTCTTATAAGAGATACTACGTCGTTTCCACCAAATATATGTTTATATCTGTGGTATACCTCATAGTTGTACCTCCTCCTCCAAATACCATTTTCACAGATGCCACCGAATATGCCTCTCAGGATCCTTCGTTCAAATATAAGCAGAAGGTTCTCATCTGCCTTGGAGATGGTCCATGTCTCCGATCCATATGTCAACACTGGTTGTATAAGGGTTTTGTATATGGTTATTTTTGTTTCTTGGCTTAAGTTTCTGCTTCTCATATATCTACTCAGTCCAAAATAGCATTTGTTCGCTAGGATTATCTTTCGCTTGATTTCTTCTGTCATGGCGTTTTCCTTGGTGATCAGGGAGCCCAAGTATGTGAATTTGTCCACCACTTCAAAGGTAGAGTTATCAACAGAGAATTGGTGACCGATGTTTATATTGTAATTGCAATATTTATATTGCGATATTTATGCATGCTGCTATTCGATACAGTAAAGCACAATAAACTGATGGAGATATTAACCAAAATTTGAATAAATACCTGTGATATAAGCATCATTAGCAATCTTTATTGGCGTTAAACACCGTCTATCCGGACATAGGCAGGAGAATCCGACGATATCAAAATCAAACGTGGGGTCCAACTGGGATGTATACTGTCACCACTGCTATTCAACATATACTGAGGAAATCTTTCAAGAAGCACTAGATGATATTGAATCTAGCATTCGAGTTAACGAAGATGTATCAATAAGATAAGATGCGTAGATGACCCGGTGGTATTCGCTGACAGTTCTGAAGTCTTCCAGGATTTAATGAATAGAATCACAGAAGTAAGTCAGGGATAAGGACTTTCACTAAACATTAAGCATACAAAATGTATGATGATCTATAAGAATGAACAGTAATTTGGACGAATTAGTGTGGACGGTCAATAGAAAGAGTAAATACATGCACCTATACCTTGGTACGAATGTCAATGAAAATTGGGACCATTCCCTAGAAATAAAATGTACGATAGAGAAAGAAAGATAGTATAGATAAAGGGAAAAGTAGAAGATAAACGGAAACCACGAAGGCGAAGGATTTCCTGGCTGAAAAATCTACGTAGGTAGTTCAACACAACAACTGCAAATATTTTCAGAACGGCAGTGTGCAAAGTACTACAGATTGCCATGATTCCATGGTCACCACATCCGAAATACACGAAAGTGAATATATTTCTGAGTCAATATATCAGTTTTCATTTACACTCCTGGATTCAATTTGGACTAGATTTTTAATCATATAAACTCCTGGACAAAATTAACGCACCACTTTAGTTAATCTATATATTTACAATATGAACACAAAATAAAACTAAGTTACATTGAAATAATAATAAACACCTACAAGTAAGTCCAACATGACATTAACATGACCTTAATTTGCCTTATTGTTTCTTTAAAAATTGTTTTTGCCGGAAATGCGTAAATAAGCTAGCATAACTCCAAATTTCAAAAAGAAAAAAATCAGTAAAGTAACACAATAAAATGCATCTGGGTCAACACTAATACCGTGTAGGCCCTCCTCGACTTCTTATGACTGCATTTATGCGCCGAGGCATGGTTGATATCAAATGTTCAACAAAAGCTTGCGGAATATTCTCCCATTCTTCAATAACGGCCTTAATGAGTTGCTTGCGATTGGCAATAGAGGGTCTACGACTTCGAATCTTTTTTTTGAGATAGTCCCATAGATGCTCTATAGGATTCATGTCCGGACTGTTAGGTGGCCACTCTAATAATGGAATATCAACATCATTTAGGTAGCCAATAACCTATCGAGCCACATGAGGACGAGCGTTGTCTTGCATGAATAAAAAATTAGGTCCAAGAAACGGAGCAAAGGGCATTACATGTTCGACAAAAATGTTGTCTAAGTAATAATGGGCGTTCATAGACCTCGTACGTATGGGAACCAACTCCATACGAGCTTCAAAACAAATTCCCCCCCAAAACATTTTAGAGCCACCACCAAAAGGTACTTTAGAAGAGATATTGCAGCTATCAAACCTTTCTCCTCGCCTTCGCCAGACACGCTTCTGATCATCTGGAGCTTTTAGGCTTACTCTAGTCTCATCGGAGAAAAGAACATGTTTCCAATCATCGATGGTTCAATTTTGATGCAATCTTGCAAAATTCAATCTCTGAACCCTGTGTTCTTTGGTAAGCAAGGGTTTTTTGGCCGGTTTTCTGTTGCTCAATTCTGCTTCATGTAAACGTCTTCTAACTGTTCGAGACGAAATCGCGACATTTCAAAAATCTGCTAGTTCAATTTTTAGCAAACTGCTGGTGACTCTCGTATCTCTGAGAGTACGTTGTCTCAAAAAACGATCATCAATTTGATTAGTGCAACGTTTTCGCCCTTGCTCTGGTCTTCGATGGTACGACGTACGACCATCTTTCATTATATCGCCTCACCTTGCGACTGATGCTGGAATGATGTCTTCTTAACAAACCTGCAACGTATCGCATTGAATATCCTTCATCTAGGAGAGTCGATGCTCACACTGCCTCCTCCATTGACAAATTTCTTTGGAGGTTCATTTTTTTATTTGATTTTTATGTAAATGAACTTCCAAACATGCATGTGATAAAAAATATCACACTAAAAAGCTTGTTTCTCACAAGCACTTTGCTTTAATCGGCACTTTTTATGAAAAGTTTAACCCACTTTTAGTCTAAAACGAAGTTTAATACAAATTATTGTTAAAACAAGACTATTATTAGCTTACATAACAACTGTCACTGTCAAACAAGGTCCATAGGCAACTTGTCGTACAGTAAATTATCAATAAATAAAGATTATTGAGAAAAATATGAGTGGTGCGTTAATTTTGTCCAGGAATTTACATAATAATGATAGACAATGCATACTACGCAAAATAGCGTAACGCGCGGGCAGTCGATCGGTGGTCTATTTATATCATAGAGGTATATATTAACATAGAGGGAGCCTACCTTCCGCGCTTCCTGACGACAAGATCTCAGGGACTGGTTTGCTGCATCTCCTTCTAACACATTGTATCGAGAATCTATAATGACATTCAGTGTGAATATAGGCACGGAAGAGGAGGACAACTGTAGCAGCTTTACTATGCGTAAGAGTGAAACAGCACTAATCCAAATAAAAAAGATGGTGTCGTCACTTCGCTCTGAATGACACTCTCTCTATGCTAATATTTAACTCTATGATTTATATATTTGTAGTAAGCGATTCGCTTATATGACAGACAAAGTTGGCTAGATCACTCAAAGTGAATATTGGCCAACGACGTCCTTGATATCGGCGTTATACCTCAATGCACAGAGCAGCACATACCTTACCTTATCTATTCGTATTGTATCTATGTTTTTAGGGCCCCGCAAAATGCCGTTTCCAACGCAGCAATCAGATACGAAATTTTTCTTTCAAGAGAAAGTTCAACTTTATCAAAGCAAAATGGGAAAAAAATCTCTGATCATTGCATCAAAAAGTTTTTCAGTTAGAATCGTGCCCTGATTCATACGATAAATTTGTACAAATCGTAAAACAAATATTACAAAAACATATTCCTAGAGGTTGTCGAACCGAATACATAGCGAATCTATGAGGAATCTAAACCCCTACTTAAAAGATGCAAGCAGCTATAGGAAGACGATCCGAAAAAATACAGGATGGGGAGGAAGTGCTCCATGTGATATCCGCCAACAGAACGAACAGGTGGTGTAAACAGGTCACGAGTCTGAATATGAGGGGACGTATCCATAGGTGGGTAGGCCGTGCACGGTGTAGCTGCTGAAATGGGAACAGCATGCGCTCCCCTACATATAACCGCAAAGCGGTTGAATCGAAAAGGGTGGGCCACCGAGCGGCGAGCACCATCGTATTCACTATGTGGAGCTGCTACATCGAGCAGGGAGCACCCACGTATAGATACGTACCTTGTGACAAACAGCAAACGCGCCTGGAAGCTGATTAGGAATAGTGGCAACGATCTCGCTGACTTGGAACCCAACCTGACAGACGTCACGCCCGATCAGATAACCCATAAGCTCTTGACGAACGGTAAGACGACATTAAAGAAGAACAAGGTGTGAGTACAACGAAATATCGACGAAGAAAGGTAAAGAGGTACTTTTTTTTTGTCTAGAGGAGATGCGAGCCATGATCGGCGCAATCTGGATTGATCTGTAATTGATCTGAACGATGCACAAATATAACAAATAAAGAACTTTGGACTAGAAACCGCAGAGTGGCTCGAAAAATGAAGAATTGCTCCCTCCGTATATTACAAATCTCCAAAATCTGGAGGAAAGCTAGAGTGGTAGCCCTCTTAAAACCAGGGAAGTCCTAGACCTGTCCCTTTTTTGTCATCTTTTCAAGGCATTTGAAAGAATGATACTGAACCGAATGTGTAAAATTTTAACTGGTACCATTCAAAACAGGCTTGTAGCTATTCGTGGAGCTGTGTTTTGGACAATTTGATACAAGGATTTTGATCTTAACGTTTTGCTGGAGGAATAAACTATCATATCCTAGTCGAGTTCGGAATGTATGTTATACACTCATGTATATCTGTTGACTATAAACGATTTTTATGGCCACTGACAAGTCTGTGATATCTATAATTTAAAATAACAAAATTATATTAATATTACGATAAATTTAAGCAGAATTATGTCTGTCATTGTCTGTTCATCCTGTAAGTGGACTACCTAACACTGCTTTTCAGTTGAGAAGGCTGATTTACAGCCTCAAGACCGAGACAACTGGAAGAAATTAGAGGAAGCCTATATTCAACTTTGAACGCAGAAGGCTGGATAATGATGATATCTACGACTAGTTACTCTTTGGTAAGCATTCTAGGATAAAATTAAAACATTCAGAAACAAAATGAATTTATGCCGTGGACGTTGATCACACATATTGTCTTTCTCTAATATTTGTTGCAACATTTTGCGTACATATAGACATTACAAATACATTGATACAAACGAATATTTTTTTTCATATTCTTTATTTGTATTGCCCACCTTGTATTCAGTGAAAAGTATTTACTGACTGAATACCCACGCACTAGTTCCAATTCCATTACGATTCGCTTAACCCTCGGAAGTCGCGTGGGAACATTTCCCCGGTGAATTTGTTAATTTCTAAATTTTGGAGTGCCGCACGGAAACGCTACAAAACCAGATAAAACGGATAAAATCTATACTTAATAAAAGACACAAACGTCGAACCTGATTAAAGTCCCCGTTGCATGAATACGGGAGAAGTTTGGGGAATTGGAGCACAGAAATGAGATATAAGAGGGCAAGGGCAAACGTGGGGGTTGGAGTGGATTTTATTGTTTTTTATTGTATTCTTATAAAAAGGTCATCGATGTTTGGTTTAGGGAAAAAAGCATAGTCGGAGTGAAGAAAACAGTCCTTATAATAACTAAAAATCATTTCCTTTTATAAATATGAAATTGAAAAAATCTGTTTTTGATAAAAAGCCATTATTATGTAAAATAAATACATTCAGAATATATTTTGAAAGATATTTTCGCCGAAGCCCTTAAAAAACAACAAACTGTTTTATCGAGCCAACCGATAAAGAAAATAAATTCAGAAAATAATTTCAGAGCAGAGTTATATTACCGTCCAAATCCGATTTCAGGATAAACTATTTTGGTATATGGGTGTAACTAGTTTGTCCTGAACACAATACGATAAACTGGTATGGCCTAGCCCTAACTAGTTCATATTAAGCCCGAGGGGTAAATAATTAGTAGGGTGGTTCGAAAAAAACTTTTTTTTTATTTCAGATCGCTATAGTGCGCAAAAGTTGCCATTGGTATAGACTTGAAAAAAGCAATAATTATTATTTTTTTATTAATTTGTCTTCCGGTCGCGCAATGCCATCGAAGTTAGCAAAAATTGTGAAAAACCTTAATTTTTCATATATTTTTTTAACAGGCCAGATGGTTTTAATTGCGTTCCTACACCATGCATTAACTACTAAAAGTATGTAAAATCAATATAAATGCACTTATTATACATTTGTTTCATATCTTCCGGTCGCGCAACATAATACAAAATGAGTAAAATTAGTAGTTTTTGCAAAATTTCAAAGTTTGACTGTTTGGTACAATTTAATCATACGACTTTTAGAGATGGTATAGTTTAATTTAATTACAATAATATATTTAAAATCCAAGCATATAAGATAAATTTTTATATTCAAGTGAAATTCGGTCGCGCAGCTTCGTCAAAAACAGCAGACTACCGAGAGACGAGGCGAAAGTGACAAATGCCAGCGAAGCGCGCGCTGCCACAAATAAAGATACATGTGGGAATACCTCTACAATGGAGTATCTGTCTTCTCCATCACAACGAACTGCTATTCCACCACCTTTTCCAAAACTTAGATGAAAATACAACAGGCCCAATAGGATATTCCGGACCAATGGAAAGGCCCTACCTGATTATGAAAGACTACCGCTTATTGATTTTAATCCTATTGATTGTGAGATTCCAAAAGTTGACAAGCGTATTCTTAGCAAGCACCAATATTTGTACTTGCTTGAGATATCAGAAGTCATCAAGTCAGGACATTGTTCAGAAGACTTTGCAGTGGGTACGTGATCCTATCCCAACGTCACATTCAAGATGGCTTACTACTGCAAACCGAGTTTTGCGTTTCTACATCAGTGTGTCCAACCCTTCTGAAAATCTGAGAGAGATTGTCACATTCATTCTCAAATGTTATAATATGCCTATGTGGTTTGCCACAAGAATAAACCACAAATTCACAGATGGGCCTAGACATGATTACAAAATCATTGGATATTCAAGGTACTTACCAGAAGAGCTTCTTCAAGTTGTTGATCCCGTTTTACAACGGAATGCTTACTTTGCCCATCCCGAAAATTTACTTTTGGCTATGGTAACTGATGACAGAAACCATATCAGAGAGCTGGGCTTTAGGCGTATCATGAAGGAAAACAAGCAATATCTGAAAGTGACTCTATCAGAATCTTTAAACCACCAAACTTAAACTTTGAAGCTAAATAGTATTACGAAATTATCAAATGGAACACCAGTACACTGACTCCCCTCTACTGCTAAGAACATTGACTAATGAAGAGATAAAACAGTATGTGAGCAAAGAATTCAAGCCTATTATGAGTATAGATACTTTGCCATGCCATACACAGGCAGTTGAAAGATGCGTTAAGCTAGTGACCGTAGCTTCAAGTAAAGTGTGTGAACACAGTTCCAGAGACGGCTATATTAGAACCACATTATTGCACCTCTCAGCGATGCTAACGATTAGAATCAACAACAACTGGTAGTCTTTCACAATCAGGTAGGGCCTTTAAAATCGGTCCGGATATCCTATAGTGTCTGTTGTATTTCCATCTAAGTGTTGGAAAAGGTGACGGAATGGCAGTTCGTTGTAATGGAGAAGACAAATACTCCATTGTAGAGGTCTTCCCACATGTATCTCTATTTGTGGCTGCGCGAGCTTCGCTGGCATTCGTCACTTTCGCCTCGCCTCTCGGTAGTCTGCTGTTTTTGACGAAGCTGCGTGACCTAATTCCACTTGAATATCAAAATGTATCTTAGATGCTTGGATTTTAAATATATTATTGTAATTGAATTAAACTATAGCATCTCTAAACGGCGTATGATTAAATTGTACTAAAGAGTAAAACTTTGAAATTTTGCAAAAACTACTTACTAATTTTACTCATTTTATATTACGTTGCGCGACCTGAAGATATGAAACAAATGTATAATAAGTGCATTTATATTGATTTTAAATACTTCTAGTAGTTAATTCATGGTATAGGAACGCAATTAAAACCATCTATTCTGTTAAAAAAAAAAAATTGAAAAATTAAGGTTTTTCACAATTTTTGCTAACTTCGATGGCATTGCGCGACCGGAAGACAAATTAATAAAAAAATAATAATTAGTGCTTTTTTCAAGTCTATACCAATAGCAACTTTGCGCACTATAGCGATCTGAAATAAGAAAAAAAGTTTTTTTCGAACCACCCTAATAATTAGTTTAGCCTAGGCCAAACTAATTTATCGTGATATTAATACGCACACTGCAGGATAAACTAGTACGGCCTATAGTCTAAAGTCTAAGAGCTAGAGCCGAAAAATCATCGTCATAAGTAATATGGAGTTTGGCATGTGAAATGTGTCTATTGTATATTGATAATTATGACCCCTTTCAGGCTGACACCTCAGTGGATACAGGAAGTAGCAATAAGGGATGAAAAGGGAAAGTTAGTGTAGTCTTTAAAGATTTTCACCTCCTATTTTGTTAAACCTCTATCGATTTGCATGAAAATTGGTGACTAGTTAGAACATACCTCAGGAAATAAAAATAATTTGGTGCCAACTTGCACTTTTACCCTGGGGGTGGATACCAACCCTTCCGGGAGTGAAAACTATTTTATTAAAAATAACCCCACAAATCGATAGAGGGACAAATTATAAGTAAAATTTGTTATATCATGTTATTAAAATAAATCAATAATTTTTGAGTTATTAAAGATCAAAGATTTGTCTGTTTAAGAGCACATGCGTGAAGTTACTGATGATAAAAAGAACTAATTAATTAATTGTATGTCACTAAAATATTATTTTTATATTATTTCGATATTATAAATTTAGCAAAAGTGTATTCGTATATGTCAAATGTACCCATTATTGCACACCCCCAGTTTCTGGATATATTCAGTTTATAATGAAAAAAAAAAAATTCAATTAAATGTCGAAATAATATAAAAATAATATTTCACTGACCTACAATTAATTAACATGTTCTTTCTATCATCCGTAACTTCACGCATATGCTCTTAAATAGACAAATCTTTGATCTTTAATAACTCAAAAAGTGTTGATTTACTTTAATAACATGATATAACAAATTTTACTTAAAATTTGACCCTCTATCGATTTGTGGGGTTATTTTTAATAAAACAGTTTACACCCGCGGGAAGAGGTGGTATTCACCACCAGGGTAAAAGTGCAAGTGGCACCAAATCAGTTTTGTTTCTTGAGGTATGCTCTAACTAGTCACCAATTTTCATGCAAATCGATGGAGGATTAACAAAATAGGAGGTGATAACCTTTAATGACTGCACTAACTTTCCCCTTTCATCCCTTATTGCTACTTCCTGTATCCACTGAGGTGTCAGCCTGAAAGGGGTCATAATTGTCAATATTCAATGGACACAATTCACAGGAAAACTCCATATTACTTATGACAATGATTTTTCGGCTCTAGCTCTCCGTCTACTAGTATAAACATTATAGGCCAAAATTATCTGAATAAAATAGGTACTCTGTAATTGGGAAGATAATCATTTTTAATAAAACGATAAAGATTTATCCTTAATGGACAACTGGTAATAAAAACCATCATAATATAAGAAATATTCAGTGTCTTTTTTTATAAAATCAATAATTATACCTAAATTATAAAAATTATTATTTATTTTTTAATGGAGTATTTTGGTGACGCTTAGAATTGCGGAGTATCATTTTGTCTTATTGCACTTGCATCTGTTTCTTCTTCTTTCTTCTTCTTCTTGTAATAGGACTATGTCCTGTTTCTTCTGTTACAGTCTTTGCTGCGATCCAGAGCTCCAACTCTCGTACCATCGTTTTTGGGTTTTCCTATGGGTCGCTTGGTGTTGGGCTTCTGTGTTTTCGCCCAATGCGCCATACGTTCAGGGTCCATCCGATCTACGTGGTCCCTCCACATGCGTCGTCGCGCTCTTGTCCATCTCACTACATCTTGAACGCCTAGCTCTCTCAATGTGTCTTCGTTTCGTATTCTATCTCTGAGTGTGATACCTCTTATGGATCTTAGGGTTTTCATCTCTGTTGTTCTCATTATTTGTTTGGTCTTTGTTATCTCGGCCCTTGTCTCAGCTGCATATGTCAGTACGGGTCTAACACATGTCTTATAAATGCGGACTTTACTTTCGGTGCTCATATATTTATTCCACCAGATTATATCGCTCAGGAAACCAGATATTCTCGCTGCTTTCGTTGCCTGCTGTTTTGATTCTTGCCACAGATGCCTGTCGCTAGATATTTCCACACCTAAGTATCTGCAATCCATTACCTGTTCGATTATATGGTCGTCCACTACTAATTTATATCTAATTGGGTTCCTGGATATTACCATCGATTGGGTTTTCTCTTTTTATAGTGTCAGGTTATACTTTTCGGCGGTTATTTTGAATTTTTGTAGTAGGCGTTGTAAGTCATCTTCGTTTTCGGCTATTAAGATTGCATCATCTGCGTAGCAAAGTATTCTCATGGTTCGGTTACCAATTTTGTATCCCTGATTCATTATGTTAACACTACCTATAACTTCATTCATTATTAAATTAAATAGGCATGGACTGAGGCTGTCCCCTTGTCTAATGCTTGCACTGATTTTGATTTCTTCCGTGAGCCCGTGTGTGGTTTTAATTCGTGTTTTGTTGGATCTATTGAGCTCTTTGATTATGTTTCTATACCTCTGACCTATGTTTTTCTTTTCAAGGATAGTGAGCACGTCCTTTAGTCGTACTCTGTCGAATGCTTGTTTCAGATCTATAAAGCATGTGAACATGGGCTTGTCGAATTCTATTGATTTCTCAACTAATTGTCCATTATGAAAATAGCGTCTATTGTAGATCTGTTTGGGCAAAAACCCTATTGTTCTTCCAATACACCGGCTTTCTTATATATTTTTTGGGATAGAATTTTTGTCAATAGTTTTGATGTAGAATTGAGTAGTGTAATTCCTCGGTAGTTCGTAGGATCTGTCTTTACGCCTTTCTTGTAGATGGGTATTGTTATACTCTCTCTCCATTCCTCTGGTACTGTCATGTTTTTTACACAATTTTTTGGAATAATGTTGTTATCTCTTCTATTATTTTTGTACCTCCGTATTTAATTAATTCATTTGGTATATTATCCGGAACTGGTGATTTTCTATTTTTTGATCTTTTGATTGCTTCGTTTACTTCTTCTTGGGTGATGTTGTCATTCTCTGTTTCTTCTTGCTGAATGTTTTGTACTTCATTATTATCGTCGTTATCGTCTTCGTATAGATTCTCGAAATGAGTTACCCATTCTTCTGGTTTTATTGCGTTAATTTGTAATTCTTCGGTAACCGGCTTCTTCCTGTTCCTCAACATGTTCCATACCTTCCTTTGACCTCCTCGTAAATCATGTTCCATGTGATTTGAGAATTTTTCCCAATATATTTGTGTTAGATCTTTGATTCTGTTAGTTGTTCTATTTCTTTCTGATTTATATCTTTGATACTCTTCTGGGGTCCTTTTGTTTGTGGAATAATTCTTGTTGCAGTTGCATTTGACAAATATTTGTCCTGGTCCAACTGTATCTCTCGTAGCTGCAACCATTAACGATATTTCAGATCCTTGGTTTATATCTGCTACCTCTAAAAGAGTTTGATGGCAAATATCGATTTCTGGACAAAAAAATATTAAAAACCTATTAGAAACATTAATACCCCAAAAAAGTTAGATAAATTATTAGGTAAGAAAAAAATAAAACCCACAATATAGTTTCTGAAGTACTCCATGTTTGGTGCTAACAGACAATGTTTTTGAACGATTTGTACCATTTGAATAATATACAGTATGGTGCAAATGAAAGGAATAAATTCGTTATTTCGTAAACTGGTGACTCCAAGGGAAAATCCTAAAAAAGGTCGATTTTTATTTTTAAATTATGATATTTTGACATATATCGCATAGTAGTGACGTCATCCACCTGGGCGTGATGACGTAATCGATGATTTTTTTAAATGAGAATAGGGGTCGTGTGCTATCTCATTTAAAAGGGTATTTAATTCTCTATTCAGTAATATAATCACTTACATAATTATTTATACATGTTGTCCAAAAAACATTTATTAGCTTAAATTATTTGACAAAAAAAGAAGAATGCATGTAATTTATTTAATTTAAAATACATTTTACTGTTACCAGAAAACAGAAAAAATTGTTTATTTCACAACTAAACATTGTATTTCGATTAATTTCAATATTCAAGCCAGTTCCCGCTAGTCACTTGCCTCTTGGAAGTTTGAACATTTAATTTAAGCGAAAAGCAATGTTTATTTGTGAAATAAACATTTTTTTCTGATTTGTGACAGCAGTAAAATGTAATTTGAGGTAAATACTTTACATAGATTCTTCTTTTTTTGTCAAATAATTTAATTTAATAAACGTTTTTGGACACCCTGTATAAATAATTATGTAAATGATTATATTACTGAATAGAGAATTGAATACCCTTTCAAATGAGATAGCACATGACCCCTATTCTCATTTAAAAAACATCGATTACGTCATCACGAGAGGGATGACGTCACTAGTATGCGATATATGCCAAAATATCATAATTTTAAAATAAAAATCAACCTGTATCAGGATTTTTCCTTAGAGTCAGCGGCTTACAAAATAACGAATTTATTCCTTTCATTTGCCCCATACTGTATTTCTAACAGTACGACGCCGTGTATTCTTCAATCTGACAACGGCAAGTGACTTGCCGTCTCACTTCCAACATGTGAACAAGTCATATCTAGATCTCAGATGTTACCTAGGGCAAATTAGATAATATTTTAAATATCCAGGCTTAAGGTAGCATTTTAAACCAATGTTTCCTTTACTGGGCTTTGACCCACATATTTTTGTATAATACTATCTTGGTGGTTAGCATGTACATTGCACGTAAGCACTGATGATGACTGGTAAATCGGTCGAAAACTAGTTATGTGAATTTGATGTGGCCTTTTTAAGGGTTTTTAAATATACCTTTTATACAGGATTTTACTGTTATTTTGTATCACATGGTATACAGCCAACTACAGGAAAACTTTTTCCTTGTGCATTTTGAATATCGCACTATTCTCCAGGCAAGGATAATACGCCATATTCGATGCTAAACAGATTGCAATCAGGCGTTGCTGCGGGAGGTGGACCGCCATTGAATTGTTTTGTTTTGTTGTTAATTTTGTTTTTTGTTGTCTATTTTAGTGAATTTGATATTTTTAATTAGTTATACTTTCAAAGCAGTCTTTTTATTTACAGCTTTAACAAGAAATGAGATATTCGGATAATTCAGAAAACAAAATCTTAGGGATGCCTCCGATATAGATAATGCGAGAGGAGTATGAAACAAAATCAGTCCTTTAATTTTTACACAGAATTTTCTAAAGTTAGGAAAAAATACAACTATTTGATTTACCCCTGAATAATGCCATCATATACCTACAAACTGATGCAAGAATATTGAAAATCGGAGTAAAAATAATGAAGTTATAAATTGTCAAACTTAATCAAAAATGTTTAGTGCCGGAATTTTGTGCCGGTGATGTTGAGATCATCAGAAAAAAGCAAAACAGATAATCTTCGACAATGATATTATGTAATTTTTATGTCTCAAATTTATGAAGAAATTAAATAAAAATTGTGAGCAATATCAAACTTGAGGTACTCCTGATGAATCGTATCTTAGATATTTAATTAATCAGTGGTAGCATCTGCTGTTACTAGCCCTATAGAAAATGTGTCCACTTATATTTTCCCCCATTTTAACTACCTATAACTTCTAAAGGGCTCAAGATAGAAACATAAGGTTTCCGCTGAAATGTTTTATTTTAGTAAAAGTTTTGTATGAATCGATTAAGTTTTTTATATCGCTTTCAATTACGAAAATAAAAATGGCGGATTTTTGAAAAAAACTTTGTTGACTTTTTTTTAATGAAACACCAGTATATTTTTTTGTAAGTTGAAAGAAAGATCATTCACCTATCCAGCGATATAAAGTTTTTTAAAATCGGTTGTCAAATCAGTGAGTAATTAATTTTTAAAATGAGAGGTGCAACGTGGATATCACATAAATAAATAACATAGCTAAGCAAATTGATATAATGTTATGTGTTTCCACATTGCATCTCTCATTTTAAAAATTAATTGCTCAGTTACTTGACAACCGATTTAAAAAATTATACCGCTGGATAGGTAAATGACCACTTTTTCAAGTTAAAAAAAATATACTGGGTATTTTAATAACAGAAGTCAACAACGTTTTTTTTTCAAAAATCCGCCATTTTTTATTTAAAAGCGATATAAAAATGGCCATTTACCTAAAAACTAGAAAAAACGGTCATTTACCTATCTAGCGATATAAAAATTTTCAAAATCGGTTGTCAAATGACTGAGCAATTAATTTTTAAAATGAGAGATGCAATGTGGAAATCACATAACATAATATCAATTTGCTTAGTTAGAGAGTTGCACCTCTCATTTTAAAAATTAATTACTCAGTGATTTGACAACCGATTTTGAAAAGCTTTATATCGCTGAATAGGTGAATAACCTTTCTTTCAATTTTCAAAAAAATATACTGGGTGTTTCATTAAAAAAAAGTCAACTACGTTTTTTTCAAAAATCCGCCATTTTTCTTTTCGTATTTGAAAGCGATATAAAAAATTCAATCCATTCAGACAAAACTTTTACTAAAATAAAACATTTCAGCGAAAACCGCATATTTCTATCTTGAGCCGTTTAGAAGTTATAGGCAGTTAAAATGGGGGAAAATATAAGTGGACACCCGGTATTACTTCCCTAGCGAAACCTAGTAGATAAAGTTTCTACAACAATTAACTAACGTTAAACGTATGTAAGGATTTAGAGAAGTCGATGTATATATCTCCAACAAATCCAATTCAGGAAGTAACAAATTGCTCTTTGTTGATTTTCCTGCCATAAACCCATGTTTCCCGTTATATAACATGGCCAGTTTAACTGAGTTTAAACTAAATTATCACAATTGGATATAGTAATTGAGTCAATACTCGCAATCTTAAGTTTGTATTTTTATTAGTTGTTATATAATCATGGGGCAAGAGGTTTCGAGTCTTACAATATATGATTCATCATCAGGCACAGTACAAAAAGTCTTCTCAATACATACTACAAGCTAAAATCACAAATCGACAGACAGGTACATACACATATATAAAACATAAAAAACAACTTTGTCTTGGTTTTAATCACACACAATAAAGTCAAATAACTCTATAGTATTGAACTCAAGAGTCTATAGCATGTAAAAAAATGAGACATTTTGTCATTGGGAGCGACCAATCTGATGAAAATTTCTTGGTATATAATTTAATATATACTACCATCAATCCTTAACTAGTTAAGGTTTGATAGAGTCCTGACAAGTTGGTATGCGATCAAAAGACATAATATAAAGTTATTAGTAATCGGTATGTACTTACATAACAGCCACTGAAACTGTTCTACAGCTAAAGATGTACCTGGAAATCACCAGCCCCATAAGAAGAGTTGACCAATCAAACAGCCCTTAGTCTCTTAAATTGTACCACATCGAACATAACAAACAATTTAAGAGACTAAGGGCTGTTTGATTTGTCAACTCCTCTTATGGGGCTGGTGACTTCCAGGTACATCTTTAGCTGTAGAACAGTTTCAGTGGCTGTTATGTAAGTACATTCCGATTACTAATAACTTTATATTATGTCTTTTGATCGCATACCATCTTGTCAGGACTCCATCAACCCTTAACTAGTTAGGGATTGATGGTAGTATATATTAAATTATATACCAAGCAATTTTCATCAGATTGGTCGCTCCCAATGACAAAATGTCTCATTTTTTTACATGCTATAGACTCTTGAGTTCAATACTACACAGTTGTTTGGCTTTATTGTGTGTGATTAAAACCAAGACAAAGTTGTTTTTTATGTTTTATATATGTATATGTACATGTCTCTCGTTTTGTGATTTTAGCTTGTAGTTTGTATTGAGAATACTTTTTGTACTGGGCCTGATGATGAGTCATATATTGTAAGACTCGAAACCGGTTGCCCCATGATTATATAACAACTAATAAAAATACAAACTTAACATTGCGAGTATTGATTCAATTACTATATCCAATTGTATAATGGACTCACATTGGCAAACCTTTCATCATTTAAATTATCACAGTTTTAGACTAGCTGATTGTTTAAAAATACATCGGTAAATTTTTTAACACCTGATTTGTATTAGTAAAATATTTAAGAACGGTATGCGGCAAAATAAACAGTACTGAAATTCGTATGCTTCAAATTTGTATGTGTCATGTGCCGAAACGTATTGAGTGGTTTCTGGACGTTGTTATAACGTTTGTCAATATCATGTTAATGTTAGATACTTTGGATGATTTTCAGTTTTGCAGAAATTTTTTTTATAATGGAGCACTATTTTCGGTCATACGGAAAAGGTCACGAAAACGGCCAAAGCTTAAAATCAACAGTGGTTTTAGCAGGAGAAGATAAGCTGTCACGCTGCCAGAGAGTCTCTTCGAATACTGTGTGATCATTTTTGGAACTTCCACTCATCAGAACTAACGCCACCAGATGCGTACACATGGGAAATGCTAAAAGGGTCACAGCTTGCCATTTCGGAATTAAGGACTAAAATAAAAGATTTTTTTTCGTGCCAGAGGCAGTGGCGGATCTAGAGATTTCCCTTGGGAGGGGAAATTTGCTTTATGAGGGAACTTCCAATGAAAAACCAACCAAAAAACATAAAAAAGGTAAACTCAGATTACATAAAAGACATACATAATAACTTATAGGTATTAAGTTCCCTTAATTTTCCTAACTGGCGTGTTTATTGAGTTGAATTTGTCTTTCTGTGGTTTCGGTTTCATGTGAGCTAATATATTTTTATGTTTGAACAATTTTTTTTCTTTAATTTTGGACCTTGTTAGGGTGGACATTTCCTCATTTTCCCCTTCCCGTAGATCCGCCACTGGCCAGAGGGCATCTTTAACATCTGTTTTATCGGGAACGTGCGTCTTTGTGAATGATGTTTGCAAGGATATATCATGTATTATAGATACATAAATAATCATAAACATTTCAATATTCATTTCAGTACTAAAAAAAATACAAGATCATTTGTAAAAGGTATATTTAAGAGACCCTAATAAGGGTCTTATTAAATAAAATCCAAAATTAAACAGGCTAAAGAACAGTGGTTAAAAGAACAATGCGCAGAAATAGAAGAACACCAGAAAATACATGATAATTTTAACACACATAAAAAAATTAAGGAATTAACGCAGATCAACAGAAAAAGAAAACCGGGAATACTAAAAGATACAGATGGGAAACTTGTGTTAAGTACTAACGAAAAATTAAAGAGATGGACAGAATACATAAATGAATTGTTCAAAGACAATAGAACAGAGCAGATGGAAGTCGAAGTAGAAGATGATACGGTTTTGAAGATATTAAAAGAAGAAATTAAATCGGCATTAAAAAAACAGCAAAAATGGTAAAGCAGTAGGTCCAGACCAAATCCCAGTAGAAAGCTTAAAATGTATAAATGATGAAACCTTAGACATTATCGTAGACTTGTTTAACACAGTGTACAAAACAGGAAACATACCAAAACAATGGTTACTCTCAACCTTTTGTGCTATCCCTAAAACTACAAACGCTAAAGATTGCAGTGAATACAGAACAATATCATTAATAAGTCACATTCTCAAATTATTCTTGAAAATAATACATGGTCGTATAAACAAAAAACTAGAAGAAGGAATAGATGATAGTCAGTTTGGGTTCAGAAACGGACTAGGAACCAGAGAGGCGTTATTTGCTTTTAATGTGTTAGCTCAGAGATGCATGGACATGAATGTGGATGTGCATGTTTGTTACGTTGATTTTGAGAAGGCTTTTGACAAAGTAAGACATGAAAAATTAGTCCAAATTCTAAAGACAAAAAACATAGAAAAAAGGGACTTACGAATAATAACAAACCTTTACTGGAATCAAAGAGCACAAATTGTAATAGGTAACGAACCCAGTCCAGAAATTGAAATCAGGAGAGGAGTTCGGCAGGGAAGTATTATGTCTTCATTACTCTTTAATGCATATAGTGAAGCCATTTTTGAAGAAGCATTGCTATCTCAGAGTGAAGGAATAATAATTAACGGAAGATCTATTAACAACATAAGATATGCAGATGACACCGTGATTATAGCAAGCTCTGCTGAACAACTCCAACTACTACTGAACAAAGCAAACAATTTCTGTAAAGAATATGGACTAAAAATGAATATAAAAAAGACCAAATACATGATAATAACTAAGAAAACAATCATACAAACAAGCATACATTTGGGAAATGTGCCGATAGAAAGGGTTGATAAATACAAATACCTAGGAACCTGGATTTCAGAGAAAAATGATCAAACAACAGAAATAAGGACCAGGATAGAAATAGCAAGAAATGCGTTTGTAAAAATGAAAACAGTTCTCTGCAACAAAGACCTTAGCTTAGAACTGAGAGCAAGAGCTTTGAGATGCTACGTGTTCTCGATACTACAATATGGACTTGAAAGCTGGACATTAAAGCAAGAACACATAAATAAGCTACAGTCATTTGAAATGTGGTGTTACAGAAGAATGCTTAGAATAGCATGGACACAGAGGAAAACGAACACGGAAGTACTGCGAGAAATGGGTAAAGAATGTGAAATAATAAACACAATAATAATAAGAAAGTTACAATATCTGGGACACGTAATGAGGGGACCGCGATATGAAATGCTAAGACTGATAATACAGGGAAAGATAAGAGGCGGAAGGAGTATAGGAAGAAGGAGAGTGTCATGGTTAAAGAATTTAAGGGACTGGTTTAGATGCAGTTCTATAGAACTTTTTAGAGCAGCGGTGGATAGAGTAAAGATAGTGATGATGATATCCAACCTCCGATTAGGAGACGGCACTTGAAGAAGAAGAAATAAGGGTTACCTCACAAAACAAAACGTTTTCGGATTAACAAGTAATCCATCATCAGTGTTAAGCCAATAGCATGCATGCGTGAGCCACCAAAAAAGTTATGGGTAAAAACCCTTTAAAAGCTATAAGATCTTATATTATACTACATATTATGTTTGAAATGGTTGGATGTTGCAAATATTCCTGGATATTACCCAGGACAACACAGGACTCTAACCCACGTGGATGTGATGTGAGAGGGATGAACCTCACATATTGAAAATTGAGTTGATGCATGCTATTGGCTTAACACTGATGATGGATCGAAAACGTTTTGTTTCGTGATGTAACCCTTATTAGGGTCTTTTAAATATACCTTTTACAAATGATCCTGTATTTTTTTTAGTACTGAAATGAATATTGAAATGTTTATAATTATTTATGTATCTATAATACATGATATATCCTTGCAAATATCATTCACAACGACACATGTTCCCGATAAAACAGATGTTAAAGATGACCCTTTGGCCAGTGGCGGATCTACGGGGAGTGAAAATAAGGAAATGTCCACCCTAACAAGGTCAAAAATTAAAGAAAAAAAATTGTTCTAACATAAAAATATATTAGCTCACATGAAATCGAAAACGCAGAAAGACAAATTCAACCCAATAAACACGCTAGTTAGGAAAATTAAGGGAACTTAATACATCCTGTATTTTTTGTGATTTATGGTATACAGCCAACTACAGGAATTTTATTTTCCTCGTGGATTTTCATTTCAGTACTGTTTATTTTGCCGCATACTGTAAATGAACAAAACTAGGAGAAAAATGATTCATTTTTCACAAATGTGGTTAGGAGTTAATAAAGTACTTTCTCTAAGATGGACCACACAATTTATTGAGTACAATATATACCTCTCTCTAGTTCCATCCCGCTTATGCGTTTCTTAGCCAAAAGTGTAAGATTGCTGTCTGGCCGGGACAGCTCACAATAAGCTTAAAATATTTCGAAGCGTTTCGGCCCAGCATGAGCCATCATCAGCAACGAGTTTATTTTAGAGTCATTGATTTTGTAAATCAAATCAATAAGGACCTGAATAGTAAAATATATTGTTCACAAGTTTTCATCCATATATCTCGGAATTTCGACAAGGTGTGGCGTGAATCATTGCAAGTTAAACTAAAGAAACTACTGCCCCATCCCCATTTTCAACTTCTAGAATCGTACCTTCCAAATAGAAAACGTGCCATCAACACAGCGTACCACTGTTGCGACATTTTCTGATAGTACAGCTATATCAGCGTCCCAAACTGATCCAGCATCAGCCTCTAGTAACCTACTAATTAGTCTGAACATGGGCCAAAACTGGCTAAAAGATAGTGTATTAAAGCAAATGGATCAACGACTGACTTGGACAAAACACATATTCACTAAGCGCAAGTAGCTTGGCCCCAAACTAAAAAACATATGTATTGGGTCATAAACGTAGGCTAAAACACCTACTGCCATCTGGTTTACATTACACAAACTTTAGTTGAGTATTTAAAGCAAATGTTTATATATATTCACTCAAACGATATTTAACTCCTTCTTCTACTTTACGTGCCATCTCCGCAACGGAGGTTGGCAATCACCATGGCTATTCTGATCTTAGATGCTGCTACTCTGAATAGTTCGGTTGATGTGCATCCGTACCATTCCCTCAAGTTACGCAACCATGAGATTATTCTTCCTACACTTCTCTTGCCCTGGATTTTCCCCTGTATAATTAATTGAAGTTTGTTGTATCGCTCATTACGCATAACATGCCACAAGCAGCTTTCGTGGCTTGATGGTTTCCAATATTTCCAGTCCTTTGTCGACTCTTCTCATATTTAACTTAGGTTTATATAACTATAAAATATATTATTCAGTGGATGTCTACTAGGCAGATTCTAGATCTCTTTAGCAGATCTAAGATTCTACCTGAACTATCAACATTTTGTTTTTATACATTTTTTGACATTCCAGACCTTACGAGACATTTCGGAGTATTTAAATGGCATCTAGAACAATCTGGATTATTAATATTTCTTCTTAGGTAATCTTTGTCTAGAGACCTTTTCTATTTATAATAAAGCTTACGGAATGTCGTAGCAATATATTTAGCCTTAAAAATTCATTCATTATACCTACAATAATTAAACCTATTGCTGTTTATTTGGGTTTATATGACTGCGGACACTAAATCCATTCGCCATAATTAAACCTAATGATGTTCGTGATTACGGTTATTATTTCAATTTTACAGGGAATAACAATTAGAAACAAGCGCTCCAGACCGTCAACTAAAAAATATACGTACGAAGCAGTAATCTTTCCAAAAGGCTCCAGGGGCGCTACTCTTGACTACTCGTAAGTACCAATGTCATTTGCATGTTCGAACGATGCGAACGAAATAAAGTTTTTCGTATTATTGAGCACTCGCAACAATTGCGAATGTTCCAAACTCGCTACGAGTGTCTGCAATCATTCATAATTGTCACGTTTTATGTAAAAAGATATTTGTGTTACCT
Organism: Diabrotica virgifera virgifera; assembly: GCF_917563875.1. Lineage (NCBI taxonomy): Eukaryota > Metazoa > Arthropoda > Insecta > Coleoptera > Chrysomelidae > Diabrotica > Diabrotica virgifera. The sequence continues at coordinate 286,619,578 of NC_065443.1, read as the reverse complement.
TTATTTTTAAATGAAATTTGAAAATCTTTCAATTATATTTAATTGTTGCTTTGACTTTTATGTAGAATAATTGGAGTGATAAGTTATTATATAGTGATGAGCATGCTAATTACAGGAAAAATAGCTCAGAAGATGGAAAACATAATACATTGCGAAACAAAAAGAGATGAAACTAGTGGAGATGAAAATTATCGCTATAAACGTACAAATTAACATTATATTACATAGTTTTCCATCTTTAGACGTATCAGACGAGTATGAGAACTGTGACTCTGACAGAAGAATTTTATAAAATACTCCTGTCACAGACATCTAAAAGTGGAAAAATATGTAATATAATGTTAATTTATACGTTTCTCAATATATTATATTTTTTACATCTTTTGCGCTATTTGCCGGTTATTAGAGCGCTCATCACTCTACAGTTTTATTCATTTATTAATATACAGGGTGTCCCGAAAAGATTGGTCATAAATTATACCACACATTTTGGGGTCAAAAATAGTTCGATTGAACTTAACTTACCTTAGTACAAATATGCTCATAAAAAAAGTTACAGCCCTTTGAAGTTACAAAATGAAAATTGATTTTTTTCAATATATCGAAAACTATTACAGATTTTTTATTGAAAATGGACTTGTATCATTTTTATGGCAGGAATATCTTAAAACAAAATTATAGTGAAATTTGTCCACCCCATAAATATTTTATGGGGGATTTGTTACCTTAAACCCCCCAAACTTTTGTGTACGTTCCAATTAATTCATTATTGTGGTACCAGTAGTTAAACACAACGTTTTTAAAACCTTTTTGTTTCTTAGTATTTTTTCGATAAGCCCGTTTTTATCGAGATGCGGCTTCTTTTTTAATATACTTACATAACAATTGTATGGGGGTTTTGTTCCTTTAAACCCCCCAAATGTCTGTGTACGTTGCAATTAAACTATTATTGTGGTACTATTAGTTAAACACAGTGTTTTTAAAACTTTTTTGCCTCTTAGTATTTTTTTGATAAGTCACCTTTTATCGAGGTGTGGCTTCTTTTTCAAAATATACCTATTAATGTAAATTATAAATAAAATTTCCAGATTATTAACAGGTCTCTATAATCGAACTTAACCATATACAAATATGTGGTGGATTCGACAAATTCAAAATATCTCGATAAACACTGTCTTATCGAAAAAGTACTGAGAGGCAAAAAAGTTTTAAAAACATTGTATTTAACTAATGGTGTCACAATAATAGTTTAATTGGAACGTACAGAAAAGTTTGGGGGGGTTTAAAGGAACAAAATCCCCATAAAATTTTTATGGGGTGCACAAATTTTACTTTCATTTTTTTTTAAGATGTTACTGCCATAAGAATCCCATATGTCCATTTTCAATAAAAAATCTCTAAGAGTTTTCGATATATGAAAAAAATCGATTTTTATTTTTTAACTTCAAAGAGCTGTAACTTTTTTTGTGTGCACTATTGTATATAGGTAAGTGAGGTTCAATCAACCTATTTTTGACCCAAGAATCTGTGGTATAATTTATGACAAATCTTTTCGGGACACCCTGTATAATACATTTAATATAATACATATTAATTCTCCAGGTAAAATTAAAATCATTTTTAAGAAGAAAAATTCTTTTGAGCAAATGCATTTGAAAATTTTGCACTTAGCAGATTAGAATTTTTTTCATAAATTCCAGCAATAAATTTTTTTGCTGGTCTGAGGCATTGGTTGTTCGTTTTGATTAACTGACGGACATTGCATTTTCAAAATACAAATATAAACAATCTCTAAGTGTGTAACGGAGTGTAACCACGTGTAACAAAAACGATAAAATAATAAACCCTTAACGTGCCCTAACCATATTCCGAATCCGAATTCCGACTGCAGTGAAGACCATAGATATAATAAAACGTAGATTAGGACAGGTCCGAAAAATAGCGTAACGCGGAGCAGTTCGGGTCGGTGGTCTATCTATCTCTCTCTATCGGCGCTTAGCTTTCTCTCTCTAGCATATGATGGCCGCCGCCTCTGTGTCTGTGTCGTTCCATTACTCCCACCTCTTGGTAGATACGCTCACACTCGTACGACAGACAAATATAGCTAGACCACTGTACTTGATATTGGCGTTACACCCCGATGCATTGAGTGGCATATAACTAGCCTGATCTACTTGTTAATATATCTATGGTAAAGACAGATGTTTTAGATAATTACAGTGTTGTTAATGTATTTATTATACGTCAAAAATGCGAACGATCGCATGTTTCTGCCAACGGTGGTCAAGAATGCCATTTTTAGGAAATGTTAGCAAATCAATCCTTCGCAACTTATGTATACGCGCTAATTGCGAGCGATGTCGAGAATAGCGAGCCAGACCGTTAACTAAAAAATATTCTTAGCAAGCAGTAACGTTTCCGAACGGCAGAGAAATATGCTTAAAGTTTACATAATAAATGTATCTCACAGAGTGCGGTTTGCTGGTAATGAAGCAGCAAGTTCATTTTAAAGTTACTGATTTTGTAAATCAAATCAATGAGGACCTAAACAGTAGAAGATATTGTTCAGCAGCTTTCCTCGATATGTCTCAGACAGATGAATAATTGCAAGTTAAACTAAAGAAGCTACTGCTCCATGCCCAATTTCAACTTCCAGAATCATATCTGACAGATAGGCACTTCCAAATAGAACATGGAAGTGAATATACAGAGTTGCATCCAGTAAATTCAGAAGTTTCACAAGGTAACGCGTTTCAATCGATCCTGTACCTACCTATTATATACTGCAGGCGTGCCGTCAAAACGGCTTACCACTGTTGCGACAACTGCTGATGGTACAGCCATTTTAGCGTCCCATACTGATCCAGCATCAGACCCTAGTAACCTGCAAACTAGTGTGAACATGGGCCAAAACTGGCTGAAAAGATGGCGTATTAAGCAAATGGATTGAAATCAACACACGTGACGTTTACCCTCCGTAGAGAAACGTCCGCTCTTGTTCAGTTTATTAATTGTCAACTTCCACAATCTAATAGCGCCAAATATCTCGGCAGGCACCTGTATCGACGATTAATTTGGACAAAACACATATTCACTAAGCGCAAGCAACTTGGCCTCAAACTAAAAAACATGTATTGGGTTACCGGTCGCAGATCAAAACTGTCATTAAATAGCTATATATTGTCACACAAAATAATCTTAAAACCCGCGTGGACATATAGCATCCAGCTGTGGAAAACTGTTAGCAACTCTAACACATCAGTCTTGCACAGGTTCCAAAAAAAATACTGCTAGCTATTGTTAATGCTCCCTACTATGTAAGTAACGAATTCGTTCATCATAATATTCCTTTAGAATCTATCCATCACAGAAGTCATACATCGTTTTAGTGTCAACTTTAGTGAAATAGTGTCAGTGCACCCAGATCGGTTAGCCGCCCAACTAAACGTGCGCGATGCCAATGAAGTCCGTAGACTAAAACATCATCTACTGCCATCTGACCTATCTACATGACACAGGCTTTAGTTTAGTCATTAAGGCAAAGGTTTATAAATTCACCTAAACGATATTTAGCTTAGCTGTCAATAACTTAAAAAGATATTATTCATTGCAGTGCTACTCTACATTTCATCAGCTTCCTTGTCAGGAAAAAAACGCTTATTGTCTACTAGTCAGATTACAGATCTCTCTAGGAGATCTAGGATTCTACTTGAACTCTCAATTTTATGCTTTTATGCATGTTCTAACATTCCAGACCTTACGAGACATTTCTAAATATTTAAATGGCATCTATTAGACCAATCTGGATTATTAGTAATTCCTCTTAAGTAGTCTTTGTCTAGGGACATTTTCTACATGGAACAAAGCTTACGGAATATCGTAACCATATATTTACCCTTAAAAATTCATTCATTATACAATAATTAAACCCAATTATGTTCGGTATTGCGGTTATTATTCCAATTTTGCAGGAAATAACAATTAGAAACAAGCACTTCAGACCGTTAACTAAAAAATATTCGTACCAAGCAATAATCTTTCCGAACGGCAGAGAAATCTGCTTAAAGGTTACATAATAAATGGATCTTGAAGTTATTAATTTTGTAAATAAAATCAATACGGACCTGAGTAATAAAATATATTGTTCAGCAGCTTTCCTCGATATATCTCCGACTTTCGACAAGGTGTGGCATGAAGGATTGCAAGTTAAACTAAAAACTAAAGAAGCTACTGCTACATCCCCAATTTCAATTTTTAGAATCATAATTGACCAATAGAGACTTCAATATAGACCATGGAAGTGAATATACACAGTTGTATCCCATCAATTCAGGAGTTCCACAAGGCAGCGCGCTTGAACCGATTCTGTACCTATTATACAGGGTGTCCAGAAACTCTACCGACAAACGAAGACAGGAGATTCTTCAGATAATTTTAAGATAATTTAACCCAATTCACTTAGTCCGAAAATGCTTCCTAAGGGAGCTAGAGCTCTTTGAAGATGGCGTCTTGTAATTAGTTTTTCTTAAATACCTCCAGAACGCTTCTATTTAGGAAAACAAAAATTGGTACGCGTATTTATCTACAAGATATAAATGTAATTCATCTATTGCAAATTTCTAGTACCGATCATAGGCGTCCGTTTTGGGTAGGGCAACGGTTATTTTATCGCATAACTTTTTATCTTTAACTTTTATGCATTTCTGACACTGGATTATGAAATTGTGAAGTATTCTAGTACTAAAAGGTACTCTTATTTTAAATCGGTAGGACACACCGTTTTCTAGAAAAATCGATTTGAAAATTTTTCGCTTTTTAAATAAAAAAAAAATTCAAAAAAAAACTGTTTAGAAAGACGAAAACTGAGAATTTCTAGTACTGGTCAGAGGCGTCCGTTTTGGGTAGGTCAACAGTTATTTTATAGCATAACTTTTTTGTCTGGAATTTTTGAGCATTTTTGACACTAGATTATTAAATTATGAGGTATTCGAGTACTAAAAGTTACTCTTACTTTATGTTGGTAAAATACTTCGTTTTTTGTTGAAAAGTTCTTTCAATTTTTTTTTCAAATTCCAAAAACCAAAAACTTTAAAATCGATTTTTCTAGAAAACGGTGTGTCCTACCGACTTAAAGCAAGAGTACCTTTTAGTACTAGAATACCTCACAATTTAATCATCCGGTGTCAAAAATGCATAAAAGTTAAGGAGAAGAGAGTTATGCGATAAAATACCCGTTGCTCTACCCAAAACGGACGCCTATGACCGGTACTAGAAATTTGCAATGGATGGATTTGATTAATCTCTGAAAAGTAAATACGCATACCAATTTTCGTTTTTCTAAATAGAAGCGTTCTGGAGGTAATTAAGAAAAACTAATTTCATGACGCCATCTTCAAAGAGCTCTAGCTCCCTTAAGAAGCATTTTCGGACTAGGTGAATTGGGTTAAATTGTCTTAAAATTATCTGAGGAATCTCCTGTCTTCGTTTGTCGGTAGAGTTTCTGCACACCCTGTATACTGCAGACGTGCCATCAACACGGATTACCACTGTTGGGACATTCGCTGATGGTACAGCCATTTTAGCGTCCCATACTTATCAGCATCAGCCTCTAGTAACCTGCAAACTAGTCTGAACAAGGTCCAATGCTGACTAAAAAGATGGCGTATTAAAGCAAATAGATTGAAATCAACACAAGTGACGTTAACTATCCGCAGTGAAAAGTGAACTTCTGTTCAGAGTATTAATTGTCAACTTCGCTGAAACTAAGCAACTAAGAAACGTGTATTGGCTCATCGGTCGCAGATTAAAACTCTCATTAAACAGCAAAATATTATTAATATAAAACATTCTTAAAACCTGTATTAACCTACGGCTCCAGTTATGGGAAACTGTTAGCTACTCCAACACATCCATCTTGCAGAGTTTCCAAAAATAAAGTACTGCGAGCTATTGTTGATGCTCCCTGCTATATAAAAAATTAAATCATTCAGCATGATATTCCTTTAGAATCCATCAAAGAAGTCATGCATCGTTTTAGTGTCAACTTTATTGAAAGAGTGTCTGTGTACCTAAATCGGTTAGCCACCCAACTAAACGTGCTCAGTGCCAATGAAGTCCGTAGGCTAAAACGCCTACTGCCATCTGACCTATCTACGTTACACAGAATTTAGATTAGTCTTTCAGGCAAATGTTTATAAATTCACTCAAACGATGTTTAGCTTTAGTCCAGAAAGCCATTGCGCATTCACTAGGAAAAATATTCTAATCCGGATTTTTTGCACAATCTCACTTAAAAAGGACTACTTTTAACAAATTTCCATGTTGCCAGGACCAAAAGGTGGTCAAAAATTTTTTAAACCTTTTTTTTTTGTTTTTTTCCTAAAATTATTTTTATTGCATGGAAAAAAGTTTTTTTAGGTTTTTTGGATCATTCTAAACAGAAAAGGTCTTTAGTGACTTTTTTCTAAAAATGATAGTTTTTGACATATAAGCGATTAAAAATTGAAAAATTGCGAAATAGGCCATTTTTAACCCTCAAAGACTATGTGAAAAACTGAAAATTTGAATGTTGCCAAGGTAGGTAGATATTCTTTAAACATCGATTGATAAAATCCCGAAGAGTTTTTTGCAATACAATATTCAAAACTCCTTTGTTTTTTAATTGCGAATCAAGCGTGGGCGACACTATTTTCCACCGACAGTATGGTGCAAATGAAAGGAATAAATTCGTTATTTCGAAAATCGGCGACTTTAAGGAAAAATCCCGAAACAGGTCGATTTTTATTATTGTGGCATATATGGTATACCAGTGACGTCATCCGTCTGGGCGTGATGACGTAATCGATGATTTTTTTAAATGATAATAGGGGTCGTGTGGTAGCTCGTTTGAAAGGTTCTTCAATTCTCTATCAAGTAATGTAAACATTTACATAATTTTTTATACAGGGTGTCCTTCTACTTCTTTTTTTGTCAAATAATTTAATTTAATAAACATTTTTTGGACACCCTGTATAAATAATTATGTAAATGTTTATAATACTGAATAGAGAATTGAAGAACCTTTCAAATGAGCTAGCACACGACCCCCTATTCTCATTAAAAAAATCATCGATTACGTCATCACGTCCAGATGGATGACGTCACTAGTATACCATATATGCCACAATATCATAACTTAAAAATAAAAATCGACCTGTTTCGGGATTGTTCTTAAAGTCGCCGGTTTACGAAATAACGAATTTATTCCTTTCATTTGCACCATACTGTCGGTGGAAAATAGTGTCGTGCACGCTTGATTAGCAATTAAAAAACAAAGGAGTTTTAAATATTGTATTGCAAAAAACTCTTCGGGATTTCATCAATCGATGTTTATAGAATATCTACCTACCTTGGTAACATTCAAATTTTCAGCTTTTCACATAGTTTTTGAGGGTTAAAAATGGCCGATTTCGCAATTTTTCAATTTTTAATCGCTTATATGTCAAAAACTATCATTTTTAGAGAAAAGTCACTAAAGACCTTTTCTCTTTGGAATGATCCAAAAAACCCAAAAAAACTTTTTTCCGTGCAAAAAAAAATAATTTTAGGAAAAAAACAAAAAAAAAACGTTTAAAAAATTTTTGACCACTTTTTGGTCCTGGCAACATGCAAATTTGTTAAAAGGAGTCCTTTTTGAGTAAGATTGTGCAAAGAATCCGAATTAGAATATTTTTCCTAGCGGATGCGCAGTGGCTTTCTGGACTACTTAGGTTTGAATAAATTGGAAAGATAATATTCATTGGAATGATACTCGACATGTCATCAGCTTCCCTCTCAGAAAAAACGCTTACTGCCTACTAGGCAGATTAAAGATCTCGCTAGGAGATCTAGGATTCTATTACCCGACTATCAACCATTTGTTTTTATACATCTTCTGACTTTCCAGATCTTACGAGACATTTCGAAATATTTAAATGGCATCTAGAACAATCTGGATTATTAATAATCTTCTTAAGTAGTCTTTGTCAAGGGACCTTTTCTATGTGGAATTAAGCTTACGGAATGTCGTAACAATATATTTAGCCTTAAAAATTCATTCATTATACAATAATTAAACCCAATGATGTTCGTTAGTTATTATTCCAATTTTGCAGGGAATAACAATTAGAAACAAGCGCTCCAGACCGTTAACTAAAAAATATTCGTACGAAGCTGTAATCTTTCCAAACGGCAGAGAAATCTGCTTAAAGTTTACATAATAAATGGATCTCACAGAGTGCGGTTTCCTGGTAATGAAGCAACAAGTTCATTTTAAAGTTTTGCACCAATTTGTGTTAAGGAAAGTTTGGCGTGATAAATTTTCTTTAATTTTAGCTGGGAAGGGAGAAAGTTCGCCAATTACAGAAAGGGAAAGATACTTTTCATCAGGACGAAGTGATGGCCCTGTATTTTGTCTTGTCTGCTAAAGTTTTTTTGAGATCTAATTTAGCCGACGCAAGAAAAGAATATTTTTCACTTATCATAAAAAAGGGAGTTGAAATATGCCCGTTTTTGTAAGTGTTATTTGAGTTTTATTTAACAAAATGTTATTACATTTTTTTTATGACGCTACTGACTTCGCATTTTTCATCTAGAAGGCAATTTGAAAGAGACTAGAAATGTTTTTTCTTTGTATTTATCATTTACCGTTAATAGATGGAGAGGCAGAGCTGAAAAATCTCTTTGAATTTACTAAAGCTAAATTTTTCACAGTTGCTTACTGTAATTGTGTAGAGAAACATACTGCGGTCGGTCAAGCTAAACGTAGAACAGGGTTTACGGAGAGGGTATCAAAGTTTCTTTCGTACGAAGGTAATTAAATCCATTTACTAAGGCTGAAAATCCGTACACACATTCTAAATTGAATATAAATAAAAGTTATTATAGTCGGTCAGATGTATGACGTGACAGAGCCGGTCGGTCGGCCCCAATGAATATACAGGGTTATTCACTATGTTTTGACCCCCTTGTAAACTGCTTTATTTACAGTATTAGAAAAAAATGTAACATTCAAAAGCTTTTCGATTTTTTAATTATGATTTTTTGACATATACATCGTACTAGTGACATCATCCATCTGGGCGTGATGACGTAATCGACTATTTTTTTAAATGAGCATAAGGATCGTGTGCTGGCTCATTTGAAAGGCTATTCAATTCTCTATACAGTACCATAACCAATAAGATCATTATTTATACAGGGTGTCCAAAATTTTTTTTTAATTATTAATTAAACAATTAATTTAATTAAAAAAAATTTTTTTGAACACCCTTTATAATTAATCATGTTAATGCTTACATTACTGAATAGGGAATTGAATAACCTTTCAAATGTGCTAGCACTCACCCCTATTCCCATTTAAAAAATAGTCGATTACGTCATCACGCCCAGATGGATGACGTCACTAGTACGATATATATGTCAAAAAATCATAATTTAAAAATAAAATAACTTGTATTTTACATTTTTTTCTAATTCTATAAATAAAGCAGTTTAAAAGGGGGTCAAAATATAGTAAATAACCCTGTACATTCACTGGTGCCGACCGACCGGCTCTGTCCCGTCATACAGCTGACCGACTGTAAAAACTTTTATTTATATTTAATTTAGAAGATGTGTACTGATTTTCAGCCTTAGTAAATGGATTTAATTACCTTCTTAGGAAAGCAACACACTTTGATACCCTCTCAGTAACCCCTGTTCTACGTTTCGCTTGACCGACCGCAGTATGTTTCTGTACACAATCACAGTAATCAACTGTGAAAAATCTAGCTTTAATAAATCCAAAGAGATTTTTCAGCGTTGCCTCTTGGATTATAATGAGGACTCTTGGCATTAAACCATATACCTTTATCATTTTTTTATGACGCTACTGACATATTGCATTGCTTTTTTCATCTCGAAGGTAATTTGAAGGAAACTAGAAATATTTTTTCTTTGTATTTATCATTTACCGATAATGAGGACTTTTGGGCATTAAACCAATAGATATGTACACACATAGGTATATAGAGTGTGTAAACGCAAAATGGAATAAATTCATTATTTCGTGAATGAGCAATTTTAGAAGAAAATCCCGGGAAAAGGAGAATAGCGGTCGTGTGCCTTCTCATTTGAAAGTTTATTCAAGTTTCTATATGTGCCAATATGTTGTATGCCAATGTTTATTTTAATCATTATAATCAATGTTTCCATGACTGATTAAGTTTAAAGGGTTTTTACCCAAATATTTTTAATTTTAGTGGCTTAGCATGTCAGCATCTAGTGAGCACTGATGGTGATCTGTAATCAGATCGAAAACTAGTTCTGCTTTTGTGATGTAGCCCTTTTTAGGGAGTTTTAATAAATATACTTTTATAAAGGATTTTACTTATTTTTTATTTATTTCTGTGTTCTGACAGCCGTAAAATATATTTTAAATTAAATAACTTACATGCATTCTTCTTTCTGTGTCAATTAATTTAATTTAAAAAAAAATTGGACACTGTGTATAAATAATTGTGAGTTAATGTTTGTAAAACAAAGACTTTTGTACTGGAGTTTGCTGATGGGGCATATATTGTAAGTCTTGAAACCGGTAGCCGATATTTACCACCAATAAAATCTACTTAAGATTGTGAGTATTGACTCATTTCCTATACATTAGTTTTATTTTCTTGTTCAGATGTGTTTTTTAACTTATGTAGTTTGTATATTTATTTTAATTCTTTAGCACAATAAGTTTATACACGAACGTTTTATTCTCAGTTCGCTTAATTTTTGTTCTGTTCAGAAACCAAATTGCTCCAGTTAATTTAACTTCTAAAAACAACACCATCTACCATCTAGTATTGAGGGTAGAATGCAAATTATTCACTCCAAAACTAATCGCACAATAAAAAGCATTTAAATGGACTTTGAGCTTTGACCATTACTCTATAATTTAGGTATTGCAGACTCATACATGTGGACATTTACAAAGTTTTCATAGATATTTTAACAATTTCTCAATTTATATTTTTCAATTAACATTTTCATTTAAATTATTAGAATTCTTTTTTTTCATTATTTTTAGTAATATTTGTTCTCTATTTTTTTTACAAATTAATAATGAATAAAATACGGAAAAATAAAGATATCTTGAAAGATTGGAAAGTATTACTAATTGGACCCATCTACACAAAAGTCCTCCATAAATTACCAAGACAGAAACTACGGAAAATACTAAGAAAAAATGGAGAGGACAAATTTCTATAAATAATACAAAACATATTCATTAAGAACAACAATGCCGTAATAAGTAATAATTCAACGTCATTTACCTTTACAATAAAATGAAGGGAGGATCATTTAACCCCACATTATTTCTAATATTTATGGACAACATTATTAAGAAATATACAACAAGAACATGTACCAATCGGAATAATTTGGAAATATGGAAAGAAGTATCCACTGAAAATGCAATGAAGATAAATAATAATAAAACAAAAGTTTTAGGAGAAACAAGACAATAATTTATTAACAAATATAAAGAAATAACAATCGAACAATTTAAAACTTAAGACATACTTAGGAGTACCCAATAATAGAAGAAACAGGATTTTTAGAAGTAGAAATGAAGAGCTGAGTACTTACGAATAGGCAAACGAACAGGATACAGGCTATAGAGATCTTCTTAAGAGGAGTTAAAGATGCTACCAAAATTGATAGAATAAGAAACAGAGATATAAGGAACAAACTGAAAATACAATCCACATTGGAGACATAGAGTGACTATAGAGACAACTGAGTTAGCTTAGTTTTTTGTTTAAATATTTTATTTCGGCAGATTTATCTTGAGATAGTAATAAGTGTATTATTTACTTCTGGTACATTCAAGGACTTGTCATTTGACATTAATTTATTTATACTCCCTCTCAATACCAAATAATCTTTAGTCAAATATTTATAAGTACAGTGGAACCTCGATAAGTCGGCCCCCGATAACCCGGAAGTCCGGCTAACCCGGACCGATTTTCATTAGACAAACATTTCAACAATAAAAATGTATGTATTATGTTAAAACATTTTATCTGTAGCCGCTTCTGGAATGTCTTAAAAATATCGAGTTTCATTGATAAAACTTGGCTTTGACCATAATAATGTAAAAATGACTCATGGCACACGGCGGCAGAATGTTCATTATCCATTATCGGGCTATCGCAAACAACAGGAACCTTTTATTCCTTTATTTATTTTCAACTGTCTTTTAAAAAATTATTTTTAGAACAATGGTCTTTTAAAATTTAAACAATGAAAGAGCCACTGTTCTTAAATAACATAACATCGCATGTCAGACGAAATTGAGATAACCGAAACTGAGTTTTTTTACCTAGAAATGAACAATACTCTATCTATACTGTCTATAGTACAACTAAAATAATAGGTAAGTTAGATGTGTAATATGCATATATATTTCATGTTGTTTTAATTATGACGGACTTTATCTATAAGTATACCGTATTTTATTAATTTTTACAATGCTCTCCGGCTAACCCGGATTTTCGATAACCCGGATCGGCCGCGGTCCCGATTAATCCGATTTATCGAGGTTCCACTGTACCTAGGTATTAAGATCGTTATGTAAACTTACTCGAGCCTTTTTTATGAAATTTCGGAATCTGTCAAAAGGTCTTAGTTTGTTTCTCGGTGTAAGTCCGTCTGGGCACGTCGTTATTTTTAACGAAGATCCCAACTGTATATCGGCATTCTCTGGCCATTATACCGGATATCCACGGAATCCTATCTAAACAAAGCAACCGAGTCGACGGAAAGTTGTAGAACTAAGTAGGTTATTTTGCTCTCCGGCAAAGTCTAGCAGATATTCAAGCAAATTGGGCCTCCAGCCTCCCTTTCCTCCGGCGGCAGTTGCATTTTAAGCGATGGGATTGTTTGCATTAATTTGAGATAACATTAGGACAGAGAAGTAGTTGTTACGACGCTAAGACTAGGATACGGTTTTATCTTTTCCGCTTTGTTTGTGCTCGATCAGGTCTTTTAAACATCCTGGAACTGAGAGGGGATTTTACAAGTTTTGGATTTGTTTTTGCTCAAAGTTTATTTCACGAGCTGATGAATATGCAAATGAAAAACATGAAACGTATTTATTTTGTAAGCAACAGGCTTACTACATATAACCGCATTATAATCGATGACAAACAATAATTCTAGCTGTCGTATTACAAGTTAAAAGCAATGTGTATGTGTAACCTTTAGAATTTAAAATCAAGCAAAATAACTTAAGAATTTTTAGATTAGAAGAAAGTTATTATTTAACAAAAAAGAAGTCTTGACAAAGTTTTACAAGCTATGAAAATGAACAACTTTAAACGGGATCAAAAGTCCAAACGACCACTATAATAATTATAGAAAATATCTAATCAAATTTGAGAAATATTCAAAAGGACTCTTTCACACAAATGAGATCTAATACAGTCTAATAACTGATATTCTTCTTCTTCAAGTGCCCTTTTTGCGACGGAAATTGACAATCATCATAACTATTCGGACTTTAGAGACGGCTGCTCTGAAAAGTTTATTTGATGTACAGCTGGTTCCTAAAAAAACTGATACGACTCTTAGTAAGATTTGATTTTTTTGAGCAGTTTATTTGATTGGTCTGACATTATATTATATTTATTATGACAGACAAATAATAAAATAAACAAACAAACAACAAACAAATGTTTATTCATATATATTAAAATAATATAAATATCAGCATCATATAAAAGGATTCTCTTCTAATTTCTCAGAAAACGTACGATTTTCATGAGCGGTAGATATTTTTGGTCTTCCAGAACCTTGCTTTCTTTCGAGAGTTTCTTGTTCTCTCCATCTTTTATTAATCTTAAAAACTGTTGCTCTGCTTACGTTAAAAGGGTTCGCTACGGCAGGTAGTGACCAACCATCTTCTAATTTCGTTACAATTCTTTCTTTTATTTCTTTTGATAGCATGTGGAGCATACGACTTTTAAAGCGTATTTTGTAGAAAATTGAGCAGTGTATTTTAAGGGATAAATACTATTATTTATATATTGTCACTGTCACTGTCAAATCTAAAAATTTGTCAGATTATTTTTTGATAATTTTAATTTCCAATCGTATGGTATGATATTTGATCACGTGTTTAATTCTGTCCAATCAGATTAAAATTATACTGAGAATTATCTACTGTAGAAAATTACCGATAGATTTTTTTTAAGTAGATTGTTTCTGTTTAATGGCAACCAGTTTCCTAGTTTTGACAACTGTCACATTTAAGAACATATTCATAATATATTCATAATAATAAATAATCTTACGAATATCACACGACAGTAAGAATAAATAAGGAAATAATGCTTCATTTTTACTCAAATTTGTTGTCATTGGGCAATAGCCACTCGAGCCCTGCTGGCTCTCGTGTCTATTGCCAGACAACAAATTTTCGAAAAACTGTTGCATTGTTTTCAATTATCACTCTCACTCTCTGTTCAACCTGGTTCAACCTCAAAAAATGGCTCCACATGCTAGCAAAAGAACTAAAAGCAAAAATTGTAACGAAATTAGAAGATGGTTGGTCACTATCTGCCGTAGCGAACCATTTTAACGTAAGCAGAATAACAGTTTTTAATGTTAATAAAAGATGGAGAGAACAAGAAACTCCCAGAAGAAAGCAAGGTTCTGGAAGACCAAAAATATCTACGCTCATGAAGATTGCACGCTTTTGGAGAGATTAGAAGAAAATCCTTTTAAAGATGCGAAAACTGCAAGAATTATGTCACAGTTTTCGTGAAGAAAGACAACAACTTGGCTCAGAATTAAAGCATCGCGTCTTAGGTACCGAATTGCAGCAAAAAATATATTTTTTGTTAATAGAAAAACTGTGATTCTGCTTATGTTAAAATGTTTTGCTGCCTCTGGTAGTGCCCAGTTATCTTTTAATTTGGTTACAATTCTTGCTTTATTGTTGAGTTAAGTCGTTTGTTTTTTCCTTAATGATAATAATAACAAAAATAATAACAACAACCCTATTTTATGTAAAAACTATCTTTATTTAATTGATGGATTCGACCGTTATTTGATGGAAGTTTATTTTATCTAACAATAAAACACTGAAAACGTTTGTTTTCTATACTTCCACAAAATTTATTACAACTATGTGGCTACAGCTGTTTCGGCAGAGTGCCTTTCTCACGTGGTATAGTTTACAATGTGTTTGCCTTTTTAATTCCTCAACCTCTTCAGTTAAATACTTAAAAAGGCAAACACATTGTAAACTATATCACTTGAGAAAGGCAACCTGCCGAAACAGCTGTAGTCACATAGTTGTAGTAAATCTTGTGGAAGTATAGAAAACAAACGTTTTCAGTGTTTTATTGTTAGATACTATCTTTATTCTTTATAAAATGCAGGAATTCAAAATAATATCAAAATTTAGACACAATTTATGAATTAAAATAATATGTAATCAGTTATTTTTTTGTTTATTCTATTATTTGTCTGTCATATTAAATATAATTTAATGTCAGACCAATCAAATACACTGCTTAAAATGATCAAATCTTACTAAGAGTCATATCAGTTTTTTTAGGAACCAGCTGTACATCCGTATGATACCATTCTCTCAGGTTGCGCAGCCATGATATTTTACGCTTACGTTTCCCTATGCTTCTTTTTCCTTGGATCTTTCCGTGCATAAAAAGTTGGAGAAAGTTGAATCTCTCTTCCCGTGTAATATATCCCTGATCTTCCAATTTTCTGATTTTTATTGTATTTAGGACTTCCATTGCTTTATTCATCTTTCTCAGAACCTCTTTGTTTGTGACGTGTTCTATCCATGATAATTTCGGAATTCTTCTATACTCCCACAACTCGAATGATTCTAGTTTTTTCATTGATGTCGCATTCAAGGTCCAAGCTTTCATTTTATAAAACAAAGTAGAGAAAACTTAACACCTACTTAACCTAATTCTTAGCTCAAACTTCAAATATCTTGTGTGGAGCACTCTTCTTAATTTGTTAAAATTTGCTCTAGCCTTTTATATTCTAATCTTAATTTCTTGGGACTTGTGGAGCTGATCATTGTTGCAATATATGCATATTGGTCTAGTCGTTCAACATTGGTTTTGTTTATAAGAAGATTCTTGTTATTTCTTTGAGTTCTAGATATTCTCATACATTTTTTGAAGTTATACTTCTTTACGATCGAGTTATAATGCCGGGCGCATGTAATATTAACTGTATAATAGTAACTGTATTATTTATTATAATTTTTGTGTCTTTGGATTTGTCTTCCTCGGGAATAAGATATTTTATAATAATAGTAAGTATATTTAAAGTATTTTTGTATTAAATCTGTCAGTATGTATGAGATTTCAATTCCCGGATGATTCATATTCTTTTTTTTTATATTTTTGGTATCGTTTTAATAAAAATTTTTTAAAAGTGGTAGGTAAAGAAAGTTAGTTTAATATTTAAATAAAATACAAATAACCTGTTAAGTATATTAATTTACACATACCGTATTTTTACACATACACCGGTATTCTCTTCACCAGTCTCTGAAGATCTTCAATATTTTATGTTAACATGACAGTGTTATCCAGATATCTAATGTTGTTAATAGGAACTCCATGTACCAACGTTTCACCCTCAAGAGGTGGTTTTAGTATGTCATCCGAGTAGGCATTAAAAAAATTTGGCGACAATACGCATCCCTGTCTCACCCCACGTCTAATTTCAATGGGAATTTCGATGGGATTGTTTGCATTAATCTGACTAACCTGAGATAACATTAGGATAGAGAAGTAGTTGTTACGACGCTAAGACTAGGATACGGTTTAATCTTTTCCGCTTTGTTTATGCCCGATCAGGTCTTTTAAACATCCTGGAACTGGATTTTACAAGTTTTGGTAGTAATGTAATCATTTATTCTGCGTTTAAATTTTTTTAACATAATTATTAGTTATCTCAGAATTAAAAAAAAAATGAGTATTTTAAAACACATTAAACAGTTTGACAGGCAACATTTTGCGCCCATGCCCTTAATAATGTAGCTCTCCAAATACTCCTTACTTACTTACTCCGTGGCGTAAAAACCCTTGGTGGGTCTTAGCCGACTCGACAACATGCCTCCACTGTTCTCTGTCTTGAGCAACCTCTATCCAATTATCCACGCCCATAGTTTTCAGGTCTCCAGCTATAATATCTCGCCACCGGAGTCGAGGGCTCTCGCATGGTCTTCTTCCAGTTGGGACTTCCTCCCATAGGAAATGTTAACAAAAATAGAATTAAACTAATAAACTATTAAATGTTTTGTGGTTATTTAGATCTTCAACAGGACATTTAAAATATAAAGCATCTAAGACCTCAGTATACATCGGTAATGGAAAATACTTCCTTTTTCAGCTTAAATCGATGTAACAGTAGGAACATAGTTTTGATGTTTCCAAAGTTAGATTGTAATGTAATAATAAAGGCAGTTTTTGTTTTTATTCGATTCAGAGTGGGACCACCATCTCCATATAGCTATTTCAGCATCCCATGCATCTTCAGTAAAGCTATGCAGTCACAACTCTAAAGCGAATATTAACAACCCTACTTATTTAAGGGAAACCATCGCAATACAAAGATTCCACCTTTTGAGACGCAATCTAGCGAAATTTCTCGCAATACGAGGAAAACAACGAAAAGCTCTGGATACAAAGTTTACTACTTTTTAAACAATTAGAATAATTGAAATAAAAATATAATAAACAATATTTTAAATCCAAGACTTTTCGTTAATAAACTGCTTTCTGGCTGCATCCTGTATCTCTTGCTTTTACAATATATAAGCATAAAATACGACGAGAATAGGAGAAAGCAAATAGAGGACACTTTGGCTACGCATTTACCTTCTCTTCGTCTAGGAAAGGGACCGAAAGACAGTTTCTAAATACTCAAATCTGAGTAAAGATGAAAAATAATAAAGGCAGTTTTTGTTTTTATTCGATTCAGAGTTGGACCACCATCTTCATATATCTCTTTCAGCATCCCATGCATCTTCAGTGAAGCTATGCAGACACAACTCTGAAGCGAGTATTAACAAATCTGCCTAGTTAAGGGAAACCATCGCGATACACTGATTCCACCTTTTGAGACGCAATCTAGTGACATCTCTCGCAATACGAGGAAAACAACGAAAAGCCCTAGATACAAAGTTTACTACTTTTTCAACATTTTTAAACTTATATTGTAATGTAATATTTGCTCAAATGTGGGCAGATTGACCATAACTATGCTTTCTGTATACGTAGGTCTTGAACAAACAAAAGACATCATACTGCACCGCCACTGGACATTTCCAAGAATATTATTAGAACTAACACCGACCACCACATAGTTTCGCAATATTCGAGAACTGCATTTATGTATAATTTATCTATATAAACCAAGTTGTTGAATGACAAATTTGCAAATGTTTGAACGAGATATAATTTACTGTTTACTTTTTCTTAGAAATATGCACAATATTATTGATTGCCAAAACAAGCTTTTAAAATATGGAGGAGAAAATATAACACTAGAGATGACAAAACTTATTCAAAAACCGATATTGCAATGCAAGATACCAGACGCATGGAGAAACAGCATAATGATACCAATGTTCAAGAAAAGAGACAAGAATACCCCAAAAATTATAGAGGTATAAATCTACTGAACACCGCACTTAAGCTAACCACAAAATTCCTAACCAACAAAACCAATAAACTAACAACTTTATCAGATGAACAACAAGAATTCAGATACGGAAGATCCTGCGTAGACGCCGTATTTGTACTGAGAAAAATCACAGAAAAGGCCATTGAGTACAATAAACCAGCATATCTATGTTTTAATAGACCTGACAAAGGCTTTCGATCGCATCCAAATCGAAGACGTCTTACATTTACTGTATAGAAGAAACATCTTCTTCTTCTTCTTAAGGTGCCGAGACCGTTTGTCGATCGTTGGCTCTCCTATTGCCCAGCATATTAACAATCATTGTCTTATTTACAGCCGCACGAAATAGTTCAGTGCTAGTTTTCCCAAACCATTGGCGTAGGTTTTTAAGCCAAGAAGTTGTACGGCGGCCCACACTTCTTTTTCCCATTATTTTACCTTGCATGACAAGGTGAAGTATGTCATATTTTTCTGGGTGAAGCATTATATGACCAAAGTATTCCAAGCTGCGCCTTTTAACCGTGTTCACTACCTCGCAACTTTTATTCAAACTTTGCAAAACCCTTTCGTTTGTGACTCTTTCTACCCAACTGATCTTCAGAATACGGCGGTAGACCCACATCTCAAATGCTTCTAGGTTTTTTAAAAGCGATTCTGCCAGGGTCCATGCTTCAACCCCGTAAAGTAGTACTGGGAATATATAACATCGAACCATTCTTATGCGAAGTTCCAAATTTAGATTATGACTGCACAGGATTTTCTTAAATTTCATAAAACTTGTCCTTGCTTTGGCAATTCTACTTTTTATTTCTGTACTAGGGTTCCAGCTTTCATTAATATGAGTACCCAGATGTACAATATTACTTACTCGTTCAATTGAGTCATTACCGATTGTTACGTTATAGTTATTATTATTTACGGCTGCCTGTTTACTAATAACCATAAACTTTGTTTTTATTGCGTTGAGTTTGAGTCCATATATCGCGCAGAATGCCACCATTCGGTTCAATAACGCTTGAAAATTTTCAATTGATCCTGTCAGTAACAAGGTGTCATCTGCAAATCTGATATTGTTGATAAGCATACCATTAATGAGTATTCCCTCTTTTGCGTTTTCCAACACTTCATTTAAGATTGTTTCAGCGTAAAGATTAAACAACATTGGTGACAATATACAGCCTTGTCGAACTCCACGCTTGATTTTTACTTCTTCAGAGCACTGATTTCCAACCCTAACACATGCAGCCTGGTCCCAATACAAATTTGCGATTATTCTAGTGTCCCTACTGTCCAGACCAGTAGTTTTGAGAATATGTAGCATTTTTTCATGGCGAACTTTATCAAAGGCAATTTCAAAATCAATTGCGCACATGAAAACGTCATGATTTACATATCTGCATCTTTGAATTAAAACTTGGGTTGCGAATAGTGTATCACGCGTTCCAAGGCCACAGCGAAAACCGAATTGATTACTTGAGATTCTTTCCTCAATTTTTCTATATGTTCTTTGATGAATTATTCTGAGAAAAGTTTTCAATACATGACTCATTAGGCTGATGGTGCGATAGTCGCTGCATTTTGTGGCTCTGTGTTTTTTTGGTAGTGCAACAAATGAGGATTTAAGCCAATCTTTAGGAATTTTTCCGCTTTCGTAGATTAAGTTGAATAATTTCGTGAGTATCTTAATGCCCTCGGTACCTAAAAGCTTTAGTGTTTCTTCGTAAATCCCATCTGGTCCGATCGCCTTGCCGTTTTTTGCGTTCTTTATAGCGTATTGCACTTCTTCCCTAGTTATTGGAGGACCGCTCATGTCATCTAGCGTTTCTAGTTCGCTTCTTTCATCATCGAATAATTCCTTTATATATTCTGTCTATCGTATTAGTTGACCTTCGACATCGATTATAATTTTTCCGTTTTTATCTTCGATTAGTGGAGGATTACATTTTTTATTCAGTCCTGTAATTTCTTTCAGTTTTTTGTGCATATTGAATGCGTCATAGGTACGCTCGTAGTTCTCAATTTCTTTACATTGTTGTTTATGCCACTCTGATTTAGCTGATCTTATTTTAGAAGAAACATACCAATTAATATTATACAAACCATCGAAAATATCTACTTTCATAATCGAATACAGGTAAAAATAAATGGAAAACTAACGCAGTATATACCAGTAAAAAGCGGAGTCAGACAAGCTGACTCATTAATTCCACGGCTCTTTAGTAGTATAATAATGGACGAAATAATAGAAGCAGTAAGTAAAGGCCATGGTTACAGAACGGGGAACAAAGAAACCCGAATATTATATAATGCAGACGACGTCGCATTAATCGCTGGGACATGCAGAAGACGATCTGCAAAGATTAACACACATCTTTAATACAACAGCCAAGAAATACAATATGATGATATCAGCAGAAAAAACCAAATGTATGACAACATCAAAATACCCACTACGATATAAAATCGAACTTGATCGGAAAATAATAAAGCAGGAAGAAAGGTTTAGATATCTGGGTATAGATATAACCAGTTAAGGATATGTTGAAAAGTAAGTACGACAACAAAGCTTAAAAGCAAGTAAAGCCGCGGAATCCCTTAATGACACAATCTGGAAGAACAAACACCAAAGACAAGACAAAATATCAAGAATCTATAAAGCAGCAATTAGACCTATTATATTGACATACACGGCGGAGACAAGACCTGACACATCTAAAACGAGACGACTACTAAAAACAACAGAGATGAAAATACTTCGACAAATGTCAGTGAAAAGTCTGTTGGATAGACATACGTACATAGAAAACGATACATAGAAAACATAAGAAGATCATGCAATGTAGAAGACATAAATGGGTGGGTGACAAAACGGAAACAGGCGCGGAACGAACACATTAGTAGAATGGCAGAGGATAGGATAGTACGAATAGCACGAGATAAGTCACCATATGGACGAAGAAGTATTGGCAGACTAAGAAAAAGATGGTGCGATAACTTAAACAATTTAGGAGGTTAATATTGAAGAAGAAACAGGCTTTAAAGCCTGTTGGACAAACTTTGAGGTACGGGAACGTTGGAACAGGGAAAGTTTTAACTGTGGAAAAGGTTACAGGTTTCGAACGTCAGACCACGAAAACGTCCCATGTATTTTGTCGGAAAGAACTTTCAATTGATTTGTTACCCTTTCATTAAACTGCCATGCAAAAATCAGACTGCCACTTACCACCAACATCATTCCTGTCATTTGACATGTTCTACGTGTCGGATTTATTAAAATGCCCAACATATTGGTCGGACAAACATTTTTCCATCATATAAAGGTAATATTGCTATTGAATAAACTTAAAATCAACCTGCTAAATAGTTTTCACAATTGTAAATTTGTCAGTATGACACGTTCCTTAATTAAAATCAAGTTCCACAATTAAAACGTCCCCTGTTCCAGTGTTCCCATACATCAAAGTTTGTCCGCCTAAACACCGTTAAGCTATCAACAAATTTTCAGCTTGCTATTAATCACCTTTTCTTTGGTATACGGGATCCAGACCTATTACTGATGTAGTCAAGAAGTACACATTTGTCCATATTGATAGGCACCATTCAGCTAGAGCACCATTCCAATATGAAATCCAAGTTTTCTTGCAGTGATTGAAAATTTACCACGGAACCTGAAAATACTTTAGAACTTTTTTCATAGATGGCTTGGTTGCACTTGAGAAGAAATGAACATTGGAGTATGCTTGAACCAGTTTTGGAGACAAAACTAATTTTTACGGTACCCAACTCAGAAATCTGTTGTCTCAACTGAGAGAGAGTCTCCAACATATTCCAATAATTATTCATTGAGTAAACCAAGATGTTCAATTTATAGAATATCCACGAGGAAAAAGTTTTCCTGTAGTTGGCTGTATACCATATTTATATAACAAAAACGATAAAATCCTTTATAAAAGGTATATTTTTTAAAATTCCTAAAAAGGGCTATATAACAGAACTACCAATCGGATGACCGATTATCATCAGTACTTACGTGAATCTAAGATGCTAACCACCAAAATACAAAAATATGTGAGTAAAAGTCCTTTAAAATTGATCCGTTATAGGAACATAGATGAATAATGTGAACTTAAATATGGATGTCTAAAATATCCAATGTATTATGCTCTAGGTAACATTGAGCTCGAATTTGACTTGTTACCATATAGTCACCATGTGAACAAGTCAAATTAGAGCTCAATGGTACCTAGATCATAATACATTGGATATTTTAGACATCCAATTTAAGTTCATATTATTCATCTATTTTCCTATGACGGATCAATTGTAAAGGGTTTGTACCCACATGTTTTTTATTTTGGTGGTTAGCATGTTAGATTCACGTAAGCACTGATGATGATTGGTCATCCGATCGAAAACTAGTTATGTGATGTAGCTCTTTAGGGATTGTAACAAAATTATACCTTTTATAAAAGATTTTATCGTTTATTTATAGAATAGTCTTCATTTTGAAACTAAACTTACGTGCATAGAAATCGGCCCACCTAAAAATTTGGTCGTTTTTGAAGTCTCGTATTTCCTAAATCTGTCGGCCGATTTAAGTGATTTTTTTAATATGTTATAGCCTCATTCTTCAACAATATCGCTGTAATAATATTGTTGCTAAATAGGAAAGTGTTATTTTATACCGGGTGTAAAAATGATAGTGTGTTTTTTCCTCAAAGTTCGGAACACCCTGTGGAATATTCTAGAGTATATAAAATATTGAAATTAAAACTGAACTGTAGCCTTAGGCTTTCTTAACATTTTGCGTTTCGACTCATTCGCTTATGTTGGATAATAAAAAAGTAAGGTATTTTAACAACTAGCAACGTTCTTCATCAATACAGGGTGTTTCTAAATAAGTGCGACACACTTTAAGGGGTAATTCTGCGTGAAAAAATAATGACCGTTAGGTTTATAATCATATGTTCGCAAATGCTTCGTTTCAGAAATACGGGATGTTGAATTTGTTCGCACAAATTGACGATTTACTTATTGCTCTAAAACCGCATGAGATATACAAATGAAATTGAGTAGGTTTGAAGAGGTAATTATTGTGCATTTTTTGGCATACAGCTAAGAATTTTATATTCACCATTGGCGTGCATACGAGAAATATGACCGGGTAACATGACCCGTATGCACGCCAATGGTGAATATAAAATTCTTAATTGTATGTCAAATATGCGCAACAACTACCTCTTAAAACCTACCAAATTTCATTTGCATGCACCTCAACCGGTTTTAGAGCAGTAAATAAATCGTCAGTTTCTAAAAAAATCAACATCCTGTATCTCGAAAACGAAGCATTTGCTGACATATGTTTATAAATGAAACGGTCATTACTTTTCATGCAAAATTTCCCCTTAAAATTTTTCGCACTTATTTAGAAACACCCTGTATTGATGAAGAACGTGGCTAGTTGTTAAAATACCTAACTTTTTTATTATCCAATGTAAGGCAATGAATCAAAAAGCAAAACGTTAAGAAAGTCTAAGGATACAGTTGAGTTTAAATTTCAATATTTTATATACGCTAGAATATTCCACAGGGTGTTCCGAACTTTGAGGAAAAAACACACTATCATTGTTACACCCGGTATAAAATAACACTTACCTGTTTAGCAATAATATTATTACAATGATATTGTTGAAGAATAGGGCTATAACATATTAAAAAAATCACTTAAATCGGCCAACAGGTTTAGGAAATACGAGACTTTAAATATGAGCAAATTTTTAGGTGGACCGATTTCTATGCACGTAAGTTTAGTTTAAAAGATTTTGCAAAATTTTCTATCTTACGCTGTTCGCCATTCATTGACACCAAAGGCTAGCGGTCATTATAAATATGTAGAACGTTCTGATTTTATTATAACCAGTTCCTTTGCAGACAGTTAGAAAATATATCAGCAATAATTATGATAGGTGTTATATATAGTAAGTTTATAGTTTGGTCGCAGATTAAAAACCTATATAGAAACTTTTTAAGGGCGTAGGTGCAAACTTTCGGCTCCATTGCTTTTTAAATGCATTCATTTTTTCAAATAATAAGAAAACTAATAAATATTTTTGAAAAATTGAAACACAGAATAAAAAAATACATTATTACCGAGGGCTGAAAGTTTCTTAGAGTAATCAAAAAGTTTATTTTGAATGAAAAATTTGAAATTAAACATCACACTAAATTTTTTCATTTTTTTACCGCTGTAACTCATTAAAATTAACATTATAGAAGTTTTCAGGGCCTTTTGGCCCTTGGTATTAACGTAATATTTCATTCACCGCTTGAATTTTTTAAAAATACTTATTAATTTTCTCAAGATTTGAAAAGAATTAAAGCATTTAAAAAGCATTGGAGCCGAAATTTTGCGCCTACCCCCTTAACTGAATATTTATCGAAGTGTGTCCGGACAAAGTCTATTTTTGTATTCAATTTTGTTGTCACAAACTCTCATTCTTACTCCTTATCCTTATTTAAAATTTATAAAAATTCTCACCGTGCAGGGGAATATAAAAACTATAAAATCAACCAACAACATAAAATGCCTTCACATAAAAATCGCCACAATAAGACAGGATACTGACCTAGTGGAAGTAACAAAATGTTTAAGAGTTTTGGGTCAAAAGTTCAGATATACGAAATCTTTAGTTGATATAAAATCCATAAAAGTATAATATTGACGGGCTAAGACGAGACATAATATTATTAAGGTTAATTATTAACCTTCGGATGACCAACCTTTTTTTGTTACACGGATGACCAAAATTACCAAAATGACAAAAAATTACCCCATGTCAAAAATGACCTGGAATGAATGTTTTCAGCATTTAAATCTTCATCTAACAATACATCCCTCGTTTTCTGTTCATCTTCTATATCATCATAAAAATCGTTAGCAGTAATAATTTCCTGTAACTCAGCCTTAGTAAGATATTTGCGGGCAATATTTTATATGTACACAAAATACTAAGAAACTATAATAATATACGCCAGGAAATAATAATAATGACTAACTGTAGCAGACAGGAATATCATGATTCGTACATAACAGGCACCACAGTCTAAAAATATATTTTGATAACGCGCAGTGTAAAAATACACTAAGCACCAAAATTAACGCACCACTTTAAAAATGGGACATTTTTGATGCCTTCTATTTCCTAAACCTGTTGTCCGATTTTAGTGATTTTTTTAATATGTTATAGCTTTGTTCTTCATTAATATCGATGTAATAATATTGTTGCTAAACAGATAAGTGTCATTGTATACCGAGTGTAACATTGATAGTGTGTTTTTTCCTCAAAGTTTGGAACACCCTGTGGAATATTCTGGCGTATATAAAATATTGAAATTAAAACTTAACTGTAGCCTTATGCTTTCTTAATATTACGCTTTTTTATTCATTGCCTTATGTTGGATAATAAAAAAGTTAGGTACTTTAACAACTAGCCATATTCTTCGTCAATACAGGGTGTTTCTAAATAAGTGTGACAAACTTTAAGGGGTAATTCTGCATAAAAAAATAATGAGCATTTGCTATATAAACATATGTCCGCAAATGCTTCGTTTCCGAGATACGGGATGTTGAATTTTTTCTTTCAAAAACGGACGATTTATTTATTGCTCTAAAACCGGATGAGATATGCAAATGAAATTTGGTAAGTTTTAAGAGGTAGTTATTGAGCATTTTTTGACATACAATTAAGAATTTTATATTCACCATTGGCGTGAATACGGGTCATACTACCTGTATGCATGCCAATGATGAATATAAAATTCTTAGTTGTATGCCAAAAAATGCACAATAACTACCTCTTAAAACCTACCAAATTTCATTTGCATATCGCAGCCGGTTTTAAAGCAATAAATAAATCGTCAGTTTGTAAGAAAAAATTCAACATCCCGTATCTAGGAAACGAAGCAGTCGCGTACATATGTTTATAAAACAAACGGTCATTAATTTTTCATGCAGAATTCCTCCTTAAAAGTTGTCGCACTTTTTAGAAACACCCTGTATTGATGAAGAACGTTGCTAGTTGTCAAAGTACCTAACTTTTCTATTATCCAACATAAGCTAATGAATCAAAAAGCATAATGTTAAGAAAGCATAAGGCTACATTTAAGTTTTAATTTAAATATTATATATACGCCAGAATATTCCACAGGGTGTTCCAAACTTTAAGAAAAAAAACAACACACTTGTTACACCCGTTATACAATGAAACTTATCTGTTTAACAACAATATTATTACACCGATATTCTTAAAGAATAAAGCTATAACATATTAAAAAAATCACTAAAATCGGACAACAGGTTTAGGAAATGCAAGACATCAAAAATGTCCCATTTTTAAAGTGGTGCGTTAATTTTGGTGCTTAGTGTACTTGGAATTCCACATAAATATACGGTATTTTACTAAACATCAACTTCAGAATATATTTTTTATTCATAAAATCCTTTATAAAAGGTATATTTGTTAAAATCCCTATACAGGGCTACATCAAAGACAGAACTAGTTTTCAATCGGTTGACAATATTTTAACATTTACATCAAGTCTATTTCCATTTTTACAGACTATCTACCACAGTGGGAACGACTGTTTTTATTGTTATTAATTTAACAAATTTTACAATAAATACCACAAAACAACAGGGAAATTATAACTTCCTGTGGAACTGTCATTCTTGTCATGTCACCATTCAGAATTTCCGTTATCACAATCACTTGCTTCCATACAGTCATGATGTGAACTTGTCAGATAGAGCTCATTGGTACCTCGGGCGAAAAACATTGGATATCTTAATCATCCATGTTATAATTCACATCTTAGTCATATGTTCCGATGACGGATCAATTGTAAAGGGTTTTTACCCTGTTATTTTTACTTTGGTGGCTTGCATGTAGATTCTAAGTGAGTATAACCTATAAAATTTTTTTAACCTTAGTCAACATTTCAAATACTTTGCATCATTTTATCTGGTTGTACGCATTTTAGGATTGCACTGATGATGATCGGTCAACCGATTGAAAACTAGTTCTGTCTTTGATGTAGCCCTGTATAGGGATTTTAACAAATATACCTTTTATAAAGGATTTTATGTTTTTGTAATGGTATACAGCCAACTACAGGAAATTTTTCCTCGTGGATTTGATAATTTTTATTCGTAAAATATAGGGAAATTTTTTGATTTCAAAATATAAGGATATCTAGATCAGCGATACTCAAAGTGTGTTCCGCGGAACCCTAGGGTTCCGCGACCCCCCCGTAGGGGTTCCGCGAGAATTTAGAAAAAAATTCAAAACACCTCTCTCTGTTCGACTTTTCTGACGCGGTATAGGACGATTCACGAGGTATGGTCGAACCACAGGTCGAACTTAGTTGCCACCTGTTGCCTCATATAATTTTACTAGCCTGTCACCGCCGATACGTGACTTAGTGTGACCAAAGAATACCGCAACCAACTTGATTGGTTGTATTCTTTGGTGACTTAGTCCTTAGTCAGTACTGTCAGTAGTCATTCGACAATTAGGGTTCGGAGCGATGAGTACCTATCTGCTAGAAAAAAGTGTTTATTTTTCCACTGCTGTATTCTGATTGTACCAGTTTTGTACTTTTGTTGTTTGTGATCGTACGTTATTTTGTGGTTATTAATAAAGAAGAATGGAACGTTTCCCTAAAGGCGTTAAACGCGGTGTATACAGCAATTACCGGTCAAGACGATTATGCAACGACGTCAAGTTCCACGGTTTCAAAGGCGAAAAATAGGAAGTATAATGACACTGTTTCGGATTTGTTGACTCCAACGGCTCACCTATCTGCATTTTATGTAGTAAACTGTTTCCTAATAGTTTCAATGTTTTTTGATGAAAATAATCTCAGTTGGAACGATTGCATTGACATTTGTACATATGGGGCCAAGGCGATGACAGGTAAAACAGCAGGATTAGTGTCACAAAAAAATTAAGCTCCTAATCATAGCTCCAGCCATTATATCCTGCATAGACAAGCACTTGCGATGAAGTCAAGTCAAGTCTAAATGCCGTCAAATCTAAAATTAGTTATGGATGAAGCAGTAAAAAGAATTAATTTTATATAAAGAAAACATAAAACACTGCTGCTCCATACAGAAGTGCGATGGCTGTCTCGGAGTAAAACCTTAACAAGGCTATTTGAACTTAGAGCCGAGTTACAAATGTTTCTTTCAGATACTTATTTCAATTTGAAAGACCGTTTGTATGATAAAACTTGGTTGTTCCGACTGTTTTTTATGGCGGATATCTTTCAAAAACTGAACGATTTAAATTTATCATTGCAAGGTAAACAGACAACTGTGTTCCAAGCCTGTAACAAAAAAACTGCGTTCAAAAGAAAATTAGATTTTTTAATTATTTACGTCAGAAAGAGGGTTACATCACTCAGTTTGTTATCGATACGGACTCAGAAATATTCCAAGATGATGTATTTGAAGAATTGCTCAAATATCTCACTTCCATGCGTGTATCTTTTGATGTATTTTTCCGAAGAACAGAACACAAAAATGAAACTGAATTCATGGATTCACGACGCCTCTCAAAGATTTTTGGTACAGAATCCATGATGAATATGCAATTATTGCCAAAATGGCTCTGAATATTCTTCTCCCGTTCCCAACAACATATTTATGCGACAGGATTCTCAACATATGGAGCCACGAAGACAAAATACCGCAATAGACTGGACGCGAACCTGATATGAGACTTCAAATTAATATCATCTATCAATAGGCCAATCAAGTTAGGTTTTTTCTAGACATAACGGAAAAGACGAGGTTTGATAGTTGAAATGTGTAGTATGAGATATTACAAAAAGACTACCATCTTGGGATTCATCAATTTTTTAGTGGAACATTTTTTAAATAAAGAATCAAAACGTCAAACTTAGTTTTTTGCTCATAACTTAAAACCTTGTTTATTTAGAAATTTGACGTCCACAGATATGCTAAATGAAAATCAGTTAATAAACAAAAAAGTTATTGCAAAACGGAAGACAAAATCACTGTTTTTGATTATTGTTAATAACAATTTTATTGTTTATTAGAATATGTTTTAATATAACTAAAATTGAGGGCATTATGGTGTTTGAATGGCGTGCGAAAAATGTTCCAGATCTGTTAAATAGTTTTTGCAAAATTGAATTTGTTTATAAAATTTTTTGAAAAACGAGCTAATTTCTGAGGCTGGTCCAGTTAATATGGCTGAATGTATCTCAATAATCCGGGGCTCATTTCCTTCGTTAAGATGTATACTAACAGCGTATGAAAAAAAAAGTAAAAAAAATTACATATACGTACACAAAATTATTTGTTAATAAATAGCAGTTTTTAAGCTTATAAACAATTACAATAATTTCGTAGAAATTAGATCAAATTAAATGGCAATAAAAAATACGGAAAGCGGGTTAAAATACACAACTTGTAAAAAAAAATTTTAGGTCGTACGACCCTTGGGGTCTGAGATAGCCCCTTTTTTTGAAAAAATCACTGTTACGTTAATTAACAACACTAAGATCTGAAATTAACCAATATTTTATAAGAAAAGTCAAAGTTTTTAACAAAGTTTTTAGCAAGAAAAAATGTTAAAAATTGTTTAAACAGTAGTGTTATAAACAAAAAGTATTTTGCGTTCCGACTAAAGTAAAAAATATCGGGCGTAGTCGACTGACTGAATAGTGGGCGCGCTTGGCGACCGGCAGCAACTCCTAAAATTACGTTATACCGACCACAAAAATCAACTTTAAAGTGAATAACAAATTTTCGTCATTCCTTATGTTTTCGAGGTCTTCGAATCCAAATATGGAGTTTATTTTTTTCTAGAATTAGTGGAACATGTTCAAAAATCAAATTTTATGCCAAAATGCGATAAATCAATTTTGACGATTTTTCAATTTTAACTCACTGTATTTTTGGTCGCTGTAAATATTTCCTTTTGAAAATTTTACTGTGTTATCTTTGAAGCATTTAGATAACAATGAGATTTGTACAAAATGATTAAACACATTAAAAGAGAAGTTGTTAATTTTTAAACGTTTTGTCGTCATATTTCGTTAGTTTCATGCTTACTTAATAAAGTTGAGTGGCAAACTTTTAAGTTTATAATTTTAACTAACACAGAAATAAAATATAATTCATGAAGAAGTTTTCCAAAAAAATTTAATTTAAAATATGCAATAGAAAAAATGTTATGTGACTTTATAGACGAGCGGCACACTAGCACACCCCAAAAAAAGCTTGTAATACTTTATATTTTTGATGGTGCTGAAAACGAAAATTAGGGTTGTTTTGAAAAAATGCCCCTTTTTTGAAAAAATCACTGTTACGTTAATTAACAACACTAAGATCTGATATTAACCAATATTTTATAAGAAAAGTCAAAGTTTTTAACGAAGTTTTTAGCAAGAAAAAATGTTAAAAATTGTTAAAACGGTAGTGTTATAAACAAAAAGTATTTTGCGTTGCGACTAAAGTAAAAAAAAAAAGAATGGGCGTAGCCGAATGAGAATAAATTCGCGGACTACCATTCGCTTACGCTAGACCGTTGCAGCCCATTTTTAACATTGACAGTATACCGGATTTGAAGCTTAATATTATATTTATATATTTTGGTAGAAACTTGCATTTTATGAATATTATTATCTTGCACATTTATTTAGTAAAATTATATTTTAAATAAATAATGTTAAAAAATGACAATAAAAAGGCCACTTAAAAAAGGTTTATACATCCCATTAGCTGCTTTGTTTTGGATAATTTTGCAATGAAAATAAGATAAACATGATTTTTTTAATGTGGTACCACAGATAAAAAAAATAGTTAACTTGGTACAATAGAACCCGATTGGTAGGTATAGGCCATTTTTTATTCTCTATTTTGAATCCGTGTGTAGTCCAGGCTGTATCGTCGACTCCGTTAGGTAAATTATTCCGATTCTTATTTTTTGCACAAACTTACTCAAAAAAAAGTTGCTTATAACAAATCCAAAAGGTACCAAGAGCTACCGCGGCCGGAAAATTGTTTAAACAATTTTTTCATTAGTTTTCTGTTAACTTGTAAAAGTTGGGTGACAAACTGTTTAGTTTATAATTTTAATCAACGCAGCATTAAAACATAGGTCCTGAAGAAGTTTTCTGGAAAATTTCAAGTCAAAATATGGAACAGAAAAAAAGTTACGCGACCTTAGAAACGAGTGGTACTCCCCAAAAAAAAAACGCTCATTTCTCGAGATATCAACCACACTGTGGTGAATGGCTAATTTTGGTCTTACTTTATGTTTTTGATGGTGCTGAAAACGAAAATGAGTTTTATTTTGAATTTTAGATGGGTAAACATTGTCAAAATCGAAATTTGACCCTAAAAATAAAAAAAATGGAATCACGTTTTTCTTAAAATTAAAAGTTACACCACCTTTTTTCTATAAAACATTTTATTCTATGTACTCTAGATTTTAACATAAAATTAATTGAACAGCTAAATTTCAAATTTTGTCACTTAACTTTTGCGATTAAACTTTGCAATTCAAGAATCTACACCTTTTACTTCAAATAATTTATAACTTTCTTTATAGCAAGACAGAAATATTGAAGCAGGTCCCATTGTCTTCAGAATGGTGAGAAATAGATACTATAAAAATTTCAGAAAAAAATATTACAATGGAACTGAGTTGTAGCAAGTTAAACGCAAAAAACGTGATTTTTATTTTTAGGGTAAAGTTGCGATTTTGATAATGTTCCCCCACGTAAAATTCAAAACAACCCTAATTTTCATTTTCAGCACCATCAAAAATATAAAGTACCTATTACCAAAATAAGTATCAGTATCTCGAGAAATAAGCTTTTTTTGGGGTGTGCCAGTGTGCCGCTCGTCTATAAAGTCACATAACATTTTTCCTATTGCATATTTTAAATTAAATTTTTTTGGAAAACTTCTTCATGAATTATATTTTATTTCTGTGTTAGTTAAAATTATAAACTAAAAAGTTTGTCACTCAACTTTTTTTGTAAGCCTGAAACTAACGAAATCTGACGACAAAATGTTTAAAAATTAACAACTGCTCTTTTGATGTGTTTAATCATTTTGAACAAATCTCATTGTTATCTAAATGCTTCAAAGATAACACAGTAAAATTTTCAAAAGGAAATATTTACAGCGACCAAAAATACAGTGAGTTAAAATTGAAAAATCGTCAAAATTGATTTATCGCATTTTGGCATAAAATTTGATTTTTGAACATGTTCCACTAATTCTAGAAAAAAATAAACTCCATATTTGGATTCGAAGACCTCGAAAACATAAGGAATGACGAAAATTTGTTATTCACTTTAAAGTTGATTTTTGTGGTCGGTATAACGTAATTTTAGGAGTTGCTGCCGGTCGCCAAGCGCGCCCACTATTCAGTCAGTCGACTACGCCCGCTATTTTTTACTTTAGTCGGAACGCAAAATACTTTTTGTTTATAACACTACTGTTTAAACAATTTTTAACATTTTTTCTTGCTAAAAACTTTGTTAAAAACTTTGACTTTTCTTATAAAATATTGGTTAATTTCAGATCTTAGTGTTGTTAATTAACGTAACAGTGATTTTTTCAAAAAAAGGGGCTATCTCAGACCCCAAGGGTCGTACGACCTAAAATTTTTTTTAGAAGTTGTGTATTTTAACCAGCTTTCCGTATTTTTTACTGCCATTTAATTTGATCTAGTTTCTACGAAATTATTGTAATTGTTTATAAGCTTAAAAACTGCTATTTATTAACAAATAGTTTTGTGTACGTATGTGTAACTTTTTTTTACTTTTTTTTTCATAGGCTGTTAGTATACATCTTAACGAAGGAAATGAGCTCCGGATTATTGAGATAAATTCAGCTATATTAACTGGACCAGCCTCAGAAATTAGCTCGTTTTTCAAAAAAATTTATAAACAAATTCAATTTTGCGAAAACTGTTAAACAGATCTGGACCATTTTTTGCACACCATTCAAACACCATAATGCCCTCACGTTTAGGTAAATTTAAACATATTCTAATAAACAATAAAATTGTTATTAACAATATTAAAAAACAATGATTTTGTCGTCTGTTTTGCAATAACTTTTTTGTTTATTAACCGATTTTCATTTAGCGTATCTCATTCGATGTAGCTTTTTATTCTAAAAAAGTTACCTGGAACGTCAAATCTCTAAATAAACAAGTTTTTAAGTTATGAGCACAAAACTAAGTTTGACGTTTTGATTGTTTATTTAAAAATTGTTCCACTAAAAAATTGATGAATCCCAAGATGGTAGCCCTTTTGTAATATCTCATACTACACATTTCAACTGTCAAACCTCGTCTTTTCACTTATGTCGAAAAACGGCTTATTTTTTACTAACTTGATTGGTCTACAACCAATTGATGAAAAATAAAAAACAGTTTCATACCTCCCATTAGTTAGATTTTTTTTTATTTTAATATTATATTCTATTATTATACTTGTTATGTAAGTAAGTAATAAGTAACTGTTACATTGGAATTTGATTATGCTTATTAATAAAAAATACACTTTTAAAAACTATTGTTTTATTGTAGGGTCCCGTTAAGTATTTTGCTTTACAAAAGGGTTCCGTCACCAAAAAAGATTGAGAACCGCTGATCTAGATTATATTAAAGTCAAATAAAAAAATTATGTGTTAAAAATTGAAAATACTTTTGAATTAATTAAAGAAAAACATACGCTGGGGTCCAAATTTACCCCTTTGGTAATCTGAAGGTTAAGTAATAATATTATTGAAGCGCTTATTGTATAAAGTGTATAAGTCCACAATACTTAGTTTTGAGAAAAACGAAAAAAACTATTTAGTTTAGAAACTTGATGACCTATCAAATTTTGTTCTATACATGAAATGTAGAAAGAGACTAGTAGAGTGACATATGATACAACAAACTTTGAGAACGATTAAGGCCAAAAAGTTGTTTTTAAAAGCTGGGACTTTTAACGAAATAGTGTTGCTTTTCTACAGCTAAATTAATAATTTATTTATAAAGAAAGGTTTATTATTACAAACAAGACCTAAAATACATCGTAAGACTAACTATACTACATTCGCTCTCGCGAGATTTTTTTTAACACTGACGTTAGTAATTTCTTTTTTGAAAAGTTCAGTTGTCAGAAGTGACTGGAAATTACTACAAAATCAACGCACCTGCTCATATCCAATATTATTAATAGTAAACAGACATAAAAATAACATAAACCTTACGCCAATCAATAATTATTTATTTAAACCATTATAATGTATTGATAGCAAATGAGAAAATTATTTATTGTACAAAATAAAAATATTTTGTAGAAATAAACTTCACAAAATTTTATGAGATTAGTAGACACTCCCACTATTTCTAATAATTCTTCTTTTTTTAATGAAAGGTTAAGTTGATTTGAGTTGATTTTAGCAGTTAATAGTGTGAGGTAGGAATTTTTGTGTTGTATGTTTCCTATTCCGAATGTGTCAAAAAAAATCTCGCGAGAGCGAATGTAGTATAAAATAAGCTAACCGAAGTAATAAAATAAACGACTCTGTAAACAAAATGTAAAAGAAGATTAACTCTTGCTTGGACAGCCTACGGAGCTCTGAGAGACATATTTAGGAGCAGTATACCGATCGGTTTAAAAAGACAAGTGTTTGACCAATGTGTGCTACCGGTAATGACATATGGAGCAGAGACACTGACTCTAACCAAGGCAACAGCGTCGAAAATGCGGGTTGCTCAAAGGCGCATGGAAAGATCCATGCTGGGCGTAACTCTACGGGATAAAATAAGAAATGAAGATCTCAGACAAACAACCGGTATCGCAGATGTTGTAGAACGTATCACCAGGCTCAAATGGAACTGGGCAGGACACGTCGCCAGGCTGAAAGATTCAAGATGGGCACGAAGGCTGATGGAGTGGAGACCAAGAGAAGATAAACGAAGTAGAGGAAGGCCGCCTACACGATGGACAGATGATATCAGGCGGATTAGTAAAAACTGGCAAAAATCAGCACAAAACCGTGAAGTGTGGAAACAATTGGGGGAGACCTATGTCCAGCAGTGGACGTAAATTGGTTGGATGATGAAACAAAATGCCACAAACGATGGTGGCGCCACAAAAATTAGTGTATAAAGGTAATCAGTCCTGGACTAGTTCCCTTTATACGCTCAACAATTAATATTTTATCGTGCTATATTTCGCGTATGGTGAGAGATACAAAATTCCTTTATAGGCTCATCGATCCGTCGACGTTTGAAAATGTATATCTCGCTTTAATTTCGTACAGAAGTGGACTTATTCCCTTTATACGATAAGCGATACAATTTAGAAATATTTCCCACAACAGTTCAATAAAAATTTAAGGTAATGAGTGTGAAAATATAAAATCAAAAAGGTACCCTAGAGATATAGGTGCTAAACGATCAGTCGACCTCTTTTTTATAACTTGA
This sequence comes from Diabrotica virgifera virgifera, assembly GCF_917563875.1. NCBI lineage: Eukaryota > Metazoa > Arthropoda > Insecta > Coleoptera > Chrysomelidae > Diabrotica > Diabrotica virgifera. The sequence continues at coordinate 286,583,318 of NC_065443.1, read as the reverse complement.
ACTTAATCTATAACAAAAGATATACAAATGAAGAATTATGTGAGTAAAGAGGCTATTACTTATACATACCATTATGAGAACACAAAACCAGCAAAAGAATGAGCAGAATGGGACTTAGATTTTGGTGGAGGCCCCATGTTAATTCATACGGGCGCATCCACCAAATATAGGCTTAGATTATGTTCAAAACCACCAATAAGATTATGTTCAAAATAAGAGAGTTAAAAGGAACTACAACGTTAATGGGATTTTATTGTCTCATATGGTCAATGGACCTCTATATTTGAAAAAAGAATGTGTGTGTACTTTGTACGCACGTAAGAAGTTATACTTCTATTATATGATTATATGATTATAAACGAAATTAATATACTTTTTATTTATATTTTATTTAAATATTAAATTAATTTATACTTACTACTTCTCAAACATTTTTATTAAAACAGTGCCAAAAAACACATTAAAAATGCCACAAATGATTTCTGAACATTAATTGTCGGAAAAATTTTTAACTAAATACGTATTTTCTGAAAATAAAATTATATAATAAATATACTTACAATCATAAAATGTATAAAAAAAAATAAAAAAATAAAAGTTTCTATTGGGATTCGAACCAACTTACCACGCGGCTGGTATTCACCCGCATTAAAACTTCGCCACAGAGACAGCTTGTCATTATGTGCGAAGATCGTCTAACTAAACAGATTAACCTTTTGACATTTTTAACTTATGTAAATCAAATTATTTTGATTTTGAATTGAAATGATTTAGAATTGAAAAAATACAACAAAACATAGAGTAAGAAGACAATATATTAGGTGAATATTGATAGAAATTTTGATGGTAATCAAATTATGTAAATAAAAGTATTACATACTACTTATGTATTTTGGTAGGTTCAAGGTAGGTATCGGAGCCCGTATAACGACTAATAAATTTCGCAATCACTTGCGTCGTGCAAAGTGGCTATGTTCCAATATCATAACAAAATTTGATCAACTATTTATAAAACATTTACCAGTGAAAGATTTTTTAGCTTTGAATAAGTGAGATCTGCGGCACTCATACTAGGCACAGTTTGATGAGCTTTCACATTGGCATGCAACAATCATCTCTTCTATGTAAATAAGTCCAAAAATATAATATGAAAACTATTTAAAAAGGCAGTATAACCATTAACTAACTTTCTGTTTGTTGTTTCTCTTCCTACAAATTTTAAAACGCAACAAGCATACATTATAACCAAACCATGCACAGTCCCACAGCTGTGCCACAGCTGCCATATTGGATAATTTTTGTAATGTCATTTGAACATCCAATCAGAACAAAGTTATAATGCGCATGCGTCCGGTCGCTAGGTTTTCCCATATAAAATTTCACCGTCATTACGCCCGTAAAGAAGTATAACTTCAAAAACCGCGGAGTGCTACCATTTAAATAGGTGCGTTTTTAAGAAAGGGGCGAATTAGTCCCTAGGCCCAGGGTGAATTAGGGTGAGTTCTATGGACTTTTTGTACAAACACGTCTACAGGAAAATTATTCCAGGTTAAATTTTCTATTGAAATATCATATTTTAGAGTCAATAATATTTTTTTTTACAAAAATATATTCAAAAGAAAAGCAAGAAAAAAACACCAAAGAAAGCAATTTTGTTTTTTGCCCCATAACTTTTTTCCTCATGGATATAGATATAGGTATTGCTTCAGCGAAAAATAACTTCAGTCCTTTCTCTTTAAAATAACGTTCAGTAGAAGTCACTAGGATTTATATTTTCCGAAATAGGATTTTTAAAAGTTCGCCGCTCACAGCATTTTTAGGGCCATTTTCCCCATTATTTCGCAAACATTGTTCTGTAACTTTTTCCTATGCATTTCTAGGTATATGTAACGGTACATTTAGTAGAAAGAGAAGTGAATTACCTGTAAAATGGTCTATTGTATAAGCTTGTAGGACTATTTTTAAACAAGTTATGCTTTTTCAAGGTTTTATACTTTTGATGATTTTTGATATTATTGTTTAAATTTCTTCTTATGACTTTTTTCTTGTACATTTAAATATATACATTATGCAATAAACAAAGCTTATTTTCTTTACTTTAAAATGGTGTATTGCAAAAAATTCTATGACTATGTTTAGACAAGATATCCGTAGGATATCCAAAAGTATCCGTAATTTGAGAAAAATTTTAAATGTTTCTATTTTTTTCAATTAGAAGAATACAGCTGCATATTATAACATAATTTTTAATTCCAAATAACTTTTCTTAATAACACTTTTCGATATTGTGAAATATAAAGGTACTTCACTCTTGAGCGAAATTCATATTTTTTAACATACCTCGTACAATATTGATAAAATTTTATATCTGATGATTGCATCTCAGGTTTTAGATTATGCAGAGCATTTTATAAGGAATAATTTTTTTTCATAAAGTTAATAATAAAAAAGTTCGCAATGCTTCCAGCTTACTGGGACCTGTGGCATGTGTATATGGCACATTTTGAGAACGCATATCTTGTTTAAAAATGGTCCTAGAATTTCTTACAATACACCATTTTAAAGTAAAGAAAATAGGTTTTCTTTTTCATTGAACAATGTATATACCTAAATATACAATAAAAAAAGTTAAAATGAGAAATTTAAAAATAATCGAAAAATATATCAAAAATCATTAAAAATATACAAATTTCAAAAACCATATCTTGCTTAAAAATAGTCATACAGCCTTCTACAATAGACCATTTCAAAGGCAATTGACTTTTCTTCCTACTAAATGTCATTGCATATACCTAAAGCTGCGTAGAAAAAAGTTACAGAACAATGTTGGCGAAGCAACAAGGAAAATGGGTCAAAATCGCTGTGAGTATCGAAGTTTGAAAAACCATATTTTGGAAACTATAAATTATAGAGACTTCTACCAAATATCATTTTAAAGAGGAAGGATGGAAGTATTTTTTCTGTAAAGCAATGCCTATACCTATATCCCCATGGGAAAAAGTTATGGGGCAAAAAACAAAATTGCTATCTTTCGTGTGGTTTTCTTGCTTTTCTTTTGAATATATTTTTGCAAAACAAAATATTTTTCACTTTGAAATGTAATATTTCAATAGTAAATTTAACCTGGAAGAATTTTTCTGTAGACGTGTTTGCACCAAAAGTGCATAGAACTCACCCTAATTCGCCCTGTGCCTAGGGACTAATTCACCCTTTTCTCAAAAACGCACCCCTTTAGATGGTAGCACTCCGCGGTTTTTTCATATCTAGAGATCCATTGACTATATTAAACAATAAAACCCCGTTAACGTTGTAGTTCCATTCTATAATAGATAATCAATAGCCTAATAGCAGTTTTATCAAAATGGTGAAATCTGGTGAGAGTTATGTAAAGTTTGTTTAGCAGTAAATGGTTGACTTTAAATAGTACCGACTATAAACATCCTGGGTTAAGCGATAATAGTATAATAGGCCCGGTTTCAGGTAAAATTTAAATATGTTTGAATGTTTGTCTTTCTATAATCTTAGCAATTAAAATATATTTAGTCAGATAAATTTAATAATATTTAAGACCGCACTAATTGACGTCAACCGTTTACTGCTAAACAAACTTTTTTGAATATGCATGTTGAATATCGGAGAGGGTGAGTATGAATGATCAAACAGTTTTTGGTCCCATGTTTCCTGATGTGAAAACCTGAAACGCCAAATACCTCTAGCAGCAGAAAAGATATTGGATGAAACAATGATCAAAACATTAATTATAAAAACAAAAACCCTATTGGTGGAGAGAAAAGATAGAGAATCAAGTAAAAGAAAATAAGAAAGCTGATCTGAGGTGGCTGACCGCAGGAGAGAAAAAAGACAAAAGAGAGTATGGAAGGCAATCTTACGAAACAAAAAATAAATTAATAGCAGAAAAACCAATTGAGGCAAAGAAAAATGTGAAGATTAAGATAGTTTAATGAGAAGCTCAAAAGCAAAAGACACATGAAAAATGTAGAGAAACTTCAGAGAGAATACCCCTGGCAGGATAAGTATTGAACTAACCAGTGGACGAATAAGTAAATTGATATTCAGTGTTGTTACAAAAAATACGTATATGCTCTTCCAACTTACGAAATAAAATACAGAAAAAACACAATTTGGAGAGACATCTAAAAATAAAATAGTCTGAAAATGAAATAAGAAATGCGCTAAAAAGGATGAAAAATAACAGAGCAGCTGGTCCTGGCGAGACACCTGCAGAAAGGAAACACGCCCCTTCGGACTTACTACAAAAATTTAAACAAATATTTAACCAATGGTGAAAATATAATATATGAAGGAAGGAATGAAAAATGGGCTACTTAAAACCCTTTCGCCACTGAATTCGTTTTTACATGTAAGAGACTAAAACTATTCAGTTTTATAATCAAAATGATTAATTTAGACACATTATGTATATAATTAGTCGTAAAATTCTCATTTGGCCGTTATAAGGAGGTGGGAAATTTTGGTCCTAACAGTAGTTTTGACTGGGATTTTAAGGTCCCATCAGTAACAAAAAGAGCAATTACAAAAGAAATGTTTATTGAAAAATAAGTTATAAATGAAATTCAATTATGAGTGGAATGTAAAAAAAACACTTTTTGCACAGCGGAACATTGCATCCAACACATAAAGTTTTTGTACGGCTTTTCTTCTTCTTTTGAGAACAACTAAAACATCTTCTTTTACTGCTAGTTTGTTTTGGAAGGTGATCTCCAATATTTGTCATAATTTTTTGCCTTTTTGTGTGCCTACCTGGACGACCAGAGATTCTTCTTTTAATTTTGGCTTTGGATCTCCCCAAACTTATTAACTGCTCAGCTAGAGGTACTAAATATTGAATAAGAGGAACTTTCTTCCTTTTATTCTGAATTTCCGAAAATATGATCGATGAATTGATTAGAGATGCCATTAACAATTTGTAGAAAACTTTACGCCACCACTTAGTAGATTTTCTGTCTAAATCATAGGTTGCAATCTTTTGATCATCCAAATCAACCCCTCCCATATATTTATTGTAAAATGCTACAGCTTCAGGACAATCAAAAGTACATTTTTCGCCTGTTTTAGTTTTCTTTCAGTCTGTGACAAAGATGGTGAGTGGCAGTTTGATAAAAGTAAAACTTCTTTAGTTTCCAGCCATCTAACTGCCATTACGCCTTTATCATTTACCAATGAATCAGATTCACCTCTAGATAGTTTCTTATCAATAAATTGGGGGTATTCTTTCTGCGCTGCATGTATGTACCAACGCATGGAAAGTCAAGATTATTCATGTAATCTACAGTGGTAAAAAAACGATCAATAGTTAATTAAACATACATCTTTCGACTGAAGTGTTTGACACAGTTTCGCTACCACCCTCTCACCAATAGTCCCCGCTAGTGCTGTCATTTCCTTACCGGAGTAGATGTTAAAGTCGTATATGTAACCAGTCATGGAATCGCATCGTTGCCATAATTTGATACCTCTATTGATTGGTTTGTTAGGTATGTATTGCTTGAGGGATGATCGCCCTTTGAATTTTACCATCGTCTCATCAATGGAATGGTAAGAAGATTCAGACCTTGCCTTTTGAAATCGGGTTTTTAAACAGTTTACGACATCTTCTAAATAGTAAGTTTTAGAAAAATTTTTAGGTTTTGTTGGATCAGTATAATACATTTTTGAAAGTAGGAAAGTACATCGATCTCTACTGATAACATTTTTTATTGTCGTATTTGACAGTGATTCATTGTTGGACCAGTAATGATAAAAACTCGGCACCCTGTTATAAGACATCACAAGAGTGCAGCCAAGTACTATCATAATTTCATACATTTCGGTCTCCTCGCAGTTAAGTTTCAAATTCTTTTTTCTTTGTAATAGTTTTATACGTTTATTAGTACTATGAGAAATATGTGTAAACAAGCTTCTAGGAAATAATTTTAGAAACACATCTAGCTCAGAACACTGCCTGTTCAATTGCAAAAGATTGACACCCTTTACTTCTTTAGGCAATTTTCTTCTAGATATAAAATTAATTGAAGGTATTTTCCAAGTTACAACATGCGGGTTTACATTGGGACTCACCTCAGTAACTTCGCAACTCCCGTTATTACCGTTTTCTTCATTCAAATGGAGTTCATCATAGCTGCTTATATTTGCTTCTTCAGTACTGATGTTACCTTCCTCCGCTTCGTCGCTCATTTGGATTCCTCCTTCACTTTCATCTTCGCTGTCTTCAGGAATATAGTCGTACTCATCAGATGCTGAAAATGGTTCTTCTTCTGAGTCAGTTATATTATTTACAGCTTCTACTAATTCTTTTCCACTAAGATACCGGTTTCGTCGCATGTCTGAAAGAGAAAAAGTTTATTACTGATGGGTAATTTTAATCCCATATAAAATTACGGTAGGGAACAAAAGATCCCACTAGAATATTGTTTGCTAAAACACCTTACATTTGAAAAATTATTTATTATATTTCACTTACTTGTAATAGTATAAACGTCTGCACGCTTTATTCCTTTATTTTAATTAAAATAAGTAACGGATTCTTGCAATTTTATAAATAATAACTCAGACGGCCATGCACGTGTCACAATACATCGATGTTAGGTTAGTAAATTCAATGATGTTATAATACCAGTGTTGCCGATTGCCGACGGTAGACTATAAATTACTGAAATTTTTCATTTGTACGTAAAAGCGGTTATATTTATAGCCATCAGTAAACCTGAACTAGCGGCCGGGAACTATAATTCCCCGCAGTGGCGAAAGGGTTAAGCTCCGTACGTAAAAAAAGAAATGAAAACTCCAATGAATTAAGTGAACCATGCTTCGCACCTTATGTGGGTAAGTTTTATGAGAAGATTACCAACGGAAGGATGAAGGAGCGTCATGGACAGAATAGTTTCGTTCTGGACGCTCATGTACTGATAATATATTTTACACAAAACAGCTCATACAAAAAACAGTAGCATTCAGCGTTAAATTGCACACTGTGTGAACTAACAAAAGACCTTAGATAGGGTTCCAGTAACCAACTTGTGTAAAGCATTCAAAAATCACGAAGGAGATAGCACACACATAAATATTTCAATTCAATTGAGGATTTCGATAAGGACGCATCCTCTCACTAACCATATTTAAACTTATAACAAGACTGATATTCTCCAAAAACCAATAGTTTTTTAAGTGAATGCAGTATGTAGCATAAAGAAAATAACGTAGGGAAAAAAATAAACAACACATAGAAGAAGCTTGCATGTACAGAATGCCCTGTGGTGGTGGGTAGAATCGAATAGTTTTAAGAGTCGAGGACTCAGTAGTCGAGAACTTCTAACAATCGAGAACTTTGTCGAGAACCGAGAACCGTACACCGAGAGAAAAAAATTCTTGACATAAAGAAAGTTTATTAATATTTAAGAAAGATCGACTTGGCATATTGCCTAAGAAATATATCTTTGTATGTAAGATATAATTTTCTAAAATATTTCAAATAAATTCTACTATAGCCAAAGAAATATATCTTAAACATGATTGAACTATCACTTTCTGGCAAACTTCAAACCCATTTATCAGAAAGAAATTAGACTTGATGTTATTTAATTTTATTAGTCATAAAAATATATTTTCTACACATAACAAAACTATTCTTTCTGAGCAATAATATTTCTTAGTAAGGAATATTATTATTTTACTATTAATAATTAATGTATTTAATGTTAAGAAATATATTTCGCAGAGATAAACGTATATTTAGAGTTAAGTTAATATTTCTTGAAAATAAAGTGATATTACATACGGCAAAATAAATCATTGTGTTAAGGTAAAATCATTATTTATTAATAAAACAAGATATAAAACGTTATTATTACATACAAATATTTTCTCCACTCTTAAACCACTGGCTTCTACACAACAATAAAAGGATGGAGAGGCAAATCCAACTTCCTCAAATTTTCCTTCTTTTGTTAATAGCACTTTGTATATCAGCAATTCATTAAAACCAAATCGTTATGTAGAAAAAGTAAACTTACTTTAATAAATTTTTTTTTATAAAGACATAGATATTTATTTTAACAAATTTAGGAAATAAAAAAACAAATACACGGCCCCACATAAGAACTATTAATACTAATAATAATCAATTATATTTAGTTCAAACGTGGCATTATTTAACCTACACATCTTTGTTGATTTTTTTATTTTTGTTAATGAAGTATTAATTATTTATCTGTATAATATTAAGTCACACAATAAACATTGTTTAGCTAAAACAAGAGGGAAAATACAAACAATGTAAAACATTGAAGCAGACATAATAATATTTATGTAATTTTCTTAATTTTTATAATCTAAAAGAGACAGTATACCTAATCATTAAGAAATTTTATTACGGGACAGTATTATTAGTTTACATCTAAGTCATTTAATACATATTAACTAATTCACGGTTTTCGCAATAACATTTCCTAACCATAAACATATATTTCTTTTAGACTAACTGATTTCTTTATCTCAAATAAATTAACAGAAAACATGTACAGAAAACCTCAGCGTTGCACCCGCCATGTTTAATATAGCGTTGTATTGTATATTTTTATAGAAGACGATACATTCAAGAAACCTATTATAGTTGATACATAAGTATACACATTTTTAAAAAGGTACTTACATGTATGAAGTTCTACCATTTTTGGAAGGCCCCTCAGTTGGTTAATAACTCCTTTCTTAATATTGTTCTGAAGCTATATATTATATCATTCTGTCCCAGCTTTAAATTGTGGCATATTTCCCAGTTAGAATAATAAGCTCCATTATTTCAGAGTCGTCCATCATTATACCTAGAAAGCATATAAAGATACCATTATGTTTCTTTTTTAACCATTCGGATACGCAACAATATTATTATTACATCTTAAATTACTCAATTTACTTTTATTTAATACCTATATATGTACGTACCTTCAAAATATCCGTTAATTTTTAAAGAACACCAATAAATCAAAAATCCATCTATATGATCATGAACATATCACGCCATCTTGACAAACACTGACGACTAAATCATAAATAGTTAATCTGCGCAATTCTTTTGTGGAAGAAAATCTCTTTGCAAGTAACATTTCGGCATTAATGACAAAGTTTTTATTTTATAACCACAGTTACTACAGAGGGTATTTCTGAAGAATTATTTCTTGTGGTTTAAAATATTTATTTGACTGCAAGAAAATTTCTTGTTCACAAATATAAATATGGATTAACTTAACATTATATTTCTTATACTACAAAATATTTGTAGTTTTCAATTTAAGAAATAAAAACTTTAGGATAAGAAAATTAAATGTAACCATTAATGCATTTCTTAGTATTGAAGAAATTATCTGTAAGAAATTATTGAGTTGTGTTTAAAAAACTCGTTTCTTCATATGTGAACCGGTATGTTTAAGTTAATAGGATATGTTAACTTTTAAGAAATATTGCTCAAAGAAATCGGTGTTTTAGGAGAAAAGAAAATGTTCTCTCGGTGTATATATTTTAAAGTAAATTTAGAATATATACTGTTTTAGATTGATCAGTTCTTGATTTGTTTAATATTTATATTCGTTAACGACCCTCACATTCACTCAATACTTGAATTTAGTTCTCGAGACATGTTAAGAACTTTCATAAATCGATTAGTAGTCGATTCTTGACATTCGATAACTCCACGATAACAGCCCTCATCTTACTAAATGAAGAAAAATCTGTAGCAAATCTATCAGCAGAATGCAGCAGATTTTGGTTGCCAATACTAAAAGAAGAAGTGAATAATAAAAACATACCAGCAATAGAGGATATGAACATGGAAAGCACATATTGTCCCTACCATTTCCAACTATCGAATGTGAAATATCGGGGTTTTCAGATTCAATACCTTGCCCTCGCAACATACGTGATACATCTTGTGGAAAATTCCCGTTAACCGGCATTGGTCGCTAGGCAGGTTGTTACGCGAATGGTCGCGCGTGAAATTTTCTCTCACATATCCAACTTTTGCCTTTCTTTAAAAAATGTTACAAAAAGATGAGGTTTCATCAACGATAAACCATTTGCTTTAAAAAGACACGACGTTTTTCTGTTTTACTATTATTATCTTTATACTATAAAATGTGACTATTAATGCCGCCAATATTTAAAATTGAAAAATATATGGTAAGTGACCATCTACAACTAACCCGTGAAACAGAATATAGGATTTTCGTATCATCGACCACATCCACGGCGCCTTTTATTACATCATAAAAGGATATTATTTTAGGATTTAAGGGCAAAAATAAAATTAATTTTTATACACAGTTGGTGACGCCGGTGGTCGCTTGATGAGAGAATCTCTCACATAAAGAGCACTGACTCAACAATATGGTGATACTACCCAAGAAGCAATTTGACGTAATATTACGACGTCTTAACGTTGGATTAAATGCCCCAACGTTAATACGCGACGTTGCGACGACGGTCAGAAAACCGCTATTTGCACCTAAGTGGGGAATAGAAATACGGGTTGCCTCGACGTCCCCCTCTCGACTACTCAGCTCGAGATATTTTATCGTCAAATTACGTTAGTTTTTAGGACTTTGGTCTTGTAAAGTAATATTATAAAATTCTCTACCACAGAAGTACGGCCGACATACTCCATTTTTACCAAATAGGTTAATAATCTTGGAGGATATTAAATCATCAGAAACTAAGATGCATGAGGGCCTGTTGATACTTATTTAAGTAGGTTCCTACTCTATTCAGAATACAACCTAAGTGACTTAGGACTATAATTATTTTATTAATCATCTGCCTCATTGCATAATGCGGTCGAAAATTTACAAACGCAAGGAAGTGTCTTGTTAAACTAGGTATAAAAATTGCTAAAAACTGAAAGCGCCACAGAAATTTACAGGTTAAATCGAACAAAACGGTAAAAATAGAAATAACCATCGTAATTTAAAAAACATATTATTATGTCTAGACCCATAAAAAATTATCCTTAACCCATTAACGCCCAAGTTTTTTTTTATTTAAAAATCTTTACTTTTAGGGTTAATTTGATGAAAATGTTAATAATTTAATCCAAAAAAAAACAAGTTTTTCGGTTTCCTGTCTTTTTTTAAAAAATTATATGGTGTTACCATATGGTAACGCTGGGCGCTTAAGGAAATTTTAGGATCGTTGAAACCAAATTTTTTAATTTTTTTAATATTTATTTGAGAATATTTTCATCGTCTGGTGTGGTATCCTATAAAACAAATAACACAAAAACCAACGTTGCATTTTTTACACATTGTTCATTAAGATGTTGTACATCTCTCTCCAGCACATCACCTTCTACTGCTTGATGTAACAAATGGTCGAAGCGGTCAAAACGAAGATCTGGCAAGTTCTGTCTATGTAGACTAGGTCTTCCTGTATATAAGGGACGACTTCCATATCTTAAACGATAGCAAGGATATTTTTTTATTTTTTTTATATAAATGCCATGAATTATGGACTGCAACATCCAACAACCATGTTACAATTTGCCAGTACCATTTTTTACTGCAAATTGCTACTCGGTAGGTTGAAACACCTTGATCCATCCAGTCGGTACCCACCATATTTTGTTGTATTCAGCAATAGAGTGAGGCCGACTTACTTGAATGTGGCCTTTTTCTTCATGAGAAAATCTTTTCACCGTGCCCAATGCTGAACCACCACAACTCGTAGATGCTATTGTAACCACAAAGTTATGTTTCCATCGCACCAGTAACACTATCGCTTCTGCTAACAAAAATCCACGACTGAAAAAAAAATAAGATTATGACTCCGTAAGCGCCCACCGCAACCATATGGTAACGGCGTACTTTGACTACTCCTACCGAATTCGCTACATTTAATTGTTGATAAAATACAACAATTTATAATAAGTTGGGGTATAATAAACTTAGTTTTTTTAAATATGCAAATATAGTTACTAGAAGACTATCAAAAATTGCTTACGCAAAACGGACGTCCATCTTTTTCTATAACTTTAAACCACACTGTCATATGATTATCTCTCGACGATTGAAAAAAGGCTAAAATACGAATCCGTTACGTTTTATGGGTGCCTGAGTTATTCCTAGAAACCATAATTCTTAAAATATATGGCTGACTAATTCCAAGGGTATACCGCAGAATTTTAAACAATCATGTGTTTTACGTTACCATATGGTAACGCTGGGCGCTAATGGGTTAATTTATATATAAACAAAATTCGTTAATTAAAATCAAATATTCATTAAAATCTAGCAAAAAAATTGCCAGACGTTATGTTTCAAAAAATGACTGAACCATGGCGATCTTTCATTAATGGCGGATTTGACTCGCGACCTAAATTGCACTACATTTTAACTGATTTGGACAAGAACACCCTCTGCTGACCTTTAGTATAACCTATTTTTACCTTGCACACCTCGAATTTACCTATTCGTATACCTAATACGTCCTAAAGTAAGCGCAAACAACCGGTCTTGACGACACACTCCCGACGACTAGTCGTCGTCGTGAACACACCTTTATCTGGTGGATGATTTGACGATTTGGAAGAGGAAATGTCACCTTCAAAGAGGGTTAAAAAAATTATCATATGATTCAGATTATGATTGTACATCCTACGACACCAAAAGCCGAGCCAAAAGTCCTCGAACCACAAAACCGGCCCTAATAGTGTATGAGCCTGATCCCACCGAGGGGAACCAAAACTTAAATGATGGTAGTTTAACCACCACAGAATTTGAGGACATCGTTGATAGTCGTCGACGTTTTTTAGTAAATTACAGGTATCTTATAAAAAAACTTTGACGTCAGGTTAACGTATACAACTTTACTTAAGTACTACGTTGTTATTACCTACTTTGTATTGTCGTTCTCATCTTCCCGCAAGTACACGCAGCAATCTACCATATACCTACTGAGAAAACACCCGACGTCTCCTGAACGTTGGGTTCGATACTAATAAATACTTTGTAATCCCCGACGTTGAGCAGTCGTTAAATGTCTTCCAGTAAATTACATTGAAGTATAGAGGTTATACCCGACGTCAGCTTAATGTTAAATCTTAACATAATAATGAACGTTGGTATTCTCAACGTTGGATTGTCGTTGTCGTCTTCCCGAAAAATACGTCTACCATACTCGATAAAACACCAACGTCCTCTGAACGTTGGCATCTATCCTAAAAAATACGTTGTAATTCCCGACGTTGAGTAGTCGTTGATGTATGCCACTTAATTGCACTTATACTACAGATAGGTTAAGACCGACGTCAGCTTAACGTCAAACCTTATCCTAATAATTGACGTCGTTATTCCCGATGTCGGTTGGTCATCAGATTATATTGCTTATTAGCAGCAACGTTGGTCCATACGAAAATCAGATGTTGTCCTTGGTTAAGGCTTATTGTGAACCAATTTTGTCCTTAAATATAACTTCCCATTAGGACAAAATTGGTTGCAGGTCGTAAAATTGCTACTTAGGTAAGTAAACTGAGTCACTATCTGAGCGGACGAGTCTATTAGATTGTCAAGGGAGGATAGTTAGGAGACTAGAAGGAACTACAGCGCGTATAATTTCCCAGAAAAAATTTGTGCTTGTGCGCAATTTTCTGAAACCGTGAGAGAAAATCTCATATAGCGACCACTGGCGGGTTAATGTGACTTGAGTACGAGCGCGGGAAATATGCTTTTTAACATTTTTATATGACATTTTTCATTTGGTTGACTGCAAACTGACGAAAATGGTTATATTCGATACTTTAGTTTGTATAAATATAACTAAAGGTATATTTGTACAACGCTAAATGTCGAATGTGTCACATTCGTTAGTTTGTGTTGTATTTATTCAACACTTATTTAATTATCATCTGTAAACTGTCGAAAATGCTAAATTGCTGAGAAGAATAAAATGCACGTGTTTACAATTTGTGCGAATTTTGTTTGACTATCGCTTCCAAGAAATTCTTGTGAGGCAGTTGATGATTTCATTTTAACGGATTTTCATTATTTGATTATACAGTTATTCGCTATTATACATTCGCTACTTTGAATCATCGTAACGAAACAAATCTTTGATTAATACAAAAAGCAAAGTAACAAATGTAATTTTTACATTTGAAACATTACATACAAAACATATAAAAATTTTTCCATTTGTCAATGCGCTGATTTAGGAGTCTCTAAAAAAGAGTTATTTTGCTCTTCTGAAAAGTACCACTTTTCACATTCGATAGTTGGAAATGGCAGGGACGATATATCTCTATCATGTACTATACGTATACAACACACAATACATAACAACACAATTGCAACAGTTCTTTCCAAAAATCAAGAGTTTTTCAAGTGAATGCAGTGTTTTCTTCATAAGAAAAATACTGTAGGGAAAAACACAATAAAAGAAAAAAATGCGACTTTATTTTATATAGTTTGGTTGAAAGTTTAAACTCTCAGCCAAGGAACATATCTAGACTATAATTATTTTCCAAGTTTTATGATCCCAACAACACACTGAGACGTTCAAACAAAACCTTCATAGCGATTCATCATTCCCATTGTTCTTCGCGTTCCTTTCACTCGCTAATTTATTCCTCTTTATAAGAATGTTCGTTTTGCTTTTCGGGAGGTGATGAAAAAGGTTGAAAATTAACTTTGACCATTATTCACCGAAATTAGCCTGAAATTTTGCATATTCATGTAAATGTTACCATTACCGCTGCTTTCTTCGGATGCTTATTACAAAACTGTTGAATGGTCCAGGAGCTGAAAGTTTATTTACGTATCATAAGACCTTGTGAGATAGTAAAGATAGTAATTCTCCTTAAAATATGTATAATAAGTATAGAATAAGTATATGTATATTCTTTGATTTCTGAATATTATTACCTTAGTTAGATATTAATTATCCCTTTTTGAGCCCACCTTCAACTGATTTCTCCTTAAAAAAAAGACTAAGTTTTTAATCTAATGGCATAAAACAACATAATTAATATTACTCTACATCACAACAGACTGAAAACAATGGTAACCTTCTCTGGTTACACCTCCGAGGCTTCTACAATTTGCAAGCCATAACGGATGCTGAGACTAAAGAAGATAAGGGAATTTTCCAATTTATAATTCACGTCCCATCTGCTCAGCGCGGTAAAGTTCCAACGAGACTGGTTCCCTTCGTACTCCAATCAAAGTAAACATGTATGTGCCTCCTGATGAGAGAATAATAAGTTTCTAAACCGGTAGAGGTGCTTGCTGCACTCTCTGATTGTACTAGAATATAGTGCGGCTGTATTTTCGTTTTGCAACGAAATTGAAAATGGTTAATCATTTTTGATTTTCATGTTTAGTCTGAGGGCCGGCGTAGCGCAGGTGGTAGTGTGCTTGCCTCGCATGCCGGTGGTCCGGGGTTCAAATCCTACCGCCCCGCCGGCAGGAACAACTAGACATTTTTAAATGTCTATAGGCCCCAGGTCGACTCAGCCTGAATAAAATGAGTACCTTGGGTAAAACCAGGGGTAATAATAAGCGGTTGAAGCGTAGCACTGGCCCTGTTACCTTCCTTGTATACCGTAGGCCCTAGATATAGCAGACTACCCTGCTATACTCCTAAAGCCGCGTGCGGTATAAAACGGGAGACTATTATATGTTTACTCTGATTGGAGTACGAAGGGAACCATGCTCGTTGGAACTTTACCGCGCTGAGCAGATGGGACGTGAATTATAAATTGTAAAATTCCCTCATCTTCCTTAGTCGCAGCATCCGTTATGGCTTGCAAATTGTAGAAGCCTCGGAGGTGTAACCAGAGAAGGTTACCATTGTTTTCAGTCTGGTAGGATGTAAAGTAACATTATGTTGTTTTTTATGCCATTAGATTGTAAACTTAGTCTTTTGATAGCAGTTGCCACAAGGGCATCTATGCCATTTCGTTCGTTGCAATCCGTGACTGCACGCCGGGGTTTGTTTTGGTTGGATCAGAGAGAGTAGCATATATGCCTCCTGACGAGAGAATAATAAGTTTCGAAACCGGTAGAGGTGCTTGCTGCACTCTGATTGGATTAGAATATGGTGCGGCTGTATTTTAGTTTTGCAACTAAATTGAAAATGGTTATTCATTTTTGATGAATATGTGTTATGAATGTGTGCTATATGTGTTAAAGGGACACGCGCTAACTTGTAACTTTTAATGACAAAAATTTTCAAATCAAAATGTACACCGGCCAATTCATAACTTTTCTATTACCTGACCTGCCAACTCGAAACTTTCTTCAGGTGAATTCAAAACCATTGATTCAATCTAATACCTTAAATCTAAACCGAATGTTTCTTGGTTTGCTTAAAAACATTATATTTGTATTATATTATGTACCTATAAAAAATAGCAAAAATTGAAATATATTAATAAAATAATTGAATCAATATTATAGGGTTTCATTAACACGTGTTATAAACATTATTTCCATCAAGTATAGCTCTACACGAGCTTGGTTTTTATCAAGTAGTTGTAAATTCAATATTTAGATGTTTAGCAATGATAAATTATTTAAATCCATCTGATAATTTAAAAGCAAAGAGATTTTCCATATGTTTATTTCAAGTCTAAAAGATTATACCTTTATTTAGTTACGAATTCACCGGTAGTTGATTCGTTACCGAAAAATTACCTGAGGGCCAAAGTTACAAATTGGCCTGTAATTAGGATGGGGGATTAAAATAGTTACGAATTCACCGGGGCCCGTGTTAAAGTGGTCGTGCAGTTCTTGTAGATTTTCTAATTCATACCATTTCTTATTCGTCCAATTTTCCTTTACTTCCCTTATTTTCGTTTTATTTCTCTGTGAAACTTGGCATATCTTGTCTTTGTGTTGAGGTTAACAGCTCTTCGAATATTTTGATAGATAGTTTATAAATATGGAGTACAAAAAGATGATTAATTATTCATAAATTAATTATTGTATTTATAACGAGTTGACATGTAGTTTATTCGGTTTATAGGCTATTGATTATGTTCAAAATAAAAGAGCTAAAAGGAACTACAACGTTAACGGAATTTTATTGTTTCATATGGTCAATAAATCTCCAAATTTGAAAAAACCGCGGAGTGCTACCATCTAAATGGGTGCGTTTTTGAGAAAGGAGTGAATTAGTCCCTAGGCACAGGGTGAATTAGAGTGAGTTGTATACACTTTTGGTACAAATACGTCTACAGGAAAATTGTTTCAGGTTAAATTTACTTTCGAAGTATCACATTTTAACGTCAAAAATATTTTTTTACAAAAATATATTCAAAAGAAAAGAAAGAAAAAAACACGAGAGGAAGCAATTTTGTTTTTTTGCTCCATAACTTTTTTTCACAGGAATATAGGTATATGTATTGCTTCAGCGAAAAATAAATTCCATCTTCCTCTTTAACATGCAGTTCAATAAAAGTCTCTAGGATGTATATTTTCCGAAATAGGATTTTTTAAAGTTCGCCGCTCACAGCATTTTTGAACCATTTTCCCCATTATTTCGCAAACATTGTTCTGTAACTTTTTTCTACGCATTTATAGGTATGCAATGGTGCATTTAGCAGGAAGACAAGTCAATTACCTTTAAAATGGTCTACTGTATAAGATTATACGGGTCTTTTTAAGCAAGTTATGTTTTTTCAAGGTTTTATACTTTTAATGATTTTTGATATTTTTAAAGATTATTTATTAAATTTCTCATCATGACTATTTTCTTGTAAATTTAGGTATATACATTGTAGAATACAAGGAGCTTATTTTCTTTACTTTAAAATGGTGTATATCAAAAAATTTTAGGACTATTTTTAAACCAGATATTCGTAGGATATTCAAAGGTATCCGTTATCTGAGAAATTTTTTTATTTTTTTATTTTTTGAATAGAAGAATATAGTTGCATTATAATATTATGCAATAACATAATTTTAATTCCAAATAACTTTCCTTGATAACACTTTTCTATATTGTGAAATATAAAGGTACTTTACTCTTGAGCGAAATTCTTATTTTTTAACATACCTCGTACATTATGATAAAATTTTATATATGTCTTAGTGGGACCTATTGCATGTCTATATGTTACATTTTGAAAAAGCATATTTTGTTTAAAAATTGTTCTAGAATTTTTTATGATACACCATTTTAAAGTAAAGAAAATAAGCTTTCTTTTTTATTGTACAATGTATATGTACCTAAATATATAATAAAAAAAGTTGTAACGACAAATTTAAAAATAATCGAAAAATATATCAAAAATCATTAAAAGTTTAAAATTTTGCACAATTATATTATCATGCTTAAAAATAGTCACACAGCCTCCTACAAAAGACTTAAAGATAATTCACTTTTCTTCCTATTAAATCAGTGGCGGCTGGTCGGGTAAAATTTTGGGTAGACCAAGCCAGCAAATTAAATATAGCTATGTATAATACATAATATGCAAATATAAATTTATTTTTATGTATAAAAATACTTAGAAGGTAACTGTAACAGATTTACATTAAATTATATTTTTGAAACTAAATCAAATTATGAACTAAAATATACCTAGGTACATACAAATAGATTACATATTTTATTATTAATAGAGCAGGTTTTTCTTCTCTCTTTGCTTTGTGTAAATTTGTCAGTTACAATTCGATAATTGTGTTACAAGTGGCAACGAGGCACGGCGAAGGCCAGTTTGAATCGGACCTATACACCAAGCATAACACGACAATATAAAAATCATTGTCCGGTAAGCTGCTTAACTTCGAACGCTTTTTGTACGGAGATATTATGTGAGCGGAGTCGGACAGGTCCGAGCGGGCCTATTAATGATATTTAAAATGCCTGAATACGATTCGATGCTTTCTGTGAATGTGATAATATATAATAACAAAGTTGTCTTTACGGACGCTAATGTTTTGAGTGATTTAGTACATTTAAAAGGTATTTACATGCTTTAACATAATTTTTGAATATATCTTTTTCTATTTTAAAGCTCTTAAAATTAGTGGGTAGGCCCGGCCTATTCTGCCTACCCCCAAAAGCCGCCACTCTATTAAATGTAATATTGCATATACCTAAAGCTACGTATAAAAAAGTTACAGAACAATGTTTGGGAAGTAACAAGGAAAATGGGCCAAAATCGCTGTGAGTGGCATACTTTGAAAAATCATATTCCGGAAAGTATAAACCATAGAGACTTTTACCAAAAGACATTATAAAGAAGAAGTTTGGAAGTTTTTTTTCTGTAAAGCAATGCCTATACCTATATCCCCGTGGGAAAAAGTTATGGGGCAAAAAACAAAATTGCTATCTTTCGTGTTTTTTTTTCTTGCTTTTCTTTTGAATATATTTTTGTAAAAATAAAATACTTTTGACTTTAAAATGTGATGTTTCGATAGTAAATTTAACCTGGAACAATTTTCCTGTAGACGTGTTTTTACCAAAAGTGCATAGAACTCACCCTAATTCGCCCCTGTGCCTAGGGACTAATTCACCCCTATCTTAAAAACGCACCCCTTTAAATGGTAGCACTCCGCGGAGTTTTCATATTTAGAGCTCCATTGACTATATGAAACAATAAAACCCTGTTAACGTTGTAGTTTCTTTTCTAAAATACATAATCAATAGCCTATTAGTCGACTTGATATTGTAGTAATTTAGACCTAGGCAGTTTATTTATCATTACGTACCTGTAACGAGTTAATATAATATTTTTTGAAACGATTGCAGTTTATTATCAAATCATTGTTAAACCAAGGATCTAAGGACTACAACATCGTGAAGTACCTATAATAACACATGGCGATTCTGCCAGGATGTTGTGGTTCATAGGTCCTTAGTGTATAAATGATTCCATAATGATTTGATTAAATGCAATCGTTTCACTAAGTGTTATATTAACTATATCTATAGCACATTTTGTTCCCAGGTATGTGCATTTATTTTCATAAGGAATACCAATTAATCTATGGCTTTTAATTTCAGAAGTAACATTACCACGGTTACACAAAAAAGAGACAATAATGTTATAATTTTTAGACATTGATTAAATAAAAACAACGTTTTCTCTGAAACTATGCATATATTGCGGAAAACATTTTCGTAAACATAGTTGATGATTAATTTCATTTCTGAGTGCCTGCTTTCGGACTAACATATCTCCATTACATATTTACTCGAAAACTTTTTAAGTTTACTCATAAATTACGACATTCACGTCGCAGATTTGACGTAGTCATTTTTAAGAGAAGTAATATTTCATTCCGAAAATGATTTTAAAGGAAAAAGTCTTCGTGAGCGGGAGGCGACAGCAATTTATAACTCCACCATTCGCTCAGAACTGCCTAATCTCACAGAGAATTTCATTACGGCTCACACACATACTCACACTCACACTCACATGCCGGCTACAGCTCTTCAATAATCCAGGAACGGACTCGATGATTGTATATCGGGTTGAAAAGTCAAAACATTAAACAACTACTATCAAAAGCCACCAAAATAAAACCTTAGCCTATCGTATATTTTATTCATACATGACTCTTCTTATCTTTCGTTCTTATCCATTCTTATCCTTAAGAACGTTGGAAATTACATTTGTCCATTTAATTTTATTTGCAGCCGCCCTGAATAGGTCTATGGAGGTCATATTCGTCCATTGTCGTAGTAGACCAGGGCAGATCTGTTTTGAGGTGGATGTGGCATTTGGATTTTTGCAAATAAAATTAAGTTAGTTAGTTAGTTATCTTTATTCCAAAAAATCACAAATTTACAATAAATATAATTTTAACAAAAATATTTGTACAAGAACAATATGTGATTTTAGCCTAAGCGTTGGAACCGTCTAGATCATTAAAATGTATTAAAAAGAATTCATCCAGACTATAAAAACATATTGACCTAACAATTTTTTAATTTTTTTTTAAACTTACATATTGAAAGTGCTTTAATCCCAGTGGGCAAATGGTTGTATACTTTAATACCGGAGTACAATGGACCATTTCGAGTACGTCTATAATTATAATTGGGAAGAATTATATCTTGGCTGCGTGTATTGTGACTGTGTATATCAGAAGGTTTTAACAATTCATGTCGTTTTCTATGTATAAGTAGAGACATCTTATAAATATAAATATTAATGAGCGTCATTATTCCATGATCTTTGAAGAGAGGTCTACATGAAGTTCTATTTGTTAAGTTGAATAGTGTTCGAATTGCTCGTTTTTGAGCCACAAATGTGGATTCTGCTGTGCTAGCCGCGCCCCAAAATTCCACACCATATTGCATAATACATTGAAATTGAGCAAAATAAACTATTTTTGCCACAAAAAATTTGTATATATATATATATATATATATATATATATATATATATATATATATATATATATATATAACCGGTTCTATAGCGTTCTACGCCTTCCGGTACCCAATCGCCAAGCCTGTCGATCTAGCCAGTCATTTTCTTGAAGATTTCTTTCTGTTCTATCTAAAAAATTTGTATTTTGTCTAATTGCTCTTATGGCATATGTAGCTCTGCTGAGGGTTTTATTAAGTTCAGTTATGTGGTAACTCCAATCAAGTTTTCTGTCTATGTTTATGCCTAAAAATTTAATTGTATGACAAGAAGTAATGCTTCCTTGATCTACTTTAATTACAACATCTTCTACATTTTGATACAAATTAAAACGGATACTTTGTATTTTACTAATATTCAGAACCAATTTATTGGCGAGAAACCAGTCTGATATCTCTTCAACTGTAGTAGCGGCACAGAATGTTAATGTATCAGAACTATCGCCTTTAATTACTATACTCGTATCATCTGCAAAAAGTGAAAATGTGGTATTCGGGAAACTAGCTACCAAGTCATTGATATAGATAAGAAACAGTGTTGGTCCTAAAACAGACCCTTGTGGAACTCCACACTGAACTTCTGCGAAATTTGAATAGGATACTTCAGAGCTACTATCAGAATTATTTATTCTAACACACATTTTTCTGTGTGATAGGTATGTCTGAAACCATTTATGTGGTGTACATCTAATGCCGTAGTAGTAGATCTTGTCCAGTAGTATTTGATGGTCTACGCAATCGAATGCTTTCGATAAATCACAGAAAATACCAAGGGGATGGTGTTTTGCTTCCAAGATTTTATGCACATTTTCGATTAGAGAAAATGCTGCATCTGTAGTACTCATATCAGATCTAAAGCCATATTGAGAAGTTGTTAGAATTTTATGTTTATTTAAAAAAATAAGTAATTGTTTATTTACGCACCATTCTAATAGTTTTGAAAGGGACGGTAATAGAGACACTCCGCGATAGTTCTCTATATTACACCTATCACCTTTTTTATGTACAGGAATAACTACCGATTTTTAAAACATTTAGGAAATATTCCGTTTTCAAGAGACAAATTAAAAAGAAAAACCAAAGGCCTACAAAGGGTATCAATATTTTCTTTTACAAGGGTAATTGGAATTTTGTCAAGCCCCGCGGATTTCTTTGGTTTTTGTGACAATATGCACTCCCTGACATCAGTTTCTATTAAAGGTCCAAAAAACAATGAACTTACATTATTTGCCGGTAAACTCTGCAAATAGTTATCACTAGATTTTTTACTTTTGATATTAGGAATAATACTTGATTCAATGTGTTGAAAATAAGATTTAAATTCTTCTGCAACTTCAGTTGGCTTTGTGATATCAATATCATCTTTTTTAATAAACATATCTTTCTTAGCTGTTATGTTTTTTTTTGTTAAAATGTGAAATTAAATCCCATGTCGCTTTAGATTTATTATTTGAGGAGTTGATTATACCGTGGAAGTACTTATTTTTTGCCTCTTTAATTATTTGTTGTAACCATCGACAATACGTTTTACTGTAGTTTTTTATGGTAATATTATTTGTATATTTTTTTAGTTGTAATAAGAATCTTTTGTTTTTTGACGATACTTTTATTCCGGGAGTTAACCAACCTTTAAAATTTCTTTTGTTATGTATTTTTTTACGTTTAGTCGGGAACGCGTATTCGAAGCCCGAACCAATTTTTTCATTAAAAACATTATAAGCTACTTCCACATCTGATATTTCATATACATCATTAAAGTCGCATTGACGAAGATACTCAAGAAATTTTAATTTATTAGTTTGACAAAAGGATCTAACCAGATGATATTGATTATTAGCATCAGCTTTATCCACACTAATGGTTAAAATTTGAGCTTTGTGATCAGACACTCCTACTTCAAATGTAGACCCCTCAAATAATAGTTTAGGATTCAAATTAACACAAATATTATCTATTCGTGTAGCAGACGTTATTGTTACTCTAGTAGGTTCTAAAATAGTTGGTATTAAATTATACATTGTCAATATGTTTTCAAAATCAAAAACATTCCTATTCTTACAATCTAAGTCTATATTAAAATCGCCGCAAATTATATAATTGTAATTTCTGTATTTTAAATACAGTTCACTTAACAAATCGCACAACACATTAAAAAATATTTGCAAATCTCCCGAGGGGGGTCTATAAATACAAGAAATTACTAATTTTAAATTAAGATTGTTTACAACGGTAAATTCAATTTTGTTATCTACTGAAACAGTTTCTAAATTAACAACTGGACTAAAATCAAACTTTTTATTAGAAAAAACGGCCGCTCCATCATGGGAATCCGTTCTCCTACAATATTTGTTTATTAATTGATAGTCCTCTAAAGAGTAAAAATCAAATTCTCCCTCTTGCATCCAATGCTCTGTGAAACAGATCACGTCAATACAGTTTTCTGAACTATAATCGTCAATAAAAATATTTTTCTACGACCGTTTAATAATAGACTCATTATTCGCTATTTTTGACTAGATAATAACACCCATTACTTTACCCGTGAGTAATAATTCATTACTCACGGGCTGAAGTTACTCGCGGGTCATTACTCACGGGTTGAAGTTAGATTCAAGTGGTGCATGGCACTTTTAATATACCTATTAGCAAATAAAATTACTTAAACTTGTTTATTTAATAAAATAATCATTGTAATTTATATGAACAATTAAATTTGAAAAATGTTTAAAGGATTTTTAACTTTAACAATGAGTTAGTACGTTTTTACGTTTAAATTTCAACATTTGATATTTTAAGATTGACGTTATTAAAAGGTAAACAATAAACAATCGGTATTAATATCGTAAAAGGACTTACGGATATGAAATTCATATCAATGGATTCTGTTTTACTTACTGTTCATTGTACAATAGATTTTAATTGAGAGCACACGTTCTTTTTCATGTAATTGCCTTAAAATATGTTTTATTTTTAAAAGCCACCGCCATTCCATAACATAATGACAACTGTTTGATTGTTTCATAAGATCAACTAGTGTAATTCTAACAGTGTTGCCATAGTTATATAAAATATATTTTCTTATGAAAAATAAAATATTTCGTTTTAAATAATGTTAGTAGTTGATAATTATATTTTTCTACTAATCCAAATACAAAAAGGTCGTAAAAAAAGTATAGTATTCTACTTGCATGTAATGGCTGTTACTCGCTCTGATGAATTACGGTCGCAAACTTCATCATCGTGAGTAATAGCCATCATTAAATGCTCGTTGAATAATATACTATAATGTCATCAACTTTATTGCGAATTCAATGAACATTAAGATGCATTAATGAGAATTTTTAAGAGGCAACTTTAGTAATTATAATTGACTAAATCTCCTTCTCAAATATGCCCGGAACATTAATAATATATTAAAAAATTTAAAAATTTGGAAAAACATCGATTTTTTTCAAAGTCCATTGCTTATAACTTAAAAACGATTTATTTTGGAATAAAGTCGTAGGGAAATAAAATAAAGATAATTGAATTTTATATGATATACGACTGGTTTAAAATGTCTTAAATTATTACCCTTTCTGCAAAGTAGCAGTAAATACAAAATAATGGAGCAACATAAGCCTGTTCTTATTCAATGTTTTTCAACCACTTTGGTTGCACTTAGAACCTTCGTAATTCACTTAGAAAATTCTTACGATATACTTAATCCGTCCACCAAATTTCATTAAATTCGATATAATTGATTTTGCATAATAATTTTGCAATCTAAATTTTTTTAAAAAAGGTCAAATTTTTAAAAACTTTCTGAACAAAAAGTAGACCATTTAAAAGTTTGCTAATTTTTTTGCATATCAAGAGGCGCTCTATCTATCCAATACACTTTACAGAATTAAAATCGGATTATTTAAGCGGACTCAGCACTGTTTTAAATTTATAAATAATTGTTTGGCTTATAGACAAATATAGTGAGGGCGTTTGAGTTGGAATAAATTCATTTTTTCTACGAGCGTGCAAAAATGTCTACTTTCGCGCACGAATTTTAGTTTAGAAAGTTTAACTTTTCCGCACGCGTGTTACTTTTCCGCACGCGTGTTACTTTTCCGCACGCGGTTTTTACTTTTCCGCACGCGTGTTAATTTAGATATGTTAATATGGCCTTAAAGTAATTATAATACATGCGATAAACTAATATTTAGATATTATTTACTAATTTATTTCAAATATATCTTATTGTGTTCCTGTTTTAATGATATTAACGCAACAATTCGATGAAATAAAATTATTTTGACATAATATTCGAAAGTCAAATCGGTAGACAATAACAGTCGTTTTGAATCATCGTCATGGAAACCAAGGTCGTCGTCATACTAATTAATTAAATTGAAATTTTGGTTTTGACAACCTTGTGAAAGAATTAATTTGTGTATGTATTTTCATATTAATTAAATTAATTGATTAAGATTTGGTAATTTTTTAAAGACTCTTAGAAAAAATATTGTTCCTAACTCTTGCAGAAAGTCTCTTTTCCGCACTCGACTGCTTGCCGAACTCCCGCTTCGCGTCGTTCGGCAAACTGCAGTCGCGTGCGGAAAAGAATGAGTTTCTGCACTTGTTAGGAAAATAACTATTCTCGCGACTCTGGAGATAAATCCCGAAACGGTCGATTTTTATATTTAAATTATAATTTTCTGGCATATTACAGGGTGTTTCATTAATAATTGTCCATATAGTCACTGGAGAAACCTTAGCACAAAATACGAAGATTTAACCTAAAACACTTAAATAAAATGTGGTTCCTTACTGAGTTACAGGGTGTTTTATCTAAAAATTTAAAAATTATTTTTGCTTAGCATTTTAAAACTATTCGACGTATCCTTTTCATACTTAACAGAAAGTGTGACTACTATACAGCTTACTAAATTACGATAAACAAATGTTTCTAGCTACTACCAGAGGCGTACGACAGGGGATAGAGAATTGTTGACCATTCTCAAATTCTACGCCACTGGTGGAATTACTATTTTAGTACCATTTTTAGATTCTCCAATATTTTCTACGTAAATAATATACTCCTCATTGGTAACGATAAAGTCATTAGTTTTCGAGATATTTCAAGTTAAATATGAAACGGCACGGTTATTTCGATTAATTTACGATATGATTCATATGATTAAAATTTAAAAATTATTTGTACTCAGTACTTTAAAACTATTTGACGTATCCTTATCATACTTGGCAGAAAATGTAGGTACTGTACACCCTACTAAATTAAGATAAATAAATGTTTTTAGCTACTACCAGAGGCGTACGACAGGGGATAGTGGCTGGTTGACCCTTCCCAAATTCTACGCCACTGACGAAATTGCTATTTTAGTGTCGTTTCATTTTTAACTTAAAAAATCTCGAAAACTAATGACTTTATCCAAATTGGAGAATCCAAAAATTGAACTAAAATAGCAATTCCGCCAGTGGCGTAGAATTTGGAAAGGGTAAACCATTCACTTTCCCCCGTCATACGCCTCTGGTAATAAACAGAAACGTTTGTTTAACATAATTAAGTAGTTTGTATAGTACCTATACTTCTTGCCAAGTATGAAAAGGATACGTCGAATAGTTTTAAAATGCTGAGCAAAAATAGTTTTTAAATTTTTAGATAAAACACCCTGTAATTCAGTAAGGAACCACATTTTATTTAAGTGTTTTAGGTTAAATCTTTGTATTTTGTGCTAAGGTTTCTCCAGTTACTATATGGACAATTATTAATGAAACACCCTGTATATCATACTAGTGGCATCATCCATCTGGGTATGATGACGTAATCGATTATTTTTTTAAATGAGAATAGGGGTTGTGTGCTAGCTTATCGACGTCGGAACTTTGTTTCGTATTTCTTGTTTCGTACGCTGATGACATAGCATTGATGGGTAGAAACCTAATCAGTTTAAAGGAAGAATTTTACGAAGTTGTGCATGGAAGTATCCAATATGTGTTTGGATGTAAATCGAAATAAAACAAAATACCTAATATGTTAGGAGAAACTACAGTTAAAGCAGCACTAATGACAGCAGCATAATAATCAATGAAATAATCCTGGCAGTAAACCGAATCTACTGGAAATACTACAACTTCCTCAAAGATAAGAGGCTTACATAGAACACCTAACCGAAAATTGACAAAGCACCAATTAGATCAGGTAGATATGGTGCTGAAGTAATGAGCCTGATACAGAAAATAAAAACATATTGAAAATTATAGAGAGAAAAATAATTCGGATACTAGCAGGCCCACCAAAATTGGGTAATAACGAATATAGAAAACTGATTTACTACGAAGTAAGATGACTTTTGAAAGGAGAAGACATCGTGAGATTTATCAAGTAACAGAGACTCAGATGGATAAGATAAATGGAAAGGAGAAATCCAGAAGCAGTTATCAAGAAAATCACCAAATGGTGACCAGTAGTCAGATCACGAAGAAGACTTGAAACGAGATGGGAGAACTAGGTAATTGAGGACTTTAAGAAGATTAGAGTTAAAGAATGTGTAACCATAAGCAAAAATAGGAAAGAATGGAGAAATATTGTAGATGAGCCAAGTCATATAACCAATAATTGTATAACCAAAATGATAATACGGATAAGGGCTGATTTCCCGCGACAAATGGCAATATATATCAACATACTATTTTTGTGTCTTATAGTAGAAAGACATAGGAATTGTCAAGCTCTGTATATTTATATTTTTGTTTTGATCTCATCTAATTTCAAGTCAAGTTCAGTATCATCATTTTTAAATAAAAAATATAAAAAGTAAAAAACTCGTGATTTTTGCCATCTGAACCCCACCCTGCCCAGCATTCCAACGTCATAAATAACTATGGTACACTTCTAGCGTCGAGGGAGCACTGCGAAACGTTCCGCGAAATATTTTTTCCACCAACGGGTGGAAAAATATATTTTTTGTGACATTCTAAATCGGCATAAGTCGAGGCGAAGCCTCTTAAAAGGCAGTAAACAATAAATCCGAGAAAGTTGTGACGGTTCCGAGGAACGAGGTCTTGAGCATTTTTCAAAAGGGAAATTAGTGTGCACGAGTGAAAGCGTACGTCTGGGAAGTTTTCAAGTATTTAGAAGAAACTTAAAATGTGTGCAAAGTGTCTACCTACTCTGATTGTCAAAACTTTTTTAGGTAATCAAAGTAAATAGAATTATGTAGTGAAGAGCGCCTACCTTTGGATCGAAAGGTCCGAATGGTCGTGAGTTCGAATCTCACAACAGTCAGAAATTTTTCGTTTAATATAAATTAATAAATGAAAATAGTTTCTGTCCTTGTGGGATCGGTACTCACCAGAGGGACCGCAGACATTCGGATACAATTAGCGTCTCTGTGCAAAGACAATGACGTCGACTTTGCAAAGTAACAAGACACACACACTACACATGACACTAGGTACCTAACTGCAAAAGTTCACCTTACCTACCATGCCAATTGCCAATGGCCATCAGTTGTCGAGGCATTAGCTAAATAAAAAAAAAAGAATTATGTAGTGACTATGACATCACGCTTACTACCTTATATTCAGACTTTGTCAAAAATATTCTATAAGTTAAAAATTGGAAAATCAAATATTCGTCTAATAGTTGTAAAACTAAATTAACGAAACAGCTTATACCAATCATTGGGAAACAACAGAAAAAAGTATAAAGCAACTAAGCCTGTTAGACTACAGTCAGAAAAAGAACAAAATAATGATGAAAGAATAGTCACCAGAGAATTAAATAATATTGCATAAAATTAAGATATTAAACAAAGATGGATGCAAATAAAATGCAGATAAAAATGGAAATACTATTATAACGACTGACGAAAAGCTAAAACGATGGAAAGAATATATGGAAGAGCTCTTCGACGACGAAAGAGGAAACCTACAAGACATATCTTTCGAAAACAGAGAAAGAAGTGTAGAAATTGCAAAGGAGAAATATTGTATGCACACCAGCAACGGAAAAAGCCCAGGGCCGGATCAACTGCCTATTGATATCCTTAGAATAATAGAAAATGAGTACATGGATGTCCTCTTAAAGCCCTTTAATAAAATTTATTAGTCGGGTGACATACCCAATGAAGGGTTGATCTCAACATTTATTTGTCTCCCAAAAAAGAAAAATGCTAGGGAATGCACCGACCATCGCACCATAAGCCTGATATCTCACACACTTAAAATGTTTTTAAAGATCATTCATAAACGCATTTACCAAACACTTGATATGGACATTTCAGAAACCCAATTTGGATTCCGTTCGCTAATGACCTAGTACTGATAGCTAGAATAAACCAGAAATAAAAGAAACACCTACTAAAACACTAGAAGAAAAAGTGAGAAAGAAAAGGATATAAATAAACAAAGTAAAAAATAAATATTTATAATGGACAGGAGAGGAATACAAACAAAGAAAATAACTGATACGATCAGTGCGAAGACCACGAAAACGATGGAATAACAATTTACTGTAGGCACATTGAAAAACAGACAAAGTCATGTGTACACAAAAAGAAGAAGAAAACATAAAGAAGAAAAAGAAGAAGAAGAAGAAGAAGAAAACACGTGACAATAATTACAAAAGAAAGTTTGATTAAAAAGTATTTTGTGGTTAATCTGTGTAATTTACCTTTTTTTTTATCATTGTTAAACGAATTTTTTGTATGTTGTTATTATTTTACATATATTATAACTACTACATCCTACTTCACGCTTTGTGTTTCTTATATCTGCAATAATAGCTATTTCAAAGGATATATTTTATAATTTAGGGGTAGTTTTTGAAAAAATCTTTTTGATGAAACATTTGAAAGGCCTATTAAAAGATCAAAGGGGTCATCATTAAGGCATTAACACCGAAGGGGAGAAAATCCGAGTCTGTTGGAATTTAAACTCAGTTTAAAGCTCGTCGGTATATCAGCGGGATATCTTCCTGTATCATAATAATTCATGATAAGAAATTTGTGTACAAAATGCATATTTCATTTACGCAATTATTACCAAAGTAAATATTAATTTTAATAAAATATTTAATTCAATTTACTATTGTTACTCGAAATAAGCCACAATTTTACTTTGAAATTTCAACTGGAAATCGAAACGTAAAAATAAACTTATTTTCAATAAATATTTTGGATTATTTCTAATAAAAATAATAAATTGTATTCCTCAAGAAAATAGCTTCCGACCAATATTGATTTAATCCGTTCGTTTAATCTCTTCACTGATGTTATTATTCAGTTTATACGAAGTAGATCAAAATTTGATCAATGATATCAATGATGACAATCATTGAACGAAAGAAAGAAAACAATTAATCTGGTTCGGACATGTTAAAAGAATGCCAGAGTGCAGATGGCCTAGAAGAATACTGGAATGGATCCCTCCTGAAAGAAGAAAGAGAGGACGACCACGGAGAAGTTGGCGCAACGATATTGATGAAGCAATGGCGGCAAGAGACTTAGAAGAGGCAACTGCATATGACAGAAAAAGATGGACATTGGGGGAGGAGAAGCGGCTACAGCCGTAATCAATCCGTTATATATATTATAGATTAAAACTTCAGACTAATAATTACTCTTATGAGTCACTCTCTTACACCTCTTCTCAAGATAATTCTTAATATAATAATTGAAAATGAAACGCCACCAAACAATAAAAACAAACAATTCGGTTTCAGAGCTAAATTGGGAATAAGGGAATATTTGTTTTCAATGTTAACATACTTCGAAAATCGTGAAATGTGTAGAAACCAATTTACGTCTACTTTATAGATTTTAAAAAGGCGTGTGATAATATTCAACACATTTGGGTTCGCCCAGTTCTTTAACACATTTGGAGGAAAGTTCATCATTGGAGCAGATTTTAACATAGGGATCTTTATACAGCAGTAGAAAATATAAATGAGAAATGTAACTTCTTCTTCTTCTTGACTGGCTTTACAACTCGGGGTGAGTCTTCGCCGCATCCACTATGGCCCTCCATCGTCTGCGATCTTGCGCTTCGATTTGCCATTGTTGTACCCCAATCCTAGATAGATCGGTTTCAACATCATCCTTCCATCTTTTTCTGGGACGGCCCACTGATCTTCTACCGTCTGGTCTCTCGAAGAACACTGTCTTTAGCACTCTGTCTTCCTCTGATCTTACTACATGACCTGTCCATCTTATCCGATTAGCTTTTATATGTCTGACGATGTTTTCAGTACCATATAGAGTCACCAATTCAGCATTGCGGCGCCTTCTCCACTCTCCTGTCAATTCATCTCTTTGAGGACCAAATATCATTCTGAGGCCTTTCCTTTCAAGTATCAGCAATTTATTTATTTCTCGCTGATGTAGAGTCCATGTTTCACTCCCGTATGTAACAACTGGGCGAATAATTGACATGTAGAGTCTTAATTTAGATTGTCTTTTCAGCAGCTTAGATCTTAATAATGATGATAAGGAGTATAATGCTCTATTTCCCGCAGCTATTCTTGCTGAGACCTCTTTTTCTATGTGATTGTCCTCTGTGTTTACTGCTCCCAGATATTTAAACTCTTTTACTACTTCAAAGTTGTGGTCATTAATAGTTACGTTCTGCCTAACTCTTGGTCTTGGATTTTTGGTCACCGGCATATATTTCGTCTTCTCTTCATTTATTCGAAGGCCCAGGTTACCTGTTTCTTCCTCGAGCTGTGAAAACACCTCTCTTACGTCTCTTGTAGAATGAGCGACTGCATCTAGATCATCGGCAAAGGCCAACAATAGGTTTGATCCTCGATTTGCGAGTCCCCCTGTTAGTTCAGACGATATTTTACTTATTGCGTATTCTAAAGCCAAATTGAATAGCAATGGTGATAAAGGGTCTCCTTGTCTAAGCCCTGATGTTATATTAAAAGGCATCGATGTTCTGTTTCCTATCTTTACCTGTGCATATGAGTCTGCCACGCACATTTGAGTGAGCTGCACTAATTTTATTGGTATTCCCATTTCTAGCATTGCTAGCCATAGTCTGCTTCTTTTATTGAGTCATATGCTTGCTGGAAATCTACGAAGATTTGGTGTACATCTCGGTTGAATTCCCAGTTTTTTTCTAATATTTGTCGGATGGTAAATATTTGATCTATTGTTGACCTTCCACTTCGAGAGCCGCATTGGTAGTCGCCTAGAATATCTTCCGAATACGGAGTGAGACTCTTTAGTAAGATAATTGATAGAATCTTATACGCTGTACTAATAAGCGATATGCCTCTGTAGTTTCGGAATTGCTCTTTATTTCCCTTCTTATGTATGGGTATTATAACGCTTCCATTCCATTCTCTAGGCATTTTCTGCTGTTGCCATACTCTGAGAATAATGTCATACAATTTTTGATGTAAAACGTTTCCTCCTTTTTTTATCAGTTCTCCATTTATACCATCATTTCCTGGTGCTTTGTGATCTTTAAGAGATGCTATTGCATTCTTTACTTCTTGGAGTGTTGGTGGTGGTATTTCCACATCTGCAGAATGAAATGTAGTCTCTGATTCCTCCATCTCACTTTCAATATTTAGTCAATTCCGAAAGTATTCCTTCCATCGCTCTACGATTTCTGTTTCCATCATTATCACTCCAATGAGAAATGTAACACTCCAGCGAAATGCTACATATTGGCACACCTACACAAATAAAACATTATTTAAAGAAAAGTTGCAACACGTTTTATGAAAATACGAAAAGCTAATGGTCCCAATTCAGGTCACACTGTAACACTACTGACAATTAGTGAGCAATTAAGAGAAAACATCCCTACCCTTACAAATAACAGAACGGATTGGCACAACTTTATTAGGAGCTAAGTGACACAATTAACCTAAATGTACCAGTCAGAACGAATAAACAACTTGAAAAAGCAATCAAGAAAGTTTAATAGACCGAACTCTAAAACAACTATGTATTAGCTGATTTTACTATTTCGAACTATAAAACAACCAGTACGTACCAACTGATTTTACTAGCATTACTGAAAAATATAAAAGGAGTGAAAATTTGTGGGTTGAAAACTGGAATATTACGATTGTTTTTTAATAGTAGGTAGGTGTAGAAAAAGTTACGAATTAAAAAGTAACTGAGCAAAATGAAAAAAGTTATTTAAGTTGCTTTTTCTATTTTTTAAGTACTATCACTAACAAAATAAAACAAAAAAAAACAACAGTAATATCTTCAACAATTATTAGCTATGAGCATCATCGTAAAAGTAACAAACCTTATAAATGCAGCTGCCAAAATATGTACCAAATACGTGGAAAAGAACTAGCATAATTAAGGCTTGCTTGAACACACCTGTGATGCAGCCTTTCGATTATAATAATATTGAAGACATAAGGAAAAAAGACATGAAGAAAAGAGAGTTTGTTACATTTTTATCACATTTGTTGGACGACGACTCTAATTTTTTTCATTACTCCAGAATGCCGACTTATTTATTTATTTATTATTTATAATATTATCTTGAGAATGGCTTGCACGATTTTTATAGATTTTAGTGCGTACAGGTTCAGTAGAAGATATTATTATACTGGTAATCCCATTGTTGACAGATCTTCCGTTTTTCTGGAAATGTAATGAACGTTCTTATTTCAAATAGAACACCCTGCATATTTTTTGCGTTTTTAGGTCCTTAAGATATACTGAATATTTTTCGTGTTATATTTCCTATACCTATGCCTAAATACCATAATTTAGGAGTTGTATTTTATATTACTATCGAAAAGTATCATTACCGTACTTTAATTTTTGTATAATATTCCCTATGTCTAAATTTGTTAGTTTTCGAGATATTTTCATTTCTCAGAGCAAGTTATTAATTAGGGTGTTTTATTTAAAATTACTGAGAAAATAATGTACCAGCGTTTTGACTCACCCTGTATTCGATATAAAGAAAATTAGCAATATCAACCATTTTTATAAATTTTGACAATCAACAAAAAAATATGGCACCAATAAACCATTACTGTTGTGCTTAGTTTTATTTATACAGGGAGCTAAACTTATTACGATTTTCATAGAACATTGGTTATAACTTTCTAAATGCACTGTATAACCTAACAAACCTTTATATTTTTGTGATGGGAAGTCAGAATATTTCTAATATAAAATAAAATGTAGGGTGTTCCGTTTAAAAAAACAAAAGTTTGGTCTGCCACTATGTTATCGTAAATTTGGTCTGCCACTAATTTTGTAATGTGAAGCTCAAAGTTGGCTACAATTTTTGTTATTAACTTTTATTGCTATCTATTAGTATAGCGGATCTACTAAGCTTTATCACACTAATCAATCACCATGATTTTGTATTTACCTGTACAGGTGTGCTGCGCAGTAATGAACGCAACCTGTATCAGCAGCCAGATGGCCGGTACGGTGTTCGAGGGAGCATAGGGACTAATATATTAAAGAATCATCTGTCTTAAAATACTTTCTCGAAAACGTTGCTAGCTCTTAAACCATACTGTAAACCAGAAAAGTATATATGATTATTTTTTGATAAAATAACGGAGTCGAATGAAGATTAACGATGTAAGGGTTTATAGAGGAGCAACATGCGGCAGTGACCATCATCTTCTAAAAGGGGAAGTACTGTTTCCTGGGATAAAGTCTCAAAAAAAATCTAAATCCACGAGAACAAGTAGGAAACTTGGGACCAAAAAAGAAATACAACCTAGAAAGCTTACAATAAACAAGCATAAGAACAAGAACGCTATACCAAAATCGACTGGACGAGAAACTGACAATATACATTTACAAATACGGAACATCTTCATGCATATACAGTATGTCCCTGTAAGTTGTATCCATATGGAAAACTTTTTTATTATTAATTTTACGAAAAAAAGTTGTTCTTTATAAAAAGCTCTGCATGGTCCAGAACCTAAGAATTAACCATCAAATATCAAATTTTTTGAATATTATACGAGGCATGTCAAAAAGTTTGAATTTCACTCAAGAGTAAAGTAGCTTTATTTTTCACAATATTGAACATTGCTATTATGAAAAGTTGTTTGGAATTAAAAACTATATTCTAGTATGCAATTACATCCTTCTAATTGAATTTTTTTTTTCTTGAAGAATTAGGGATAACTAACATTATTTTCCGTTATTTCAATTCAGATAACTCTTTTATTATTAATTTAACGAAAAAAAGTGATTCTTAATAAAAAGTTCTGGATGGTGTAAAACCTAAAATCCAACCATCTTATATTAAATTTTATCAATTTTATACGAGGTATGTCAAAAAAGATAAATTTAGATCAAAAGTAAAGTACCGTTATAGTTTAGAATATTTCAATTAGAAGGATGTAATTACATACTAAAACATAGTTTTTAATTCTAAATAACTTTTTATAATAACAATTTTCGATATTGTGAAAAATAAACGTATTTTACTCTTGAGCGAAATTCATATTTTTTGACATACCTCGTATAAAATTGATAAAATTTGACATAAGATGGTTGTATTTTAGGTTTTAGACCATGCATAACTTTTTATTAAGAACACTTTTTTCGTTAAATTAATAATAAAAGAGTTATCTGCATTGAAATAACTGAAAAATAATGTTAGTTATCCATAATTTTTCAAAAAAATTTTTTTTTCAATTAGAAGGATGTAATTGCATACTAGAATGTAGTTTTTAATTCCAAACAACTTTTCATAACAGCAATTTTCAATATTGTGAAAAATAAAGCTACTTTACTCTTGAGTGAAATTCAAGCTTTTTGACGTACCTCGTATAATATTCAAAAAATTTGATATTTGATGGTTAAATCTTAGGTTTTGGACCATGCAGAGCTTTTTATGAAGAATAACTTTTTTTCGTAAAATTAATAATAAAAAAGTTTTCCATATGGATACAACTTACAGGGACATACTGTATAACACAGTGTGGGTATACACGAAGCTGCATATGAGGCATTGGGGGAGTATAAAGACAACATAAGGAATAAACCATACTGGTGGGACTTAGAAATAGCCACCGAAATAGATAATAAGAGAGAAAAGTACCGAAAATATATGAGTAGACAAAAAGATTCGGATAAGGTTTTCTACAAATTGGCACAAGCAAGAGTGTGGAAAAAATTACACAGAAAAAAAAGAAACGTGGACAAAAAAATAAATGCAATCAACTTAACGCCTATATAGGGGGGACAAGAAACACAGAGAGCTGAACATTCCTTAAAACGCTGAGGCAGATGCCAAAAGGGATATAATAACACCGATTACTCTGGAAAAGTGGAATGGCTATTTCAAGCAGTTACTGGTAGAATATAGAGAATATTTTATTAAAAACGAAGAGCACGAAAGTTTCAATGTAACTGTCAGTGGCTCACCGATTCGGTTAAGAAGGAAATGCATTCAAATCCCTAAAAAATAGAAAAGCGTCAGGGCCTGGCGACATAGCACCAGAACTGCTCAAATATGGTAGCAACAGTCTGTACGAATACCTAAGAGATCTGTTTAATAGATGTATGAATGGCGAAGTCACAACAAAAGAATAGTAATTTTCTATAATCTCTACAATACACAACAAAGGCAGTAAAAGAAACTGCTCCTCAAAAAAGAGTAGAAAGATGAAGATCAAAAAGAAGAGCCCTAACATGATGGGCCGACCAAATGAAGACTCTTGTGGGAAAATACCTACATGAAGCTGTCCATCTGACACAGGATCGTAGTCAATGGAGACAGCAAACCTGCAATATTTAGAGTGTCACCACGCTCTGAAAAGGGCTCAAGCAATGAGGAGGAGGATACAGAGTACATTTTTACAGTCTTAAAACTGTTTAACATTAAAATTTTTACTGGCTTAAGCAACACTACATTAGTGAGATTAAGTAAATAAAGAGAAAAAACTTCTTTTTCTTTGTGACGATGAATTTTAAAATTAATAATAAGAAAATTAAACAATACAGTATTTCTCTTTTATTGTAAAAAACTCATTCCACTTGAGTACCTTCACATCCAATAAATAATTTTCTATCGAATTATCCTTTCAGTCGCTTCACCTTTACCTTTCAACAGTAAATTTTAATTCCCGCTAAGAGAAATATGAAAACGAAATTGTGATTTGAAGCCTGTAACGTTTGCAATTCCCGTTCCATAGAAAATCAGGCTATTGTCCTCTCGGGTACCAACTCTCGTTTGCTGACTATCGTTTGGAGGTAAATGCAGCGAGTGACAAGAGCTGCTTAGGTATGAAATGAAGTAATATATCCCAAGCGCTGCTGCTTGATTATGACGCTATATCGCAGACGAACATCTTTAAACTCTCAGAACCGATCGATCAGGTCATTGTCTCAGAACTTTGACGACGTATTTCGGGTAATTTCAATGCTGGTAGCATTGTCTTTGGAGCGGAAGATATTTAATTAGTTATTTTAATTGAAAATATTAATAAATCTACTATATAAGAAACTAATGAGGGCTAGAATATGAAACCATATTTCTTTTAAAACACAAATTTAAAAATTAGAATCATGAAAATATAGAAAAATATACACTGCTCTGCAAAATTAACGCCCCACGTATCTACCACAAGTTTGAAACTATTTTTCTCTTGAACCTTTAATTTGATGTCGATGTTTTTAAAGAATTTTTGTAACAATTATTTCTGATAAATGTCAAGATTTTACCTGCTAGTATATATTGTTAATTGCTCTACTTCATTGTCAAAATAACTGTCAAAGTTGATGTTGATATTTTGATCTGCTCCTGTAAAAGATAAAAGTTTTGGTGTTTTTTGGAAGATAAAGTAGTGGTTAATAATTAATTTAGTGTTTATAAACAAAAACATTTCAGTATATAGTGGTTTAAAACTTATTTCCCCCTAAATGGGGGATAAAAGTGAGTCAGGGACGTCTCTTGTGACGCGAGTGACTGCGGATAATGGTGATATTATTAGTAAAATGGAATTGAATATGCAAGATGATGGACAAAATGCGAAACCGAAGATTAAACAATTCAATTTGCTTTCAGATAAGTATAATCTTGATAATATTTGGGTTTACATTGAAAGGATTGGTGATGATCTTATTTGGGAAAATTACATGCAATGACGATTGGGCACCTTATTTTTAAAAAATTAAAGTTAACGAATGTTCGAGAAATTAAAAGTATAGGTAGGAACCGTGTAAAAGTTTTGCTTACTTCTCGGTTAGAGGCAAATAACCTCGTCAATAACAGCTCACTTAAAGAACAAAATTTGAAAGCATATATTCCTAGTCATTTACTAGAAATAAAAGGTGTGGTGAAAGACGTTGACACTAGATATGATGTGAAATATCTCATGAATAACATCGAAACTCCTTCTAATGTTTTGAGTATATATAGGACTAAGCGTAGGGTACAAAAAGAAGATAAAATTGAATATGTGGACAAAAAAACTATAATTATAACTTTTGAAGGCAATATTTTACCGAATTATGTTGCCTTTAATAGAGTATATTTTTCTGTTGAACAGTTTTTTGGCCGAGTTGTTCAATGTTATAAGTGTTTAAAATTTGGGCATGTTTCAGGGCAATGCCGAAGTACACAGGAACTATGTATACAGTGCGGTGAAATTAAAAATAAAGACCATCATTGCGAAAAAAGTATGTTTTGTATACATTGCAAAAATAACGAACATGTGACAATATCAAAAAAATGTCCATTTTATGAAAAACAAAAGAAAATTAAGAATATTATGATAGAACAAAAAACTACTTTTGTGGAAGCTAGATTAATATGTGAAAACTCCTTTTCAGCACTCATCAGTCCCAACTCTTTCTCTTGTTTAAATAATAATGAAAAAGAATTTCCATCCCTACCAATTAATAATAATGATAAAAATCTTGGTCCGACTCGGCCAACTGTAGAAATTAATAGATCTCAATTTTTGACTCAATCAAACTCTAATATAAATAATTCAAATGAACACTCAGGAAAGAAAAGAAAAGCAAATTCACCTATTTTAGAATCAACATCTCATAAACCGATGTTCCCCTTCACTTTTGGACCGTCTCAACCTTTGCCAACTAATTCTTATACACCGAATAATAATATCGAAAATAAAACTGAACTAGCTAAATCTGTAGCAACATTTATAATAAACTTTTTAAAAAATATTCATACAGTAGAAGACATAAAAACCTTAGACAACAAAATAATTATTAAAGAAGTAGAACAGTTCATAATTAATTCATAATGTCAATACAACATAATTTAAAAATAAGTCAGTGGAATTCCAGATCTGCTATATCAAACAAAGGTAGTTTAATGCATTATTTAAATAATAAAAGTATAGACATCCTCCTAATTAGTGAAACATGGTTCAAAAAAGATATTAGTTATCATTTTAAAAATTATAATTTGGTTAGAAAAGACAGAAATGATGGCTTCGGTGGTGTAGCTATTCTCATCCACAATTCAATTACTTTTAGTGAATTAAATTTAAACTCTAATTTTAACACGGAAATAGAAGTTTGTGGTGTAACAATTAAATATAAAACAAAGGATCTGAATATTTTATCTATATATAGACCACCTAAAAGTAAAAGTTCAATAAATGATTGGACAAACATCTTCTCGCAAGTTAATAATTCAGCAATTATAGGAGGAGATTTTAATGCTCACCATACTATTTGGGGATCTAGTTACAATGACACAGTTGGAACACAGCTTATTAATACTGCAGATGATCTCAACCTTATCGTAATAAATAATGGCGAGCCTACTGTTCTTACTCGACCAGATCAAAATAGTTCTGCAATTGATGTAACTTTTGTTACTCCTGACATAGCTAATAAAATCCACTGGTACATACATTCTGACACACTAGGCTCTAATCGTTTTATTATCAATATGGAAATATTAGATAGTACTACAACTGAAGAGTTTATACCCAGAAGTAAGTGGAACATTAGAAAAGCCAATTGGACTCTATACACAACCTCAGTTGAAAATTTTTTTAATAGTGTTTACGAAATGGACAGTACATCTGATAAATATTGCTTTCTAATAGATAGTATGAATCATGCTGCGCACATTTCAATCCCGCAATATAAAACTTTTAAAAATAAAATTCGTTGTTCCCCACCTTGGTGGAATACAGAATGTGATACAATTATTAAAGAAAGGCAAGAAGCACTGACAGAATATAAAAAAAATGCTAATTTTAATAATTATATAAAGTGTCAAGCTAGCATGGCTAAAACTAAGAAGAATCTAAAATTGATAGCTAAAAAGAGTTGGAAAGATTTTGTGTCTTCTCTAAACAAAAATACTCCAACTACAACGTTGTGGAAGCAAGCCAGAAAACTAAATAGAAAATCAATTCCAAATGCATACAATTTGGATAACACCTTAGAGGATGAAATCTTTGATAAAATTGCTCCGCCATCTGTTAAACCACCTAATACTCATAATTATATTCCAGATAAGCAAAGCCATTTTTTACTAGAACCTTTTAATATTACAGAACTAGAATATGTTCTAAAAAATCGAAATAACACGAGTCCAGGATTTGATAATATTAAATATCCAATGATTCAACATCTCCCTAAAATTGCCAAACTTCTAATGTTAGATATTTTTAATTGTGTAATCAGCAATAAATCAGTTATTGATCAATTTCACGATGTAATTGTTTTACCAATATTAAAACCAGGTAAAAACTCAAATTTGGCTCAGTCATATAGACCGATTTCTCTTATGTCCTGTATGTTGAAAACTCTAGAACGAATGATAAAACACAGGTTGGAATGGTGGGTAGAAAAAAATAAACTTCTTCCAGATTTTCAGTTTGGTTATAAAAAAGGATATGGTACTTTAGACGCACTTTCTTCACTAGTAACAGATATTCAAAACACATTTTCCAACAACACCTATTTACCTACTATATGCTTAGACATTGAAAGTGCATATGACAATGTCAGTCTTGACATTTTAAGGGAAAAATTGATAAAACATTTTCATATACCGCCTCAGTTGGCTGAAGCTCTTTATAATTTTTATTCCTGCAGAAAGATATATCTAAGAACTAATTATAATAAACTGATAGGCCCTAGATATAATAATTTAGGACTACCACAGGGATCAGTATTGAGTCCCCTTTTGTTTAATATGTATACTGCGGATTTGCATAAAGTCCCTACTGACATTTTTAAATTTCAAATAATACAATATGCTGATGATTTTCTCCTGTATTCACAGGCCAAAACTTATGATAACTCGGTTCAAACCTTAGGACGAATTCAATATTGTGTTAATTTATGGTTCAATCAAAACGGATTCGAAATAGCTCAAAATAAATCTACTGTCTGTATTTTCACTCGACATAATATCCCAAAAATAGAGAATTTAAAACTTAATGGCTACGACTATGCATTTGCTTCTTCCATTAAGTATTTGGGAATGATTTTGGATCGTAAATTGACTTGGAAATTACATATTGACTTTATGATAAATCGATGTAATAAGGGTCTAAATTTTCTTAAATCAGTTTCAAGGATCTGGTGGGGAGCTGATGTTGAAACTTCCTTGCTTTTCTATCGATCATATATTAGATCTATAATTGATTATGGTAGTATTCTATATGGCTCAGCTTCTAAACATATTTTAAACAAAGTAGACGTTGTACAAAACTTAGGACTCCGTATCTGTTTGGGAGCTATGAAATCAACCCCAAATAAAGCTTTACATGTAGAAGCTTTAGAAATTCCACTCAATTATAGAAGGAAATATCTCAGCCAGAAATTTTTAATGAAAATTCGTTACCCAAATATCGGTCTTTACCAAAATATTAACAAGCTGAATGTAGCGGATTTAACTAATAAATACTGGAAGCTAAAGAACTCTCCTCCCCTTTGCGAGGCTTTTCGAGATCTGTTAAATTTTGACTGTGATTATAACATGATTGATAGTTTTGGACTCGAAGATTTTCATTCTTTTTTACATACAGTTAAATTAGTAAAACCAAGTTACCATGAAAACAGTAATATTAGCTCTAACATCTTAAGAACATTCTTAGATAATTGGCCAGATTCTATAAATATATAAAAAACCAATACAGAAGTAAAAACTTCGAGATGTATTCTGGTATAAAATCGTTTATTTAAAAACTATAAAATGTCATCGAATGCAGAACGTTTTCGTTCTAAACAGAACATCTTCAGTGCATCCTACCGAGTATTTTGAAACTAGCACACCGTAAATAGTGTTAACATCATCATATATGGTTTACATAATGTAATATGTTAAAATGTTATGACTACAAGTCGATGTTAATGGATAAAGTGGAACACATGCTAAAAGGGTGCCATGGTTCCCTGCTCGAAGATACTAGGTACTTGCCAATTCAATGGGCACAGACCAATGGTTGGTCTGTGCCCATTGAATTGGCAAGTACCTAGTATCTTCGAGCAGGGAACCATGGCACCCTTTTAGCATGTGTTCCACTTTATCCATTAACATCGACTTGTAGTCATAACATTTTAACATATTACATTATGTAAACCATATATGATGATGTTAACACTATTTACGGTGTGCTAGTTTCAAAATACTCGGTAGGATGCACTGAAGATGTTCTGTTTAGAACGAAAACGTTCTGCATTCGATGACATTTTATAGTTTTTAAATAAACGATTTTATACCAGAATACATCTCGAAGTTTTTACTTCTGTATTGGTTTTTTAAACTATGGTATACAGCCAACTATTGGGATTTTCCCATTGATTTTCTATAAATATATATACAGATGCATCTAAGACGTTAGTTGGCACTGGATGTGCCTTTTTCATACCTGCTACTAAAACAGAAAAAATATTTAAGTTAGGCCATGATTTTTCTATCTTCAGTGCTGAAGCCATAGCAATTTATGAGGCCCTGCAATATTTTAAAGAATCAGAAGATATATCTGCAACAATTATTTCCGATTCACTCTCTGTTCTTCTTGCTATTCAAACTATAGATTTTCCCAATAACAATTCAAATATTTATATCCTACTAATTAAGAAAATCCTTTTTGAAATTCATAAAAATAAAAGAAGAGTGAACTTTTTATGGGTTAAGGCTCATATAGGACTAACGCATAATGAATATGTTGATAGGTTGGCTAAAAAAGCCATTGAATATGGTACTTCACATAATCGTAAGTTTTGCATATCTGACTTAGTTAACACTATTAAGCATCGAGTTAAAAATCAGTGGAGTCAATCATGGCGAGATCTTTGTAAACAATCCAAATCTCAGTATTCACTGATTCAACCTTCTGTTCCAAATATATATTGGTTTAAAAATTACGTAGTACCTCGAAGATATATAACAACATTAATTAGAATGAAGTTTGGACATGCATGTTTCCCTCTACATCTAGCAAGAATTAAAGTTTTTGATTCAAATCTTTGTACAGAATGTCAGAAGGTTGGTGACTTAAATCATACTTTCTTTGAGTGCGCAAAATATATTCCATGCACATATAATTTAATCCAAGATTTAATAAAATGTAATGTTTTTCCACCTTTCAATGTATCCTATCTATTGTCTCTGAACAGCAAGAATATATATGATTGTTTAATGAAATTTATCTGTGAAACTAAAATTAATCTCTAAACTTGTTAATCCTGATAATTTGGTATATTATGTACATATGAAAAAAGAAGAAGAAGAAGAAGAAGATACATAATGGAAAATGTGGTGAGCAACTTGGATAGTCCATAGCGGCCAGCTTTTGAACTGAGTAGAGAGCTGTAGAAGAGTTTGCTATGGAACTCTAAGGACCTCATTGCCTTCCTTATGTATGAACAGAAAACAAAAAAAAAAAGTTGTGACTGGCTAAATGACACCCAAGTCAATGCCATAAAAAAACAAAAAAAAATTGCTCTACTTTTTCTATTTATTTAGATTAATTAGCAAATTCTTAATTTAATTGATTATCCAATTATTTTATTTATTGCCTATGTAAAAACACAACTAAATTCCAATTAAATTTTCCAATCAATTTTATTTTCAGGGCTAATTTAGTATTTGATACAATACCTGTGATCTGTGGCTTCTAGTATTTCTAGTTGCTTACTTCTTCTAGGGTAGAAACAGGGAAATTGAAAACACTCAAA
Organism: Diabrotica virgifera virgifera; assembly: GCF_917563875.1. Classification (NCBI taxonomy): domain Eukaryota; kingdom Metazoa; phylum Arthropoda; class Insecta; order Coleoptera; family Chrysomelidae; genus Diabrotica; species Diabrotica virgifera. The sequence continues at coordinate 286,538,769 of NC_065443.1, read as the reverse complement.
ATCATATAAATGTAATCTATTGTTTTTATCAATTAAGCCGTGTACATATGATTCAAAAAATACTAAAATTGAACTTTGTTGCAACAATCTCTAACTTAATAAATTTAAACTCTAACTCTGATATCTCCTTGTTTTGACAAAGATATTTATTTAATTAATTTCTTATTTACTCATACTAAATTGAATGAATTTTACTTTTCTTCTTTTGAATTGATTTCTCAAATTTGAAATGACTAACTGCGTTAAAAAATTGTTCAATAAACAAATAAACAAATATGGTTTTGATATAAATAAATTTTCTCCATTCAGACAAATGATTTGACTAACCTTTTATTCTTCACTCCCTCGTTTTCTGGATTGCGCCGTCCTTGATTCTCTCAACACGTACTCTCTGGTTGTTGCGAAAAAGTCCCTCTCGTCGAAACTGCTTCCAAGAAAAACACACAGGACTTGCTCGAATATCTTGTGCACAAACGAATAATAATCAGCTACTTGTTCTAGACAAAACAAAGGAATCTCCCTCGGACCAGGAAAATTAACTCTTCAACCGGTCGACGATTTGGTTTCAACTTAATTCTGCTCGCAAAGGCCGATCACACCACTCTACACTGATTATACACTTTTAAAACTCGACTGCCTTCTTCAGATGTCAATTACACAGTGTCTTTATTTTTCTCTCAAATCCATACTCTTATATTCATTATCCCTTCTCCTGATATTTTCCATCCAATAAACAACAACCTCCCTCAAACCATATATTTCTTAAGAAACCAAATATCCTTCCATATAACTTTTCCAATTTGTCAAATTTCAAAGAATATCATAATTAGTTCTTTACTACTTTCTAGTTTTACAACTAAAAACTAATACAGTTTGTTTACCACATTAAAATACCTTCCCGGAAAGATCTTAAAAAGGTTATTGTCCCGTCAACGCTCTTTCCAATTTCTAATCACCGAAATGTTTGTTAATGTACTATCCATTTCGTCGAATAATTATCACTAATCGTTTTAATTTTTCCGAAAGACTTGTTTAATAGCAAAATTAAATTCTATACAATCTTGGTCATATACAGGGTGATGAAAAACTATGATTTTATGGTCGGTGATATAAATTTAATTTTTTTGAATTTCCTTAAAAAAACAATTCCACAAAAATATGGAGTGTAAAGATAAAGTAAATAGCTTGGTGTAAATGGCGTTATCGTTTTTCATTATTTTGCCATCATGTAGACCTGCGGAAAATCAGCGTAGGAATAAGCAGAAGTGGATGACAGAAGAGATATTGAATTTAATGGATGCAAGAAGAAAACATAAGAGTGCTAATCTGACAGAATACAAAAAGCTAAACAGTATGATTCGAAGAAAAATAAGATCAGCTAAATCAGAGTGGCATAGACAACAATGTTAAGAAATTGAGAACTGCGAGCGTATCTATGACGCATTCAATATGCACAAAAAACTGAAAGAAGTGGCTGGACTGAATAAAAAATGTAAACCTCCACTAGTTGAAGATAAAAACGGAAAAATTATAATCGATATCGAAGGTCTACTAATACGATGGACAATATATAAAGGAATTATTCGATGATGAACGAAGCGAACTAAAAACGCTAAATGACATAAGAGGTTCTCCAATAACTAAGAAAGAAGTGCAATACGCTATAAAGAACGCAAAAAATGTCAAGGCGATTGGACCAGATGGAATTTACGTAGAAACACTAAAGGTTTTAGGTACCGAGGGCATTAAAATACTTACGAAATTATTCAACTTAATCTACGAAAGCGGAAAAATTCCTAAAGATTGGCTTAAATCCTCATTTGTTGTACTACCAAAAAAACACAGAACATTAAAATGCAGCGACTATCGCACCATCAGCCTAATGAGTCATGTTTTGAAAACTTTTTCAGAATAATTCATCAAAGAACATATAGAAAAAATGAGGAAAGGATCTCAAGTACTCAATTCGATTTTCGCTGTGGCCTTGGAAAGCGTGATGCACTATTCGCAACCCAAGTTTTAATTCAAAGATGCAGATATATAAATCATGATGTCTTTATGTGCGCGATTAATTTTGAAAATGCCTTTGATAGAGTTCGCCCTGAAAAAATGCTACATATTCTTAAGACTACCCGTCTGGACGGTAGGGACATTAGAATAATCGCAAATTTGTATTGGGGCCAGGCTGCATGTGTTAGGGTTGGGAATCAGAGCTCTGAAGAAGTAAAAATCAAGCGTGGAGTTCGACAAGGCTATATATTGTCACCAATGTTGTTTAATTTTTACGCTAAAACAATCTTAAATGAAGTGTTGGAAAACGCAAAAGAGGTCATACTCATTAATAGTATATGCATATGAACAATATCAGATACGCAGATGATACCTTGTTAGTGACAGGATCAATTGAACATCTTCAAGCGTTATTGAACCTTCGTGGCATTCTGCGCGATATATGGACTCAAACTCAACGCAAGAAAAACAAAGTTTATGGTTATTAGTAAAGAGGCAGCCGTAAATAATAATAACTTTAACGTAAAAATCGGTAATGACTCAATTGAACAAGTAAGTAATCTTGAATATCTGAGTACTCATATTAATAAAAGCTGGTGCGGAAATAAGGAGTACAATTGCCAAAGCAAGAAAACGTTTTATGAAATTTAAGAAAATCCTGTGCAGTCATGATCTAAATTTGGAACTTCGCATAAGAATGGTTCGGTGTTATATATTCCCAGTACCACTTTACGGGGTTGAAGTATGGACCCTGGCAGAACGCTTTTAAAAAACCTAGAATCATTTGAGGTGTGGGTCTACCGCCGTATTCTGAAGATCAGTTGGGTAGAAGGGTCACAAACGAAAGGGTTTTGCAACGTTTGAATAAAAGTTGCGAAATAGTGAACACGATTAAAATGCACAAATTGGAATACTTTGGTCATACAATACGTCACCCAGAAAAATATGACATACTTCACCTTGTCATTCAAGGTAAAATAATGGGAAAAAGAGATGTGGGCCGCCTTTAAAAACTTACGCCAATGGTTTGGGAAAACTAGCACTGATCTATTTCGTGCGGCTGTAAATAAGACAGTGATTGTTAATATGCTGGGCAACATGAGAGCCAACGATCGACAAGTGGTTTCGGCACCTTAAGAAGAAGAAGACTTTTTTTGCTGCCCAAACCGTCACTAGAAAAGATTACATCAATCGCAGTCAGCTTTGTTATTTAAGCAACGTCAATATTTCAGCACACAGCTTGCATCTTCTCTGATCCCTCATTTTCCTTCTGCATTCATCCAAGGTGTAGCATTGCATAATTTTTATTTTTATTATATTTTTCATTGTATCCCTCGACAATTTTCACCTCCAATTTTAAATAAATATTTAACCCTTAAACGCCCAATCTTTTTTAGGTTCCATGTAAGCCCAAGGGTGGGTAAAAAATGTCCACCTCGAAAATAGGTAATATATTCATTGAGAGTTGTTGGAAATGGATTAATCTTAAGAATCTTATGCTTAATAAACACAGCATCTTCTAAAATATTAATATAAACAATTTACAAACCTTACAACAAAATTACAATGTACATCAAAATTAACATACCAGTAAAAGCCAGTAATTCAGATTTGTCGATTTTCTCCACATTTTTCCTTTCAGCCTCCTCATTGGTGGATAATTATGTAGATTGTGTAATTATACGTCGATAATTATATGGATTATCTTCCTACCAACAAGAAATTATATAGAAACCTTTAGGAACATGTTTTACCAAGGGTGTACTTTTTATGCCCACCCATATTTAGCTCAAGATGCTACTAAGTAGCATCTTGAGTAGCATCTTTTGTTTTCAAAAATATCGGTAAAACCAAACTATTAACATTCGATAAATGGCCGTCTTTTTAAAAATAAATAATTTTTTAAAAATTTTTAAACACGTAATAAATATGTTACAAGGGAATACGCATTAGGTGGATATTTTTTACCCACCCTTGGGTGTTTAAGGGTTAAGCCAACCTTGAATAATAATTCCTTCTCCCCATCCTGTTCCCCACCTCTTCCGAAATACAGATATTTTCAGAGACACTGCAAACGATAGTTCTCTCCGATTTCTCCTCTTAATAGAAGAGACGTGCAAATAATTCTTTCTAGTTTTGACTCTCCAAGAGAACACACTGGTTCTCTATCTCATGGTACTAAATGTTGGTATCATGGGCTTAAATACCAAGAATCGCTGCCTCTCGTAAAAAACAAACGCTTTTTCCACTTGCGAATTAGTTTAAAAAGCAAACAGTGACGTGTACATAGGTATCCGCGAAAGACAGGCAGACACGACTTCCCGTCTTTATCCGCCATAAACCTCTGCTTGTGAAACCTGTACCTATTGTGATGATTATCGATGTGAAAGTGAAATAAGAGTTATATAGTTAAACCTTATGTTATTGTCTGTATAACAGTTAATTACCTGTCCCAATTCATTTTGAACCAGTCCAGTCCACAAACTGTAAAATAATTAGAGTAATTAACAATATCTTAAGAATCAATTTTTTACACGTATGCCAGTTTGACTTCACTGAGACAATATGTTCACATTTATCCAAAAATATGAAACAACAAATTTACATAGGGTAAAAATGTAAACGTATATTTTTTACATTTTAAACATGACTGTAGACTTTTTAGCTGTACATGATTAGCCCCGGCGCAAATTGATCCTAAGCCAGACACAACCTGCGTCGGCGGACTGCGTAGAGCGTTCTGCGCATCCTACTATCAGTTCATGCGTTCGCAGGTCGAGCTTGGGAAGGCCTGTCGTCAACGTACAGTTTTCTGGGCCTTGGGACGGGTGACTCACCGCCAGATGTATATTTTTACGTGTTTTTGTTTGCGAGGTGGAAGTATCTGCAATGAACAAGCGGCGATATATTTTACACTGTCTTTATATTTTAATATAAATATAGTGTAAGATATTTTAATATTTAATATAATACGTTTTAATATTTTATTTCAATAGTAGGGAATATAATATATCTGATTAAAACAGTGAATTTTTTGCATGTTAATTATTTTTAATTTCTTGTGAAGTATCTAGTGTGGCTTTAGCCAATAAATCAAAGTTATGCGTTTACAAGAGCATATTATTTGAAAAATAAGGAGTACCATAATGTGTCATAATTATAATCTCCTTTATACAGATCAAAACATTGTTTAGGGCCGGTATTTCCAACCGCACTTAAGCCAAAGCTTACTTTAAGCCTGAGCTCAACTTGGATGCCTGTATTTCCACTTCAGTTTGAGGCTTAAGTATAGGCTTAAACCAAATAATTTTAAGCTCGCGCGGGAGTTGGTTTAAGCCTTTGCTTAAAATTTGTTTTCTGTCTTTTGAGGTAATTTCTATAAATTAATAATGATAGAGTTATTTTGAAAACCAAATTTTGGGTAATAATGTTATTATTGGATTATTAACGATTATTAAAATAAAATGCTTACTCCATTTGGAAGGTGTAGGCACAAGAAAATTATTTATTTCTACAATGCTTGGTATATTTATTTTATAAAAGTAAACTTACATTTTCAGGAATATATCCAATAAACAAAATTACAAAGACGGATCTTCTATTGCTTATGCAAAATAACAATAAAACATATAACCAGAGAAAATATAAATAATATACTAACAACACATATGTACCATGTATACAAAATTAAATGACGTAAAAATGAGGCAGATCCAGATGACAAGATAGAATTAACTGTCAAAAGTAGTGGTTTTTACCTCAGAACAGTTAGTTCTGGTATTTTGACGTATTCAGAGGCACCAAATCAATTAACTTGACGAGTTTAGTTAAGGAAATGATGGAAATATGGCACCCAGCTTAAGCTTCTCCTTAACTTTTGACACAGGCTTAGCTAAGCAAAAGCTTAAGTAGCCGTTGAAATACCGGCCCTTAGTATGTATTTCTAAATCCACACAATCATTGGAAAATGATTCATTGTAAAAAATATCAATTAAATGACACTGTAAACGACAAAGTCGATCAATTTTAAACTTGTCATCATATATTTATTAGACTTTTGTTTATCGTTAAAAATTAAATGATGGTTGTGAATTGTATTTGTTGCACGGGCTTAGCCAGGGGGGTTGTGGGGGTTCAACCCCCCCTAAAAGTTAAGATAATAACATCTTTCAAATTTTTATTATAAATATAAAGGTTACGTCATGTAGTTTTAGTCGTTTTATTTTTTTGAAGCCCCTCCGAAACTAAAACCTAGCTACGCCTGTGATTTGTTGTGTTATTTAATATTTTAACAAAATACATAATCAGCAAAAATCTTAATTAAAACATGCGAACCGTTTTTGCAATCACAATAAATGCACTGTTTAACTTATGCTTGTTATTATAAAGGTATGTAGAAATAAAATACTCAGTGTAAGATATCTTTCTATGCACCTGCTTATGATCAAATTCGATGTTTTCGAAAGTCATACCGCTACGACTACTAGGGACGTGTAAGATATTTTTAAAACGTTACTAGTTACAAATACGGAACTACCGATTTTAAGTTGCCTACTCAATTCAGTAAATACAAGGATCAGATACATCAGTATTTTGTAACGAGTACCACTTAGAACCGGTATCAAAAGTAACCGTTACATGTCCGCACTGATTTTGCGAACATGCGAACCGTTTTTGCAATCACAATCAATGCACTGTTTAACTTATGCTTGTTATTATAAAGGTATGTAGAAATAAAATACTCAGTGTGAGATATCTTTTTGTGAACCCGCTTATGATCAAATTCGATGTTTTCGAAAGTCATACCGCTAAGACTACTAGGGACGTGTAAAGCTGGGTACTCACTTGAGCACGAAAGCGCATGAGGCAAGCCGAGGCCGTACGAGGCAGTAAGTGAGGACGTCATCCGAGGCGCGGCAAATATGGTCAAATTCGTTCGCCGCACGCCTCGGAGCGATCCCTCTCTTGTCGGTCCATCAAAGGGATTCGTGCCTCAGTGTGGACGTTTTTTAATTATTTTTAAAACATGCGGTTGCGTTTCGATTTTTTTGATTGTAAACAGACCGTGCAAGCAATGCATGTAGCCTATATAATTTACAAAACGGTGTTAAAAGATTTGGATTTTGTTGAATTTTATTTCTTATCTTGAAATATTCATCCTTTTGGAAAGTTATACACTTAAAAATTTAAGACAAATTTATAAATTTACCTATAAAAATGGAATGGAGCCAAGAGTTATGTTTAGAAGTTATTGATAAATGATAAATATAAAAATATGAAATAGTAGAATAGCTTTTCTAAATTTTGTATTTTTTTACTTATTATGTTTCTCATGCCATCCAAAATCAAATTAAAATCTTCTTGGGACATTCTCGCGAAGTAATTAAACTTGTCAGTGTCATCAGATAACAGGTCGTTTAACAAAAACGAAGTATTAATATTAGGTTTGTTCTAGCATCAGTTTCAAATGGTTTGAAACCATCAGCGAATAGCGGACCAGCGCGAGTAGAGGGGATAGCACTGGTGACTGTATTATGTTCTGTCACTTGTCACTGACCAACTGTTTGCTGACGGTTTCTGACTAGTTTGACTATTTGCTAGAACAAACCTATTATTCACGCCTCTTCTTTTTAAATAAAATTGGGAGGACAATATACGTCTCTGCTGTTTACGTTTTTAATAATTTATAAATAGTTATAAAACTAGCACAAGCCACAGACAATTGTTCGTTCGACATATTCGCTGCCTCAGGACGAATAAATGGATCACTGCTGCGGAAGGCTCATGCGGGAGCGTGTCCTCACATTTTTTCCGACTCGAGGCATTCGGTGCGGCCTCGGCTTGCCTCATGCGTATTCGTGCTCAAGTGAGTACCCAGCTTAAGATATTTTTAAAACGTTACTAGTTACATGTACGGAACTACCATTTTTTAGTTGCCTACTCAATTCAGTACAAGGATCAGATACATCAGTGTTTTGTAATCAGTATTTGTACTCAGTACCACTGAGAACCGGTATCAATAGTAACCGTTACACGTTTGCACTTATTTTGCCCGCCTCTATTCGTTACGGCGACAGCCGACGGTCGGGTTGGCTTGTGTTCAATATGCGGCACGCTAGAAAAATAACTGCACAGGTCACCCGTTCCTCCGGCGCAGGTTGTGACTCGCTTAGGTTCAATTTGCGCCGGGCTAACTAATAATAGTTATTTATGAAACAGTTCGTGAAGTATGCTTTTTGCGAACGCACGCGATGTTTAGAGCACGAGCGACAGAGGAGCGAGAGCTATACATCGCGTAAGTTCGCAAAAAGTAATTCACGCACAGTTTCATACAATATTTTATTTACAATAAACAAATAAAAAAACTGTAACTCGTCGTCACTGGAATTCATTTCTATTCTACAGTTTTTAGAACTTTCACATTTAAAAATTCATTCTAACTTCTTTCAAGCCACACAACTGTCAAAACTTTTGTTGTAATTTATTGCTCACACATATGAAAGTGTGCCAAAAACAGTGCGAAAAAATAAATCCCATTTAAAATACATTGTTACTTCACGCACTGCTATCTATAATGACAGTTTTCACAAACTAAAAACTTATACATAATGTGAGATAGAGTGAATAAAAATATTTACCCTACTAAAAAATTTCATGCAATCCTTAAATTTTTCAAAATTGGGTACACTTCGTTAAAAGAATTATTTAAAAATCAATGACCATTATCACAACTAACTCTATCTCGTTATAAATGCAACCATTTCTGGACTACTACTATCTAGACCAAGTACTCTGCTCACCTTTGTCGTATTTATGGTCTCCCGTTCTCTAACCCAGTTTGCAACTGACGCGTCCATTATCCCTAAGATTAAACCGGGTAATTTTCTTGTGCAGCGCCATAAATACGTCAGGAGAAACTTAACGACCCAAATGGAAAATTACCTAAATAATAAACAAAAATGTAAATCGGCACTAAGCGTCGTGAGCCCGCCAAGAATTTATCTTAAGGGTAATTGTTTATGAAATGTAATCAAACAATGAAAATGGAGTTCACAGCAAATAAAATTATACCCGGAAATACCTTTTTTACGTAGAGACAAATTTAGTAAATTGAGAACATAATAAAACACGATATTTAAATATTGACTTGATGTAAAAAGCAGGACATCAAGATAAAAGGTTGGTAAAAACCAAATTCAAAATTTCACAGGAGAGCAAAAAAAATGATGATAATTCCTTCAAATCTTGTGACTCTAAGTAGGATAAAATACCTAATAATCGATGGATATGCCTAAAAGAAGCAAAGAAACGAATTGGAAAGAGAAAAAGGACAAGATAAACAATTCAAACTGTGGTATCTTCTTTTTCTTCTTTTTGTTGTTATTCTTTTTTTCCTTCTTCTCGTATGACATGGTCCTGTTTATTCTATCATCCCAGCTATTGGTATGTTGATGTCCAGCAGCAGCTGTCATTTATCACCTCTTCGAGTGTCTTCCTAATTGTCTTTTGGTATTGGGTTTATGTGTTTCCACATTTTCCAAGTTGTCTATCAGATCCCGGATTTCAATTTCTCTTAATGTATCCTCATTGCTTATTCTATTTCTAAGAAAAATTCCTCTTGTGGTTTTTAATACTATGATATCTGTAGTTTTCATCCATCCTTTTGTAATGACAGCTCTTGTTTCCGCTGCAAATGTTACCATGTCACCTCAGCTCTTATTTCCACTCGTCTTAAACATGCTTTATATATGCGGATTTTGCTTTCTAGGCTGATATATTTGTTTCTCTATATGATATTCTGGCTGCCTTTTTGGCTTGCTTTTTCAATTCCTCTCCAGTATATGTATCATACTTATTCCGAGGTAGTTGAAGTTCATGACTTGTTCTAAATGTATTCGTTAATAATTAGTTTACCTCTGATGGAGCTCTTGGGGATAAAAATATGTTGGAACATGAAAGGAAGCCCTTCAACAAACAAAATTTGTAGAAAAAAAGCCAATATTACGAGAGAGACGGCTATTGAAATACTTGGGAAAACGTCAGTGAGGATAAAGAGACTTGGTGGTGGTCAAATGAAGTACAAGGAAAAATAAAAGAGAAGGAAAAATTATTTAAAAAGTGGCAAGAAACCAGATGGGACATAGATCTTTAAAACTATATGGTCGTCAAAAAGGAAGCGAAAGTAGCAGTAGCGAAAGCTAAAGTAGAAGCATATTCAAACCTATACGATCAACTTGATTCCAGGAAAGGCGTAGCAAATTTATATAAAATAGCCAAACAGAGAGCAAAGAAGTCAAGAGATTTTAATCAGATTAGACGTATCCAAAATGAAAATAATAAAATACCAATTCACGAAAAGGATGTCAAAAAGAGATGAAGAAAGTATTTTAACAGTTTATTAACCTTCGGATGACCAAGCGGGGGAAATTGTGACCCCAGCGTAGGATTTTCTTTAATAAATTCAAAAGTATTTTCAATTTCTAACTCATTATTTTTTTACTTGTCTTTAATATTATTCTAGATATCCTCATATTTTGAAATAAAAAAATTCCCTATATTTTACGAATAAAAAATATATTCTGAAGTTGATGTTTAGTAAAATACCGTCTATTATGTGTCAATTCCCAGTAGTTTTACACTAATGACGTCGACTTTGCAAAGTAACAAGACACTTACTCAACATACACACTACACATGACACTAATACTCATGTTGTGACTGGCTGAATGACATAAAATCCATGCCACAAAAAAAACTTAATTTTTTTGTTAATTGTCATTTTTGACCTGGGGTCATTTTTCCTCCCCCTTGGTCATCCGTATCTCAAAAAATGTTGGTCATCGGAAGGTTAAAATGAAGAATTTGACAGACAGCCTGTGGATTTAACGGAGACAGTAACAGCAATGGTTACCAGAATAACAAACGAGGAAGTGGCTCAAGAGCTTCAAAAAAATAAAAAAAGGAAAAGCAGTCGAACCAGATGACATTCCTGGGGAAGTATGGAGAGCATTGGGAGAGACAGGAATAAGTTAGTAAGACAGCTAGCAGGTCAATTTAATAGAATTATGGTTATGAAACTACTTAGCCACACCATGAAAATATGGGAGAGAGTAATTGATAGACGGATACGTGAAGAAACCAAAATATCCGAATAATCCGATGCAATTTTCCAACGCTCATATGGTATTCATTGATCTTGAGAAAGCATATGATAGAGTTCCTCGAGAGATTCTGTGGTGGGCACTCAATAAGAAAGGAGTCCCTGGCGAATATGTAAAGATTGTGAGAGATATGTATGAGGGCGTAACGACTAGTGTTAGGACAGGTGTGGGAAAGATTGATAAATTTCAGGTGAAAGTAGGATTACACCAAGGCTCGGTGGTTAGTCCTTATTTATTCTCATTAGTTTTGGACCAGATAACAGCGAAACTACAGGGTAGCAGTCCATGGTGCCTAATGTATGCTGATGATGTAGTGTTAATAGGAAATAGTGAAAGGGACTTAGAACAAAAACTGGAACAGTGGAGACAAGTTGGAGGAAAAATGTTTAAAACTTAGTAGGACAAAAACAGAATATTTGGAATGTTTATTTAAAGATGGAGTTACTGCAAATAAAATGGTATCTGTGGATGGTGAAATGATTGTGTAAAGTAATAGTTTTAAGTACCTAGGATCAGTATTACAGAGTAATGGAGAAATATGTAGATGGAGATGCATGCAGTAGAATTAGGGCTGGATGGATGAAGTGGAAAGAAGCGAGTGGTGTGTTGTTTGACAGAAAAATTCCAATGAAGCTGAAGGGAGAATTCTATAAAACAGCCATATGATGTACAGAACTGAATGTTGGGCAGTGAAAAAGAAAGAGGAGCAACGAATGCATGTGGCAAAAATGATAATACTTAGATGAATGAGTGGAGTGACAAAGAAGGATACAATTAGAAATTAGTATATTAGGGGAAGTCTAGGTGTGGCACCAATTAATGCCAAAATGATAGAGCATAGGTTAAGATGGTTTGGTCATGTTCAACGTTGAGACGTTAATCACCCAATACGAAGAATAGCTGAAGTGCAGATTCCTGGAAGGAGTAGGAGAGGAAGACCAAAAAAGACCTGGGGGGAGACGATGAGACAGGACATGTTGGTAAAAGGGATTAACATTGATATGACCCAAGATAGAATTGTGTGGAGAAATGCAATTGGGGAAGCCGACCTCGAATAGGGATAAGGCTAAGAGAATGATGATGGAGCTCTTGGGTATATCATTTGACTGGGCCGTTTCGTAGAATATTAACTCGTGTTTTTTTAATAATATAAACAAACATATTCGGAACAAATTGGAAGTATATTGCTCAAGATAGAGACCGATGGAAGGAGTTGGAAGAGCCCTATGTCCCTAAATGGACGAAAAAAGGCTGAGAAGAACAAGAGCTTGAGTGCTGTTATATTGAATCTGTAAAGTAGGTTCATCTTAATTTTCTTTCATTAATATTGCTTTGGTAGAAAAATTTATACTAGTGGGAAAAATGAAGTTGGTACAGTTGCTTCTAGAGATATTCAAGATAATATGAAAGTAGCTGTAAGAGCTGCAGTGATAGGCTAAGGTCAGTAAAAATTGTATTTGATAAGAAAATAGTGAAAAAATTTTCTCTTGAAGAGTACTGTCTTAAAGAAAACGCATAATAGAAGAGCTCAAGAAGTCTGTATAAAGCACTCAATAAAAAATGCGTTCCTGGTCAGTACGTTAAAATTCTGACATATATATGTATGATGAAATAACTATTCGGCTTACGACGAGCATGGAAGAGATCGATTTTCTTGAAAAAGTAGGAATAAGAAAAACGTTTAATGTATAACGATGGCCTCGCCAGCGCTTGCCACTGCCATCATTCTGCACCGATGGACTTCAACCGACAAGCTACCACTACCATCGATGGGCGCTAGAGATAGAACACCGGTGGAGGTATTGAACAGCTTAGATAATGACAGAGAATAGAGATGGACCTGAAGAACTGACCTAGCAAGAACTTCAACCAAAACCTTTGAGTATTGATCAAATACCAAACCATTCTTCCTGTCGGCTACCAAGTATTTTTTGATCGGTTTCCATTCCCTGTCTGTATTGAATAGTGATCGATCGGCACTTATAGTAGAGGCCCAAATCGAAGAGAAATATCATGGTTGAGAAATTTGTTTAACCCTGCTTTTCCGTTCGAGTCAACTACACAAATGTACTGTTCGGGTCAATATGACCCAACTATAGTTTACGCTCCTTAATCGAAATAAAAAAAGCTAATGGTGATAAATAAAACTTTATTAACAAGAAATTATGGTTAATTAAACAAAAACTATGTTGAATATGTAAATTAAATCTTATTAACAAAAATAAAAGGTATTTTTTTCTTTAAAAAAAGCCTAGTAACAAATATCTACACAAATTTAAGTCAGTTTACAACTGGGACAGTAATAAAGAGAATGGATTTTACAAATATGTTTATGATATATACAATATAATAATTAGTCTTTTTATCGTTTTTAGGGCAAGTTTACAGCGTTCTCGTTTAGCAGGCGAAGTTAGATTGTCCATAGACGGTTCACGAGCATTTCCATCTTATCTACTTGTTTCTGCTCGTGTCCTTTTTACCAGTTCGTGAGAGCCTTTAGTTATTGGTATATTTTTTCTGGAAATGATGACTGGGTTTATTAGTTTTTTCCCAATTCCTCAAGAAAAATTCGCCATTTTGTCAGTTTATTAGTATTCCATTGGATATTTACTGATGCCCATAACACGAACGCGTTGTAGGCAGAAATTTCCAGCAGATTATAAAAAACAATCATTGGCCAGCAAATTATCTCTTCTCACATGTACCTATACGTGTCAACAAGCTAATCTATACATATAGAGTATCCACTGCTCCCTTATTGGAATTGTAATCTAAAATAATTTGGGGCTTTTTCATTTGATGAAAGTGATGCATGATGCATCGACTCATGATGCAAAGTACTCATAATAACATTTTTATTATTTTCAGGAACACATAAATTGTCAACAACAGTGGTATCTTGCGTGAAGCAAAAAAGACGAGCTATGAACTTCTTTATTCGCGATTTTTGCTGAAAGCTCCGGTTTATTTTACTTAAAGTCCCCGGCATTGTATTTACTTTGTCTTAGAAGAAATTATTCCACGTAATATTGTGGCCTTCCAAATCACTACTCAAGTCACACATCACACGCATTCCTATATAGATCTGCAATTTTAGCGTATAAGAAGTTTTACTATTCATAATTATATAAAACCCAAACAATTGTGCCATATTTCGCTGGCTTGCTTGGAATGTACCATTTGAAGGGAGAGCGGCCTCTAAAGGCAACTAGTTGCTTATCGACGGTAACATTTTCATTAGGGTTAAAAAATTTTGGTACATTTTCTACCTATGTTTTCTAAATTTCACGTATTGCAGCAAGTTTATCAAAACGTCTCCTATCCTGTCTAGTAGTTTTGTTATCAAAACGTATTATATACTTGCAAACTTTTTGTAAATATATCAAGCGACATTGTTGATTGAAATATACTACGGCCCGTTTCTTTATTTCACAAACTTTTAGTTGATTCACCATAGGACTTATAAAAGACCAATGTATGCTTGAAAACCAACTTTATTCATGTCTTTCCAGTTAGTACCAAAGACATGTTGTCCGTTAATGTTGATAATATTTATATTTCGTTTGCAACATCGTCCAGATATACTACAGTTTATTTTACAAGTTCTAGGTTGCAGAAACCTGTTTCTATTTACAGACGTATCCGGCTGACAAACATACAGGTACTGCAAATATAGAATACTGCCAACTAAACACACATACACAGGTATTCTTAACGGTTTAAATACGTGGGCCATATTGACCCGAACCTACCCTAGGTAACATTTTCATTTTTATCAAGAAAATCAGGAAGTTGATTGTTTACCTCATATGCAATTGAAAGACCTGATATTAGGTAATAAAGTCACGAAACACCAAATCGTTTCGCCGCGTAATAATTTGTAAAATAAATAAATTATTTATTGGGTCAAATAGACCCGAACAGGACAGCAAAGTTAATGCTATATTTCACTTAAAATATCTTCTCCATTCTGTATAATAATGATTACGAACATTTTTAGCAGTGTATATCTAGCATTCAAAATATTGACTCGTACATCTCCTCAAAGATTTATACGGCTGTATTCGGCCCTCATACATATTTCGTGTCGACCACTATCTTTCCGCAATAAAACGACAAACCTTTGCCCTTTCGGCAACACCAGCCATATTTCCCGACGTCCCTTCACGAAAATCTCTAATGCCATAAGCCATATAATAAAATGGGATCAGCATTGTGTTCCTAGATATTGGACGAAGGACAAGCATGAAAAATCGCAAGGGAAAGACAGTCATCTTATTCCAGGTGCCAGCAAGGATTTGCGAAAGGATGAAAAAGCCTGTCATGAGTAAATCTTTATTATCACTGTCTTGGATGCTGACGCTGTTTTATGGGTTATATAACCGAAATTGCAAAATTGTTATTCTATAATGAAAAATAGATTACGTACACATACCAGCGCAAGCTGTGAAATTTAAAAAAGTTTAGGCATATGCTGGCTATGAATAGGTCTTTTCATCACAAATTGATTCAGTCATTTTTTGTACTGTTTGTTGTAAACAATTATGTTTGGTTACGTTAGCAATCTATTAGTTAATATATAATATATACGATATAATAATGTTTTTGAACTTCTTTGGCTAATTTTAAACCGATTTAGGGTAATAAGGCAAATTGCAGCATTGCTTGTATTTATGTAAAAATCATGCTGCGTGCAATGACGTGTTAGAATTAAATACTATTCAGTGCACGCAATTGTCATTGTTAGCTTTATAATATAGCTTAAAGGATAACTGTATCGTCCGGAAAGCGTAGATTGTTTATTTTTGGGCCACATTAGTAACATTTTCCTTCTTCCGAATACATATAATAATAAAAAAAAGCTCATACAGAAGTAAAAACTTCAAGTTGTATACTAGTATAAAATTGTTTATTAAAAAACTTCATAAAATGTCGTGCAAAACGTTTTCGTTCTAATTCATAACATCTTCAGTGCCTAGAATGAAGTATTTCCACGTTACATTAAGGCAAAAAGGTTAAAATAGTGAACGTTATTAAGAAAAACATGTGGAGAATACTTAAATTCTGCTAAGTAATTGTAACTAGCATACTATTTAAAGTGGTAACTTCATAATACATGGTTTACATTCTAAGTTTTGTGAAAATATGGTGACTACCAGTCGATGTTACAAGATTAAATTAAGTACATGCTTAAAGGGCAACATGCTTCCCTGCTCGAAAAAACTAGGTACTTGCCAGTTCAATGGGCACAGACCAACTGATAAAATAGGAAATGGACTTTCAATATGACAAAGAGTGACATGACAAGACAAGATAAAGTCAATTTTTGGTTAAGAACTTCAAAAAGTGTAATTCTAATTTTGGACTTAATTAAAATGTAATAGTAATTAATAACTGTTTGAAAATGTAATTAAAATTGTTTAAAAATTTAAAAAAAATTAGAATCTATTGTAAAGTCTAAAGTAGCAACTCTATTCCAGAAAAGACTTTTGGATTGTTGGATATAAGGTGGGTATGTTTCATTGACGTCACATTTTTAACCATGAAACATATCCAACCATCCAAAAGTTTTTTCTGGAATAGAGAGTTGCTAATTTAGACTTTACAATAGATTCTAATTTTTTTAAAAATTTAAAACAATTTTAATTACATTTTCAAACAGTTATTAATCACCATTACATTTTAATTAACTTCAAAATTAAAATTACACTTTTTGAAGTTCTTAACCAAAAATTGACTTTATCTTGTCTTGTCGTGTCACTCTTTGTCATATTGAAAGTCCATTTCCTATTTTATCAATTGGTCTGTGCCCATTGAACTGGTAAGTACCTAGTTTTTTTGAGCAGGGAAGCATGGTGTCCTTTAAGCATGTACTTAATTTAATCTTGTAACATCGACTGGTAAATAGTCACCATATTTTCACAAAATTTAAAATGTAAACTATGTATTATGAAGTTACCACTTTAAATAGTGTGCTAGTTACAATTACTTAGCAGAATGTAAATATTCTCCACATGTTTTTCTTATTAACAATCACAAGTTTAACCTTTTTGGCTTAACCTAACGTGGAAACACTTCATTCTAGGCACTGAAGATGTTCTGAATTAGAACGAAAACGTTTTGTACGACATTTTATAAAGTTTTTTAATAAACAATTTTATATCAGTATACAACTTGAAGTTTTTACTTCTGTATGAGTTTTATTTAAACTATGGTTTACAGCCAACTATTGGGATTTCCCAATCATTTTACATATAATAAAAGTTATGGAGATGGTTTACATCCTTGCCTCGCACCTTGTTCTTAGTAGAAATCATTTGAAATTGTGTAAAGTTGTGAAGGCTAACCTGACCAAAATGGATTTCATTTGAACAAGCGTATACGGTTTCTTCTTCTTCTTCTTCTCCTTCTACTTCGTCTTCTTCTTCTTCTTCTTCTCCTTCTTCTTCTTATTTTTCTTCTTCTTCTTCTGCTACTTTTTCTTCTTCTTCTTCTTCTTTTTCTTCTTCTTCTTCTTCTTCTTCTTCTTCTTCTTCTTCTTCTTTTTCTTCTTTTGATATATTAAACCAGGAAGGGACTTTGTCTGTCTGGAATTACCCAGGTTTCACAACCTAACATTATAGATATACATATAACAAAGTTATATAGCGTAAACCTTTTAGGTTGGAGGTATTTTGAACGTCCACTGTTTATTAAAAAAATTAAAATGTTTCCCGTACGATGTAATATTATGAGTTGCCTCATGATTTACAGTGGAATTACTATGACATTACTAGCAAAAGGTTTTGGTGATCATGTCTGTTTGTAGTAAAATATATTATTTATAGAGAGCACTCACAACTATTACCTCTTCTATATCTATATCTTATTTATTTTTATGTACTGTATGTACATAGAGGAGATTTCAAAAACTGTTGGAAACCTCCATCTTCGTATAATCCAATAAAATACTAGTTCCACCGTTCTGAAAAATACCTGCTCTATTCCATCTCTAAACTTGTTTTAAAAACTCTTTGTGATCTCCAATATTTTTTAAGGAATTTACCTTTAGCTGCCTGTAAAAGTATAGACATCAAACTCCCTCTCATCTCCTTTATTTATTTTTCAATGGATACCTTATCTGGAAGCCGTCGTAATAAAATTTTATGCATGATTTTCATAAATGCTGAAGTAAGTCACTGGAAAGAGCGACTCTTTCACACAGTTTTATTATTATTATTATATAGTGACTGTACACTATCATCTGGAGCTAAGTCGCGAAATCTTCCTAAATCCTGTTTCTTGGGACGATCAGTCCCTTTTGCTTATGTCATCTTCTTAACGATTTTTCTCCATTTTTTCCTGTCTGTAGTTCTCCCCGTCATTCTTTGACTCCTGCGTTTATTAAGTCTTCTTCAACTTCTTACAAACATTTGGATCTTGGTTTTCCTCTTTTCTTTCTTCCTCCTGGATTTCATTCTATCATAGTATATATTACTGCTTCATCTCCTGCCCGCTAGATGTGACCTAGCCATCTAACTCTGCATTGCTTTATTTTGGTCACGATATCTTCTTTCAGTACTTTCCTAATCTCTGCATTTGTTCAGCTTCTATATTAATTTTGGTGTGTTCTGATTGATCCAAGTATGGTTCTCATGATCTTTCTATCCACCATTCTTAAGTTTTCTTCATCTGTTTTAGTCATCGTCATTGTTTGTGCTGCGTATAATAATATTGATCTAATTATGGTGTTATACATTCTCGTGCTGGTTTTCATAATCAGTATTTTGCTTTTAAGTAGTGTTTTATTTGCAAAAGAAGCTTTATTCGCTGCTAATATTTTTTCCTTTATTTCTGGTATTCTTTCACCCGTTTTGCTTATTGTCACTCCCAGGTATTTGAAATGTTCTACATCTTCAAACTCTGAATTTCCTATTTTGATTTTTCCTTTTATTGTTGTTTTCCCTAGTCTTAATATTTTTTTCTTCTCTTCATTTAATGTCTGTCCCATTGTTTCCCTTTCTGTTTAATTTCTTCTAGCATTTCTCTCATTATGTTTCTATTCTTTGCGATAATAACAAGGTCGTCTGCGTAGACGATTATTTGTCCACCTCTTGTTCTTAGGTTCCCTTTGTTTATACTTCGTAGTAAATATTCTAAAGCTAGATTAAACAGTGTTGTGGATAAGGCATCTCTTTGTTTAACTCCTTTGTTTATAATGAATTCGCTTGTCTCGCCTCTTTGAGTCTTTATACCCTAATTTTAATAGTTCTTATTGTCATATTTATTAGTTTTCTGAGCGTATGTGAGATTTTTAATTTTTCCAGGGCAATCATTAATTCTTTGCTCTTAACCGAATCAAATGCCTGCTTTAAGTCGATGAATAGCATTTCTAATTCTGGTTTGTATTTATTTGCTTTTTCCATTATTTGTGTTATCGTGTGTATAGCATGTATTGTCGAAGTTCCTTCTGTGAATCCACATTGTCCCATCCTCTTCCTCGTGATCTTTGACAATCTTTTTCTTATTATTGAAGTCAATATTTTATACGTTGTGCTTAGTAATGTTATTGCTCTAGAATTTTCACAAATTATTTGGTCTCCTTTTTATGTATTATTATTACCTAGCCTATCTCCCAGTCCGCCGACATCTTCTCTTCCTTCCACATATTTTTCAATAATGATATTATTTTTCCCTCAGTTCCTTTCCTCCATATTTTAGAAGTTCCATGTTAATTTCGTCTTTTCCTGGAGCTTTTACATTTTTGCTCCTCTGTATTACTTCCTCGAGTTAATCTATTGTTGGTCTTTTTGAGACTTCAGTGTGTATTTCGTCTGCTTCTTCGTCCACCGTTTCCTCTTCCTCATGCATTTCTTCTCCACTGTATTCCTCCGTCAAGAGTTCTCTGTAGTGATCTTCCCAGATCTGCTTATATTCACTGTCTTCTGCTATGACTATTCCCTCTTTATTTTTTATTCCGTTTGCCTTACCTTTGTATTTTTTGGTTTGTTCTTTAATATTTTTATAGAAATGCTTCGTGTTTCTATTTGTTCTTTCCTGTTCTATTTCTTGCATTTTTCATCTGCCCATCTTCTTTTATTTTTTATATTTCAATTTCTATATGTCAATTATTTTTTATATAGAGATGTCAAGAACTGTAGAAAACCTCCATCTTCATAATATAATCCAATAACATACTCGTTCCACGATTCTGAAAAATAACTGTTATCTTCCATCTCTAAACTTGTTTTAAAAACTCTTATTTTTGTGATCTCCAATATTTTTTAACGAATTTACCTTTAGCTGCCTGTAAAAGTATAGACATCAAACTACCTCTCATCTCCTTTATTTATTTTTCAATGTATACCTTATCTGGAAGCCGTCGTATAAAAATTTTATGCATGATTTTCATAAATGCTGAATTAAGTCACTGGAAAGAGCGACTCTTTCACACAGTTAGCTTTTGAAATTGACCTGCTTCCTTCCTCTGCCAAGAAAGGTAATAAAGATTTAGTTCTGACGCCGTTTATTATGAGGAAAATCCTCCTTGGCTTCCGAAATAAAAGTAACTATCTATTCCATATAATCTTCGCGATTTATAGCACAGGATGACGGGAATTAAGTTAAACGCAATTATATGGATTATTCTTTCACAAAAAATGACAATCTAATTTTGAGACAGTATTTCTAACATTATTTTCATTGATATCTTAATTAAAGTGTCACATGAAATGAAATGTGAGATTTTATTGTTAGATGTAAAGAAAGCTAAGAATAAGTATCACGAATAGTTCCTACAAAATCTTAGTTTACAAATCCTTTAAAAAACGAAATAATTAATAATTACAATATTATGTATAGAATGTAAATAACAAAACAGATGATTAACTTTTTATCTACGAATGTAGGGCACACACAACGAGGTGTATTTCACTGGCGAAGCGTCCATGTAACTACTGTTACCATTGGTAACAGTTTAACATCTTGCAAATAAATATTTTATGACTACTATGAAATAATTCCATTTATATTTTTTACTAACAGAAATATTTGTTAATAATAGTACCTAATTCAGTAAATAGTCAACTAGACGCACGAAAATATTGGCGAGATTATGTGAATCCGTTGCACCTTATTATACGCTGTTACCACATTTGGGTACGGTAACACAGGAGGAACCTCGCTATCGCTCGGGACTAGCTCGTTTCTGAAAATATTGAAGGAGCAACGGCTCTAGAGTCGGCGCGTTGGCACGCTGTGTATATCAGTATTGTAACCATATTTTGATTTGGTAACGTTAGTTTAGTACCTATATTAGAGTGTGCGTGCATTTAAACATGGAAGCGTGTTGCTGCTTTTTGCGTAATCGATCAACTACTTAAAAAGTCATTCTCCTTGTGTGTTTTTTACATATAATTTTGAAGAAAAAAATGGGATTAATTATTGAAAATGGAAGACTTAAAAATCAACAATAGTTTTCAAAATATGTTCTTTTTCCTACTTGTTCATTTTTTATATTAATTTTATGGTAGAATAATCTGTTTAGTTTGTTTATTATTTATTGTTATACCTATTACATATACATAATTACATACATATAATTTGGGAATTGGGATTTGTTTAATTTTATCCCACAGGATTAAAAACAAAAACTTATATTTGGGAGGTTCAAAATAATTTTTTTAAATAAGATTTTTTTACATCTGGCTTTGGTAACACTGGTGTATTTTGATGACATTGTAGTTTCTGCTAATAGTCCAGTAAATGAACGGGAAATTCGGCGATACCGTGTAATTTTCAGGGGCAACTCCGAATTGCATAAAAATTTGGATTTAGGTTCTACTTACCCTCCACTTCAAAGTTGAAATTGTGCCGTTGGTTGCTTTTACTTGGGGAGTGACAGCCACCCCTTCTCGGGGGTAAAAAAAGATACGTTCAAGATAAGACCGGAAATGCATAAATTGACTAATTTTAAGCAACTTTGGTTCTATAGAGTTTTTTACGTAAGTCAATACTTTTCGAGTTATTTGCCATTGAAAATGTTGATTTTTCGACAAAAAACCTACGTTTTCAGACGGTTTTTCGCAAATAACTCAAAAAGTAAATATTTTATCAAAAAAAATATCCTTAGAAAAAGTGTAGCTTATAAAAAACCCAAAAAAATCGTGTATCAGTAAAGTCTATCAATCAAATAAAAACAAAGTTGTAGCTCATAAAAAATACGTTCTTATTCGTCTAATTACAAATCGAATATTTAAAGGTGAAATCACCGAAAAATTAAGCACTTTTCGGGAAAAACCCATTTAAACTTTTTTAAAGTGTTTATAAAAAGCTTTGTTTTAATTGTTAACAAAAGTTCTAGCATTAAAATTAAGCGAGTTACGCTCAAAATAAAGTTGGTCCTCTTTTTTTCTTGTAAGAAATCATGAAAATCTCGCCGTGTTTAGCTCCCCAAATGAAATTAATCGCTACCGCTTTACAAGCAATTTACTAACCTATCTATTTTTTATATGATCTGTCAGTATTACCGGTTTAAAGTGCTTATTTTTGAAAGGGTTATAATTGAGAAAGCTTGAAATGGGTCACTAATCATGAGTATATGCAAAATTTGAACAGCCATATATTAACCAATTTTTGTCTTACGGAGAAACAAAATAAACTAGCATATTTATAATAGCAAAACCTACATTTTTTACTTTTTAAGATTTTTCTCATCACTAATACTTTTTAAGTTATTTTGCAAAAATGAAATTTTTCAAAAATTTTTAGAAAAGTTTTTTTTACTATAAAACCAAATGTTTTCAAAAATAAGCACTTCAAATCATATAAACAATACACATACAGTTAAAATATATGGTAAAGCCAAACGATTAATTTCATTTAGGGTGCTAAATAGAGGGAGGTTTTCACGATTTTTTTTTTACCAAAAAAAAAGGGGCCAACTTTTTTTTCAGTGTAACTCGTTTATTTTTGATGCTGTAAACTTTTGTAAAAAACAAGTAATAAGATTTTTTTCGATACTTTAACAATAATAATAAGGTTTTCCCGGAAAACGCTTCTTTATTCGGTGATTTCGCGTTGAATTATTCGATTTTGAATTAGACGAACAAGAACGTATTTTCATGAGCTACAACTTTGCTTCTACTCAATTTGTAGACTTTACTGGTACATCATTTGTTTCGTTTTTTTATGGGCTACACTTTTGCTAAAAATATTTTTTTCGATAAAATATTTACTTTTTCAGTTATTTGGGAAAAAGGGTCTGAAAACGTAGTTTTTTTGTCGAAAAATCAACATTTTAAATCGCGAATAACTCACAAAGTCTTGACTTACGTAAAAAACTTTATAGAAGAAAAGGTGCTTAAAATAAGTCAATTTATCCATTTCCGGCCTCATTTTAAACACTCGTTTTTTACCCCCCGAGAAGGGGTAAATGTCACCCCCCAAGTAAAAGCAACCAACGGCACAAATTCAACTTTGAAGTGGAGGGTAAGTAGAACCTAAATCCAAATTTTGATGCAATTCGGAGTTGCCCCTGGAAATTACACTCCAAAATGGTCATTTATTGGGCTATAAGTAAGCAATAACATATTATTATACAGTGATGAGTGCACTAATAACCGGCAAAATAGCGCAAAAGATGGAAAACATATTAAGTTTGTTTGATAAAACGAGATGAACGTAGTGAAGGTGTTAAATTTAGCGAGAATAACTTATAGATTGACATTATATTGATTATTTCCCACCTTTAGACGTATCGGACGAGTTTGAGAAATGCCACTGTCACAGTGACAGTTTTAATTGATATACTCCTCTGATACGTCTAAAGGTGGGAAACAATCAATATAATGTCAATCTATAAGTTACTATCGCTAGATTTAACACCTCCTCTAGGTTCATCTCGTTTTATCTCACAATTTAATATGTTTTCCATCTTTTGCGCTATTTTGCCGGTTATTAGCGCACTCATCACTGTATAATACATCACAGTAACGAAACTAAAATGTAGGAATACAAACATATCGATCTAGAATAAAGAGAACGCGAAAATATTGTGGAGAATTAGTTAGATCTGGGGTTGTCTGAGAGTGCCATCTTGAGTAGAATTTCAATGGGTACCTTCATCAACTAAGTATCAAATGACTTTATTTGACAACCAATAAAATAGTGATGGATATATTATATTCATGGATGGATATATTGTATTCCTGCTGAATACACTATTGGCCTGTATATACCTATATAGGCGAGGAAATGAAGCGCTACTTTGTGCATTCGATTAAGAAAAGTACCAGGAAAGATTATAAACAAAATTGATGGTGGTTAAATGAAAATTGCCTTTTGTGCAGAAAGAAAAGCAACTCCAAAATGCACACAAAATAGAAACTTTTTAACTTGGAAAATATCGAAAGAAATTAGTTCAGTTTTGTTACTCGGTGGTTTTCGAGGTCGTTGAAGAAAATGATACGGACGATGGTCATCGAAATACTTGGTACCCAGGGTGGATCTCACCTCCTGGAGTTTGTTTCATGTTAATTGTATTCCAAATTAGTCGACAGTCATTACACGGAGGTTTTCGAGGTAGCTGAACACGAATGTGATAACGAAGATGGTCTTTGGGCTAGATGGTCCCATGGTGTAACTCGTCTCCTGAAGTTTTATGTTATTTTCACTAAAAGTCAGTTGAAAGTCATTACTCGGGGATTGTCGAGGTCGCTGAACACTAATTTGATAACGGCGATTGTCCTTGAGGTATTTCGGATTTCTGTAAGCTTATATCATCACTTTCATGCACTCGTATTAAACTCATGGTAATTATATCTATTGTTCTGAAGCTATTCCTTTGCGGCATCTTATGCAATTTACTGTTTTATTAAGGAAATAAGCCACAATTTAAGTTGGAAATTAAATTTATTTACATTTTGACTTCCACTTCTGAAATCGTTATCGAAATTACAAAATATTAATGACAAAATATGATAACGATTTCCGAAGTGGAACTCAAAACGTCAATAAATTTCATTTTCAACTTCAACTGTGTTTAATTTCCCAAGTAAAATAGTAAACAACGTTGATGTTGTTTATTATCACTGGTGGACAACGTTGGGTGTGACTGTTGGAGCATGTGTAGGCTTGTCGCACGACCAAAATGAGTCATCCCCACAGTCAGGTTGACGGATTTGGTCGGGTGGTCTTGCTATTACAACATCCTGACGGTCGGGTCGGCTATTAATTTTAATGAAGTACTTACTACTTGGAGCTGTCCCGAATGCCAAATCCATCGTCCGCCAAATACTTAGGTATTTGGAAAACTTCGCCGGAAACTCCATATTAAAAAGAAAAAGGAAGAACCAGGTGTCCAGTACAAAAAAATGTATTGGCTGATGGAAAAAACTCCATACATAAAAACCAACTGCTACAAAAAAATACTGAGACCAATATAGACGTATGGTTGCCAACTCTAGGGCTGTGGCAGAGTAAGTAATATTCAGACCATCCAGAGATTATCACATCCATGTAAACATCGAGACCATCCACCGCCTCGATAATACTGGGTTAGAAAGAAGACTTTAATGAAGAAATCTTTAAAAAAAAAAATTTACAAGTAAAAACTTTGAATTTATTATCAAAATAGATTTTTAATAATCAGTAGTAATTGCACAAGAGCTCTAAAATTCTATATTAATTTTAGAGATCGAGTGCAATTTGTTGCGATTATTTCTTGAATAAAACTGTTCAAAACCAAAATTTTATTGTAATTTATTTATGTAAGTACAAATTAGTACAATTAAACAAACAGTTGTTATAAATATTTGACGGTTGAAGGTCATCCCTTTTATAATTTTTAAAAGATTAATTGTCATTAATGACACTGAATGTATTTTTCATAGCAACGAAGGGCATCTGACTAATATACTTGACGACGGGAAATTATCAAAAATTATCTGGTATAATATCACAAGAGAGTGAGAATAAATTGAAAATAATGCGACAGTTTTTCGAAAATTTGTTGTCTGGCAATAGACACGAGAGCCGTGTCTATTGGGCTCGAGTGGCTATTGCCCAATGACAACAAATTAGAGTAAAAATGAAGCATTATTTTCTTAAAATAAAAATGTATACCATTTTTATTCAGTTGCAATGCGAAACCAAAACTGTCTTAATTTTTATCTAGGTTAGAGAGCGCGGCCAGCACTTTTATCGACGATTTCACCTTTTGTTATAGGCTCTTCACAGAATGCATAGGCTGCTACCTCTACTCCAGGTAAAAATTTTTCGACATTTATTGGTCCCCCACTGCAACTGACGTGAAGGTATAGGTGCGTAGCGGCATCTGATAAATGAAAGTCTAAGTTTTCAACCTAATAAAAATATTTTTAAAATAAAATATTTTTACAAGATTTTTTAATTGAAAAACTTATTGGGCCATTTTCCTGGTGACAAATGGATGCTGCAGTGAAGACAAAAGGGAAGGAATTCTACACTATGCAATTTACAACCCCCGTCTGCAGCTGGTAAAGTTCCAACGTAAAATGGACCTAGTTACTCTATAGGAGTGATACTAATATAAAATAAAAATGTATACCATTTTTATTCAGTTGCAATACGAAACCAAAACTGTCTTAATTTTTACCTAGGTTAGAGAGCGCGGCCAGCACTCTTATCGACGATTTCACCGCTTGTTAGAGGCTCTTCAGAGAATGCATAGGCTGAATAAAAATGGTATACATTTTTATTTTATATTAATATTACACCTATAGAGTAACTAGGTCCATTTTCCGTTGGAACTTTACCAGTTATAGACGGGGGTTGTGAATTGCATAGTGTAGAATTCCTTCCCTTTTGTCTTCACTGCAGCATCCATTTGGCTTGCATATTGTAGAAGCTTTGGAGGTGTCACCAGCAAAATGGTCCAATAAGTTTTTCAATTAAAAAATCTTTTGAAAATATTTTATTTAAAAAATATTTTTATTAGTTTGAAAACACTTTCATTATTTTGTTATTTATTCTTATTTTCGTGTGATATTCGTAAGATTATTTTTTAATACGTATATTATGGATATTTCCTTAAATGTGACAGTTGTCAAAACTAGGAAACTGGTTGCCATTAAACAGAAACAATCTATTTAAAAAAATTCTATCGGTAATTTTCTACAGTAGATAATTCTCAGTATAATTTTAATCTGATTGGACAGAATTAAACATGTGATCAAATATCTTACTATACGCTGTGAGCTCGTACGTAGAGGGGATATTTACAAATTCGCGAGCGCCAGTAGTGGCAAGTCTGTAAACGTTTACCGGAAGTTTGACATAAATGTCAAAGTGAATAATTTAAAATTAAAATTAAAAACATTAATTATAACAAATATTAGGTGGTCAAAGCTGTGATATATATTTTTACCTTAAAAATATACTTACGTTTTAAATACTGGATTTAAGTTTTTTTAATGTTCCGTAATATATAATTTTAAATTAATGTATTAATCTTAGCGCCATCTACACGATAATTGTGAAAGTATCCGAAGTAAGAAATTCATATTTTATCAATAGAACGTCAAAATGATTAGCAAAATCTTAAAAAAATCGATTACAATTTAATTACTTTTTTGCGTTGTAAATATTAAGCGATAACAATTAAATAATAAATTTAAAAATTACCGGCGAAAGTTGAATTATTAACCGCTAGGAGCGACACAAGCGAAGCTCAGAGCTTATACGATTTGAAGTTAAAATCATTAAAAAATAATCAGTCTAATTTAGATTTCTGTAGCTTTATATTGGTCAGAATCTCCTATGAATGAAATAATCACCGTAATTATGGCTTTATTCATTTGCGGTGTTCACTTGACGGAAGTCAAATATATATTAATGGGAATATGAAAAGGAAGAAAATTCAGAATAAACATACTAACCTCAAAACCCCGTAACATAAATTTAAAGACCTAATTGATATTCTGAACATTCTCAAATAAAATTTCCTCAAAAATACAGCAGAACCGCCTGAAGTTAAAATACAATGAAGCACATCTTCGTCTTACAACGATGAAAAAACCTTCCAAAAAACCATCTTTCCAAATCTAACAAATTCCTGTGTCTTATCATTCTCACACTAGCCAGTTTGGCAAAGGAAGTCAGTCACTTTAGTTGCAAATGCCAAACGTGATATATCTACTGTTCCGGCTGGAATGGAAATCTGCCGATTTTCAGTAGGGAGATATATTGGGGTATCAATTGAAATAAAATTTAAATTTCAGATAAAAATTGATAACCGCGTAACTTTTCCCAGTCGTTTTTCAAGCCCCAATCGTAAATATTTCAGCGCTGAAAATAAACGTTTGCGAAAAGATACGATTTGTACATATTCCATTAGAAAACCGGAAGTTGGAAAGTAATTTTTTCATAAATAAGCTATACATACATTTCATATGAAATAACTACTCTTATATTTTTTATTAAGTTTTTTATTATTTTTTTATTAATTTTTTTACTGTAATAAACCCATAACTACAATCCTTAGTTTTAAATAATTTCTTAACCTTCGTCGGGCGGCATAGGTACAATTGTAACTTTTGAGTTTTCAAATTGTGATAACTTTTTGAAGTTATACTTCTTTACCGGCGATAGAGGGTGATTTTTTTATATGTTAAAACCTATCAGCCCGGCGCATGCGCATTATAACTTTGTTCTGATTGGATGTTCAAATGACATGTCAGCTGTGGTTTGGAGGTAAAGGTAAAGGTAAACAAATGTATAATATATTAGTTTTATTGTTGTGAGGACAGAAACAAAAAAGTTTATAATATTGTAGTGACTTTTAAATAGTTGTTAAAAGCAACAGGTACGTAATAATTGTTAATGTATCATGGGTATAAACCTACCTATTTGATCTGCCAAAATACATAGTATGTAATACTTTTATTTATATAATTTGATTACCATCAAAATTTCTATCAATATTCACCTAATATATTGTTTTTTTACTCTATGTTTTGTTGTATTTTTTCAATTCTAAATCATTTCAATTCAAAATTAAAATAATTTGATCAATTTTCAAAATATCAAAATATCACAAGTTTAATCCGTTTAGTTAGTCGATCTTCGTAAATAATGACACACAGTGTCAGTGGCTAAGCGGAGAATGCGAATGAATTCCAATACCAACCGCTCTTATCAGCGCTGGTTCGAGTCCCAATAGAAACTTTCTTTTTTGTTTTTTTTTTAATACATTTTATGATTGTAAGTATATTTATTATATAATTGTATTTTCAGAAAATACGTATTTAGTTAAAAAAATTTTCGACAATTAATGTTCAGACATCATTTGTGGCTTGTTTAATGTGTTTGTGTGTGTTTTATTCTTTTATTATTTTAATTTTTGGCACTGTTCTAATAAAAATGTTTGAGAAGTAGTAAGTATAAATTAGTTTAATATTTAAACAAAATATAAATAAAAAGTATATTAATTTCGTTTAAATCATATAATAGAAGTATAACTTCTTACGTGCGTACAAAGTACACACACATTCTTTTTTGTTAAAGAGATAGAGACTTGAAATTTTGTGACAACTCTATATTTATCTAGTAGATTACGTCAGCCAAATATAACAAAGAAATCTTAATGCAGTTCCCAGCAGGGGGCTTAAATTTTTCCTACCTCCATAAACGACGGCATAGGTACATTTGTACCTTGTAATTTTGTAATGAATGTTATTAAATATCAATACAATTTATATTTAAATGATAGTTCATTTAAACCAAAATAAAAAAATGAATGTGAGTGTGGATTTTCCCAACACATTCATGTTGTTTTAGACAAAGAATATGTGTCGCACATAGGCAGAAAAGATACTACACAACTTTTTCTCGTTTTAGGTTGTTTTTTCCGTTCGTTTTGACAAACATGGCAACTTCTGGTTATTGGAGTATATCCACGAATGCTGTGAGATACTTTGGATACTAATGGATTGTGCTCTCGATCTCAATATAATGTAGGATGCTAGGCCAGTGACGTCAATTATATTATTATAAAAAAAGGCCAAGAGCCAAAGCAATGTTAGACATTTGACTATATATTCACCCAGCATTTTGTCCATGGTATCAACATCCCTTTAGTTTTACTCTAATACTCAATCATTTCCGGCTACTTGTCCTGTTATATGTATGGACAAGAGTAACACTACTGCTTTGTTTTTCTTTAGCAAATAAGAGCATTCATGATTGTATGCAAGATTTGTGGAAAAAAAGCTATTTTCTTGCTTGCTTGCTTATTGATAAGTAGAAATCTTTTATTTTTTTCTAACTGAGCCCACTAACCTCATATGACACGAACTATAAATAGACCAGGGCGCATCAGTAAAAATATTACTACATTTGGACGTTGAGAGGTGACTCAAATTTTTTTGCAGAAATTGCTTGAAAATAACTCAAATAACAATATTTGAATTATCCTCCCTCTCAAAATGGTCCGGAACATTGTTTTAAAAATCAAAATGTCAAAAAATGAAGGAAATATTCGATTTTTTTTTTCGTTTTTTGATTATAACTTTAAAAGTATTCATTTCCGAGAAAAGTTGTACTGACATAAAAATTGCGTAATTAAATTTCCTACAATATAGAATTGGTTAAAAATTTAAAAAATAGTCACCCTTGTTGCAAAATAGCAATAATTGCGAAAAAAACCATACAAACACAAATATTCGCATTTTACGATTTTCAACCATTTATGCTACACTAAGGACCTTCATATTTTACCCAGAAGAACTTTAGGCTATAGTAAAACAACATTTTAAATTTCATTAAGATCGGTTTATTAGATTTTGCAAAATAAATTTTGCAATCCAGCTTTGGCAAAAAAAATTCATTTTTTCAAAATGTTACAGGATTGAAAATAAAGCAGATAGCAAGTTGAAATTTTTTTACTTATAGCAGTGTACTGTACTTTTCATTTACAATTTGCAAAACTAAAATCGATTATCTATCACGGCGTCAAGAATTTTTTTAAATAAACATTAATTATTGGTGCTACGCGCAGGGCAGCGGATAGTTTGCTCTGATTGGGCATTCCAATGACCTTTGATAATGATTGATACATTTTAATTTTTATTACATTTCGATATAAATAAATAAATTTGTTTATTGCAAAATATAAACACATACTCTATCCTTTGAAATAACATTTTTTTTAGCAAAAACTTTCTTTGTTCATATATTTTAACTTAGAGAATAAAAGTTTATTATTTTTAAACATATTCAATTGTTTAAACAATATTTCACATACAATAATAAAATTAGTTTGATTTTTGTGGAATTAAAATATTAAAATACAACAAAATATAGAGTAAGAAAATAATATATTAGATAAAGATTGGAAGGGATTTTGGTGGAAATCAAGGTGTGTGAATCGAACACCGCTGTCCTGCGCGTAGCACCAAAAATTAATGTTTATTTAAAAAATTTCCTGACGCCGTGGTAATTAATCGATTTTAATTTTGCAAATTGCAGATGAAAGGTACAGCATCTATAAGCAAAAAAAATCAACTTGCTATCTGCTTTATTTTCAGTCCTGCAACATTTTAAAAAAATATTTTTTTTTGCGAAAGCTGGATTGTAAAATTTATTTTGCAAAATCTAGTACACCGATCTTAATGAAATTTAAAATGTTGTTTTACTATAGCCTAAAGTTCTTCTGGGTAAAATATGAAGGTCCTAAGTGTATCATAAATGGTTGAAAAAAGTAAAATGCGAATATTTGTTTTTGTATGGTTTTCTTTCGCAATTATTGCTGTTTTGCAACAAGGGTGACTATTTTTTAAATGTTTAGCCAATTCTGTATTATAGAAAATGTAATTATATTACTTTTATGTCAGTACAACTTTTCTCAGAAATGAATAGTTTTAAAGTTATAATCAAAAAACCAATAAAAAAATCGAATTGTTTCTTCATATTTTGACATTTTGATTATTTAATCAATGTTCCGGACCATTTTGAGTGGGAGGACAACTCAAATATTATTATTTGAGTTATTTTCAAGCAATTTCTGCAAAAAAATTTGAGTCACCTCTCAAAGTCCATCTCAAAACAGATGCGCCCTGGACTAAAACTTTAGCTAGTTCAAAACTGGTAAAAAGTTATCTGTGATAATATTTCGCCCAGAACCTTTAGAAGACGTGACGAGATCCTAAACTGTTCTTTCGCCAACATTAAATTGTCGGGAACCATTTGCTGTTTTTCAAATATAAAGGTGAATTTGTATTGGATTTCATGGATTACAAACCCAAAATACCATGTATAGTGGGATATATTGTGTAAATTGTGTGTGGCCTCTAAACGGAAACAGTTGTTCATCTATGGTTATGCATTTGGAGTGCAGCCTTATCGGCTTTTTGCGTCATTGGCGGGTATTTTCGTTGACAAATCTTATAAATCTTAGCACGGAAAACGATCACGAGATATTGCTGCCCATATTAGTGGCAGAGACTCCATATTCCACATCTCTCACAAGTTTTCTTTGTTGATTATATTCTATGTATACCTATGTTGTCGGCATTTCGGTAAACTAAATTTAGAATCATTATTACTCATGATAATTTTTAAGTATACACGCATTGACAAAAACCAAATAACTAAATTTGGATGAAATCTATTATGTCTCCAATTAAAATACCATACAATGCTACTCTCCCTAGAATTTGTTTACGACCACTATTTCCAAGTTTATTGTTGCAGTAATTTCAATAATTTACGATAGATAACAGTGGTCACTTAAAAGCGGCTTCTAATCTTTGTTTGTAGATCCGTAGAAGAACAAATTGCCGAATATTATTATTTATTTATTGCAATATTAAACAATTTTTAACCAATTATGCTAGTAATAAATAATATTATCTTAAAACTAACAAAGATTTCCCTTTAGATTATGGAATGTTTAAGAGAATATATAACAGGTACAATTGTACCTATGCCGTCTCTTACCGGTGTAAAATTATACTGCTCGACAAAGGTTAATACAACCCTTATTCATATCCTACTACTGAATCCACCCCACTCTCTATTTTACTATAAACATTATGCTTAAATATTGCAACGGGCGATTCTCTCTCTCTCGACTATTGACCAGCAAAGGCAACACAAGTGCATATCCATATCTTGTGTTAGCATTTGAAGGCAACACATCAATCTCAGTACGTGAACTTTTCCCTGGGGTCAACTATTACCGCAAACCTTTCTCTAGGTTCAATTATCGCTGAACAAACCGCTCACTGAGTTCTATAGTGGCACATTTTCAGAAAATGGTGTTTTGTAATAACGACTACTTAAAAATCACGAAATTTCACTTTATAATTGAACGAAACCGGCATACAGGTAGCTTACATAGAATCCCCTAGGTAGAGTTGTAACACGTGCATATTTCCCTCCATTTCGCTCGAGCTGCAGCACTACACCGTCACATATTATAAATTTTATAACCTTTAATAAAAATATCTTATTTTTTAGTCTATACCGGCACATTAAAAGTTGTGCCAGTATGAAATGAATTTTTTGGTAAAACATGCTATTTGTGTCACTAAAATATAAGGTTGTGTCGGTATAGAATTTACTTTAATTCAAATACTTCACTTTATGCCATGAAAGAACCAAATTGTGTCAGTATAGGTTTATTTTTCTTATATTTCACTTAGAATGTAAGAAGAAGAAGAATGTAAGAAGTGGATACAAAACCGAATTAAACGCCTCCGAAACTCTGGACAATTTTATCAAATGTACAACAGGAAGATAGACGTTCCTGCGAGATAAGTTAAAGATCCGTGTGACATCACAAAATGCAGGCAAACATGTACCGGAAATGCACAGAAGAAGAAAGATGAGAGGTTTTAAGTTATACTGGGATTTGGGAGACATTTTCAAGTAGCTAAACTACATTATGACGGCATTGATAGAACAGGTTAATGTAGCAAAGAGTGGTGGAAGAACCAATAACAATGCTTTTCATTTTGTTAAACAGTGTCCAAAAGTAAGGGTGTGCAAAGTTTTTTTCACTTCGATGTTATGTATTATGTACTTTAGGTCTTTAGGGAGAAGTCTTTTTAAGTGTTGTTTCAATACTGAAATTCGAAAAGGATGATCATAGCATTTTCCTGTATAAAACTTCCTTTGACGAATTTTACTTTCAAATAATGTTCAACTTATTCAAAGAAATACGAACCATAAATCCTAAAAAAGTATTCTCTTTTAAAGACATTGAAATTAAAAGGGTCTATAAAAATAAAATTCCAATTTCCAGAAAAAGTATTAAGATCAACCTAACGTATCTTATTCGATCCAATGCAATTAATAAAAGTTACAGTGAATTTTACATTAACTTACATTCCACGTTTTTATTCTTGTTTCTATAAACAAGGTTTTTCCATAATTGATAATCATTTTAAAATTATTTTTTAGTTATTATTAAGAAAAATATTGTTGTATTTATACATATAGTATATCTTTAGTGAGAATATAAACATGATTAAAAAATTAAAAAATTGAAACATTTATTTTATGAACTCATTATGCTACTACTTATGATGGACCATCTTTGCCAAAACACTATAAAACTTGAATTTAATACTGGCATATTTATATTTAAGTTCTCGAAATTCATACAATGGAAAAAAAATTGAATATCTAACCATTCATTGGCAAGTATTTGGTTTCTTCTGTCGACCTCTTATCGATAAATTGCAATTTTGAATGGTATTTTATGATGTCATGAAACTTCATGGCCAATTATCTCAGAACTTCATTTTTGCGGTTGTGCCACTATAGAACTCAGTGAGCGAAACGTCTTTTCCCTCTTTGAACTATGATAAGACGCTAATCTGATATAAATAAACCACTAATCCGCTAAAAACAATTGAATGTCGTACTGGAAGCAACCGCGTGTGAAAGCGGCGAATGTAACTTTGACCGAAGCCGGAGTGTTGAAATAGTGACTTGGGTAAGATTTTTTTATAAACTTCGAATATTGTCTGTATATTATAATCCCTCTTTAATCTCCACTTAAACCAGCAACCTCTAAAAATATACATTCCACAAAACTCTGAAACAGTATTAATATAATTTCCCATTATGTACATATCTATATTGTACGTAAGGTAATAGCTTTTAACATAAACCTAATTTTGTTTACTTTTTTATCAGTTTTTAAAACAATACATTGAAGTAATACAATTTGTAACTGTTATCTAATAGACCAATTTGCTATGGCAATGGTTTTAAAGAGGTACCGTGAAACTGAAAATTACAGAGGAAAATTACGTCAGTGGCGCTGACGACGGCTTTTTAATTATTTAGAGTTTTAGAGCTTACTAAATCGTTCATTGGCATCAACGCATTTGAAAAATGAGTTGTGGAATACAAGACAGGTTAATGTTAGGTACCAAAACAGATGCTAACCTAAAACCAAGACCAAAGTTCCAGGGTCTAGGACATTTCGCCGTCGCCGTTTCGCCTTCGCCATTTCGCCGTCGCCGTTTCGCCGTCGAGACATTTCGCCGTCGCCGTTTCGCCGTCGAGCCATTTCGCCGTCGCCATTACTTGTATATAAGTTTTGAATGGTTTCCGAACGATTATATACTATCACTTTTGTATAATGAAGTTTTTTTTATTTTTGATACAGTAAAAACAATTGAAATTGAAATCCCTTTTCTCAATATTATTTATTTTCGGGAATCTGATAATATTCATATTTTTAATACTGTAAATATTTTATTTTTCAGACGAAATCAATGTATAGTTGAATACGAAAATATAACTTGGTTTTACCAGCAACATCAGCATTTTATTTACACTGACATTTAGTATAAAAAAAGTTAGCATGTTATCAAGTTCTTGAGACATTTAGTATAAAAAAAGTTAGTAGGTTATCACGTTCTTGTAAACTTAACCAATGCCGGGATGGCGACAGCGAAACGGCCGACGGCGAACTGGCTCGACGGCGAAACGGCCGACGGTGAAGTGGCTCTACGGCGAAACGGCGACGGCGAGATGGCGACGGCGAGATGGCGACGGCGAGACGGCGACGGTGAAACGTCCCAGTCCGAAAGTTCCATGGCTTTCTCAAAACGACAAAAGGTATCGATAAGAATTTGCCAGAATTTGCACATGTTAAGTGGACTAGCGAGCAGTGGAAAAACGTTTTGTTTGCACATGAGAGCAGAATTCAGGTATGAATTGCCATTCATATATGCCAGATACATGAAACTTCGTCTAAGAAATATTGGCAAACGGTATTTTAATTGTAACTTCTTAAAAAGCTTTAGTTTTGGTGGTGGCGGGGTAATGACATGGGGCGGTAATGCTTGAGAAAGACATATCGAACTAATGGAGGGATTGGCCAAATAACAGATGATATGTAGATTGAAACATTCTAGAGAATCATGGTTTGCCATTGGCCGGCTATATTGAATATGACAGATTCGTATTAATGGACACCTACTCATGTTGCTAGAATAGTGAATGATTACCTTGATGAGATTCGATTGGGAAGATTATATTGGCCATCATGTAGTCCTGATTTAAATTCGTTCGAGCATTTGTGGGACACTTTAAAACGTCGCAAGTTTGCTTTAGTTGCAAATGATAGACGTGATATTATTAGATATATCTACTGTTCCGGCTGGAGTGAAAACCTGCCGATTTTCAGTAGGGAGACATATTGAGGTATTAATTGAAATAAAATGTAAATTTCAGTTCACGTTCACGCCTTAAATCAATTATTTATCAAATACACTATTAATATTATTTAATCAATAATTAAACATTTAAAATTATCACTGTGTTTTCACCACATTCTATTCGACTCAGTGCGTTGTATGACAAAGATAGCGAATGTTCGATTTGGAAAACATCACCACGGACAAGGTGTACATTTTTTTCAAATCCTGAAAAAACTAATAAATATTTTTAAAAAAATTGTGCGCAGAATGAAAGACTAAATTATTATCGAGGGCCGAAAGTCCCTTAGAATAAACAAAAAGTTTCTTTTCAATGAGATATTTGAAATTAAAAATCACACTACATTTTCTCTTAGTTTTTCACCCCTGTAACTTATTGAAATAAACATTATAGAAGTTGTCAGGGACTTTCGTCCTTCGGTAAGAATGTAGTCTTTCATTCTGCGTTTAAATTTTTCAAAAATACTTAGTTTCCTCAGGATTGGAAAAAAATGAATGCCATTTAAATAGCATTGGAGCCGAAACTTTTTACCGGTCCCCTTGCTAGAGCCTAAAGGCTTAAGGATAATAAACTACTCCAAGAAAATAACGTACCACCTTAAAAATGGGTAATTTTTGATATCTTGAGTTTCCTAAACCTGTTGTCAGATTTAGGTGATTTTTTTAATACGTTACAGTCTTATTCTTTAACAATATTAATGTAATAATATTGTTGCTAAACAGGTAAACTGTCATTGTATACCGGGTGTACCAATTAAACTGTGTTTTTTTTCAAAGCTCACCACACCCTGTGGAATATTCTAGCATTTACAAAATACTGAAATTAAAAGCCAACTATAGCCTCAGGTTTTCTAAACATTCTGTTTTTTGATTCAGTGTGCGAAAAACTTTAAGTGGTAATTCTGCATGAAAAAGAAATGAGAGTTTGATTTATAAACGTATGTCCGCACATGCTTCGTTTCCGAGATACGGGATGGTCCAAACTGACGATTTATTTATTGCTCCAAAACCGGTTGAGAGATGCAAATGAAATTTGGTGGGTATTTATTGCGCATTTTTTGACATACAATGAAGAATTTTATATTCACCATTGGCATGCAAAGGGTAATATTACCCGTATGCGCGTTCTCATTTTTTGTCAAAATCTTTGTTAGTTGGTTTTTTCTTTCTGGAATGTAATGTAATTTTCATTACACCAATAATTTTGACTGAATCCCATATAATCGTAATAATAAATTAAACATTATACAAGTAAACGTTTGCAGAACCTTAATACACTCTAAGGTGAATCATTGGGGATACCTAGGTAGCAAATAGCAGGGTAGTAGATTAGGTTAAATATAAATGCTGGATTCTCTTGGGATATAGTGGATTTTTCCTCTAATAAATAAAAGAATACTTATTTTCATTAATTTTCAGAGAATATTTTAACAACTTCAACACAAAAAAATTTAACCGAAGAAACCAAAACCTTTTAAAAAAATCTTTTATTAAATTTTAACATGCAATAAAACATATCTGATATATTCTTTCATATATATTCATAGTATCTCTCTTAAACTTTTATTGGAAAGTCAACTTGTTACCTCTTCTGCGAATTGTTCAAGACTGCACTCACAGTTTCATATAGAATTTTTGCATTTTCAAGATATTTGCACTCCCATTGTACTCAGCTTTTGTTAAATCCCTTTTAGAATTTGGAATTCTCTTGAAAGCGCTCGAATCAAATCCTATAATATCTTCATATCTCCAGACGACAACTTAGGTGCATCATAATACCGATAGCCCGGTGAATATTGAACGAATTGTTTACTTTGCTGAGTATTTGAAGTTGAATTTGCAATTATTATTGCTCAATTTGGCGCAGTTAGCAGGATATCTCAGGACCGGATTGGCTCATAATAAGGCCACGTATCGAATTTTGCCAAAACAATAATTTTTTCATAACTAATACATTGTTTAAAATGTCAAAGAGAAGACTATATACCAGGAAGTCACCAGCAGATCAAGAAGGGAGAATTGTAAGAAACCAAATAGATTATGTATTGATTAGACAAAGATACAAGAACGCAATTATATCTTCAAAAACCTATCCAGGTGCCGACATAGGATCAGATCAAAACCCAGTAGTGACCAAAATTAGGCTCAAAATGAAAATAATAAAACGCAGAACAACAGATGTAAAAATCGATACAAGTAAACTAAGAGACCCACTCATAAAACAACGCCTGACAGATGAAATTAATAACCGTTTAATGAATGTTAAAGAACAAATCCAGCAAAATACTGAAACAGAGACAAAATGGTTATTAATAAAGACAGAAATAGATAAATGCCAAAAAGAAATTCTTAAACCAACCATATACAAAAAGAAACAATGGATGACGGATGAAATCTTAGATTTAATGGAAGAAAGATGTCAGCATAAAAACAAAGATAATCAGATGTACAAAAATGTGGATAAACAAATAAAATCCAAAATTAAGCAGGCTAAAGAACATTGGTTAAAAGAACAATGCGCAGAAATAGAAGAACATCAGAAAAGACACGATAATTTTAACACACATAAAAAAATTAAGGAATTAACTCAGAACAACAAACAAAGAAAACCGGGAATACTAAAAGATGCAGATGGGAAACTTGTGTTGAGTACTAACTAAAAATTAAAGAGATGGATAGAATACATAAATGAATTGTTCAAAGACAATAGAACAGAACAGATGGAAGTCGAAGTAGAAGATGATACGGTTTTGAAGATATTAAAAGAAGAAATTAAATAGGCATTAAAAAACAGCAAAAATGGTAAAGCAGTAGGCCCAGACCAAATCCCAGTAGAAAGCTTAAAATGCATAAATGATGAAACCTTAGACATTATCGTAGACTTGTTTAACACAATGTACAAAACAGGAAACATACCAAAGCAATGGTTACTCTCAACCTTTTGTGCTATCCCTAAAAATACAAACGCTAAAGATTGCAGTGAATACAGAACAATATCATTAATAAGTCACATTCTCAAACTATTCTTGAAAATAATACATGGTCGTATAAATAAAAATCTAGAAGAAGGAATAGATGATAGTCAGTTTGGGTTCAGAGACGGACTAGGAACCAGAGAGGCGTTATTTGCTTTTAATGTGTTAGCTTAAAGATGCATGGACATGAATGTGGATGTGCATGTTTGTTACGTTGATTTTGAGAAAGCTTTTGACAAAGTAAGACATGAAAAATTAGTCCAAATTCTAAAGACAAAAAACATAGATAAAAGGGACTTACGAATAATAACAAACCTTTACTGGAATCAAAGAGCACAAATTGTAATAGATAACGAACCCAGTTCAGAAATTGAAATCAGGAGAGGAGTTCGGCAGGGATGTATTATGTCTACATTACTCTTTAATGCATATAGTGAAGCCATTTTTGAAGAAGCATTGCTATCTCAAAGTGAAGGAATAATAATTAACGGAAGATCTATTAACAACATAAGATATGCAGAAGACACCGTGATTATGGCAAGTTCTGCTGAACAACTACTACTAAACAAAACAAACAATTTCTGTGAAGAATATGGACTAAAAATGAATATAAAAAAGACCAAATACATGATAATATCTAAGAAAACAAACATACAAACAAGCATACATTTGGGAAATGTACCGATAGAAAGGGTTGATAAATACAAATACCTAGGAACCTGGATTTCAGAGAAAAATGATCAAACAACAGAAATAAGGACCAGGATACAAATAGCAAGAAGTGCGTTTGTAAAAATGAAATCAGTTCTCTGCAACAAAGACTTTAGCTTAGAACTGAGAGTAAGAGCTTTGAGATGCTACGTGTTCTCGATACTACAATATGGACTTGAAAGCTGGACATAAAAGCAAGAACACATAAATAAGCTACAGTCATTTGATATGTGGTGTTACAGAAGGATGCTTAGAATAGCATGGACATAGAGGAAAACGAACACGGAAGTACTGCGAGAAATGAGTAAAGAATGTGAAATAATAAACACAATAAAAATAAGAAAGTTACAATATCTGGGACACGTAATGAGAGGACCGCGATATGAAATGCTAAGACTGATAATACAGGGAAAGATAAGAGGCAGAAGGAGTATTTGAAGAAGGAGAGTGTCATGGTTAAAGAATTTAAGTGACTGGTTTAGATGCAGTTCTATAGAACTCTTAAAGCAGTGGTGGATAAAATAAAGATAGTGATGATGATATCCAACCTCCGATTAGGAGACGGCACTTGAAGAAGAAGAAGAATCAAAACTAAGCACTGGATGAAGCAAACGAAGGCATA
The DNA here is from genome assembly GCF_917563875.1 of Diabrotica virgifera virgifera. Classification (NCBI taxonomy): domain Eukaryota; kingdom Metazoa; phylum Arthropoda; class Insecta; order Coleoptera; family Chrysomelidae; genus Diabrotica; species Diabrotica virgifera. Next base: position 286,497,593 of record NC_065443.1, on the reverse strand, counting down.
AAAATTAATGGAGGTTTGACAAATAATATTCGATATGCGGACGATACAATCGTCCTTGCCAGTAGTATCGATGCATTTTGACATCTTATGGACACGGTACAAAGAGCGAGTGAAGAAAGAGGGCTTAGCCTCAACATAAATAAACCAAAATGGATGCTAGTCAGCAAAGCTCAAAAACCTGCCAGAAAACTGAAAATAAAAAACCAGTTAATTCAGTCAACACGTGGATTCGTATATATACATTGGAACAGTCGTTAACTCGAAATGGGATCAAATAACCGAAATACGATCTAGAATTGAAAAGGCCAGGGCAATATTTAACAACATGAGAGATATGACCGATTCACCCATTGCGACATATCTCTCCCACTAAAAATACGGCTTCTAAAATGTTATGTATTTTCAGTTTTGCTGTATAGCGCAGAGGCCTGGACAATAACGGAAACATTAGTGAGGAAGCTGGAGGCATGTGAGTGTACCGACGCATCTTCAAAATATCCTGGACGACTCATACCACCAACGTAGAGGTATTGCGCCGAATGGGAAAACAAAAAAGAATCTCTTTTACAATTAAGAAACGGAAACTTGAATACCTCGGTCATATTATGAGACATGATAAATATCATAAACTCCAGCATAATACAGGGTGAAATAGAAAGCAAACGCGGACCCGGAAGAAGAAGACACTCATGGCTTCAAAACTTATGCTAACGGTTTGGACTAACGTCGATCGAGTTATTCAGAAACGCCGCAAACAAAATTAAAATTAGTATAACGATAGCCAACGTGCACAACGGATAAGGCACATGAAGAAAAAGAATCGAAACTAAGCAAAGGCGGCAACGTAAACTCTAAACAAAGGCGACAATCTTACCCTGGATGATCAGTTGCGTGAGTCGGTACTTTTCGTTTCTTATCATGTGTCTCAGTACTATGTTGTAGCTAACTTTACTGAATTTATGTAACAATAAAACACTGAAAACGTTTGTTTCCTATACTTCCACAAAATTTATTACAACTTTGTGACTACAGCTGTTTCGGTAGAGTGCCTTTCTCAAGTGATATAGTTTACAATGTGTTTGCACGTTTAAGTCTTTAACTTAGTGGTTGAGGAGTGGGGAGCTGTTTGTCTCGAGTTGGTCATTCAGGATTATATGTGTATTTTTCAATTTATTAATTTCCATAGTTTCTAAAAAAGATAGCTTAAGGCTTTTATTTTGAATATGCAGAATTTGAAACTCTTCATTGAAAGAATGATTATGATCTAGAAGGTGAAGTGCGTATGTAGAAGTGTCTGTTTTTCTATTGTTGAAAGCCCTTTTGTGTTCTGCTCTCCGTTTGTCAAAGGTTCTGCCAGTTTGACCGATGTAAGTTTTCGGAGAGTCACCACAAGTTAGTTTGTACACCCCACTCTGTAGTTGCTTTCTCTTTCGGCTTTTATTGTTCTTAATATATTTGCTTAAGTTGTTGTTCGTTCTGAAAGCTGGTGTTTTTCCTTTCTTTTTTATGTATCTAGCTACTTTTGTTGTTATCTTGCCAGTATATGTGAGAGAGCAGAAGATACTGGGTTCTTTCTGTGGTGGTGGATACAATAATTTCGGGGCTTTCTTATGGAGTTTTTGGTTCTAAGTTTTGTGAACTGTTTGTTCGTTATATCCATTGTTTACTGCTATTTGTTTAATGATGTTTAGTTAAATCTCGAAGTTGTTTCTTGTCATGGGAGTTTCTGTCAGTCTATGTATCATGCTATGGTAGGTTGCTAATTTGTATTGTGTAGGGTGGGATGATGAATTGTGTATAGTTGTGTCAGTATGGGTAGGTTTATGATATACGAAGAACTCATGTTTGTTGTGTAGTCTGGTAATCGTTACATCTAGAAAGTTTATGGAATTATGCTGTTCTGTTTCTATTGTAAACTCAATATTACTATGAAGTGAATTAATGTATGATAGAAATTGGTCAAGTTGTCTGTTAGTTCCTGTAAAGCATACTAGTATACCATCCATGTATCTCCACCAATATAAGAACTGTTTAAATACGAGATGTTTACAAATTGTTGTTTCAAGTTGGTTCATAAATATATCTGATAGCAATCGGCTTACCCATAATAAGAGAATTACCCATAATAAGTCCTGCACTGTTGTTTGTGTATATTGGATTATTGAATTCAAAATAGTCTTGATTTATGCAAATTTCAAGAAGGTGTAAAATTTCAGATGCAATAATCGGATTCATCACATAGTTGTAATAAATTTTGTGGAAGTATAGAAAACAAACGTTTTCAGTGTTTTGTTGTTAGATAAAATGAACTTCCATCAAGTAACGGTTGAATCTATCAATTATTTATTGACTTTAATGATTTTTAGCAGTTCCTTATCTGTACCTATTCTCCTCAGAACATTTTCGTTGGTGGTGTGGGTTGTCCAAGGTATTTTCAAGATTTTTCTATGAGGCCGTACTTCAAAAGCTTCTAACTTGTTCATCAGTGTTATGTTAAAAGTTTCGAGGCCTGAAATTAATGTTACTGTTATAAAATAAACTTTTCACTTTGATAAACCCTTGTCGGGCCACTTCTATTCTCGCTCTTACTTCTTGTTTATAATCAAGTTGATTGTTGAACCAGCATCCAAGATATTTGTATTGGTTTACGTATTGAAGCTCTTTGTGGTTCACATATATTAGAAGGGGTAAATTTTTGTTCCCTTATATTTTCATATCTTTAGTTTTTGCAGTATTAATCTTCATCCCCATTTTTCACAACTCTCAGTTACCTTATTTAACAGTATCTGCACACTATGGTCCGAATCAGTCTTTAATACCGTGTCATCGGCATAGCGGATGTCATTTACTCTTAGACCATTTTTCCTGACTCCTACTGTCACAGTGTTAGTTGCCATACTCCTCCGATACTAAAGGTGGGAAACTATCGATTGTGTTAATATAATCAGATCTATTCTGTAACTTTCAATAAATCTAATAGAAATGACCAAGTCAAATTGTAATTACCCGAAATCAGAATGTTTTCATGATTGAATTGGCATTCTGTAACTTATATCGTAATTAGTAAAAACTCATGGAAACTGACTCAATCGAATACTCCAACTTCTATTTGACGCGCTCGAAAGGCGATGGCATTCCCGTACTGAAAAATGAAGTAAGTGTTTTGTGACGTTAAGTTACTGGAAAGGCTAGTGCGGTGCGAAGAATTTATCAAAAAAAGAAGAAGTATTTAATTATATTTCAAGCTTGTTGTCAGTTTTGGTTTCTTTTGGTTGAGTTTGAAAAATTGAACACAAGAATAAAAAAATGGCAAGCGATTTAGTGTGGCAAGCGGAAATAACGAACGTTCTTGAAAAATTATTTTTAGTAGATAGAAGATATAAATTTTAGAACAAAATAAAACCAAATTGCGCTTTAAACGAAAAATTCTTCGTAATAAAACTCATTTCGACAGGGTAAATGCTACTCCGATTTTAGACATTCTAAAATAGTTATTGAATACCGATTTGGACTATTTCTATTCGACTTGGCCACTTCGATTCGATTTTCATTATTTCTATCATCGAAATGTGATACAGAATAAGCATGAATATAACGAAAATTTATAGGTTTCTATCGATAACTTCCCATGTATACTAGTTTCATCTTTTCTTATTTCACAACGTATGTTTTCCATATTTTGCGTTATTATGCCGGTTTTTCTTTGCGTGCTCATCACTGTGTATCATGGAGCGTATTAAATTCTCATCCAGATATTTTAACTACTAAAAACCAATATCAGGCACCGTTAGCCTCTCTCGTAATGGCGAACATTCGATAACTCTCCAGTGCATGTTATCCATGGCACACTCTCTGGAGAATATAATTAATCTTGATTAAACTGCTGACCCGTGAATTAGCTTTCATTTTTATTCACACACAATGCCTGTCGTATATCCACGTGTGCTACTAATTTGGGTTCTGCGTCGTAAATTTTCTGCAAACTTTATGAAATATAATACACCTTTAGAGGATGAATTTAACAGCAGATTTATAAAATTACTTTACTCATCGCAACCTCTATTAATAATTATAATTTATCTGTCTTATAGTTGATGGATACTAGTCGTTACATTTCCCTTTCTGTTTTTCTGCGAGGAGCAACTTAAAATTGGAAAAATTTTAAATGAGTAGTTGCTTAAGAATAAAAATTTGACTGAATGTCCTGGGCATCTGTAAGGAGTATCATGCGATTCGGATCACTTTATGGTAAAGCCTGAAATAGTTTTTCCGTTTAGATCCAAGAAAACAAAAGAACCACCTGAAGCCACAGAAATTTTTAACACAACAAATTACAACCTGGACAGCTTACAACATGAAAGTACGAGAACACTATATCAACGAAGACTAAATGAAAAATTAGAAAACCTATCCCAAAATGTATCCGTGGAAGAAGTGCACAAAAATATAATAGACAGTATGCAAACAGCCGCAAAAGAAGCGCTTGGTTTAAAATCCGAACGCCACAGTAAAAAGCTATGGTGGACCGTAGACGTACAAAACCTAATAATGGAGAAAAAGAAAGCGTACGCACGGTGGCTAAGTACTTAACATCAAGTAGACAAAGGCAAATATTTGGACCTACGAAGAACAACAAGAAGAGCAGTAACAGCAGAAAAAAAAAGAAATGTGGGGTAGGAAATGCCAAGAGATCAACACTTACATAGGCGGAAGGAAGTGTTCAGAGACATGGAAATTTTTAAACAAAATAAAGACCACAGAAAAAAATACTACTTCTATTCAGTTAATATCAACAGAAAAATGGAAAGAATACTACGAGAGTTTGCTAACCGAAAGTAGAGCCAAATATACCACCCAATCACCAACGGAAGTATTCGTTGAAGGCGAAGAGATAATAGTGGGAGTTGATATGGTGAAGAAAGCTGTAAATGAACTAAAAAATGGTAAAGCTCCAGGGCCAGAAAATATTCCTGCCGAATTAATAAAATGTGGCACAGATAAACTCTTTCAAGCACTTACTTAGTGTATGAACAAATATATAAACGGTGTCACACCACCCAGTTTATGGAAAGTAGCTTATATTTCTTCCATTCATAAAAAAGGAAATAAGTTGGATTGCTCAAATTACAGAGGAATATCGGTAACTAGTACACTAAGCCGGGTGTACGGGCGCATTCTTAGAAATCTTTTTGAGATGGAGTATAGGTAACAAGAAGAAGAAGAACAGGCTGGTTTCTGCGTTGGAAGGACTTGCACAGATAATGTCTTCTGCCTAAAACAATTAATTGAAAAAAAATCAGCAACCAATCAAGAGACCCATCTTATGTTTGATGACCTCCATAAAGCATACGACAGCGTTCCTGTGACTAAATTGTGGAAATCACTACAAGAAACTAACATCAGCTACACTCTAGTCAACGCCTTAAAAAATCTATATGAAAATTCTACATCACAAGTAAAAATTGGCAACACACTATCTAAAAGTTCATAGTTAACAAGGGTTTGCGCCAGGGCTGCTGTATTTCACCAACTTTGTTCGAGATATATGTTACAAAAGCACTAAACCAGTGGAAACGTAAATGCCACGGTATGGGTATAGACCTCGGAGAGGTTTGTTTATATACCTTACAATTTGCTGATGACCAAGTGGTCATAGCTAATGATAAAGACGACCTACAGTATATGGCAAGAAAACTAAAGGGGGAATATGAACAGTGGGGCTTGGAAATTAATGTGGAAAAAACTAAATACCTACCCATAGGAGCTAAGTTATCCAATATCGAACTAGAGGATAATGAACAAATAACATCCTGTAGTGAATACACGTACCTGGGAGTAATCTTCCATAGAACGGGAAAAGACGATGAAGAAATAAAGAAAAGGGTAACACAAGCTAGAAGAACAATTGGCTGCCTAAATGGAATACTTTGGAGTTCCTAAATAGGAATACAGCGAAAATACAATATCTATGAAACACTTATTAAAAGCAGCCTACTTTACGGAGCAGAAACTTGGAGAATAACCGATAACAACAGGAAAAAATGAGAAGCTGTAAAAATGGATGTGTTTAGAAGATCGTTAGGTATATCCCGTAGGGAAAGAGTTCGAAATGAGGAAGTAAAACGACGAATTGGAGTAGATGGTTACTTAACAACAGACATTGAGAGGAAACAGTTGATTTGGTATGGTCATGTTCAAAGAATGGAAGACACAAGATTGCCCAAAAAGATCATGCAGTTGGTACCACCAAAAGACCCAAAAAGACATGGAAAGAAGGGGTAACCAAAGCAATGAGTGCAAGGGATCTTACAGATGGCCAATGGGATGATAGAAGGACGTGGAAGTTAGGCATCGGACAACGTCGAAAGACGTTCTAAAATCGATACATATATAATATATATCTGTAACGGTATTATCAAGGAGAGAAGTTGCATGCAGCCTCCTAAATAATCTGATATCGAGAACGTCGAGAAGCACGTACACCAGAAAAAAGCGGTCTTTGTTACAGTCTTAAACACGAAACGAAAGGTCCATTTTATAATACATTTTATGGTTTGTGTACGTAGAGCGTTGATGAGGGAGCAAGAATATCACACAATTGATTAATTGAAACTCTTCAATGGAGAAATATATGTGCTGTAAAAAGTTATCCAGTTTGGTGCAAAGAAAAGGAGCGTTCAACATAGAGTACTATCACCAACTCTTTGGAACCATGCCATGTCTGAAACAGTAACTCTAATCCGGGCAGCACTATACAGAAGAGGTTAGTTGATGAGGTTCTCCTCCTACAAGCGAGTGAAAATAGGGGCCATTGTATGGGTGTGCAGAATTGTGGTGAAAATATGATTGGTTGTTGGGATCAATGGCTTTGGTCCCAATTAATTAAATGTATAATAAGTACGACTTCACTATGACTACATTATACTTTATTACTGGTATTCGAACTGCGAGTATAAACATCAACAATAGTAGCGACCTAGCCCAACGACATGTCGCAATCGTCGTCACGTTAATAAATAAATACTAACTGCAATAGTCTATATCACCAGGGTCATTGTTTATATACACCTTTAAATAATAACAAACATGACATTTCAATGTTCGGAGTAATAGAATCCAATAGTTTATAATAGCTTAATTATTGACTTTGAGTGGTTTGAACATATTTTATACAGTGTCCTAATATTACTACAGATCCAAACGACAGGTATAAATAAAGTATAGTCAACTAAACATTCGCAGATCCACTGAGCACATAATATAGAGGATCATTAACTACAGATTTTTTAAACAAATATGACACATACTCATACGTACTTACACGTACACACATATTTAAACACAAAATATGGGTGTAACAAAAATACAGGTCATAAATGTAATCACATATTTTGGGACCAAAAATAGTTCGATTTAACCTAACTTACCTTAGTACATAAATGTGCACATAAAAAAAGTTACAGCCCTTTGAAGTTACAAAATGAAAATCGATTTTTTCCAATATATCGAAAACTATTAGAGATCTTTTATTGAAAATAGACATGTGGCATTCTTATGGTAGTAGTATCTTAAAAAAAATTATAGTGAAATTTGGACACCCCATAAAAATTTTATGGGGGTTTTGTTCCTTTAAACCCCCCAAACTTTTGTGTACGTTCCAATTTATTTATTATTGTAGAACCATTAGTTAAACACAATATTTTAAAAAGTTTCTTACCTCTTAGTACTTTTTCGAAAAGTCAGTTTTTATCAAGATATTTTGAATATTTGTCAAATCCACCACATATTTGTATATGGCTAAGTACGATTATGGAGACTTTTTTTTTTTTTTTTTTTTTTTTTTTTTTTTTTTTTTCTTTTTTGGCATGGGCTGTCGCCACTCAGCCAGTCACAATAAGTATATTTTAAAAACTAAAAACATTTCAAAAATATAAAACAACACAAAAATAAGAAAGATAAAGAAACGTTACCGTAAAGGTGGTTGTTAATATTGTAATTATTGTATTCAGGAGTTAAGGTAGGAATAATACAGGGTCACTTGCTTCTTCTCGTCTAGGGACCCTTCAAGACATTTCGTTTAGACATAACTAGACTAGGTCGCGGATAGGAGGTAAATACATATGGGATAAAACAAAGGTAAATAATCATGTGTGGATAATGCTTAAAGGTTGATTTTACTTTTACAAATAAATTCCATTAAACAGTCATATATTTTTTTCTTATTTAGAGAAAGTAGGTAACATAAATTATAAGGTGGAAATATATTATATTTTAATAAATTTTCAATTAGTTTATTAGTTTGTTGAGTATACTTTGAGCACTCAAAAAATATATGATTTAAGTCTCCCTCTTTTTGACAGTCTAGACATAGATTTGAAGATAAAATGTTAATTTTCGCCAAATGAAAAGGATAACAGGCGTGCCCAAATTTTATTCTAATAATGGAAGTTATATATCTGCGGGGAACCGAATAATTTTTAAACCAGTACTCAGTAGGCACTTTAGGTTGAATCATCGCATATTGTGAGGAACTATGTTTGCTAGATTCGTTCCATGTTCGTCTCCATTGTTCGTTAACTTCATTTTTAACAATTGCACATATATCTGGATTAGAAGGTTTATGTCCGGTTAACGATCCATGTGTGATGGCTTTTTTTGCTAATAAATCAACATGTTCATTACAGGTGATACCTATGTGTGCTTTAACCCATAGGAAATGCACTTCTCTTCGTTTTTTATAGATTTCATAAAGTATTTTTTTAATTTGGAAGATATAGTTGTTTAAATTATGACTTGGAAATATTATTGTCTGAATAGCTGTCAGTACGGAAAGTGAGTCAGAAACAATTACTGTAGACTTATTTTCTGTATTCATAAAATATAATAAAGCTTGATAAATTGCAATTGCTTCAGCGCTGAATATTGAGAAAGCATTATTTATTTTATACATTTTTTCTGTATTGTTTGATGGGACATAAAAGGCACATCCAGTGCCAAACGTTGACTTCGACGCATCTGTGTAGATAATTATAGACTCCGAAAAAACGTCCAAGATACTTCTTAAGATGTTATGACTGATAGCTGCATTTTCATGATAACTTGGCTTAATTACTTTTAGCAAATGTAATAAAGAAGGAAAATCTTCAAAGTCTAAGATTTCGTCTGGATTAGAAGTAACATCAAAGTTTGACATACTGCGAAAAGCTTCACAAAGTGGAGGTGAATTCTTGTGTGTCCAATATTTATTCGTCAAATCAGCTTCATTCAATTTGCTTATTTTTATATGAAGGGAAGGATCTTTATGTTGTAATTTCATAATAAATTTTTTACTTAGATATTCTCTTCTATATTTCAGCGGCATCTCTAAAGCTTCGACATGTAACGCATTAATTGGAGTTGATTTCATAGCACCTAAACAAATCCTCAGAACTGTATTTTGTGTTACGTCGATTCTGCTTAGGACCCGATTAGATGCAGAGCCATAGAGTACACAACCATAATCTATGATTGATCGTATATAAGCTTTGTAGAAAAGTAATGATGTTTCAACATCTGCTCCCCACCACGTTTTTGAAATTGCTTTTAAAAAATTTATTCCTTGATTACATTTGTTTAGCATAAACTCAATATGTGATTTCCATGTTAGTTTTCGGTCAAGTATCATCCCCAAATATTTGATAGAAGTTTGAAAACTATACTCATGATTGCTTAATTGTAATTTATCAATATTTGGTAAGTTGTGTCGTGTGAAAATGCAAACACTAGATTTGTTTGTGGAAATTTCAAATCCATTTTGTTGGAACCAATTGTTTGACAAGTTGTGCATTTTACCTAATGTTTGTATACAATTATCAAATTTTTTTGAAAAAGAGTATACAAGGAAATCGTCAGCATATTGTATAATCTTCAAAGTGCAGTTTTCAATTTGGCTATTATGTAGATCAGCAGTGTACAAATTAAACAACAAAGGGCTCAATACTGATCCTTGGGGCAGCCCCAAGTTATTGTATCGTGGACCTAAGAGACTACTGTTATGTGCTCTGAGATACATCTTTCTACATGAGTAAAAATTATATATTGTTCCTGCTAGTTGAGCTGGTATTTGGAAATTTTTGACTAATTTTTCAACTAAAATATCTAGACAGACTCTATCATATGCACCCTCCATGTCCATACATATTGCAGGTAAATAATTGTTGTCTGTAAATGTATCTTGTATATCTACCACTAATGTTGAAAGGGCGTCTAAAGTACTTCTTCCTTTTCTGTAACCAAATTGAAGGTTGGGAAGTAATTTCTTTTTTTCTAACCACCATTCCAATCTCTGTTTTATCATTCGTTCGACTGTTTTAAGAAGGCATGACATAAGAGATATAGGTCTATATGATTGTGCCACGTTGCGATTTTTACCTGGTTTCAGTATTGGTATTATAATGACATCTTGAAATTGAGGAACTAAACTCCCATTTTTGACCATCTCATTGAATATTTCCAGCAGCAAGAGTTTAGCTATTTTTGGAAGGTGTTGTATCATGGGATATTTAATATTATCCAAACCTGGACTTGTGTTATTCCGATTTTTGAGAGCATGTTCTAATTCTGTAATGTTGAACGGTTCTAGCAAAAAATGGTTTTGTTCATTTGAAGCATAGCTGTAGCTTTTTAGTAATTGGACTGATGGAGGAGCAACTTGATCAAAAATTTCATCGACTAATGTATCATTAAGACATGTTGGATTAGTAATTGGTTTCCTATTGATCTTTCTAGCTTGATTCCATAATGTTGAGGAAGGAGTGTTTTTGTTTAAGTTTGAGACAAAGTTTTTCCAACTTTCTTTAGCTATTTCCTTTTATTTTTTTTTTACTTTTAGCCATGCTCTCTTGGCATTTTAAGTAATTTTCAAAGTTACGGTTTTGCTTATAATTTGAAAGTGCTTCTTTTCTTTCCTTGATAATGTTATCACAATTTGTATTCCACCACGGCGGAGAATTTCTGATTTTGTTTTTATAAGCTTTATATTGTGGAATTGATAGTTGAGCTGCATAATTTATACAATCAATTAAAAAATTATATTTGTCCGACGTATTTTCCATCTGATAATAGTTATTGAAAAATTGCTCTGCTGAAATTTCGTACATGGACCAATTAGCCTTTCTTGTATTCCATTTACTTTTAGGAATAATTTCTTCAGGTAAATGAATGTCGGTAATTTCCATATAGATCATAAAATGATTCGATCCCAAGGTGTCTGTATGTATAGACCAATTAATTTTATTGACTAGATCAGCTGTAACGAAAGTAACATCAATAGCTGATTTATTTTGATCTGATTTAGTTAAAATGGTAGGTTCTCCATTATTAATTACTGTAAAATTTAAGTCATCTGCAGTTTTAATAAGTTGTATTCCAGTTGCATCATTATAATTAGATCCCCAAATCGTATGATGTGCATTGAAATCTCCACCTATAACTACTGAACCAATGACCTGTGAAAATATATTTGCCCAATCAGATACTGTACTTTTACATTTAGGAGGTTTGTATATAGATAATATATTGAGTTCAATATTTTTAAAGTTTGTTTTGATGCCACAAACTTCAATATCAGAATTAAAGTTATAATTTAGTTTTAGTTCACTGAAGGTTACTGTGTTACGGATAAGAATCGCAACGCCACCAAACCGGTCTTCCTTCCTATCTCTTCTTATTAGGTTATAACCATTAAAACTGTAATGGGCATCTTTTTTAAACCATGTTTCGCTAATTAGCAAAATATCAATTTTTTTATTGTTTACGTATTGCATTAAACTGCTTTTGTTTGACATAATAGATCTAGCATTCCATTGACCAATTTTTAAAATATTTTGTACAGCCATTAGGAGCTATTATTGTTTGCAGTATTTAAAACCTGTTCCAATTCATTAATTATAGTCTTATCGTCTAACGTTTTTATATCTTCAATTGAACGAATATGTTCTAAGAGGTTCATTATAAAATTTGATATAGTTTTTGTCAACTGATTTTTATTTTCAACTTTGTTATAATTGGGTTTATGTGGATTAGCCGGTAAAGGCTGGGCAGGTCCAAATGTAAAGGGAAAGATAGGTTTATGAATAGGAGATTGTATGATAGGAGAATTTGGTTTCCTTTTCTTTCCTACAGATGCATGTGAATTATTCATGTTCAATTGAGAAGATATTAGAGAGCGCGCTTTATTGGTTTGTGGGCCTAGCTGAGTGGAGACAGAATTTTTATTAATTTTTGGAAGCGAAGGAAATTCTTGTTCATTATTTTCAAGCAAAGAAAAATAATTTTGATTCATAACACCAGAAAATGATTTTTTTTTTTTTTTTTTTTTTATTTAACGTCCTAATTTATTTACAATCTGTAAAACAAGTTACAATAAGTAAATGTTGTGACCACTAGTGTAGGTGACTTGGAGAAAATGATTCAATAATCATTTTCTTTACAAATATTTTACATAGATATAAAATTGTTTGTCTCTGGGAATTACGGCACATATAACTAAAATCGCGATGGTAAATCACTAGGTGTATTTCGTCTAAGTCTCCGTCTGACTGGTTGGCTCATCAGGTTTCTGGCTAGTACATTTGGATGTTGTGCCAGTCTGTCTTCGTATTTCTGTGCAAAGTTGGTAATTTCTTCTTTTACTGTTGAAATTTCTAGATCGCGTCTAATAATAATATTTGCAACATACCATGGGGCATTTGTGATTATTCGAAGAACCTTCGACTGGAACCTCTCCAAGATTTCGATATTGGAGTTTGATGCAGTACCCCAAAGTTGGATCCCGTAAGTCCATATTGGCTTCAAAATTGCTTTGTAGACAAGTACTTTATTTTTCATCGAAAGTGATGATTTGTGACCAATCAGCCAGTAAAGATTGTGTAATTTGAGACCAAGTTGTTTACGCTTCATAAAAATGTGTGTTCTCCAGTTTAATCTTTGGTCTAGATGCATTCCAAGGTATTTGACTGTTGCTTGCTGTTTTAGTTGGTGGTTGTTGATATATACAGGCGGGCAGTGACCTTTACGGTTTGTGAAGGTAATATGAACCGACTTTGTTTCATTTGTTTGAAAACGCCACCGTTTTAACCAAGTTTGCATTTTGTTGAGGCTGGTTTGCAGAAGTTGAGAAGCTATCCGTGGGTCCTGATGTACTGACATCACTGCTGTGTCGTCTGCATATGTAGCTGTAGTGGTTTGAAAGTTTGTTGGTAAGTCTGCTGTGTACAATAGGTATAACACTGGCCCCAGAACACTGCCCTGTGGAACTCCAGATCCAACTGGAAATAGAGACGTGCACTCATCTCTATGTTGTACAAAAAAGTAACGGTTATGGAGGTAGGATTTTAAAATTAGGAAGTGAGTGAGAGGAAGCATATTTTTTAATTTGTATAGAAGGCCTGTGTGCCAGACTTTATCGAATGCTTGCGAGATGTCTAGAAAAGCGGCAGTGCAGTACATTTTGTCTTCCAATGCTTGATTAACAGTTCTGCATATCCGATGAACCTGTTCTATGGTTGCGTGTTGGGATCTGAATCCAAACTGGTGTGCAGGGATTAGTTCTCGATCTGATAGGAGTGGTTGAATTCTTGAGAGTATCAGTTTTTCTAGGATCTTTGACACTATCGGCAGTAAGCTTATGGGTCGATATGATTTGACATTTTCCAGCGGCTTTCCTGGTTTGGGAATTAGTATAATTTTTGCGACTTTCCAGAGGAGAGGGAAATATGCGGTTCTTAATACTGCATTGAATAATTGAGTGAGGTACACAATTCCTTTCCTGGGTAGTTGTTTAATAATTTTACTGGATATAAGATCGAAGCCTGGGGACTTTTTCGATTTAAGATTTTGTATTATTTTGATCACTTCATTTACCTTAAACTTTTCCGGTGGAAGTTCTAACTGGTATGGAAATTCTAAAAATTGTTGGATGGATGCTTCAAAGTTTTGATTATTCTCAGCAGGGAAAGGTTGAAAGACGTCTGTGAGATATTTTGCAAACACTTCTGATTTTTCTTTATTGCTTTTGGCCCATTCGCCGTTTTCTGCGCGAATAGGAGGGTTGCTTGATTGAGGTCGTTTAAATTTTTTCGTAGCCTTCCATAGAGAATAGTCTGTAATTTCTGTTGCTGATAGGTTGCTAAGATATTCTTTAATCCCATCGTTTTTGTAGTTATTTAGGAGAGTTTTAAGTTGAAGTGTAGCCTGGTTGAGTCTGGTTTTGTCCTGAGGCGCGTGCGTTCTTTGCCATGTTTTTCTTAAATATCGTTTTTCTTTGATTTTTTGTCTGATTATGTTTGGTAGCTCTTGTTTCATGAGCGTCGTGTTTTTTAGGGGTGTTGTTTGCCAGATTGCTTCCTGTATAATTACGTTAAAATTTTGTATGGCTTCATCTATTTCATAGTTTGTTTTTAAAGGTATGTTTAGGTTTAGGTTGTCCTCAATCACCCGCCGAAACCTTTCCCAATCCGTATATTTGTTGTCCAGTTTCGGTGGTAGCTGTACCTCAACAAGTTCAGTACTTATCGTGAAGAAAATGATTGTTCACACAAATGTTTTGCCTCTAAAAAAGTAGTCTTTTGTTCGATCATTATACTTTTAATCTTTTTTTGTTTTTCATAAAAGGGACACCTTTTTGATATCGTAACATGCTCATTACTTTTACAATGTATACAATACATAGCTTTATCGCAAGTATGGTTAGTAGTTTTAGTTTGCCCACATTGAATACAACATTCCTGGGAACTTTTACACTGCTTTGACACGTGACCAAATTTCAAACATCGATAGCATTGAACGACCCTACCAATAAATTGTTCTACCGGAAAATAGACTCTATTAAAACCTATATAGTTGGGTAAAATATTACCCTCAAAGGTGACAACTATAGTTTTTTTATCTACGTATTCAATTTTTTCTTCTTTTTGGATTCTACGCTTTGTCCTATAAATATTTAAAACTTTGGAGGTAGATTCAATGTTTTCCATAAGATAATTAATGTCAAATTGGGTGTCTACATCCCTTACAAGCCCTTTAACCTCCAACAAGTGATTTGGAATGTAAGCTCTTAAATTTTGAGCGTCTAATAATTTATTTTTGACAAGATTATTAGCTTCTAAACGTGATGACAGCAAAACTTTTATACGATTACGGCCAATGCTTTTTATCTCTTTAATATATGTGTAAGTTTCAGGGTCTTAAATAGTAGGTGACCTATCGACATAGGATGCAATCTGGACAGACCACTTTCATTCCCAATTTTTTCAATATAAACCCAAATATTATCTAAATTGTACTTATCTGAAACCAAGTTGAAATATTTGATATCCTTTTGTTTTTCTATCGGCAAAGTAGCACTAGGTTGAAAACTATTATTTTCCATTACACTATCTATGTCTTTCGTCTGAGAGGACGTCCCTAATGAACTTTGTTCCCCCATAATGGGGGAACCAATTTAATTTGTTTATTTAAAAATTCACTGGACTATAAAATTTTATTTTTAACGAGTATTAAATTTTTAACGAGTTTTAAATAATTCAACAAAAATTGATAAATCCGGTTCTCACTGTAAATGATAGCCTGCGATCGATTCGAAGGTACGAATAAGACTGATTATGGAGACTTGGTATTAATAATATGAAAATTTATTTATGATTTACATTTTTAGGTATATTTTGAACCATATTTAAAAATAAGTAATATCTCGATAAAAAGTACCTTCTCGAAAAAATAAAAAGAGGCAAAAAAGTTTTAAAAACACTGTGTTTAACTAATGGTATCGCAGTAAAAGCTTAATTGGAACATACACAAACACTGGGGGGTTTAAAGGAACAAAACCCTCATAAAATTTTTATGTAAACATATTAAAAAAGAAGCCGCAACTCGATAAAAACTGCCTTATCGAAAAAATACTAAGAGGCAAAAAAGTTTTAAAAATATTGAGTTTAATTAATGGTACCACAATAATAATTTAATTGGAACGTACACAAAAGTTTGGGGGGGGTTTAAGGGAACAAAACCCCCATACAATTTTTATGGGGTGTACAAATTTCACTATAATTCTTTTTTAAGATATTCCTGCCATAAGAATGCCACATGTCCATTTTCAATAAAAAATCTCTAATAGTAGTTTTCGATATATTCGAAAAATCGATTTTCATTTTGTAACTTCAAAGGGCTGTAACTTTTTTTATGTGCATATTTGTACTAAGGTAAATTAGGTTCATTCGAACTATTTTTGGTCTCAAAATATGTGACTTAATTTATGACCTGTATTTTCGGTATAACAACAAATACGAATTCCTGCGAAAACTAGCGGATTATAATCTTGGCATGGTATGGGCACACTGCTGTGCCTGACAACTCGTGGGAATAAAATAAAACAGAGGAAAAAGGACAAATAAGATCATTCAGAATAGGATTCTCAAATAAATAACTTTTCATGGTCGAAAAACAAAAATATAAAGGGAACAAGCAAATAGAAAAGGCCGATCGCGGACTTTATCTCTGCACTAAATAGGTCCCAATGCTCCTAATGAGAATACTACACACTAATATTCAGCATAGTAATGCAGACTCCCTAGAACTTAATGTTACTAAAGGAGGCAATTGGCCAATTATTACTGACGAAGTCCAAAAAAGGAATTTTATGCCCTTTATTTTGCATTGTTGAAAATTTTCTTTTGGTATAAACAGGTACTAATATTAGCTTTACTAATACTGCCTCTCTACTTGTCCAGCATTTATCTCACTTTTAAAGTTCTATTAAACAAAATCTGGTAACCTTAAGGAAATTATCTGATCTAATTGCTTAACCTTTCCATTTCTATATTTGTTGAAGTATCCATCAGAGCAGGGAGGAGGCCAAAGCAATGAACTAGCAGTGTGGCTAAACAAAACCAAGCCTGATTATAGATTTCTGTTATTATCTTATATTCATCGTAAAACCAGTCATATGTTTTCGTTCTTCTTTGTTTACCTTTCATACATATCTTTGTTTACTTTTCTGCATCCTTTCCACTCTCCACACTCCTTCTTGTTTGGTATTTGAAAGTCCGAGTGGTATTATTAGATTTATTTTGTTTTGTTTTTTATTTATTTATAAACGGCAAAGCCAAATTACAATTTATGTTAACTTTTAAACTTTTAGATTACAGAATAATAAGTCTTACTTAGTTAATGTTTACTAAAACCTGACTCAGGAACCTGCTATAAATTTGTAAAAGGTCAACCATAAGGTGCTGGTTTGCTAGTCTGGCAGTTCTAGTGAGGAAGTTGTTAAGACCATAGTTAGTACGGTGGATTGGGTAATGGAAACTAACTGTAGCCCTGGTTGTTCTTAGTTTGACATGAACATTAATTTTTAAAGAAGCTCTCGACTTCCAGTTTTTCCAGTTTTGGAAGGGTGACCCCAAGTCTTTAAAAATGGAAGTTCTTTCGAGCGTATAGTGACCAATATTAATTGTAGTTAAAAACAATAGCATTTCTGTAACGGGAAAAAGTCCTAGTTTTACATTTAGTTGGATTAAGTTCCATGTTCCAAGTTCCATACTGTAGTTTTCCACAATCCTCTGGGGATTTATTAACACAGCTTAATTTTAGATGATCAGCAAAGAGCAAGAGTGAAGAGTGAAGAGTGAAGAGTGAAGAGTGGCCCAAGGTGAGAGCCTTGAGGCACTCCTGATGGAACTTGGATAATTTTAGAAAGAAAAGTGCCAATTTTAACAATCAGTCTACTATCAGATAAGTAGCTTTGGAACCATGACAATAAAGGCTCATCAATCCCAATTATTTTTATTAACTTACGCAACAAAACATTGTGTGGCACCCTGTTGAATTTCTTGGTGAAGTAAGTGTATATTATATCCACTTGATTTAGATCATTTAGATGCATTATTTAAGATCAAGGTAAACGAAGAAAGAAAGGTTCCTCAATAATGGTACCATTCTGAAGTCACCCTACTGTTTAAAAAAGGAGTCAAAGCGGACATCGAGAATTACCGACCAATATCCTTATTATCCTCATCATCATCTGGATGACGGTAGCTAAAGACAGGAAGACATGGAGAAACTTAGAGGAGGCTTATGTTCAGCAGTGGACGATAACGGCTAGATGATGATGATTATCACATCAGTATAAATAATTACTACCCAAAATCATAACCACCGTCTAACAAATAAGCTCGACTTAACATAAAAGCAGGTTGGATTCAAAAACATTTTAATACCATATACCACTTGCAAACCGTAAAGAAGTAATAGAAAAATGTACCGAGTGCCTACATATTTAACGTTCCAATTTATATGATTTTTGTGGATTTTCAAAAACCATTCGACTTAATTGAATTATGGGTTGTGCTTGAATCTCTAAGAAATGCGCGAATATATTCAGGAAACACTAATATAATTAAAATTACATCCTTATGAGATGAAATAAAATTTTTTCTCTCTCTCTCTCTCTTGTGTTTCCCCATTACTGAGGATCGTGATTTCTTTCAATATTCCTAACAATGTTTCTCCATTAGTTTCTATCTTCAGCTGCTCTAATAGCTTCGCAGAATGAGTTTCCAGCTGAATTTTTTATTTGGTCGGACCATTTAGTTGGTGATCGTTATCTTGATCTTCTCCACGGATTGTTTCCAGAAACAATTAACCTCTCCAAACTGTCGTCACCTCTGCGAACCACGTGACCAAATAATTGCAGTATTTGCTGCAGACATATTGTGGACAGCCTTTTTTTTAATCTTGAGTTGGTTTAAAATGGAAACTTTTGTTCTATGAGCTGTCCAAGGTATACGCAGAATTCTTCTCCAGCACCACATCCAAAAGACATCAATTTTTTGGCGCTCGCATGCCCGAAGAATCCAAGTCTCTGATTTGTATAGAAATATTGAGAATACAAGGGCATTCTCCAGTCTCATCTTGATATTTTGAGAGATAGATCTGTCTTAACAAACTTTACTTAGGCGACTCATCGCATTTTTTGCCATACCAATATGTCTCCGAACTTCTGCTTCACACTTACCATCGTTAGTTATACTAGACCCGAGATAGACAAAGGTGTTTACTATCTGGTATTCTTATAACATGTTATTCAGTTGAATAGTGTCGAATCTGTCGACCACCATTATTTTTATCTTAGTTTTATTGATTTTTAGACCAACTTTATTGCTTTCGTACTCAACTCTTCGCAGGAGATCAAACATTCCTTGCTCATCTGCTGCTACAAGTGTAGTGTCATCAGCAAATCTTAAATTGGAGATTTTCCTACCATCTACTGTTAGTCCACCGGCCCATCCTTCTAAAATCATCCTCATGACATGAAATGAAAATGCCGACATGAAAATAAAGCTATACGAAAGCACAAAAACGAATCTCATAAATTAGAATGGAACACGGGCATAAACATCGACGGCTCATATTTAAACCATTTGAAATTAATTTGCAGATAACATACTGTTAATAGCAGATAATATCCATAAAAGATGAAATGTCACAACAATTATATGAAGTTTCCAGAGCGGTATAGGATTAAAAATAACCTACAGTAAAACAGAACTAATGAGCCAGGATCAGAAACATATTAAACAATACTAAAAAAAATATGAAAAATATTGAACATTATGTATATTTCGGCCATGTCATTAAACTGAGAAAACCAAATCAAGATGCTGTGTATAATACATACATAGGTAATACCAGTTTGAACCTACGGCTTGTATACCGTAGCACGCGCCAAAAAATCTGCTAAAAATTAACAAGAAAAAAAGCAAAGGGCGATGGAGCTAAACACCCTTAAAATATCAGTGAGAGGAAGGATTAGAGTCACCGAAATATGGCGCTTGCCAGTTCACATAACCAACCACATAACTAACTAATAAAATAAAATTCATACTCTACTTAACGAGTAAATTGACTCTTCCATCTGTATCACGATTGACACTTGTCGCTGTCAGTCATGACGATTTTTGGTTTTAGTATAGAGAAAAATTAATACAACGTCACTGTTAAAGCTTCGCTTCGAAAATAAACAATAACTAATAGTATGGTATAGTTAAACCCAAACCCAGACATCCAAAGTGAAAGTTATCCTCCAACACCAAATTGTTCTATATGGTCTACATAATGTTCAGAAAAAAGTCACACCGTTTTGAGCGTCGGGTTTGGGGGGGAGAGGGGGGAGAAATCTGCAAATTCGTAGTTTTTTACGTTTTTCGTCAAAATTTCTAAAACTAAGCGGTTTAGCATAAACAACCTTCTATACAAAATTGTTCTACATTAAATTTGAAATAAAAAAGGCCTGATGTATAACCCTTCTAAAATGAACGGTTCCAAAGTTACGGAAGTAGTATAGTATAATTGGTCCAAACAAAGGCCTAACCCAGACCTCCAAAGTAAAAGTTTTCCGTCAACACCAAATTGTTCTATATGGTCCACATATTGTTCAGTAAAAAGTTACAACATTTTGAGCGTCCGGTTTGGGGGTGAGATGGGGGAGAAGTCGGTAAATTAGTAGTTTTTTTACGTTTTTCGTCAATATTTCTAAAACTATGCTTTAGCCTAAGGAATTTCCTATAGAAAAATATTCTACATAAAATTTAAAACAAAAAATGTTCTATACATAATTGTTATAGAATCAACGGTTCCAGAGTTACGGAGGGTGAAAAGTGGAGGTTTTCGATACTTTTTATATTTATCGAATTCTCCCCCCTCTCCCCCCCAAACCCGACGCTCAAAATGTTGTGACTTTTTTCTGAATATTATGTGGACCATATAGAACAATTTAATGTTGGAGGATAACTTTCACTTTAGATGTCTGGGTTTTTGGTGTAGTTATATCATAAATATTGCCCAAAAAATATAAAAAGTATCGAAAACCTAGATTTTCACCCTCCTTAACTCTGGAACGTTGATTTTATAACAATTATGTATAGAATATTTTTTGTTTTAAATTTCATGTAGAATATTTTTGTATATAACATTGTTTACGCTAAAGTATTGTTTTAGAAATATTGACGAAAAACGT
Organism: Diabrotica virgifera virgifera; assembly: GCF_917563875.1. Lineage (NCBI taxonomy): Eukaryota > Metazoa > Arthropoda > Insecta > Coleoptera > Chrysomelidae > Diabrotica > Diabrotica virgifera. The sequence continues at coordinate 286,476,541 of NC_065443.1, read as the reverse complement.
AAAAAAACTACTAATTTACCGGTTCTCTCCCATCTCCCTCCCAAACCGGACGCTCAAAATGGTGTAACTTTTTACTGAACAATATGTGGACCATATAGAACATTTTGGTGTTGGAGGACAACTTTTACTTTGGATGTTTGGGTTAGGCCTTTTTTGGACCAGTTATAGAATACTACCTCCGTAACTTTGTAACCATTCATTTTAGAAAGATTATGCATAGGATCTTTTTTATTTCAAATTCAATGTAGAACAATTTTGTATAGAGGGTTGTTCATGCTAAACCGCATAGTTTTAGAAATATTTGAGAAAAACTTAAAAAACTACGAATTTACCGATTTATCCCCTCTCTCCCCCCAAACCCGACGCTCAAAATGGTGTGACTTTTTTCTGGACATTGTGTGGACCATATAGAACAATTTGGTGTTGAAGGATAACTTTCACTATGGATGTCTGGGTTATGCCATCTTTTGGATCAACTATACTATACTATAACTGGTGCAATATAGGAAAATGAAATGACAATAAATTATAATCCCAAACTAAATATTTATTTAAAAATATTTATTAATTTAAAATAAAACATTTTACCGCACTAATCCCGTTATTTTATAGCTTATGCCTCGTACTTAATGTAGAACCACATTTAAACGGATAAATCAATAAATGGCTTACAGTTGATAGGAGGAATATAAAATGTTTGACCAGAAAACAAATGACAATGTTTGTTATAAACCAAATCAAACGAGCCGCAAATCAGCAGAGTTTATTATTCCAGGTTATTTTGTTGTAATTTTTGCCAATTTTTGCCAATTTTTGTTATTGCTTTATAAAAGCCGTGTATTTATTACTTTCAGTAGCGGAGAGTGCCCAAGGGTTTTACAAACTTCTTTAAACAACAGGTGTATTATGTGCTTGGATTTAAAGGTGAGAAAAGCTATTCACATAAACTCTGGCTTAACCGAAAACGCAAAACTGAGGTTCGTAATATTATCATATCCTTTAGGGCCGATTTATTATAACTAAGTTAATCTAGAGTTCAATTGACCGAGGTTCATCGTTGAACTTCGGTTATTTTGAAAATGCAATTCTCATTGGCAGTTCAGTTGTTCTACGCCTAATGTTCGTTGATAAAGCAAAAATCCATAGATTCTCGTAACTTTCAATTAATTTTGGGTAGATCACTCTTAAGAATTTATAACCCTAAAACACTGATGTTTGTTGTTACTATTGTATTTAACCATAATTAACTTTTACATTTATGGCTAGTGTAACATTCTATCAATTCAAAAAACCTTACGTTACATTGACGAAACGGTAGATTCACTATTGGCCATTCAGGATCAGGTTATACCAACCAGAAATTACCTGAAATATATCGTCAAAGACCCTCAGGTTCAAAACGACAGATGACGATATGGATGCCAAGCCCAAGAAACCATCCAACATATTACCGGGGACTGACAGGCATTTGCTGCAACTGAATACAAGGAACGGCATGACTCAATTGGAAAGATCCTTCATCAAGAGATAGCTATCAAACTGGAACTTCTCCAAACGGATCATCTCCCATATTATCAATACATTCCTGAGAGTATGCTTGAGAATGAAAACTATAAGCTATACTGGGACCGAACTGTATTCACAGACCAAACAGTGGCACATAATAGACCAGATCTCGTATTAGTCAATAAATTAACGATACAAACAACACTCATTGATGTATCGATTTCTAACAGCAATATAATCTACGTACTAAATTTATTGAAAAGATCGCCAAGTACAGAGATCTAGAAATTCAAATACGGAGACAATGAAAAATGCAAAGTACCTAGACAATACCGATTATTGTGTCTACTACTGGAGTCATTCCGAAGACCCTCATCGAAAGCATAAAAAAGCTGGGTCTCAATGGAGATCTTTATAAGACCATGCAGAAACCTGTACTCCTCGCGACGGCCAGAGGTGTACGAAAATTTTTGGGAGATACACCTGCATACCAAGTCACCTAGGGCTCGATAACATGGAAAGAGCCACCAGAGCTCAATCCATTTAATACCGTAGGTATATGGGATGAGTTAATTTATCCTTTAGAGGGAGTGTGATCCGTATGGCTAAATCTGGATGGGTGGTTCATCTTATTCGCCTCGGTCTCTGTACGGAAAACCACTTGATATTTAAAAAAAAATTCTTCACAGAAATATACAGGGCCTATAATACTACAATCTAAAATAATGTGAATTATACAGGGTGCTCCAAAAAAGAGTGGTATATCAAAGTTATATTGTTTCTTATGGAATGCCCTATATCTGATGACATTATTGAATTGACCTTAAAAAATAAACTATACTTTCATAAGGATTCCCTATAACTAAATACATGGTGTTTTGATTTATTTCGATTTTTATAAAAATGTGAGGTTTTAGAAAAAAATAAATATCTACGAATCTAAGAATCAGTAACAAATTCTTTCTTGGATCTTAATAATAGACTATCTAGCATATTTTAACAGATGCTTATTGCAACAAAGTTTCTTACAGGGTGGTCAAAATATGAGATTGTTCTATTAACAAATTCAAGCTGTAATAACTTACTTATTTTAAATAGAACACCCTGTATCTCACTAGTCTATCGCGTAGAAAATTTATTAGCTTTCAATTTGTATTAGGGTTTCCTATGCCTATCTTCTTACAGGGTGGTCAAAATATTAGATTGTTCTATTAACAAATTCAAGCTGTAATAACTAACTTATTTTAAATAGAACAACCTATATCTTACTAGTCTATCGCGTAGAAAATTTATTTAGCTTTCAATTCTTATTGGGATTTCCTATACCTATCTCCCTTCATATTTTAAATATTAAAGATTTCCTAATTTGTAAGCTTTAAAAATTAGAATTAAGTACCTATGTCTTGGTTATGTGCAACACACCACCAACACCGGCAAAATACTTAGACAAGATACTATCATTAATAAAATTTTCATTGTTATCATGTAGTCACACAGAGTGTTGTATTATTTTAGTTGATTTTGGCCTGCATGTGACATTGAATATGTTTAGATTAAACTACATACCCTATATTAGATGCCGTATTCTGGAAGATATTTAAATTATATTTCATTCCGTATAAGTAATTTCCATATCTTAAACCGACGGTTTTTTTAAGTAAATTTAAGAACACCACTTTTTGTTTGAATCTTTGAATCGCAATTACAAATAATTAAATGCAATTGCTACTATGACGAAAACTAGCCTATTGTACAAAAATATGTAAAAATGGGTATTTACAGAATAATATGAGAATTTATATTTACAGAATAACATGTGTATTGAGAATGTTTACATGGAATTGAAGAGATTTTAAATATCTTCCATTATAAAGAATAGAACATCGAGTATGTCATTTAAAATAAGAACACTCTGTGTGATTAAATGATAAAAATGTGAATTTTATTAACGAAAGTATCTTGACTAAGATATTTAAGTATATTGCCGGTGTTGGTGATGTGTTGTACATAACCACGACATAGGTACTTAATTCTAATTTTTAAAGCTTACAAAATAGGAAATCTTTAAATATTTGAAAAATGAAGCGAGATAGGTATAGGAAACCCTAATAAGAATTAAAAGCTAAGAAAATTTCTAACCGATAGACTAGTAAGATACATGGTGCTCCATTTAAAATAAGTAAGTTATTACAGCTTGAATTTTTTAATAGAACAATCTAATATTTTGACCACCCTGTAAAAGATAGGTATAGGAAACCCTAATATAAATTGAAAGCTAAGTAAATTTTCTACTCGATAGACTAGTAAGATAGAGGGTGTTCCGTTTAAAATAAGTAAGTTATTACAGCTTGAATTTCGTAATAGATCAATCTCATATTTTGACCACCCTGTAGGAAATTTTGTTGCAGTAAGTATCTGTTTAAGTATGCTAAATAGTCTATTATTAAGATCCAAGAGAGAATTTGTTACTGATTCTTAAATTCGTAGATATTTATTTTTTTCTAAAACCTTACATTTTCATAAAAATCGAAATAAATCAAAACACCATGTATTTAGGTATAGGGAACCCTTATTAAAGTATCGCTTATTTTTTAGGGTCAATTCAATAATGGTATCAGATATAGGGCATTCCATAAGAAAAAATATAACTTTGATATACCACTCTTTTTTGGAGCACCTTGTATAATTCACATTATTTTTAGATTGTAGTATTAAAGGCCCTGTATATTTCTGTGAAGAAATTTTTTTTAAATATCAAGTGGTTTTCCGTATAAAGACCGAGGCGAATAAGATGAACCACCCTGTGTTTGGTTGTTTCGCGTTAATCTTAATTCGTGGTCCAAATATACATATATTTCCCAACTTCTTTAGGTATTTCCTCAATTTCTATAAGCTTATTTGGGATGAGATTTATCATCATTTTTATTTTCCCATAGTTTATCTGTAAAATGATTCTCTGTGTTACTTATCGTCGTTGTTGTAGCATAACTATGGCTTGCCCTAAATCATCTGTTGTCATCTGAACAATATGATTGGCAAATTTCAGAAGTCTCGATTAAAAGACCATATTATGTAAATCTAAATGTTATATAATAGGGCTTTTCAACGCTTCTCATTTGTTTTGAGCTTTGGCTATATGTTGTATAATCCGTGTATAATATTATTATACGACATATGACAGAAGCTCGAAACAAATGAGAAGCGTTGAAAAGCCCTATGATGCGTGTATTTTATTATTATGTGCTTAATACATACGTATTGTATTCTTTCCTTCATCCTAACTACCATGTTTTTACTTTTTGTCTATTTCTTTCTATCTCTTAGATTCCCTATTACTTCCTTTTCCGAAACAACTCGAACAGGAGAAAGATAATTCGACAGAAATAGTCAAACAAATTACATGACGCCACTACATCTTAACAAAGGAGAATATATAAAGGAGAAAAGTTGCTTTTCTAGTATGTTTATAAATATTTTTAATAGTCTATCGATTGTGGCTCTCCATTTATCCCTCTTTTGAGAGACAATTTTTTCCATATTTTTTTGAGTAATCCTTAGTACTCCACTGCACTAAAGCTAACTAATGAACAAAACAGCTTCGTCATTGCTTTTAAATATCGCAGAATTTCAGAATTTATGGAAATGAAACATAAATAAATGCTATTTTGTGTGTAATTAATAATATCAAATAAACAGGAATATTAGGTGTCATTTTTCCCTGTAAATAAAAAATTGTATTGAAATAAACAAAAACATGATTAATAAACTAATTATTGAGGTAATAGTACATTGTTTACCGGGTAGGAAAAGCTTAACATTCCTGGACGACTGTAAAGATTGCTAAGTCGAGGCGCAAGCCGAGACTTAGCAACACAGAGTCCAGTAATGTGGCTTTTCCTACGAGGTAAACATACTATTTTTCCGCAAATCGTTTAAAATTCGACAGATATTGATTGATTTAAAAAAAACGCGATAATTTTATTCCCAAATAAATGGTGCTTTGAAATTCCTAATAAAATTACTTGGGTTACTATGGAAACGTATTGAGGTTGAATTGTCAAACTTGACGCTTATAAATTTAATTGCTGGTGTTCTCGAAAGTAAAATGATAAGTGATGATGAAATTTCCATTCCTGGGACTCCTCCAGAGCTGGTTGAGGCAGTGAATACTGCTTCATTAGAATTATTGCCAAAGAAATCAAGAGAAAAGTACGAAAATGCATACAGACGTTTTATGGATTATCGCATGAGTAAAAATACGAGTTCTTTCTCAGAAAATGTTGTAATGGCATACTTCCTAGACCTTTGTTTAAAGATGAAATCTTCAACATTATGGGCCAATTATTCAATGCTGAAGTCAACCCTTGCACTTAAACACAATGTAGATATATCTACATACTCAAAACTTCGTTCTTTATTGAAACGGCAAGCTCAAGGTTATAGGGCAAAGAAATCTAAGATTTTAACGAAGGAAAAAATTGAAAAATTTATCCAGGAAGCTCCAGATAAAGAAAATTTAATGATTAAGGTAATTTACAAGGTTTTAATAGCAATGTGTTTTCTATCATTTATGTAGAACACTAACAACTGTACGGAAATATCATTTCCTTATAGTAAGGAAATGACATTTCCTTACAGTAAGGAAGTCCTGACTTTTTCTTCAAGAAATTTTGACAGGAATGTCAAAATTTCCTGGCGATTTGCGGAACACGTTTTTTTTTTCATTGCTATTTTCTATGCTTTTTTAAAAACATTGGGAGTTGCCCAATTGTTACACTTTTTAACTTTGCTTAGTGTTTACTCTCTTTGCACTGAGATCTTATTTGATAATTTTTTGCGCGGTTTCATGGACCTTCTTTGTTAGATATTTTTCTGAAATGAATAGTTGTACACTTAGGGCAGTCAATGAGGGTATTTGGCTCCGAATTCCATCCTACTACATCGATTTACTTGATATTTCACAGTAAGTAGGGAATAGCTCAAGAAACAAAGTCTACCCTATGACGATGTGTGCTTTTATCTTGGGGGTGGTTCCCACCCCTTCTCAGGGGTGAAAAATGTTTTGGTTAAAATAGCCACGGAAGAGGCTAATGAATCTAATTTTAAGCAAAAAATGTTCTATAATTATTTTTGAAAACTCTTTGAGTTATTTGTGGTTGAAAATTGGCCATTTTAATTGAAAAATGACACCTTTTCGGACGGATTTTTGCGAATACCTTAAAAACTATGTATTCAACAAAAAAACTATATAAAATATTTTTGTAGGTTATAAAAAACAAAGAGATTAGTTCTTTTATAAATCTTCTGGTTAAAATACAAAGAGGGATATGGTAGGTAAAAGATTTTGTTTTTTGCTGCATGCTCAAATCGGTGTATTTAACTTTAAATAACAGAGAAACTATTGATTTTAGGTGTATAATGATGCTAATAACTTATGTAGTGCTTGAAAAGACCTTTAAAGTGAGCAATATTAAATGTCGATTACATTCAAACTAAGCGAGATATTATGCAATAAATTTGATGACTAATGTATTTTAAGAAGGAATGAGAAGGGTATTTAACCCCTCATCCATCAGACTTTAAATACATCGTTTTCCTTCTACAATACTTTTTATTATAGTGTTATTTCTACGTTGAAAAAGTTGGACTGGATTAAAATGAATGGTTTTTGAAAAAAAATAAGATCAAATTATAGAGCGCATTTTTAAATTTTTCAAAAATCTTCCTTTTCCTCAATGTAAGTCGAAGAAGGTAAGATATACGAAAAAAAAAGATACCACACAAAAATGTAGGGCTTTTTCAGATAAAAATTTCCTTTTTATTTTTCATTACTTTATCTCTTATCATTTTCAAGTTACATGGAGGAAAAGGAAGATTTTTTAAAAAATTTAAAAATGTGCTCTAAAATTTGATCTTTTTTTTTCAAAAACCATTCATTTTAAACCCGTCCAACTTTTCGAACATCGAAATAACACTATAATAAAAGGTATCGTGGAAGGAAAACGATGCATTTACATTTTGGTGGATGGGGGTTAAAATTATTTCTCATTTTTTTTTTAAATACATTAGTTATCAATTTTGTTTGCAGCATATCTCCCTTAGTTTTAATGTAATGGACCTTTAATATAGCTCATTTTAAAGGTATTTTCAAGCACTATAAATGGTATTAGTATCATTATACACCTAAAATCGACTGTTTCTCTGTTATTTCAAGTTGAATACACCAATTTGAGAATGTACCAAAAAACAAACTAATTTCACCTATCATATCTTTTTTTGTATTATAACTAGAATGATTTATTTCTCTTTGTTTTTTATAACCTACAAAAATATTTAATATAGTTTTTATAGTTAGATGCATAGTTTTTAAGGTATTCACAGAAACCGTTAGAGAAGGTATTTCAATGTTTCAGTATGTTTCAATGAAAATGGCCAATTTTCAACCACGAATATCTCAAAAAGTATTGAGTTTAAAAAAAAATTATAGAACAGTTTTTGCTTAGAATTAAATTCTGTAGCAAATCCGTGGTAATTTTAAGCCCTAAGAATTAAAATTTTCCGCCCCTAAGAAGAGGTGGGAACCACCCCCAAGATAAAAGCACACATCGGCCAAGCCAGGAAAAAGACGAGCAATAGAGGAGTAACACCTCTCTAAAAGACCAAAGTTTAGCTGGCACGGCTTATACCAGTATGTGACACCCCTTGTCTAGGGTTACAGATGTAGACCACGACAGCGTTAAAGGTGGATAAGAAGAACATTAGAAACAGCAACTTGCAGAAATGGCAGCCCGACTCATGGACGTAGGAAAACTAACACTTATTGGTCAACAGCTTTTGTTGGAAGAGCTATTTAGTGGAAGGGCACTATTTTTCCTGACATTGAGAAATTGGTTAAAAAAACAAGGATCTTTAAATAATTGATGGATTCGACCGTTACTTGACGGAAGTTCATTTTATTTAACAATAAAACACTGAAAACGTTTGTTTTCTATACTTCCACAAAATTTATTATAACTATGTGACTACAGCTGTTTCGACAGAGTGCCTTTCTCAAGTGATTTAGTTTACTGTGGGTTTGCCTTTTTAAAGTCTTTAACTGAAAAGGTTGATGAGTGGGGAGCTGTTTGTCTTGAGTTGGTCATACAGAATTATATCTGTATTTTTTAATTTATTAATTTCCATAGATTCTAACAAGGATAGCTTAAGGCCTTTATTTTGAATATGCAGAATTTGAAACTCTTCATTAAAAGAATGATTATGATCTAGAAGGTGAAGTGCGTATGTAGAAGTGTCTGTTTTTCTATTATTGAATGCCCTTTTGTGTTCTGCTATCCGTTTGTCAAAGGTTCTGCCAGTTTGACCTATGTAAGTTTTTGGACAGTCACCACAAGTTAGTTTGTAGACACCACCCTGTAGTTGTTTTCTCTTTCGGCTCTTATTGTTCTTAATATATTTGCTTAAGTTGTTGTTAGTTCTGAAAGCTGGTGTTACTCCTTTCTTTTTTATGTATTTGGCTATTTTTGTTGTTACCTTGCCAGTATATGTGATAGAGCAGAAGGTACTGGGTTCTTTCTGTGGTGGTGGATAGACTAATTTCAGGGTTTTCAAGGAGTTTTGGTTTGAAATTTTATTAATTGTTGGTTCGTTATAGCCATTGTTTACTGCTATTTGTTTAATGATGTTCAATTCTATTTTGAAGTTATTTTTTGACATGGGAATTTCTGTCAGTCTATGTATCATGCTATGGTAGGTTGCTAATTTGTGTTGTGTAGGATGGGTTGATGAATTGTGTATAGTTGTGTCAGTATGGGTAGGTTTATGATATACGGAGAACTCATGTTTGTTGTGTAGTCTGGTAATTGTTACATCTAGAAAGTTTATGGACTTATACTGTTCTGTTTCTATTGTAAACTCAATTACTCACAAATTTTTTTATATTAACAGGCACCTTGACCAATTTGTATCATACATTAATTCACTTCATAGTAATATTGAGTTTACAATAGAAACAGAACAAAATAAGTCCATAAACTTTCTAGATGTAAAAATTACCAGACTACACAACAAACATGAGTTCTCCGTATATTATAAATCTACCCATACTGACACGACTATACACAATTCTTCATACCATCCTACACAACACAAATTAGCAGCCTACCATAGCATGATACATAGACTGACAGAAATTCCATGTCACAAATTAACTTCGAAATAGAACTGAACATCATTAAATAAATAGCAGTAAACAATGGCTATAACGAACATACAATTAATAAAATTTTAAACCAAAATCTTCATAAGAAAGCCCTGAAATTAGTCTATCCACCACCACAGAAAGAACCCAGTACCTTCTAATCTATCACATATACTGGCATGATAACAACAAAAATAGCCAGATACATAAAAAAGAAAGGAATAACACCAGCTTTCAGAACTAACAACAACTTAAGCAAATATATTAAGAACAATAAAAGCCGAAAGAGAAAAGTGTAGACACCACTACAGAGTGGTGTCTACAAACTAACTTGTGGTGACTGTCAGAAAACTTACATCGGTCAAACTGGCATAACCTTTGACAAACGGATAGCAGAACACAAAAGGGCTTTCAAGAACATAGTAGTAACCAGGGGGGGCTTTTGGGGGTTATAACCCCCCATTGGGATGTACTTTGAGCTCTATACGCTTAACACCATAGCCCTCAGAGACCGTCCAGTAGTTGTACCTCCCCTTTCAGGTAGTTGTAAATCCCCCTTAGGATCATCCTGGTTACGAATATGTTCAACAATAGAAAAACAGACACTTCTACATACGCAGTTCACCTTCTAGATCATAATCATTCTTTTAATGAAGAGTTTCAAATTCTGCATCTTCAAAATAAAGGCCTTAAGCAATCTTTATTAGAATCTATTAAAAATTATTCATTTAAAAATTACAGATATAATTCTGAATGACCAACTCGAGACAAACAGCTCCCCACTCCTCTACCTCTTCAGTTAAGGACTTTAATAAAAAGGCAAACACATAGTAAACTAATTCATTTGAGAAAGGAACTCTGCCAAAACAGCTGTAGTCACATAGTTATAATGAATTTTGTGGAAGTATAGAAAACAAACGTTTTTAATGTTTTATTGTTAGAAAGATCTTTAAATTGCATAAAGGTCGTTTGATACTTTTAGTTTTAATGATCATAGCTATAAATAATTGAAGTCATAATATTAATGATCTTGGATTGGAACTAAAGATCTCGCGAGAGAGGACAATGACAAGATAATCGGTAATAAGAAAAATCCTTGCAAAATAGCCACACGAAATGTTAGAAGCATGTTTAAGACACGTAAAATACACAATACCATAAAAGAATTGAGAAGAATCTAGCAGAGAAAGATAAAAAAGGACGAACCTTGTAAGAGAATATTATTAGACAAAACATAATATCTATGATTCTTCTTCTTGGTGGATCTATATGTGGTGAATGTAGGCTATCATTATGACAATATATCTTATCTTCAGCAGCGCGAAGAAACTGTACATATCTTGTCTTAAACCAGGTTCTGACGTTGTTTAACCAGCATTGTCTTCTTCATTCTGTACCTCGCTTTCAAAATATTTTTCCTTGCAGAATGCTTTGTAGGATGGCATATCGCCGGTCCGGAATAAGAATGACGTAACTGCAAATTCTGTCAATTCCTGTTTATTGCGTAATTAACTTCTAAAACACTGTATACAGATGATACAAAAGCGACAGAACTGTAACTATGTGCCGAGCCACTACAAGGTAGTTGTGCCGTTATTGAAATACGCACCATTTTACACCTTGTGTCAGATGAATAATGACGCAACTGTAAATAGGGTTGAAAATGAGGGGACTAAATTAGGATAATGAATTTCAGAAAAATAGGGATGAAAATAAAAGCCATCGCTGTAAGAATAAACGGCATACTAAATATTTAAAAATAATGATTTTTGTACAGAAAAATTTTCAGATCAAGAATGATGCAACTGTAGATAAAGCTGAAAATGGGGGGATTAAATTAAGATAATGAAATTCGAACCAGTAGGGATGAAACTAAAAGCCATCATTGTAAGAATAAACGCCATACCGATGCTCCTTGATTATTAATCCTCATTTAATCCCTATTTTAAATATTTAAAAATGGTTTTTCTGCTCTCCTGAAAAATTTGGCTTTTTGCAGTTACGTCATTCTTATTCCGGACCGGCGATATCTGGATTTATTTCGCAAATGTATCCGAAGTACTGTAGCTTTTGAGATAATAATATGTTGCTAGTGGACCAACGAAAAGAATAAATAAGAATCTCTTGGTATGGTCGAAGAGAAGATCGGTGGGATATGCGCATTTTATCAATGAAATTCGATATTTTTAAGACATTCCAGAAGCGGCTACAGATAAAATGTTTTAACAACCCATTGAAATTTCTTTCTGATAAATGGGTTTGAAGTTTGCCAGAAAGTGATAGTTAAATCATGTTTAAGATATATTTCTTTGGCTATAGTAGAATTTATTTGAAATATTTTAGAAAATTATATCTTACATACAAAGATATATTTCTTAGCCAATATGCCAAGTCGATCTTTCTTAAATATTAATAAAGTTTCTTTATGTCAAGAATTTTTTTCTCTCGGTGCAACATCCTTTCTCAAGTTCCGTAAAATGACAAAAGCTCATTTATCTAAAAGACAATATTATTCAGTAGAAGAGTTTCTTAATGACTAACTAAGAAATCACAGTAATGTACAAGTAACTAAAGTGTATTTATCTATATTTGGGTGTCACATACAGCAGCTTAAACTTATTAGTTCCTTTGTTTGTGTTTTATTATATTATGTTGTATGTTCAATTTTGCAATTTATAGTAATTTTGCAATATATTGGTTTTTGTTTTTTTACTTCACTTTTTTAACTTGTTTATATTTTTTTATTGACGATTTAACTAATTTTATGAAATTGTATTTGTTATTGTTATGTATATCTTTTTCGTGACTCTATGTTAAGCTTAGTCCATAAAATTGTATAATTTTCAGTGATAATAAAGCATATTTCTTTTCTATTCTATTCTACAGGTTAATTACACATTCTTAGAGAACTGGTAGAAAAAGAGGTATTACTTTTTTGGCACGTTAGGATTTTAACAGAAAAATTCAAACGAAAAAACTTCAACTTTAAGTAATTTATGTGTCATGTTGATAATGTTACATTTAGGTCAATTTCAGCGTTGTCGAAAGCCACTATAATTTGTAAATACATAATATAACTCTGTCCTTATCCGGCTCATTCGATCTTGAAAGATATAAAGCGATCGTTAATGGTTATGTTCATTGTTTAACCAGGCAGTTAAAACTTTAGTTCGCCGTTAGGAACATCATAATCCCACTTGTCTTATCAAATTTATATCTCGTTAGATCTGACCAAACAATATGGCCGTGCGGCGGGTGTTCAGATTAGTACAATATAACCCTAATATTGCTTTTGTGTTATTTCTCTAACTTTACTTAGATTTTATCACATATGAAGCAGAGATGGGCTGGCGCAATTTAACTGCAATTTTTGGTACGTTTTTTAAATTTTTCAATTAAATTCTATTACTATGTTTGAAGTGTGTTTTTTCAGTTTTTTGCCGTGTTACCACTACTTATATGCGAAAGATAACAGAGAGTGAAATTAGCAAATGTGCAAATATTTTTAAAAGGGAATACATGTCATGTTGTAGGGAACATACAAAAGAAAGTTGTAAAAGATGTAAAAAAGGGTGAGTATTTATACTAATAATAATCAGGAAGGTGTAATTTTTGAGAGAAAACTATTGGCATCAAACTTCTCGCTGTTGTTTTTAATTTTTTTCTTGATAGTTAAAGAACTGTGCTTCAACTGCGAATAATTAAATGTAACAAACTCTACCTCTAGACAGTGAAGTATACCTAATGAGCAGCCAAGAGTTGGTATGCAGAAAGATCTTGTTCTGATCTTCTGACCTGTTTTGTACAAAATAACTATCAAAAACAAGAATCCCAGTAACTTAATTACGTATGAGAATTATCGATCTGTAAAATCTATGTGATTTATGTATACCTACACATGTATTTATGGTTTCATATAATTTACTTCCGAAACTAGATTGACCAGCTAGTCGAAATAACTGGGGGTAGTCATATATGGCAAAAATATTGAAATGTAGTAGTTTGTGGTCTCAAAATTGAAAGTGGGCAATAGCTGCAAAATAGGAAGGCAAAAAACGTCAATGATTATATCTCAGATAACATTTAACACAATACTATCCACAAAAAACTATGAAATCATGCAAAAACGAACTCAATACTACTCCCAGTTTAATAAACCTGATTAAAACACCAACAGATGACTCAGTTAATGATCATGCGTCTAAAAAATCAAGATACGATAACTGAAAGCATATCTTTAAACACCTAGACTAGAGGCTTTTTTAACGACAAAACAAAGACAAAAAAATTTAATTTACATTGAAATATTATTTAATTTACACCAAAGAGTAAAAGAACTTACAGACAATTAAGGACAAACTAAAATTCGTGCATCACGTAAAGTAGACAAAAAACACTACAAAAACACGAGAGAACTCGAGAAAGAGGTGGAAGAAATAGATAGGAATATATAAAAAAATTGAAGTAAAACAAAATATCACCAAAGTAAAAATTGAATATGATTTAACAAGCATCTTTTTCTGATTTTTGTGTAGATACACCGAGAGAAAAAAATTCTTGACATAAAGAAACTTTATTAATATTTAAGAAAGATCGACTTGGCATATTGCCTAAGAAATATATCTTTGTATGTAAGATATAATTTTCTAAAATATTTCAAATAAATTTCACTATAGCCAAAGAAATATATCTTAAACATGATTGAACTATCACTTTCTGGCAAACTTCAAACCCATTTATCAGAAAGAAATTACACTTGATGTTAATTAATTTTATTAGTCATAAAAATATATTTTCTACACATTACAAAACTATTCTTTCTGAGCAATAATATTTCTTAGTAAGGAATATTATTATTTTACTATTAATAATTAATATATTTAATGTTAAGAAATATATTTCGCAGAGATAAACGTATATTTAGAGTTAAGTTAATATTTTTTGAAAATAAAGTGATATTACATACGGCGAAATAAATCATTGTATTAAGGTAAAATCATTATTTATTAATAAAACAAGATATAAAACGTTATTATTACATACAAATATTTTCTCCACTCTTAAAACCACTGGCTTCTACACAACAATAAAAGAATGGAGAGGCAAATCCAACTTCCTCAAATTTTCCTTCTTTTGTTAATAGCACTTTGTGTATCAGCAATTCACTAAAACAAAATCGTTATGTAGAAAGAGTAAACTTACTTTAATAAAAATTTTTTTATAAAGATATCTATAGATATTTATTTTGACAAATTTAGGAAATACATAAAAAAACAAATACACGGCCCCATATAAGAACTATTAATACTAATAATAATCAATCATATTTATTTTAAACATGGCATTATTTAACCTACACAATTATTTATCTGTATAATATTAAGTCACACAGTAAACATTGTTTAGCTAAAACAAGAGGGAAAAAACAACCAATGTAAAACATTGAAGCAGACATAATAATATGTAATTTTCTTATAATCTGAAAGAGACAGCATACCTAATCATTAAGAAATTTTATTATGGGAAAGTATTATTGGTTTACATCTAAGTCATTTAATACATATTAACTAATTCACGGTTTTCGGCAATAACATTTCTTAACCATAAACATATATTCAGACTAACTGATTTTTTTATCTCAAATAAATTAACAGAAAACATCCTCAGCGTTGCAACCGCCATGTTTGATATAGCGTTGTATTGTATATTTTTATAAAAGACGATACATTCAAGAAACTTATTATAGTTGATACAAAAGTATACACATTTTTAAAAAGGTACTTATATGTATGAAGTTCTACCATTTCTGGAAGGCCCCGCAGTTGGTTAATAACTCCTTTCTTAATATTGTTCTGAAGCTATATATTATATCATTCTGTCCCAGCTTTAAATTGTGGCATATTTCCCAGTTAGAATAATAAGCTCCTTTATTTCAGAGTCGTCCATCATTATACCTAAAAAGCATATAAAGATACTATTATGTTTCTTTTTTAACCATTCTGATACGCAACAATATTATTATTACATCTTAAATTACTCAATTTACTTTTATTTAATACCTATATATGTACGTACTTTCAAAATATCCGTTAATTTTTTAAAGAACACCAATAAATCCAACATCCATCTATATGAACATGAACATATCACGCCATCTTGACAAACACTGACGACTAAATCATAAATAGTGAATCTGCGCAATTCTTTTGTGGAAGAAAATCTCTTTGCAAGTAACATTTCGGCATTAATGACAAAGTTTTTATTTTATAACCACAGTTACTACAGAGGGTATTTCGGAAGAATTATTTCTTGTGGTTTAAAATATTTATTTGATTGCAAGAAAATTTCTTGTTCACAAATATAAATATGGATTAACTTAACATTATATTTCTTATACTGCAAAATATTTGTAGTTTTCAATTTAAGAAATAAAAACTTTAGGATAAGAAAATTAAATGTAACCCTTAATGCATTTCTTAGTATTGAAGAAATTATCTGTAAGAAATTATTGAGTTGAGTTTAAAAAACTCGTTTCTTTATATGTGAACCGGTGTGTTTAAGTTATTAGGATATGTTAACTTTTAAGAAATATTGCTCAAAGAAATCGGTGTTTTAGGAGAAAAGAAATTGTTCTCTCGGTGTACTAGATATGACTTAATATATTTTTCAATGTTTCTCTAGTAAGTTGTAGTTTCGTCGTTTTCGTGGTCTTCCCACTGATCGTCTTGCTATTGGGCAATCGCGTTCCACCGCCTTTATTATTAATTCTACTTGTTGTCATTCGGCTTATATAATCTTTCCATTCTACTCTTCTATGTTTTACCCAGTTCTTGATATTATCCACCTTTCACCTCACCGTACATCTGTATTTCTAGATGTTCCATAGTGTCTTACCATCGATTTTTCTAAGAGTATCATCAGCTTTGCTGCTGGTAGCGTTATTTTTGTCCTTTATGTGCCTAAGTATCAGGTTTTGTTTCTGCCGCATATGTCGTTATTGGTCTGATGACTGTTTGGTAAATTCTGCCTTTCGATTAATTCCCGACATTTTTATTTCTCCATATTGTTTAATTCAGGCAACCTATGGCTCTATTTGCTTTATTTATTTGATCTTCTTTAATAAACTTTGAAACAAGGAAGGCACTTAAGTAGAAGAGTTTTCAAGAAGAGTTATCAAAATCAGTATTAAGTACATACTAGTAAAACCTACTAGTAGCAAGGGTATAAATGTACCTATCTAATAGTCTTCTTGAGTTAATGAAAGAATACGCCTCTGCATGGTACATGTGAATATGAGGCCGACATCGTCCCGGATGACCCTACCCGAAACGCCTTCATTTCTAGCTTGATGTTGAGTTAGCGCGTTATAAATTACGACAGTGCCCTATCCGCTATCCGCTATCTGGCTATAATAAAGTAGTTGTTATCACTTCCGCCCAGTTGCTAATAGGACAATGCATTACGGCGTTAAACTTTCAAATAAGACAAAGTCCCGTAGATATACACCTACGGCGGTGGCGGCTACATGCATGATAAACGGCGGATACGGGTTATGGGTCCATTCAGTTTGACCGAATTTGTGAAAAGATGTGGACTTTCCTCGGAAAGAAAAAGGAAAGTTAGGTGGAAGTGGTTTAAAAATTTTTGGAACTGTTATTTAGAAACGGTTATTTTGCAAAAACTTTATTATTTTTATTTATACGCACAACAGGCCGTTAAGACCTAGGACATTTTTATTAAACATAATCATAAGATTAACTAATCGCAATTATTTTAAACAAAACTCAAGATTACATGTAAGTATTGTTATATTCCTATTTGACATAAGAAATAAAAGTCTATAGTTATATTTAAAATTCAAATAAAAATAAAGGTTTTCGTTTTTCTCGACCGCGGGCATGTAAATTTGGAACACCCTGTAAAAAACAAATTTTGTATAGGTAGTTTTTAAGAAAGTGTTTCGGAGAAGTGTTTACGAACCCCAGGAACAATACGACTCAAGTAAACAATTAGAGTGATGTTTAAAAAGAAAGTGTTCGTGGAAAGGTTGTCAATAACCACCGATAACTCATATTCTAGTAAATAAGATAATAGGTTATTAAATTTGTAAAGAGGATTAATGTGGAAAGTAAAATTGAAATGGGGAATATTATTTTTTCTTGAAATCCATTAAGATATTTAGAAAAAGGAAAGTTTGTGTTGGTAAATACGGATAATTGAAAGTTGCTTGGGATTGAATGAATGAGCAATGAGAGTCAGTGTGTTTTGAGCGATCGAGAGGCGAAGTCCAGTTTTCGAGAAGAGTGTACAAAAAAGTGAAACGCCGGGTTAGTTAGTTTTGTTTTTGAAAATTAAGAAGTAAGATATCGTGGAACGAGTGATAGGCCGAGAGGAGATAGTGTATAACTCCAGGAGTCTAGAGTATGCCGGTTTGTTGAAGTGTTTAAAAAAGGTGGAACACGGCATCAGGAGAAGGCAGGAACGAGTGCTGCACGAGGCGTAGTTTTCAAAGGAGCCGAGGCATTACTGGAAGACTTGGACGAGTCGTTGGATCGCAACCCAAGCCAATAGGAAACGTGTTTTGTGTGAAGACATTGTCAAATCATTAGTAAAGGTCAGTCTAATTTGTTATGACATGAATGTATGGTTTGTGTATTAAATACCACATTGAACATTGAGCCACACAATCACTATTAAAAAAATTTCATCAAACCTAAATCAATTTGTTACTGATAAATCATAATAGTTCATTATAAATAAAATAAATTTTGAGACATAAAGAAATAAGATTCCCATTTTTGTAACTGTTGTGTTAAATAAAGATAGAAAGATAAGATATAAGAAATATTAAGCAGTTATTGCCATTTAGATAAAATAAACGATTTTTATAATTTCTAATTGAAATCCGTATGTGTGTATTATTTTACTCTCTTTTATCTATCCCGATTAGGAATCCACTGAGACATACTTTGAAGCCACGAAAGTAAGTAATTGATATTATAATTTAGCCCTGAGATTGACACTATATTGGTATTTGATCTGTTTGATTGATGAGATAATTATTGATTAATTAATTAAGATAAATTACATCTGAGAACATCATTAGATTTCAAAAGTAAGATCACAACAGTATGTATATATAAACAAAATTCCTAACTAATCTGAAGGACCTGATCAACAATATTCCTGCATTCAGTTCCAACGATTGGATGTTTAGATCGGCATTCAGCTCGTCAGAAGATATCCAACGTGCATTGATACCCATGCAGTCCTACTAAACTGTCATCACTACCGATGGATCAGGGCCTTAAGTACGATGTTGGGGGCCCTGGGGCAAACGTGACGTGGGGGTCTCGGAGGTTTACCCCCCATCGGAAGGGGAGAGGGAAGTAAACCCCCATCTCGCATCTGGAATCATCTGCAAAATAATTTACGAAGTTGATTGCTTCGTTTTGAAAGTATTGTTCGTTTGCATTCAAAATAAAATCAGGTTTAACAATTCGGTACGTATCTAACGCATCTAAAACATTGCTTCATTCTTTGAAAGTGAGTGTCTAGCTGATGGCATAATGTGTCGAAAGCACGGTTACTCTAAACATGAATTTGGATCTTGAAGTTTTTCATCTTCGCACAGTTCATCAAAATGTTTTTTCGTCTTCTGCATTCTTTTTGGAGCGAACCCTACTGGTATTCTCCAACGTTTACACATATTTGAAGCGGTTCCATGACATCTCGTAACGAGACAGGTCGTAACCGGACAACTGGTAACGGACAATTCGTAACAGCGACAGTTCGTAACGGCGACATTTCGTAACGGCGACAGTTCGTAACTATACAAATTCGTAACGGACAATTCGTAACGTCCAAATTGAATTATTCTGTTTATTTTGTTAACGTGGAAACTAAATGTTATTACAATTATAAATGAAATTATGTTTATCAATTTAACGAATCAGTATCAGGACACACATTTTTAAGGCATTTCATATTTCGTGTTTAGGAATATATTAAAAGTATTTAAACCATGCATTAAAGTATTAAAACCATCTTATCACCTATAATTGTTGATTGAATATCCCAACGCTATACGCTCTGAGCTCGTACGTAGAGGGGATATTTACAAAGTCGCGAGCGCCAATAGTGACAAGTCTGTAAACGTTTACCGGAAATTTTGACATATATGTCAAAGTGATTAATTTAAAATTAAAATTAAAATCATTAATTATAAAAAATATTAGTTGGTCAAAGTTGTCATATATATTTTTACCTTAAATATACTTACGTTTTAAATACTGAATTGAAGTTTTTTTAATGTTCCGTAATATGTAATTATAAATTAATCTTAGCGCCATCTACACGATAATTGTGAAAGTATCCAAACTAAGAAATTCATATTTTATCAATAGAACGTCAAAATGATTAACAAAATCTTAAAAAAATCGATTACAATTTAATTACTTTTTTGCGTTGTAAATATTAAGCGATAACAATTAATTAATAAATTTAAAAATTACCGGTGAAAGTTAAATTAGTAACCGCTAGGAGCGACACCATCGAAGCTCACACCGTATATCCAACCACAAGGTTTATTATAATAACAGGTAATTATAATCTTTCCTTTACAAAATGTCTAGAAAATTGGAAATGTCTGAAGATGGTTGTTGGCTTAAATATTTCACGGATTACTTCCTTATTCCTTTGTCTAGGTATATGCAAATTTAAGGAACAATAAGAGGGATATACTTTTAAAAATATTGTTAAAAGTTTGTATGTATTTAAATATTTGTTTGTGTTTAAAAAATTTTAATACATATATGCTGAAACACGAAACATAAAATGTGTTAAACATGTTTATCCCGGTACTCATTCGTTAAACTAATAAACGTAATTTTAATTATAACTGAAACAACAGTTAGTTTCCGCGTTAACAAAAATAAACAGAATAATTCAATTTTGACGTTACGAATTGTCCGTTACGAATTTGTATAGTTACGAAGTATCGCCGTTACGAAGTGTCGCCGTTACTAACTGTCGCGTTACGAGATGTCTAGTCACGATTTGAAGCTTCTTCAAAGAAGGTTTCAAATTGTCCTTTCATTTTAGTTAGTTTTAAGAGGCTCTCTTCAAGTAAACTGTAAGCTGTTAAAAGGTCGAAAGATTCTGATTGCAGTGTTTTCGAGACTATGTTGAGAATTTCGAGGATTTTAATTTAGTCAACTAGTAACAAAACAAATATGAATGATTCCAGTTTTTTTTTTTTCAGTTGTGCTGCTTCGTTCCTTTCATTTCTTTTGTTACTTGCCACAACTAGACTTAAAAGGAACTTATGTTGCAATGAATTGACTGCATCAAATACCCCAGCCGAGCGTGTTGGATAGAGAGGTTTTAGAGTCACTTTCGAGGAACAACTTTGAGATTGGTATGAGGACTTCAGTGCTTCCCAACGAACGATACTGTTTGTTTAAAAAGTATGACGATGTCAAGGTTTATTTAGAGAGAATGCAGAAATATGTAAACCAGATTGCTGAGAAGACACAGAAAATCGAAAAAATAGAAGAAAAATTCGAGAATGCGTTAAAACTCAATATGAAAAAAGTGGAAGGAAAACTTACTTCCGTCGGGAAGTAATTATTGTATACAGCTCTAATGAGAGCAGAATCAAATTTGGCGGGAATATTAGAAAACGACATCCGATATCCTTCATTAAAATCTTAAAAACAAATTCCAACATATGTAGATCTTCGAAGACTGCAAATAAATTATAAGAATCCATTTAAAAGACGGAGCTGCTTTGTGGTTTGAAAGCAAAGAAAATGAGGTGACTTCATGGAGAGATTTTCAGACAAAATTTTTTATAATGGTGCAGGTGAAAGAGGTTAAAATCGATCATTGAAGTTGTTAGAATTAATATGCCGTGTACTTATTACAATCGGACAACTCAAAGTAGAACTTGACTTAAAGTACTTTAAAAATTTATTTGATCTCGTTACAATCTATGTATGTCCCACCAAACAGGGGTCCACTTGGCCGAGGGCCCTGCTCTGCTTGCCCCAATGGTAGTTACGGCCCTGCGATGGATGCCAGGAGATGGGCCGCCAACATTGTATTTAATAGAGAGCGGAGCAATAGAAAAGCAGTTTCACCTAGCGAATTGAACCAGCGGGGAACTCACCCGGTTTCCAACGAATGGAGTTGGAAACAACCGGAGTTTTGCAGTACACTGAGCTATTGGACTCCACGATTAACTAGCGCATTGAGATAGTGAACCAATTGGGCTGCGCTGCATTGAGTAGAAGCCTGCCATGGAGCGATTTTTCATTGAAGAATTGCTTCATTGGTAATCGCGTATTAAGTCATAAGCCGTGCCCAGTCTGGGGTCTAGTCGTTGTATGTGTGTGTAGTTATTGATATATTGATTCTGTATTGAGGAGTCACGTAATTACTTCTTCTATTTTACTTACTACCATTGTTACCGCGGTTTGATAGTACTAAATACAATTTTTCTTTTAAAGACAACCGGCTTTCATCGGGGGCAAAACGAAGACTAGAAGAAGATGAAGAGAATTTGTCTTATTTGGTTATTTTTCATGTTGGTTTATATGGGAAAAATACATTTTTTATTTTAATTAAGCCTGTATTTTACTGCGTCTGTTGTCCGAAAGAACTACCCGTTACACACTTCTTTTTTGAGCTTTTCTTCTCCACTCCACCACCTTCGTGTGTTTGAGGTCTTTTTGTTTTTCTTCTTCTTCTTCTTCTTCTTCTTCTTCTTCTTCTTCTTCTTCTTCTTCTTCTTCTTCTACTACTACTACTACTTCTTCTTCTTCTTCTTCCTTCTTGTATGTAGGCTTTAAAGCCTGTTTCTTCTTCAATATTAGCCTACTAATTTGTTCAAGTTATCGCACCATCTTTTTCTTGGTATGATAATACTTTTTCGTCCATTTGGTGAGTTATCTCGTGCTATTCGTACTATCCTATTCTCTGCCATTCTACTAATGTGTTCGTTCCACTCCTGTTTCCGTTTTGTCACCCATCCATTTATGTCTTCTACATTGCATGATCTTCTTATGTTTTCGCTTCTCTCCCTATCCAACACAGACCTTTCCCTGATATTTGTCGGAGTACTATCATCTCTTTTGTTTCTAGTAGTGAGCTGTTCTTCCACTTTCATAATTCACCTCGTTTTGAGTCAACCTCTTTTTTTTTGGGCCGATTAGTTTTCTGGTCAAAACTAGTTTAGGTATTCTGTTCACTGTCATTCTTTATACATGTTCCAACCATCTGATTCTTTGTGACTTGACGAACCTAGTGATGGCAGGTTATTTGCAGAAAGCTGTTCATTGGTTGTTGGTTCTTCGCTCCCACCAGTCTTCTGTCTTCCGTCCTCCGAATACGCGTCTCAATACGCCCCCTTCATTTTCCATTTTTCCAGAGTAGGTATCCTCTTCTTTCTTATTTAATGTTCATGTCTCGTAGGCATTTGTTACTGTGGGTCTAATTACTGTTCTATACATATTTGATTTAAATATGTATAGAATAAATATTATATATACTTCGCCCAATTTACTTACCGTTGCACGTCATCCGCGTCATTCTAAAAAAGAACACACCTACCGCCTAAATATTTCGTGTTGGTATCATGTTACAAGCTATGACGCGGATGACGTGCAACGGTAAATAAATTGGACGAAGTATATTTAAATATATAAATTAAATGTATATTTGAGTTTGCCTTGTCTATAAACGTATTTTGAGTTCATTAATGCCCGGTTGCACCAACAGATCTTAGGCTTAAGTCGAGAATATCATAAGAATTAATATAGTATAATTATAATATATTACAATAAGAATACCATAATATAATAATAGATATAATTGAAAATAAGTTAAGAATCTAAAATTATGGTGCAACGTAAGTGATACTCAAGGAGGCCCTATCTATAAGTAGAGCTTAGCTAAGCTGGAGCTTAAGATCTGTTGGTGCAACCAGGCATAAGACTCTCAAACTACCTAATTTTTATTCCTTTTTGCTATTCTGGCATCTTGCTCCCATTTCTCTTTTCCATTTTCATCGAATACTGCACCCAGGTATTAAAAATTGTCCACCCTTTTAAAACTATGTATAGCTTTTACCATTTATAGACCTCAAACCAAAGTCTTCTTCTCTTTTCTTCTGTCCTCCCATGATCACATAACACAATGCAGGACTTCTGCTCAGTTGCTAATAGGACATTGCATTACGGCGTTAAACTTTCAAATAAGGCAAAGTCCCGTAGATATATACCTACGGCAGCTACATGCATGATAATAGACGGAGAGGCAGCACTGAAAAATCTCTTTGAATTTACTAAAGCTAGATTTTTCACAGTTTATTACTGTGAGTGTGTAGAGAAACATACTGCGGTCGGTCAAGCGCAACGTAGAACAAGGGTTACTGAGAGGGTATCAAACTTGTTTTCCTATGAAGGTAATTAAATCCATTTACTAAGGCTGAAAATCACTACACACATTCTAAATTAAATATAAATAAAAGTTATTATAGTCGGTCAGCTGTATGACGGGACAGAGCCGGTCGGTCGGCCCCAATAGTCGATTGAGGAAATGAAGCATTTTGGCTCGCAATTTTTTCGTCCAGCATGGATTTACTTTAAATTTTTACAGAGAGTAAGTAATGGTCCAAGGATCATTTTTTATATCATGCCGCTATCATACGCTAAAACCTTGGGGGTGGTTGCCACCCCATCTCGGGGGTGGGAATTTTTTATGACATTTTAACCATGCAATTCGATGGAAAAAGTGATTCTAAGAAAAAAATGTTTTTGACATTTTTTCGTAAAACTAATAAATTTTTCGAGTTATTCGCGCTTGAAAATAACAGCTTTTCGACGGAAAAATCGACTTTTTTAAAGGGTTTTTTGAGAACACCTCGAACAATATGCATTTAATCAAAAAAACTGTTGATATCAAAATTGTATCTTTTAGTAACACAAACCAAATTCTTTTCCAATAATATCTTTAAGACCAATACAAACCGAGATACGGCATGTTAAATGTTAGCTTTTTTCGTCAAATGCATAATTTGAAATATTCAAAGCCAAATAATGGGAAAAATTTGCATTTTTAGAGGAAAACTTAAATAATCTTTTTTCAAGTATACAATTAGACCTTTAAAAAAAATACAGGGTGTTTCATTGGGAAAGTAACATACGTTAACTGCAGAAAGAGGACACTTAGGCGGTCTCAAAAATACCATACTTAATGGGTCTTACTCCATTAATAACAAAGATACTGAGTGTTTTATCTATTTTGCCATTTTCTTAATTGGTTCATAACTTTTTAACCACACTGTATATTTATTTTATATTTGGCACGCAAATATCGTTTAAGGTGTACAATAAATTAAATTATTTACAATTGTAAAAAATCCAGATCCGGATTAAAAAAATTGGAAAAATATTCCAACCCAAAAACAACACCCTGTACATTAAATTTTTTTAAAATGGATTTTTCAGTTGAAAAGAGGATGAAAAACTAAATTTAGTGGTATACTTTCAATTTTTGGCAAAATGATTTTTCTGGTCAAATTTTGAATTTAAATTCTGAAATTATGTGAATTTCGAGAGCTCTAAGTGGAAACAATTGAAATACAGCTTACAACTTGTCAACTGCGCTGTATATTCATTTTATATTTAACACGCGAATATTCTTTTAGGTGTCCAATCAATTAATTTATTTACAAATAAAAATATCCAGGTCCGGATTAAAAAATATTATATAAATCTTCCGACCCAAAAATACACCCTGCATATTAATTTTTTTTAATAGATTTTGGATTTGAAAAGAGGCTGAAAAACTAAATTTAATGGTATACTTTGAATTTTCGGCAAAATAATTTTTCTGGTAAAAATTTGAATTCTGAAATTATGTGAATTGCGAAGCTCCAAGTAAAAAAATTAAAATATGATTTAATTTTAATTAATACCATTATTTAATTTAAATTGGTAAAATATTAACATTTTGACACATAACAATAATTTTTGATGGTGGTAATTTTGAATAAGTACTTTAGTTTTGAATAGAAATGTTGCACATTTTCTCTTAGTCCTGTCGCCAGGGGGGGTACAACGGCCTTCTTAATTCAGATGGAATTACCCGAGTTTTTTATGTATTTTGACCCGTAGAACACGAATTTTTTGGGTAACAGTTGATCCGGATGTCGATAAGATTGTTATAAACAAAGAAGTTGAGGAATTACATAACAGCGATTTCTCGCAAAACAAAACATTTTTTTGTATTTTTTGGGTCATTCTAACCAAAAAATGTTCCTACAAGTTTTTTCGTAGGATGCATAGTTTTCGAGATAAACGCGGTTGAACTTTCAAAAAATGGAAAAATTGCAATTTTTGAACCCGAATAACGTTTGAATAAAAAATAAAATAGCAATTCTGCTTACAGCATTTAAAAGTTTAAGTCAAATTATATCTGTTTTGAATATTTGCATTGCTAAAAATTTATTTTTTGATTGTTAAAAAAAGCTATAAACGCATACTGTTTCCCTTGCCTAATACATGCGTTTTAATGCATGCTACTTTAGAGCGTCGTTTAAACACAACGATAAGTCACAGCAACTAGTTGTGATGACAAGTTGAAACGCTGTTTAGACGCTGCGATTCAATGCGATACCACCTTCAACCCAACTCCAACTTTGATAAGTTGTGCGATGCACCGTTTACACACAATGATAAGTTGCAACAACTCGATTGACCTTGATAAGTTGTTTGATTTATCGCTGTGTTTAAACGACCCTTAGAGAAATAGCCCCGCTTGCACTTTTACCTCCTCTTCGTACTAGTTCGATTTTAAATGAGAAATCATTGAAACATCACTCAAGCACTAGGTGTTTATAGCTTTGTTTTAACAATAAAATAATACATTTTTGGCAATACAAATAATTAAAACCGATATAATTTGACTTGAACTTTCAAATGCGGTAAGCAGAATTGCTATTTTATTTTTCAATCAAAAGTTTTTCGGGTTCAAAAATTCCAATTTTTCGATTTTTTGAAAGTTCAACCGCGTATATCTCGAAAACTATGCATCCTACGAAAAAATTTGTAGGAACATTTTTCGGTTAAAATGGACCAAAAAATACAAAAAAATGTTTTGTTTTGCGAGAAATCGCTGTTATGTGATTCCTCAACTTCTTGGTTTATAACAATCTTATCGACATCCGGATCAACTGTTACCCAAAAAATTCGTGTTCTACAGGTCAAAATACATAAAAAAAACTTGGGTAAGTCCATCTGAATACAGGAGGCCGTTGTACCCCCCCTGGCGACAGGACTATCTGTTTTGTTATAATTTTTAGATACTTTGTTGATTAAAGTGATGTATTCTTTATTGACTCTTTATTATTTATTCATTATTTAAAGATGAATATTCGCCATAAACTATTTGTCACAGATAATAAAAAACACTGAAATGTTTTAACATTTAACCAATTTAGATTAAATAATGGTATTAATTAAAATTAAATCGCATTGTAACTTTTTCTACTTAGAGCTCTCGCAATTGACATAATTTCAGAATTCAAATTCAACATTTTATCAGAAAAATAATTTTGCCGAAAATTCAAAGTATACCACTAAATTTACTTTTTCATCGTATTTTCAAATGCAAAATCCATTTTAAAACAATTTAATATACAGGGTGTTTTTTGAGTCGGAACATTTTTACAATATTTTTTAATCCAGACCTGGATTTTTTATAATTGTAAATAAAATAATTGATTGGACACCTAAAAGAATATTCGAGTGTTAAATATAAGATAAATATACAGTTCGGTTAACAAGTTGTAAGTTGTATTTAATTTTTTTCTACTTAGAGGTCTCGCAATTCACATACATAATTTCAGAATTCAAATTCAAAATTTGACAAGAAAAATCATTTTGCCGAAAATTCAACGTATACCACTAAATTTAGATTTCATCCTCTTTTCAACTAAGAAATCCATTTTAAGAAAATTTAATATACAGGGTGTTTTTTGGGGTCGGAACATTTTTACAATATTTCTTAATCCAGACCTGGATTTTTTATAATTGTAAATAAAATAATTGATTGATCACCTAAAAGAATATTCGCGTGTTAAATATAAAATAAATATACAGTGAGTTTAACAAGTTGTTAGTTGTATTTAATTTTTTTTCTACTTAGAGCTCCCGCAATTCACATAATTTCAGAATTCAAATTCAAAATTTGACCAGAAAAATCATTTTGCCGAAAATTCAGAGTATACCACTAAGTTTAGTTTTCCACCCTCTTTTCAACTAAAAAATCAATTTTAAAAAAATTTAATATACAGGGTGTTTATTTTTGGGTCGGAATATTTTTCTAATATATTTTAATCCGGGCCTGGATTTTTTACATTTGTAAATAAATTAATTTATTGTGCACCTTAAAGGATATTTGCGTGCCAAATATAAAATAAATATACGGTGTGGTTAAAAAGTTATGAACCAAATAAGATAATGGCAAAATAGATAAAACACCCAGTATCTCTGTTATTAATGGAGTAAGACCCATTTAGTATGGTATTTTTGAGACCGCCGAAGTGTCCTCTTTCTACAGTTAACGTATGTTACTTTCCCAATGAAACACCCTGATCGGTACCTGCTTTTCTCTACGAAAAAAATCAGTGAAAACAACCCCCTAACTGCCTTCGTAATTCAAAATTTGTGTTTACCTTTCTGTAGTTCCTTTTATATTTATATTATCCATACACTTAAGGAGTTTGACCTATTTAAAATGCCTAATTTTGGAAAAATTGGAATTTAAAGAAAAATTGATTTTTTGCAATTTGGTATTTTTCACCTTTTATTCAAAATATCTCCGAAAATACTGAAAATATGAAAAAAATTATAAACTACTACTAAATTGTAGCTTTTTTAATGACTAAAATTACCCTGTGCATAGATTTTTATTACAGTGAACAGTGCGCCAGATATGGCTATTTAAAACCTCTATTTACCAGCAAACACCCCCTTATTCGAGGCATTTAAACCCACCCCAGTTAAAAACTAAGGGAACTTACGGAATTTAGTTTACAGTCTTATAGCTCTTTAAAAATCATACAAAATCATTTTTGAAGAAACTTTTTATCGCCAAAAATATATAGAATATTTTAGAGGTATTCTCAAAAATCCTTCTAAAAAAGTCGATTTTTTCGTCGAAAAACTGTTATTTTCATGCGCGAATAACTCGAAAAATGTTAGTTTTATGAAGAAAATGTAAAAAACATTTTTTCTTAGAATCACTTTATCCATCGAATTACATGGTTAAAATGTAATAAAAAATTTCCACCCCCGAGATGGGGTGGCAACCACCCCAATGATATAGAAAATGATTCTTGGACTATTCCCTACCTTCTGTGAAAATTTCAAGTAAATCCATGCTGACGAAAAAATTGCTAGCCAAAATGCTTCATTTCCTCAATCGACTATTGGGGCCGACTGACCGGCTCTGTCCCGTCATACAGCTGACCGACTATAATAACTTTTATTTATATTTAATTTAGAATGTGTGTACTGATTTTCAGCCTTAGTAAATTACCTTCGTAGGAAAGCAACTTTGATACACTCTCAGTTACCCCTGTTCTACGTTTCGTTTGACCGACCGCAGTATGTTTCTCGATACACTCATAGTAATCAACTGTGAAAAATCTATCTTTAGTAAATTCAAAGAGATTTTTCAGCGCTGCCTCTTGGTCTATTAACGGCGGATACGGGTTACGGGTCCCAGGTGACTCTGAGTCCATCGCCGTCATGATATTCGTAATCAACGATTTCAAAAATGCCGGAGTTTGCACTGATTTTCTATCGAATGTCGTTCGATACACTTTTGCCGATATATATTATTATATAGATGAATCTTGTTATGAGATTAAGATGCCTTTTATTAATTACATTAATTAATTAATTAATTTAATTGCTACTCATAAAACAAAACAAAATTTAATAATTTTTTTCAATAAAACATATTGTGTGTGTGTGTGTCATCGAATTTCCTGACTGTGGACTTAATCCATTAGCCGAACTTATTTTTGCTCTACAGATATTTATCTCACATATTACTATTAAAATAAGATTTTGTATTTTAAAGATATACCTAGATTCTATAACAATAAATGGATAATTTAATCTTTAGCTACAATCATACAATATTACACATTTATATACGTATATCTATATCATAAATATATTCTAGTATTATTCAATATTATTCTTTATTATGTTTTTTTTTTATTATTATTATTTTTTTTTTTTTTTATTTATTTTTATATATATTTTTTTTCTTTCTTTTTTTTCTTTCTTTTTTTTTTCTTTCTTTTTTTTTTCTTTTTTTTATTATTATTTTTTTTTGTTTTTTTTTTTTAATTGTATTATAAGGAATGTCAACAAGGAGTACTTCTGCTCAGGGGTCTTTCAGAGCAATGCACACACACAAGACTAGACCACGGAAAGGTAGGTAGACAAATGGGATAAACACAGGTATTATAGTTTACAATTTTAATTTTATACTAAGTATGTGTTTAATTAGGATCTCATATACACGTTCGTCTAAACTAGATAATATTGTTATTAGATTAAAAGGTCTTGTAATATTGGTTTCTCTATATACTTGATTCATGAAATGATTTATTTCGATTATCTTTAGTCTACAGTTTAGTATCATGTGTTCTGCAGATCCTAACTCACCACATTCACAAAGATTACTATCACTAAGACCTATTTTAAATTTGTGTTCTGGAATTAGACAGTGTCCAAATCTAAGTCTGCATATATATGAAACAACGATTTTTTCGCCGTGATAATGATTAAACCAGGATTTAGCTGGAATATTTAATTGTATGTTTTTATAGAATAGCCCTTTTGTTGAGTTGTTATACCATTGTTGCCAGGTTTTGGTTTTATTGCTAGTAATATTAGCGTAAATATCATTTAATGTTAATTTATATTCACTTTCAATTTCTTGTTCGGTAGCCTTCTTAGCTAAAGTATCTACTATTTCATTGTGTTTAAGGTTAGAGTGGGCTTTTACCCAACAAAATGATATTTGTTTGCCCTTATCCTTAAGTGCGATATATGCCTTAATAATATCAATATATATGTAGTTTGATATGTCCTTCAAACTTTCCAGTTTAAGTAAAGCACTTTTGCTGTCTGTAAGGATTAGGAATTTCTCTTCATTATTGTTTATACTGCTTATATACTGCAATGCTCTCAGTATTGCAATAAGTTCTGCTGAAAATGTTGTAAAATTTTCATTAAGTCGTATACCCTCTTTATACCTTGTCCTAGGGTCCCACACGGCAGCGGCCACCCTCGAATTCATTTTTGAGGCATCGGTATAAATTTGGTAATGTCCCGGAAATAAAGTTTCTATATCCACGTTAAACATGGCATTCCGTAAGTACACTGGAAATTTCGAGTAATCTCTCATGTAGGTTGGTTGTATGTTTGGTATATTGTTTAGATTTATCTGAAACATAGATGGCAGAGTTGATGTATGTAGTTTATTTTTAAATTGTCTTAATCTATTGTAACTTTCAGCAAGTAGTAATGTTGTCTTTTTCCTCCAGTATTCTGTGGTTAGGTCATTTATACAAAGTTTGTGGCAGTTGTTACATATTATGCTTTCTTTAGTTATCATTTTAGTTATAAATTTTTCACACAGAATTTTCCTTCTTAACCATAACGGTGGTTCATTACATTCTACGCTTAGGTTTGATATTGGAGTACTCATCAAAGCTCCTATACATAATCTGAGACATTTATTTGAAAGGATGTCTATTTTTTGAAGATGGGTTTTGGCGGCTTGATTGTAAAAGTAACATCCGTAATCTAATATTGACCTTATATATGACCTATACATTAGTAATGCTATGTTGGGATCTGCTCCCCAGGTTGTATAGTTTACTGCTCGTAACGCATTGT
Organism: Diabrotica virgifera virgifera; assembly: GCF_917563875.1. Taxonomy (NCBI): domain Eukaryota; kingdom Metazoa; phylum Arthropoda; class Insecta; order Coleoptera; family Chrysomelidae; genus Diabrotica; species Diabrotica virgifera. Next base: position 286,444,846 of record NC_065443.1, on the reverse strand, counting down.
ACCCTTTGTCAGCTCTTGCTACGATATACTCAATATGATCTTTCCAAATCATTTTCCTATCCAGTATAATACCCAAATATTTAACTTTAGGTTGAACTTTAAACGAGACATTTTGCAACTCCACTACTTCTGGAATGTTTCGTTTTCGGGAGAATATACAAGCTTGTGTTTTTTTTGTTGATATGTTTAATGCTATTTGATCTAGGTCTTCTTGTAGATGTTTAAATACTGTATTTATTTTTCTACTGCCTTGTTCTATTTCCAATTGGTCTACATATATGCATATATCATCTGCGAATTGTAATATTTTACCTTGTTTGCTAGTAATTATGCTTTGACCTATATGCGCTGTATAAATAGTGTATAATATTGGACTTAAGATGCTCCCTTGGGGTAACCCGATGTTTGAAACTCTGGGTCCTATTAGTTTGTTATTGATTTGAAGATAAAGAGTTCTATTGATGTAAAGTTGATGAAGTTTCCAGCAGAGTGTATCTGGCAGTCCTATTTCCTTCATTTTGTGGTATAGAAGTTGTAGGTTCACATTGTCATATGCGTTTTCTATGTCTATGAATGTAGCAAATACCGACTTGTTGGCGGAAAATGAGTTATATATATCCAGTATTAAGTGCGTTAAATTTTCCATCGTAGAACATGATTTTCTAAAGCCGAATTGTGTTGCAGGTATTTTAGAATTTTTTTCTAACCATAATTCTAGTCTACATTTAATCATTCTTTCCATTGTTTTTAACACACATGATGATAGTGAAATGCCTCTATACGAATCCGGACAGTTTGGTGATTTGTGTGGCTTAAGAATTGGAACTATGATGTACTCTTTCCATGCACGTGGTATATCCATACTCATCCAGATATTGTTTATTACGTTTAGTAGTTGAACTTTCTTATGTATGGGTAAATTATACAACATACTATAGTGTATACCATCTAATCCTGGAGCTGAATTATTATGTCTTTTTAGGCAGTTCTTTATTTCTTCCAGACTAAATGCTTCAGTGAGAAACATGTTGTCTTCGTTTGCTTCGTCATTGTCATGTCTATTATCCGTTGGGTTCCTGTGATTAATTTCTCCTTCTATAACCCAAGGTCTAGCAATTTTATTAAAAAATATATCTGTCCACTCATTTTCAACTATCGGATTATTGGGAGGATTATAAACGTTTTTTAATTTTCTGATTTCATTCCATATTTTGCTAATAGGTGTATTTTTATTTAAACTACTACAAAAGTTTTTCCAAGAAGCTCTTTTGCTGCCTAAAATAATTCTTTTTTTATAAGCTTCTGCTTGTTGATATTTTAAGTAATTATCGTAATTAGATAGTCTTTTAAACTGCAAAAAAGCTTCTTTTTGTTGTCTTATAGCGTCCCTACAATCATCATTCCACCATGGTTTATTAAATTTTGCATTGGGCCCTCTCTTCCTCTCTGGAATAGAGCTTTTACTAGCTAAATTGATTGAGTCACAAAATGTGGAATATTCTTGCTCTGAACCATCTGATATATTATTATTCTTTTCATTGTTTAAGAGATAGGTAAAGAAAGCCCAGTCTGCCTTTTTAATATCCCATGTAATTCTAGATCTAGATATATCATTAGTGTCAATGACAGCATTACTATTAGTAACGTTACTATCAGTATTATGGTTAAATTCTATTACTATTGGGTAGTGATCAGAACCCAGACTCAAAGTTTCTGTGTGCCAATCAAATTTGTAATAAATATCCCTAGAGCAAATTGTTAAGTCTATAGCAGATCTATTTAAATGCATAGGTTTACGAATTAATGTTTCTGACCCATCATTTAGGAAATTAAGTCCACATTGCTCCATAGCCTCAAAAAGATAAATACCTTCTTGATCGGTGACATCACACCCCCACATTTTATTATGGCAGTTGAAATCTCCCCCTATTAAAAAAGGTTTGTGTAAACTACTGAAAAATTTAACCCATTCGTTTTTTGACACACATAATTTGGGTTTTGCATAAATGGAATATAAGTTTAAGTTTTTATTATTTATCTTAATCTGTACTGCAACGCACATGACATTATTTATTTTATAAAAATTTAAATTGTTCTGAAAATTGATATTTTTTCTTAATAATATCGCTACTCCTGCATAACCATCTGATCTATCTTCACGGAAGATGTTATATTGGGAAAAGCTTATCTTTGAATTTGGTTTTAACCAAGTTTCACATAAAAGAATAGCTAAGAATTTATTTTCGAAAATGTACTTTTCAAAATGGCCTTTATTGTTCACTATTGATCGTGAATTCCATTGTAAAATCTTATTATTTACTAGGGCCATTTAAAACTTTTTCTATATTACTTTTAATGTCGTCTAAAATTTGTTTGTTTGCTATTGGAATTAAGTTTTTGTCTAAGAAATTTTTAAATATTGTTACTATATTATCAGTAATTTGTTTACTAGTTAGTGAGTTTTGTTGGACTATTTTTGTTTGATTTTGATATAATGGGTTGTTTATAACTGGTAGCGACGGGTAAGCAGAAGCGCTTGCAGTGTCCAGTATATTTTCGTGTTCTTTTGAATAAGGATAAACTGATTTATTTTGAGCTCCTTCGCTCCATTTTCTTTTGGTTGTCACTGTGTACCTATTTCCTGTGTTTGTTGAATTTAGGACTGTTCTATAGCTACTGCTGTATTTTAATTTTGCTTCTTCAAAAGGTAAATTTTCATTTGCCATTATATATTTAATACCCTTTTGTTTTTCAAACTCAGCGCATTTGTTTCGATCTAATGCTGAATGGTTTCCAAAACATAATATACAAGTGGGATCTGTTAAATCACATACATCTGAATCATGTTCCTGTCCGCACTTGCTGCATCTTTTCTTACCACGACATTGTGACGTAACGTGCCCGTACCTAATGCAATTAAGGCATTGTATTACTCTTGGAACATAAGGTTCCACTTGGTATATCATTCGCTCAATGATTACTTGTTTTGGAATCATTTGGCCTCTGAAAGACACCACTATCGTACCCGTCTCCACCAGTTGATCATTTTCTTTTCGCTTTATTCTTTTAACGTTTATTACTTTAAAATTGCCGTATCTTGGAACAATAATACCTTTTAATTCGTTTTCTGAAATATTTTTGTCTACCCCTTTAATTACCCCACTCTTTTGAGTAAAAAAATTTGGAATATATAAATCGTAATTTCTTTCTATTAACTTTTTACATTCCACTAAAATATTAGCGCTTTTATATGTGTTACATTCAATTTTAATTTTATTTTTTCCTATAATATTAATATTAACAATATTATCTTTAATTGCAGGTACTGCACCTAAAATTAACCGAGCTGTCGCGATACGATGCAATCGGCCGATGTTCCCTTCCTTATTCTGCATAAAAACAAAATAAGGACCTTGGTCACCTTGACTGTATTTATTTTTCACCTCTGACATTATGGACTGGCCTATATTATTATTTGTTTTATTGCTTACCTGATAATCTGGTAAAAAGTTTTTTGGATTTGTTATCGGTACCTGTTTTGATTGTGTATTAATATTAATATTTATAATTTCCTCAGACTGTTTTTGTTTTTCATTAACTTCATAATCCATATTACTAGCAACATCGTCAATCCTTCCTCTGTCAGGTGGATTTCCTCTGCCATCTGAATTTAATTCCATTTTTTGGTAAAAACAACAACAACTCTAATAATTAGCACTTCGATCACACAGAGAACTATTCGCTTCCGCTGCTACAATCGAACTGATAAAACATATTCTCAGGGCTAATTAAATGTATGAAACAATATCAATCTTTAGAATCTAAAGATTTTTTTTCCTCAACTAGGTATTTCGTGCAAAGTTTATATAATACTGCTACTCGTTACTTACAGAAACTGGAATCTTTTCGGACACAAGGAGTTTGGACTTCTCTACTCGGTCTCGTTTTCGTCTCACACAATTCTGCTTCCACGGTCACCAAATTAACACACTTAGTGTACAAATACACTATTTTCAAACTCGACTGATTTCTTTCGATGGTAATTACACAATGATTCCCTTTTCTCGCATCAATTTTAAACTCACCACTCCATTCCCCTTCCATCGCTCTCATAGCCAATCACACGCTTTCCCCAAACATCATATCCCTACTTTATTTTCTTAAGAAAAAATAGTATTTAATTGTACTTTTTATTATTATACAAAATTATTTTTATTTACAATCTAAAAAACCCTATATTTTAAACTAAACAAATTTGTTTACTATCATTTCTTTCTAAGAAACCATATAGAAAGCATTTTCTATTGTTAAATCTACCTCGGCATATATGAAATCTTTCTAAACAACCGTTCTAGTCCGTTCTTTTGAAATTTATAAAATGTTCGTAGAAACTCTATCATTATAAAATCTCACTCTTCTGTGAAATACTTCTTACTGCTAAATTATTTTATTTACAAAATTTGACCATATACATGGTCATGAAAATATACGGTCTCGTGGTCTTTGACATAAAATAATTTTTTCAAATTCTTCCCATAAAAATTATTTAACAATATATTATTGTGTTTCAATTTATCAATCAAAGATGGAATAAAAATTTAATTTTTTTAAAATAACGCGGACACATAAATTTGATACACCCTGTATATTGATTTGTAAATATGTATTAGAAGTTAGCTTTCACGCAAAGTGGGTTTCTCTTTTAATGAGTTTTCCATGAAGAATTAAAAACAATTTTGTAAATAAAAGTGAAGTGAAAGTTATTTAGGATTATAATTTTAAACCGATTGTTTATTACGGAAAAGGGAAATCCACAGGTAGATGTAATTATTAGTTTTTAGAAAAATAGAGGTAAGAGAATTGGAATTTTAAATATGTTCGTTTAATGACAGGAATATTTAGATAATTCCCGAAAAGTCATTAGTTTTGAGTAGAAATATTGTTTGAAAGAATGACTGGGTTTTTCGATTGAAACAAAGGGAGGTGGAGAGAGAAATGTTTCTGATTGGCTTGGCAATTTGGAAGGGAGAAAGTTTTGTTTGAATGTTGAGACATTTTGGAAAAGAAGAGATCATTGTGTTACCGGCATCCGAAAGGGAGAGTCAAAAGTTTTCGTGAGTAGTTCAGCAGCAATTACTAGTGTTTTGTTTTGATAGTGGGAGTAGCCGAAAAGTGGTACGAGAGACAAATCAAATCGAGAAGAAATACCTCTTTGATTACGTACAGTCCAAGAGAGTAAGTTACAAGAATTATCATTATAAAGATTATTTGTGACACCAAGTAAAAAAGATACTTGGGTGTCAGGATATTATTGTTGAGAGAAAGAGAGGAGAGAGTTTTGGAGTTTATTGAACGAGTACTGGCAAAAAAAAGGCCTGGCTTTTGTTTTAGAGAAATAGTTGCTGGTATCCTGCTGGATTGTTTGCTGAGAACGGAGAGGGCTTTGATTGGTAGCCTAACATAATCAACAAGGAGGAGCTGTTTGGGTCAAGAGGAGACATCATTGTGTGTGAATCAAAAAGGTCAGTCAATAACCTATGTGATAGATTTTTTTTATAATCAGTAGTTAATTTTTTTACGTAAAAGCATATGAATTTAAGATTCCAACATTTCAAAAATTTAATAGGAAGTATAAGTAATTTTGCGAATACCAAATTTGTTTGTTTAGCTGGGTTTATTAATGGTATGAAGAACAAAGCAATAAATATTTATACTACTTCGTCGATAAATATTTGTTTGAATTAGATTAATTTATAGTAGTGTTCGCGCAGTACAAATCGAGCATACCTAGAGTAAGTTCGGGATTAGTTTCCAATGCGCAGGCGTCAACGTAAACTTATCCTGGACATGCTCAGGATTTTTCGCTCCGCGAACAATTTTCGGATTCACAATGTAATGACGGGTTGCATACATTAAGGTTAGAGAAGGAAGCATTTTATTGTCTCTTTCTTATTTCGAAATAAATGTCAAAAAAATGCAAATGCAACAAATTTGTATGTCAACAAAGAGAAAAGAAAAGAGAATAAAGGCAACAGGCAAAGGATTAACTTTCTATTCAATAATTCAATGCCTTTCTTAGAAGGTAGAAATTTGATTAGAGTCTTTCTTTATTATTTCCACAATATAATGTGGTTATTTCCACTCTGAAATCCAGCTTACATTTTTGTAGAGAGTAAAAGATTGTTGATATTTAGATATAAAAATTACCTTTAACTTCCTGGGTGTTGAACATTATCTGAAGGAAGGAATAATTTATTAAGCCAATCATTTCCAATTTTGATATCTATGTATTGAATTTAATGGGTTGTGGCATTGTGTTGTGGTTTATTACACCACAAAAATAATGAAATATAACAAGACACAAGAAATAGTTTCAGAATAAGTTTGATGTATTTTTTATGTTATATTATATTCAATAAGAGACTAATTTAACTCATAAATTAAACTGAAAAATAAACCACAAGAATATGTAGGTACTTATAAGCTCATTTAGATAGAAGAAATTAAGTAAAAACAGAGTACAATTTATTGTAATACATACTACCGTAATAGATAATTATCGAATATCGAATGAAAATAATACTAGAAAAGGTACCTACTTATTTATAAACATACGAAATGGAAAACATTGACAAAAACAACTAAAAAAGCTTTAATATAAAAAATATTAAAATTTGTTTGAAGAATAATATTTAAATGATACAACACTTTACATAATTTCAAAACTTTAAAAACCAGAATCTACATCTACAAGCTGTTTAACAAAACAATATTGTAGGTTAAGAATTGGAAGGAGTAAGAACAGAATGTCTAGAAATTCTTCCCAAATATTTTGTGCGCCTGTGCGAACTTAAAATCCGAAACAAAATCCTCGAACGTCGAGAGCGTACACTCCGGACACGTTCAGGATCTTTTTTCTGTACTGCGCGAACACCGAATTAAAAATCCGGAGGGTGTTCAGAGGGAAAGATTTGGACTCCGCGAACGCTTAATTTTGTAATGCGCAGGCGTTTTCCCTCTGGGTATACCCAGGACGTACTGCGCGATCAAAGCTTATATGGTAAAAGTTTCTTTTGGACAGTTATGCCCACAGAATTTAATTGATAAATTTACAGAACATTGCTTTTGATTATAAAGGTAATTGTATGTTTTTATTTATGATTTTTCTATTTATTTCCTTTTCCTATTTTATCCCGATAAGGATCAACTAAGAGATACTGAAACCACGAGAGAAGATAAGTATAACATAAAATAATTTAGACATTTTTTTATATTATAAAAAGGCACCCTGAGATTCTTTCTTAATTTTTATGTATGATTTGCGTTAATTAAATAATAATTAATATAAAAGTAATAGAAAGCAGGTCATAACAATATATATCGAATATCTATACCTATCTTCATTCGATTTATATTTAATGATTCCATATATCGATGTGCAATTTTTCTCATTTATATTTTTTAATAGTATTAAGCAGGTCATAACTGTTCCAAAATAATGATTCTAAATATGTTTATTTTTAATTAAGAAAGAAAAATAAGCTCTGTCTTCTTTTTTCATATATTTTTTAATAAGTATTCATTAGTATTTTAATTATTAATTATGCTACTTTGATTTAGACATTCAGTAAATCGAAGATTTTAAAACACTCGAAAAGTGATTTCATTGTTTCGGTGACATCAATTGTACAACAAAAGTAGGTTACGGCAACAAAAGTCTCAAAGAGCTTTTTTCGAAAGAAATTGGCACTTGAACACAATAAACAACTGCAAAAGAAAGAATATTCGTTCTCTCGTTTCTTTCCTTTCATTTCTTACATGAACAAGTTCGCATAAGAGCGACATACATTCATTATACGGAGATTTTTGGTCTAATTCCACTCTTTGATCACTAAGAGACGTTGGAGATATGAAAATACAATCCAATAAGTAGAAAGATGAAATGCCAGAAGGCACCGGTTGACTCGTCGGCAAAAAGCGTTCAAAAGGAAGCCAAAATAAGGCAAGCCAACGCAGTTGTTTAATTAATAGTGAAACAATAGAAGGAAATGAGCGCTGGAAATATAGGGTGGAGTCAAAAATACTTAACTTATGTATTAAATGGCTGGTTAAAAGTCTAGAAAATACATTTATACCCATATAAATCCATAAGATTGTATAAAAAGTGTTAAATGTGATGTGATACTAAATAGTGTTTTTTGAATGTACCAGACACAATGTATGTTGTTTGGTTGCTCAATTAATTGTCTATATTTTACTACAAATAAAAGATCATTATTATTGAACAAATAATATTAGCCCGGGAGCTAGTGTCAAATTTGACGAGAGCATTTTAGCATGGCTGTTTTCTTTTTATCTAGATAGGTGATCTAAAGCTTATTAACAAATGATGCGTCAGCTGGCCCAAATCCGGGTATTTTAGTCAAGAAAAGATAAAATGGGAAACTTGATGGAAAAAAGCTACAACTTATATGTCAAATATTTATCTCCGGGACTCACGTGTATAATGGACTAAAATACCTAGCTACTGGCTTTCACGCAGGGGACTCGAGTTCAATTCCTGGCGTTGGAAATTTTTTTGTTTTTAAAATTGACATTTTGATTTGAAAAATAATAATTTTTTATAATACCACGTTTTTGAAGATATTCTTCTTTAGCGGCGAATCGATTGAGGGTAAAATTGTACATGAACCACGCGCCTGCGCACACTGACAGTATGTAGTTCATTGCTAATCTTTCAAGATAGGTATTTTAGGTATGTATGTATCTGTATCCGTGCAAATAAGTCATTAAAAGAATATATTAGTGGTTTTAGGAAATGTATTATTTATTATAATTCTTGTGTTTTTGGATTTGTGTTTCCCTGTAGTAAAATAATAAAATATGTAGGCATAACATGTTTACAGTTTGTCACCGTGTTGTGTAATTATATCCGAAACTTACGTGTCAATTGAAGTGGCTCGATGGAGTAGTTGGCAGAGCGGTGGGACAGAGAACGGAGGCACACGGAAGGTCGCGGGTTCTAATCCTAGACGATTCATACTTTTTTTTATTTTTCGTTATTTTAATAAAAATTTTTTGAAAGTGGTAGATAAGAAAGTTAATTTAATTTTTAAATAAAATACAAATAACCTGTTAAGCATATTTACTTCGTTTAAATTACCTATATAATAGAAGAATATCTTCTTACGTGCGTACAAAGTACACACACATTCTTTTTTTATTATTTATACGACACAATATAAAAAAGTCTGCATGTCTTTTATAGAATCGCAAACGTAAACTATGCATTTGATCATAATATTATGATTGACCTTAATAAGCAAAGTTGTTGCACATGAACCCCTGAAGCTTCCTGAGTTTGTACGAATCTACTTTTTTATTCCAGAAATATCTACCCCGACAATCCTTTTTTATTTTTTTGGACAAACTGTTTTTTCTTAATTTTATATGATGTAGTACCAAAAGATACATACAACCCTAATTTTTCACTTTTCTATCACCAACCCCCATTTTTTAATAGCCACATAAATATTTCCCTGTTCTCTATAATATACAGTGCGTCCATAAAGTATCGCATAAATTCATTATTTTGTAAACCGGCGACTTTAAGGAAAAATCCTGACACAAGTCGATTTTTATTTTTAATTGCCGATTTTTTGGCATATATATCATACTAGTGACGTCATCCATCTGGGCGTGATGACGTAATGGATGATTTTTTTAAATGACAATAGGGGTCATGTGATAGCTCATTTGAAAGAGCATTCAATTCTCTATTCCATAATATAAACATTAACATAATTATTTGTACAAGGTGTTCAAAAAACTTTGTTTAATTAAAATAATTGAGACAAAAAGAAGAATGTATTTAATTTATCTAATTCAAAATACGTTTTAATGTTGTCAGAAAACAGGAAAAAAATGTTTATTTGAAAAATTAATATTGTTTTTCGCTTAAATTCAATGTTAGAGCTGCCACCCATCCTTGCCAGTTTAAACATTTCGTTTAAGCGAAAATCAATGTTTATTTGTCAAACAAATTTTTTTTCTATTTTCTGACAGTAGTAAAACGCATTTTGAATTAAATAAATTACATACATTCTTCTTTTTGTCTCAATTATTTTGATTTAAAAATGTTTTTTTGAACACCCTGTATAAATAATTATGTTAATGTTTACATTAGTGAATAGAGAATTGAATACTCTTTCACATGAGCCTCCACATGACCCCTATTCTAATTTTAAAAAGTTATCGATTACGTCATCACGCCCAGACGAATGACGTCACCAGTATGATATATATTTCAAAAAATAGTAATTTAAAAATAAAAATTGATCTTTTTCGGGATTTTTCCTTAAAGTCGCCAGTTTACGAAATAACGAATTTATGCGCTACTTTATGGACGCACTGTATAGTATATTACGTACCTAGCGGGAAAGTACTCTCTTTCAGCCGAGCGGCAAGGTAGTTTACAAGGTAAACTACAGACGCGAGGCTAGAATGAGTTCCCGCGAGGTTTGTATACTATTTTACTCACAATCGGTTAGTCGTTTATGGATTTCTAATACTCACAATCTACCAATAATAATTTCGTTTCAAATATCCGTATCCATTTTCATTATGTGATAAGATGAATTATTTTAAGTAACCTGTGAGATCGTTGCTAGGTAACAAAACAAGTTTGTTGAATCTGACAAATCTATTTCTGAAACTCATAATTTTGAGCAACACGGTCTTACTTTAACCGTTAATAGTAATCATAATTCCAATGTAACTATTAATATTTATAATTCCAAATAGTTTTCTTTTTGTTATTGTTGTTGTTGTTTCTTAATTAAATAAATGTTGAGTGGATTCTATTCTTTCTAAACCATCTTTTAATCAAAAATGACATTGACATTTGCAGGTAGAAAAGTGACAGATGCTAGCCGGGAGAGTACTTTCCCGGCTAGCTGGGAAAGTAAAGTAAGTAATAAGTCGCTTCCTGATTACTTCAAAGGTTAGAAATCCATAAATTACTAACCGATTGTGAGTAAAAATAATGTTTGTCTGTATGCCCCTATAGAATCGTAAACTATGTATTTGATCAAGAAAGCTTCAGGGGTTCATGTATAACAACTTTGCTTATTAAGGTCAATCAAAATATCTATGATCAAATGGATAGTTTACGATTCTATAAAAGACATACCTACAGACTTTTTTATATTGTGTCGTATAAATAATAAAAACGTGGAATTATCAAAAAATAATTATTTTTCAAATCAAAATATCAATTTTAAAAACAAAAAAAAATCTCCAACGCCAGGAATTGAACCTGAGTCCCCTGGGTGAAAGCCAGCAGCAAGGTATTTTACGCCATTATACACATAAGTCACGGAGATAAATATTTGACATATAAGTTGTAGCGTTTTCATGAAGTTTCACATTTTACCTTTTCTTGCCTAAAATCCCCGGATATGGGCCAGCTGCTATAAATAGAAATTAGCCATGCTAAATTGCTCCGGTCAAATTTGACACTAACTCCCGGGCTATATGTATTTATTAACTGGAAAGACAACAGAAATAAGGACTGTTAAATGGCAATATTTTGCTGAGCCACCTTTAGCCGCTATTAGAGCTTTAATTTAGCACGGTATACTATCAATGCAAACCTCTACTGTCTCCTGCATTTGAAGATTATGATTCGACACATAAATTATTCTTTCTAAGAGCTAAGTTTTGTTTGTGATCATATCTTGAGCCATTTTCCTTTTCATCAACTCCCAAACATTTTTTACAGGGTTCATATCGTGCTTTTAAAAACCGTGCAGTATGACAGGGAGCTCCATCTTGCATAAAAATGAATACTTCGTCATTTGGAAACTAGTCTTGAAGGTGCGGAATCAACCGCCTTTGTAAGACATTTTGTATTGATCTTTCCGGATCATTCCTTTTACCACGTACAGACGTACTACAGTACCCTTGCCGCTAATGACTGGCCAAATCGTCATTTTTGTAGGGTGCTTTACAGTCTGAACAACGCAGCAAGGATAAAATTTTCCTCCATGACGACGACGCACAAAATAAGCTTTGTTCTGGAAAATTTCAAATGTCCTTACTGGGTCCTGAATTTGTCAAAAGAATATAAAAACAATTTCAAAAATGAATTTAGGATATAGTGCAGCCGATATGTGAAACAATTGTGCATTTGATGATAGAAGCATATAATTTGGATCACATATACTTCACATATAAAGGTTCAAATTTAGATGGGAGGCCATCTCAGATTTTGCCTTTTACAAAAATAGCGCGCATTCAAAATGGCGACTATACATATGTGACTAATAGCACGATGGCTTTTGAAAGAAAGGTCCGATTTTAACCAAATTTGGTATATAGGTTCTTTTTTTGATGTGTAAAATTGAGGTCTTGAACCGTAGGAATCGGTTTACCAGAAGTTGTGTTTTCCTGGTTTTTTATGTAAAAATATGTTGTTCTTATTTTAATTATTTCACCCTGTATATTTTAATTTTTCAAAAAGGCAATAACGCCATTGAAATAGCGTAAGAACATTTTTTAGGAAATATTTTGAACTGTTTAGTTATGTTAATTACCATTTAAAAACTGCATAACTTATCTTCACATGTACCTACCTATGTATGTGCGGCAGATTCGTGCAAATATTATAAGAATTATTGTGCATTTAATGGTAGAAGCATATAATTTGGACCACATATACTACACATACAAAGGTTCTTTAGATATTAGTCGAGGAAATGAAGCTGAAAAATGGCAAAACCTCGCAATTTTCTATATTGAGCCGTTGTACGCTTTTGGTTTTGTAAGGGTGAAAACTACCCCTAATTGTAAAAAAATATAAAATAACATTTTAAACTTTAATATTGTCAACATTTGGTTATTATTAGTTACATAATGAATGTTTTATACTTTAAGACATACTATCATAATATTTCAACCCTTAAAACCACCCTTGTTGGAGCTATATATAAAAAATTTACTTATCCTAAAAGAATAATTTCGGCTTGCATCGATTTACATAAAAATTTGGGATTAGGATCATCTCACCCTGTACTTCATATTCTATATCATGCTTAAGGGCGTTGATTATTTTTAGGGATGTAAACTACCCCTTATTTTCAAAAATTATATAAATACATTGTAAACTTTAATATGGGTAAAATTTGGTTTTGACTGGTTAAATAATATCAACCCTTAGAAACCACCCTTAATAACATTACAGTTTTTATAAGTAGATAATTTAATAGGTATATACAGAAAAAAAAGTAGAATTAAAGAATAACAAAAATATTTATTTACAAAAAAATACGAATTTACAAATATGTACAAATACAAATCCAAATTGTTTTTTAGTCATCTTCTAGTATACGAATCGGTTCTGTGGTATTATACATACATTGCAAATTATCCATAAGCGGACTATCCGAATTTTTGGAAAAAAAATTCGTTTTATAAACATAGCTCCTTCATTTTTGGCGGTGAAAAGTTTTTCCAAAAAATGACTTTGTAGGATTTTTGAAGAGTTATAAGATTGTGTAAACTAAATTCCGTAAGATCCCTCAGTTTTTAATTAGGGTGGGTTTAAAAGCTCGAAAAAGGGGGGTGTTTGCTCGTAAATAGAGGTTGTAAACAGCTATATCTCCGCTAACTGTTTACTGTAATGAAAACCTATTCACAAGGGAATTTTAGTTATTAAAGAAGCTACAATTTAGTAGTCTATCATTTTTTCGTATCTCCAGTATTTTCGGCGATATTTTGAAGTAAATTGTAAAAAATGGGAAATTCCAAAAATTAATTTTTTTAAACTTCAATTTTTCTAAAATTAGGCCTTTTAAATAGGTTAAACTTCTTGAGTGTATTGATATTACTAATACAAAAGGAATTACAGAAAGGTGAAAACCAATTTTTAATCAGGAGGGTAGTTAGGGGGTTGTTTGCACTGATTTTTTCATAGAAAAAAAGCAGGTACCGATCTTTTTTGATCATAAGTCGCTTAATTTTCAGACTAGAAACTTTTTGTTATTTTTTTTTTGAAAGGCCTAACTGCCTAACTGTAGGTATACTTGAAAAAAGATTATTTAAGTTTTTCTCGAAAAATGCAAAGTTTTTCCGTTATTTTACTTTGAATATTTCAAAGTATGCATTTGACAAAAAAAGCTAACCTTTAACATGCCGTATCTCGATTTGTATTGGTCTTAGCGATATTAGAGAAAAATAATTTGGTTTGTGTTTCTAAAAAATACAATTTTGATATGTACAGTTTTTTTGATTAAATGCATATTTTTCGAGGTATTCTCAAAAAATCCTCTAAAAATGTCGATTTTTTTATCGAAAAATTGCTACTTTCAAGCGCGAATAACTCGAAAAATATTAGTTTTACGAAGAAAATGTAAAAAACATTTTTTTCTTATAATTACTTTTTACATCGACTTACATAGTTAAAATGTAATAAAAATTCCCGCCCACGAGATGGGGTGGCAACCACCCCCCAAGGTTTTAGCGTACAGCGGCATGATATAGAAAATGACCCTTGGACTATTCCCTACCTTCGGTGAAAATTTCGAGTAAATCCATGCTGGACGAAAAAATTGCGAGCCAAAATGCTTCATTTCCTCGACTATATGAGGCCGTCTCAAATTTTGCCTGTTACAAAAATGGCGCGCATTCAAATTGGCGACTATACATACGTGACTATTATCACGATAACTTTTGAACGACAAATCCAATTTCAACCAAATTTGGTATATAGGTTCTTTTTTTGATGTATAAGATCGAGCTCTTGAACCGGAAGAATCGGTTTACCAGAAGTTGCGTTTATCCTGATTTTTTGTAATAATATGTTGTTAATTTTTTCAATTCTTTTACCCTGTTTATACTAATTTTTCAAAAAGGCATTTCCGGCGTTAAAAAGAGCGTAAAAATATTTTTTAAGAAATATTTTGAAATCTTTAGTTATATTAATTACCATTTAATAAATGAAAAACGTATCTTCACATGTAGGTACCTATGTGCAGCAGATTCGTGCAAATAATAATATAAGAATTATTGTTCATTTAATGGCAGAAGCATATAATTTGGATCACACATACTACACATACAAAAATTCAAATTTAGATATGAAGCCATCTCAGATTTTGTTTTTTACAAAAAATGGCGGGCATTCAAAATGAATCTGCCGCCCATAGGTACATGTGCACATACGTTAGGCATTTATTAAATGGTAATTAACATAACTAAAAAGTTTAAAATATTTCCTAAAAATATATTTACATTCTTTTCAATGGCCGTATTACCTTTTTGAAAAATTTATATATACAAGGTGAAAGAATGGAAAAAGGAACAACATATTTTTACATAAAAAACCAGTAAAAACACAACTTATGGTAAAGCGATTCTTTTGGATTAAGACCTTAATCTTATTCATTAAAGAAAGAACATATTATACCACATTTGGTTAAAATCTGACGTCTCGTTCAAAAGTTATCGTGCTGTTAGTTACATATGTATAGTCGCCATTTTGAATGCCCGCCATTTTTGTAAAAAGAACAAAAACTGAGATGGCCTCATATCTAAATTTGAACCTTTATGTATGTATTATACATGGTCCAAATTATATGCTTTTACCATTAAATGCACAATAATTCTTATAATATTTGCACGAATCTGCCGCACACAAGTACATGTGAAGATACGTTATGCCCTTATTAAATGGTAATTAACATAACTAAAAAGTTCAAAATATTTCCTAAAAACAATTTTTACGCTCTTTTCAATTGCGTTATTAGCTTTTTGAAAAATTAATACATACAGGGTGAAAGAATTGAAAAAAAAACAACATATTTTTACATAAAAAATCAGGAAAGCAAAACTTCTGGTAAACGGATTCTTCCGGTTCTAAATCTCGATCTTACACATCAGATTAAAGATCCTACATACCAAATTTGGTTAAAATCGGATGTTTCGTTCAAAATTTATCGTGCTATTAGTCACATATGTATAGTCGCCAATTTGAATGCCCGCCATTTTTGTAAAAAGCAAAATCTGAGATGGCCTCCCATCTAATTTTGAACTTTTGTATGTGTAGTATATGTGGTCCATATTATATGTTTCTATCATTAAATGCACAATTCTTATAATATTTGCACGAATCTGCCGCACTAATATTAATCATGAGAATTCGAAACACGAATGTTTTTCTGTTCCTTTTCTGCGACGTTCAGTTATTCAAATTAAAATCACCAAATTGTTTGAAATGTTATTAAAATCCAGTCAATTTATTTTTATATGCCAACGTTGTAACATCAAAAAAAGCTCAGATCTTCTGAATATCGACCGGTCTCCCCTTTTCTATACAAAAAACTCCCCTAGTTTCATGTCCAGAATAATTTTAAGAGAAACACCATAAAAGGCGACAAGAGTATTCCGATCGTACAAACTGGACATGTCTTCTTCGTTTTTCTGATAATCTTTAGTAGATACCATTCAGGGCGTCGGATGCAGGGTTCCACCTCTTATCCATTCCTTCCATTCACTTCTATTGGTGGCCAGGTTTGTCATATCTCATTTTGGCTTCATGTGCTTTCTTTGTGCTCTTTTGCTCCATTCGTATTGTAACTGTATAATGCCCATTTTATACAAATTATACTAAAAATGTAACAATACCGTACTTTCCACAGATCTAAATAGTACTTTTGGTTGATACATAAAAAATGCGTTCTAATTGGTTGGAATATGTGAACAAACTGAATCGACCAGTGTGCGATGAGCAATCACTTGTGTCGCAGGGTTCGTACAAGACGAGCAAGACGCGCGAACTTCGAGACGTGTCTTCACCCTTGTTGAGCTGCCCCCCCCCCCACTTGCAAAAATTAAAAAACAAATAGCTCTGATTTATGAGCTATTCATGAACTTTCATATTCCGCAAAATAAAATTTTTGAGCTCGTTACACTGAGCAGGAATTTAATATTATTTTACTGAGTCAGCCCCCCCCCCAACTACTTAAAAATAGGGATACTGAATCGATTTTTGCGGCAGAATTACGAGCTATTTATGAGCTCTTGAAATCATATAGTTTCGATTTTTGAGCTCATCCCCTTCACCCCCAAACAACCCTTTAATTGATATAACTTAAGAGAAACATTCTGAGAAAAATTAAAATATATCGAATGGCGGATATAATTTGTATAACTTTTATATTCTAAGAATAAACTCTTAAATCACGCACATTTCGATTATTGAGCTGCAACCCCTTCGCAAGAAAACCACCCCTTCTTCCCGGCTTAAAAGGGAGTTGTACTTAAAATGCATTCAATTAATTATTTGGCGACTACATATCATTTAATAATTTATGAACTTCCAAAGTACGCGCATTTAGATCATTAAATTGCAATTCCTTTTATATAGTGCAGTCACTGAAGGTAAAAATAAACTATTACCTTCAATTTCGGTGAACCTTCATCGATTTTCACGAAAATTGGTGAGTGGTTAAAGGAAACCTCAAGAAACAAAGGTGATATGGTGCCACCTTGCGCCTTTACCCTGAGGGTGGATGCCACCCCTTCTTGGGGGTGAAAATTATTTTATCAAAAATAACTTCACAAATCGATAGAAGGACAAATGATAAGCAAAATTTGTTATATAAAGTTATTAAAATAAGTCAATACTTTTTGAGTTATGAAAGATTAAAAATTTTAATTTATTCGTGAAAAAAATGCATGTTTTAAAGCGGTATTTCATAAATGACTGAAAAACTGTAAGATTTTACAAAAAACTTAATAGAAGATTAATTCGTATAGCTTATATCTTAAGAATAAACTCTTAAATCACGCGCATTTCCATTATGGAGCAGATAGAACCCCTTCGCAAGACAACCACCCCATCTTCCCGGATTAAGAAATAATTTTACTTAAAATGAATTAGATTAATTATTTGGCGACTACATCATCATCATCATCAGCCTCTCTCAATCCACTGCTGGACATAGGCCTCCCCTGTTTGTCTCCAAAGTGTTCTTGTACTTTTTGTATCCAGTTTTTTGTTGTCTTTCGTAAGTCGTCTTGCCATCGTATTGGTGGCCTTCCTCTGCTACGTTTATCGGCTCTTGGTCTCCATTCAACTAGTTTACGAGTCCATCTTCCGTCCTTCATTCTGGCAACGTGTCCAGCCCATTTCCATTTTAAGTTACAGCTTCTTCAATGACGTCTATGACTTTGGTCTTAGCTCGTAGATCTTCGTTTCTAATCCTGTCTCGCAGAGTGGCCCCTATCATTGATCGCTCCATTCTTCTCTGCGCTACTCTTAGCTTTTGTGCGTTTTTCTTTGTGAGCGATAATGTTTCTGCACCATAGGTCATCGCCGGTAGCACGCATTGGTCAAAAACTTTTTTCTTCATATTAGTTGGAATGTCACTCTTAAAAACGTTCCTAAGAGCTCCGTATGCTGCCCATCCTTGTATTATTCTTCTGGATACTTCGGTTGTTTGACTGTCCTTACCTATCTTAATTTCGTGACCTAGATATATATATTTGTCTACCAGTTCTATTTGTTCATTTTGTATTTCAAGGTGTTTACTTGGTACTAAGTTCGTCATATATTTTGTTTTTGTTATATTCATTTTTAAGCCTATTTTATGACAGGCTGTACCAAGTTCCTTCAAAATTTTCTTTGTTTGTCCCAAATCGTCTGCAATCAGGACTATATCGTCCGCGTAGCTTAGGTGGTGTAGCACCTCTCCGTCCACATTTATTCCTTTGTCACCCAGTCGAGGGTTTTTATCGCTTTTTCTAGAGCCGATATGAAAAGTTTAGGTGATAAAGTATCACCTTGTCGGATACCTCTTTGGATTTTTATTTGGTTGCTGTTAGCGTGTAGTTGTATCGAGCTTGTCGCATTGTTATATATATTACATATTAGCCTCGAATATCGGCTATCAATGCGGCTCTCGTTTAGTGCTTCTATAACACTGTCGAGTTCTACTGAGTCGAATGCTTTGTGGAAATCCACAAATGTTAAAACTAAGGGCTTATTATATTCTATGGATTTTTCGATGAGTTGCTTTATTGTTTGGAGATGATCGTTAGTTCCAAAGTTTGCTCTGAATCCAGCTTGTTCTCTACTTTGATATAGGTCTAATTTCTTGTCTAATCTTGTGGTAATTACTCTCGTGAAAAGTTTATAAAGATGGTTTAACAGACTGATCGGTCGGTAATTTTCCAGATCAGTTTTTTCTCCTTTTTTGTGCAGAAGAATGTTTTGGCTCTATTCCATTCAGATGGTATGGATTTCTTTGTCAAACATAGATTAAAGAGATCTTTTATTTTTCTCATTAGAGGTTCACCGCCATTCTTCACAGCCTCGATCACTATTCCATCGTCACCTGGTGATTTATTGGATTTCATTTTGTTCATCGCTTGTCTAATTTCACTGAGAGATATTTCTGGCATGAGTTCAGAGCCTTGATTTAATATTGTTTTGTTTATTGCATCATTTAGCTGTGTTTGGTTCATCCGTCTGCTTTTATAAAGTTCTCCATAGAAGTCTTCTAATATTGTTAAAAGCTCCTCTCTATTTGTTGTTATGTCGCCCTTTTTGTTTTTAATTGAATGATCTGGCTTTTTCCATTATTTAGTTTTCTTCGCAGACTTTTTAGGCCTTTATTATTTTCTATGGTTTGTTCGATTTTTAGTGTATCGTACTTTCTTAAGTCTTTTCTTATTGTTTTCTTGACTTCTCTGTTTATCTTTCCCTTTTGATCTCCATTTGGATCATTTCTTTCTGTAATAAGATTTCTTTGTTTCATTAAATTCCTGGTGTCAGTACTAAGTTTTTCTTCGTTCTTATTTCTTGGACAGTGTTTTCTCATGCTTTCTCCAATGGCTTGCGTAATATGTTGGTTTAGTGCATCTATGTTTTCGTTGAGAGTTATGTCTGTGTTGTTTCTCAGTTTGGTTTCGATGTCGTTTTGATATTCTTTAATATCCCTAGGTTGGGTCCATATTGGTATTGGTTTCGTATTTACTAATTTGCGTCTCTCTTGTTTTGTGCTTATTTTAACTTCTGCTCTTACCATTCTATGATCACTACCAGTGTTGAATGCATTTAGGACCGTTACGTCTTAGATGATTTCTTTTTTGTTTGTAATTATGAAGTCAATTTCGTTTTTTGTTTTATTATCTGGGCTTGCCCAGGTCCATCTTCTATGTGGTTTCTTATAGAAAAAGCTATTCATTTGGACTAGATTATTCTGAAGGAGAAAACCAATTAAGGTCTCTTGGCGACTACATATCGTTTAATAATTTATAAGCTCGCAAAATACACGCATTTCAATTATTTAATTGAAATTTTCTTTCTATAGTGCAGTCACTGAAGGTAAAAATCATCTATGATCTTCGATTTCGGTGAACCTCCATTCATGTTCACAAAAATTGGTGAGTAGATAGAGGATACCTCAAGAAATAAAAGTAACATGGTACCAACTTGTGGTTTTAGCCTGGGGTAGATGTCACCCTTTCTGGGGGGTGAAAATTGCTTTATTAAAAATAACTCCACAAATCGATAGAGGGACAAATTCTAAGCAAAATTTGTTATATAACGTTATTAAAATAAATGAATACTTTTTGAGTTATTAATATTTTAATTTTTGTGAAAAAAAAATATATGATTTAAAGCGATTTTTCATAAATAACTCTAAAATTCGGATTTGCGGACTCTATCGATTTGCGGAGTTATATTTTTAATAAAGCAATTTTCACCCCCGAGAAGGGGTGACATCTACCCCAGGTTAAAACCGCAAGTTGGTACCATGTTACTTTTCTTTCTTGAGGTATCCTCTATCCACTCACCAATTTTTGTGAAAATGAATGGAGGTTCACCGAAATCGAAGATCATAGATGATTTTTACCTTCAGTGACTGCACTATAGAAAGAAAATTGCAATTCAATAATTGAAATGCGTGTATTTTGCGAGCTTATAAATTAATAAACGATATGTAGTCGCCAAATAATTTATCTAATTCATTTTAAATAAAATTATTTCTTAATCCGGGAAGATGGGGTGGTTGTCTTCCGAAGGGGTTCTAGCTCCATAATCGAAATGCGCGTGATTTAAGAGCATATTCTTAGAATATAATCTATACGAATTAATCTTCTATTAACTTTTTTGTAAAAACTTACAGTTTTTCAGTCATTTATGAAATACCGCTTTAAAACATGCATTTTTTTTCACGAATAAATTAAAATCTTTCACAACTCAAAAAGTATTGACTTATTTTAATAACTTTATATAACAAATTTTGCTTATAATTTGTCCTTCTATCGATTTGTAAATTATTTTTGATAAAATAATTTTCACCCCCAAGAAGGGGTGGCATCCACCCTCAGGGTAAAGGCGCAAGGTGTCACCATGTCACCTTTGTTTCTTGAGGTTTCCTTTACCACTCACCAATTTTCGTGAAAATCGATGAAGGTTCACCGAAATTGAAGGTAATAGTTTACCTTCAGTGACTGCACTATATAAAAGGAATTGCAATTTAATGATCTGAATGCGCGTATTTTGGAAGCTCATAAATTATTAAATTATATGTAGTCGCCAAATAATTAATTGAATGCATTTTAAGTACAACTCTCTCTTAAGCCGGGAAGAAGGGGTGGTTTTCTTGCGAAGGGGTTGCAGCTCAATAATCGAAATGCGCGTGATTTAAGAGTTTATTCTTAGAATATAAAACTTATACAAATTATATCCGCCATTCGATATATTTTAATTTTTCTCAGCATGTTTCTTTTAAGTTAAATCATTTAAAGGGTTGTTTGGGGGTGAAGGGGATGAGCTCAAAAATCGAAACTATATGATTTCAAGAGCTCATAAATAGCTCGTTATTCTGCCGCAAAAATCGATTCAATATCCCTATTTTTAAGTAGTGGGGGGCTGTCTCTGCCCCCCACTAAAATATTAAATTCCTGCTCAGTGTAACGAGCTCAAAAATTTTAATTTGCGGAATATGAAAGCTCATAAATAGCTCATAAATTAGGTCAATTTGTTTTTTAATTTTTGCAAGTGGAGGGGGGGCAGCTCAACACGGGTCGTGTCTTCGATCGACCCATGTGCGGACGGACGTACGGATCGTAAGGGACGAGAGTCGTACAATACGAGGAGGTTTATTTTGCAATCCTAAACGCTTCGCCTACGGAGCTCAATACCCCAACGAAGGAACTGAGTAGCGAGTAAATAGAATCGAGTCGACTACATCGAGCGTTGACCCATGTGCGGACGGCCTTAGTTCTGCAAATTTTGCTGGTTTTGTCTTTTTAATCATATCCATTTCTGCAGATATCACAATGTAATCAATTAAACTTTAAGCGTTTCTTTCTTGTTCTTCAAAAGTATATCTGTCCTCCATATTTTGATACCAGAATATATTTCCATTGTTCAGGTCGTTAGCTACACAAATTGTATAATCTTCCCATTTCTTTTCTCAACTTCTTCCCCGTACTGCCCAATATTTCCGAGTACCTTGTTGATGTCTTTTCTGACACCTGCATTCCAATCCTCCATATTAATTATGTTAGCACTATCTTCTCTCACTTCGTCTAAGGCTCTTAGATATAAGAGTCTTATACCTAGATATAAGAGTCTTAAGGCTCTTAACATAGATATTATTTTAACAATCGATTAACGATTTTCAGATGACCACAATTTCCGTGAACATTTTCGCATCACATTTTTACGCCACATTTTCCGTGAACTTTATTCAGACACTTGAAACCAATTTTAACCGATATAACAATTTATTAAGGTTATCATCAAGTTTAAATTATGTTAACGGTTTACATAAAATTGGTAAAAAACAGTATAAAACCAATTTCAAGAAGTAATTTAGGATATTAATGATGAAAATTCGAAACACGAATTCTCTTTCTGCGACGTTAAGTTATTCAAATTAAAATCACCAAATTGTTTGAAATGTTGTTAAAATCCAGTCAATTTATTTTTATATGCCAACGTTGTAAGATCAAAAAAAGGCCAGACCATCTGAATATCGACCGGTCTCCCTTTTTCCATACAAAAAACTCCCCCAGTTACATGTCCAGAATAATTTTAACAGAAACACCATAAAAAGCGACAAGATTATTCCGATCGTACAAACTGGTCACAAAAATCTTAAATTTCGCCATCATCCGCAGCTGCCCCGATGCCAAAAGACCTGATCCATAATGCATTATTATTTTCAGATAGAAAATTCCACCTATACATGACAAAACATCGACATCATGGCATAACTCTGGAACTTTGTCGTCTTTATAGAGAAACTTTTCATCCCCGTCTGACTTTTATAACTCGGATTGAACGTAACAAAGCAAGGGACCGCTATTAGACATTCAGGGCGGTGCCCAGGGGAGTCGAGAGGGTTTCTAACCTCTAACAGTGCGATAAGAAGTTTCAACACCTTGGGAAACTTCTGAACCAAAATGATATTTACTTTAAATGGAACGAAAAAAACTCGAAAAATACACTCAGACTGTATTATTACGTAACCTACAAAAATAAATAGGTATTGACCAAGTATTTTATTTTAAAATATAATAAAAATGTATACCACTTTTATTCAATTGCAATGCGAAGGAAAGACTGTCTTATTTTTCACTGAAAACAGAGAGCGCAAACCAGCACTCTAAATCGAGGATTTTTGGAGTCATCATCAGAGAGGCGTAGGTTTTCTGCTCTCTGCCCCAAGTGACCAAACTCCGAGAGCTTATCCCCGCATTGAAACTGACGTTTATGGAGTAGGTGACTAGCGACATCTGGCAACTGAAAGGCAAAGTTTTCAACCTAATAGAAATATTAAAAATGTTGAAAAATATTAAAAATATTCCTAAAAAATATTTAATTGAAAACTTATTCGACCATTTTCCTGGTAACACCTCCATGGCTTCTAAAAATGGCAAGCCAGATGGATGCTGAAGCGAAGAAGACAAGAGGGACTACAAAAACTTACAATTCACGACCCCGTCTGTTCAGCTGGTAAATTCCAACGGAAAATGGACCTAGCTACTCAAAGGAGTAAAACTAATATAAAATAAAATAAAATGGAAGGAGGTGTTACCGGAAAATGGTCCAATAAGTTTTCAATTAAATATCTATTAGGAATATGTATTTTTAATATGTTTCAATGTTTTAATACTTCTATTAGGTTGAAAAATTTGATTTTCAGTTGCCAAATGTCGCTAGACACCTACTCCACAAACGTCAGTAGCAATGCGGGGATAAGCTCTCGGAGTTTCGTCACTTGAGGTAGAGAGCAGTAAAAGTACGCCTCTCTGATGATGACTCAAATTAGAGTCGAAAATCGTCGATTAGAGTGCTGGTTTGCGCTCTCTGTTCTAAGTAAACAATAAGACAGTTTTGCCTTCCCGTTGCAACTGAATAAAATGGTACATATTTTTATTTTATTTTATACTCCATCTAATTTACTTACCGTTGCATATCATTCGCGTCATATCCCGTGACGTCACATGATACCAACACGAAATATTTAGGCGGTAGGTGTGTTTTTTTTAGAATCACTTTGCCGAGTACACTGACATTGAAGCCACTAGGCATAGTTTATTATATACGCGTAGAAATAATATTTTTTGCACGATTGATCATTTTTGACTGTTTACCGTGACAGATTTTACGTCAGTAGGTGACATTTACTAGAAACTCGACGGTAAGTAATCCAACTCGACGGTAAGTACTCCAACTCGACGGTAAGTAATTCACTTACCGTCGAGTTAAAAAATCTCTTAATTTTAATTTATTTTTTGAAATAATAAAGAAAACTAACGAATTATTTATTAATATTGAAACTTATGGTAAAATTTGTTAAATTATTTAATGAAACCCCACTTGTTTGGGCTGTGGTTTCACTTCTAACAGAAACTCCTGCAGAATCGCATACATTAGTAGTATCCAACATTTTTTCTCTTCAAATACGCGATCAAAGTTGAAAACTTGGAAATATCAATGCCATCCTAAAGAAAAATGGTGGATTTAATCATTGAATATTCTGCCCAGAGGCTTCCAGGAGCTTTCAACTGCATATGTCTTTGAACGAAATATGCCAATAGAGTCTTTTCTTCGACTCTTAAATCCTTGCCTTCGCACCATTTTTTAAAACTTTGGTAGGTATTTTGATAACGGATTTTGGATTTTTCGGGAATAATTGCGGAACACCCTTCTTCCTAAGCCCGTTCAATTTCTTCAAATTCACTTTCGCTCATATTTTAATTTATAATAATCAAAATTGTACTTAAAATTATTTACAACTAAATAAAAACTAAATTCTCCATTGTTGTTATGCACCCTAGTTACTACCTAACAACCAAAGTATCTATCTTGATAAAATAAATGAAACTAGTCAATATGACGAAAATGTTTAATTTTATAATTTATAATGGTATCAATCGTGCAAAAAACGTTATAAGCATGTCGAACGTTAAGGGTAACCGATCTCAGACAATAATTGGAGTCGTCGCTCCGCTCCTCCTCCAAACAATTGTCTTCGATCGGTATAAAACCCTTACCGTTCTCCATACTTAATATACTATAAAGGTTTCTATTAATGTTAACTTAAAGAAATACACAATAATATGTTTAATTTAATTTGTGTAAATGGATTATAAAGCGTTTTTATGAAGCACATTTGTTCTGAATACACTGTAACCATAATCGAACGAAAGTGATATTTTGGCATAAATTGGTAGCATTTATTTGACAGTTGCGGTGTTGACACTTCATATTTGTTTATGTTCTTTACTAAAGTATTTGTTTCATTATATTTACTGTTTTTATTATGCACTTTAACGTAATATTATAACTTAATTATTGTTTTTTATTTCTAAAGTTTTTATTTATTTACATTGAATATTAATTTGTTTTGCTGTATAATTCACTTCCGCAAAAATTGTGTGATGTATTTGATTCAAAATGAACTCATAAATTTTTTGTAATTGGGCAACAATGTCAACTTAGATCTCTAACGTAGATAATGGGTGCGTTCGGACGACCATAGCGGCTGGCTGTCAGCAGAAATCGGCTGAGTGGTTGTATCCAGCCGTGATAGGGAAAGCTTAGTAAATCTCTCAGCGGCTGGCTTCCAGCGGTGACGTCTGACAGCTACTGCTGGCTTAGCTGTCCAGCCGCTGTGGTCGTCCGAATGCACCCAATGACGTGCAACAGTAAGTAAATTAGACGGACTGTATATTAGTTTTACTCCTTTGAGTAACTGGGTCCATTTCCCTTGGAATTTACCAGCTGAACAGACGTTGTCGTGAATTGTAAGTTTTTGAATTCCCTCTTGTCTTCTTCGCTTCAGCACCCATCTGGCTTGTAATTTTTAGAAGCCATGGAGGTGTTACCAAGAAAATGGTCCAATAAGTTTTCAATTAAATATCTTTTTGGAATATTTTTAACATTTTTCAATATTTTTAATATTTCTATTAGCCTGACTTTTAGATTTTATTTTAAGTTTTCCACAGAGTTCCATAAATAGCTCAGATATTCTCTAACTACAGCGGCTTTAAACAAGCCTCTGCAAAAATATTTACTACTACAATTCTTAACAGTATTAATTGAAGCGTTTATTTGAAAAACAACAAATGTCCATTTTTCGCAAATTGGACTTTCAGTTTTGTAAAAATCTCAGATATCCGGAGTAAACCACAGAGAAAATTTGAATAGTTTTAGAAAAACAATAGATGCCCATGCATTTTCTTGTAAAAGTAACACTTGTCCCATCTTAGTCAACGCTCATCGTTAAGCGTGAAAGATTTTGAAACATAACTTTCCAATCGTAAGTGCCTCGAGGAAGGTTGTAGTAATGCGTAAGTATTTTTTTAAGTTTTTTTTTATTTTTAAATTTTTTTTTGTGGAATTTATGGCTTTGGTGAGAACCACTTAGCTTTAAAATTGTTAGAAATAGATATTTTTAACATAACAAGTAAATAAAAAATGATAAAATAGAAATTTGTTTTAAATTCGTATTTAAATTCGTATTGTTAGATTAATGCTTACGTGACAGGAGTGAGCGCGACGGTTCCCGGGTTAAAGTCGAAGAGCCACACATCCTTTCCTGTTCATGTGGAAAGGCCGAAGTCTGCTATGTAACTAGTGATAGTAAAAACTGGGAATTCCTTGCAGAATGTCCGAGTATCCGTAGGGATGTTTAATTTTGATAGGTCTTGATGAAACATTTTGCAACATAACTTTCCACTCGTAAGTGCCTCGAAGAAGGTTGTAGTAATGCGTAATTTTTCTTTTTATTTTCTTTTATTTTTTAATTTTTTTTGTGGATTTTATGGATTTGGTAGGAACCAATTAGGTTTAAAAATGTTAGAAATGGATATTTTTAACATAACAAGTAAATAAAAAAATGATAAAATAGAAATTTGTTTTAAATTCGTATTTAAAATCGCATTGTTTGATTTAATCTAATCGCGCGACTGCTTACGTGACAGGAGTGAGCACGACTGTTTCCGGGTTAAAACCGAAGAGCGACGCACCCTTTCTTGTTCATGTGGAAAGGCCGAAGTCTGCCATGTAACTAGTGATGGTCAAAGCTGAGAGTTCCTTGCAGAATGTCCGAGTATTCGTAGAGAAGTTTAATTTTGGTAGGTCTCTAGAATACATTGCCGAATTTTCTTTAATTTTCTGGTGACGGACAGCTTTTAGGATGTAACTCTTGCTAAGATAAAAAAGTATCTCATGTATAGACTTGGGCAAATATGCAAATTGCATATTTTGCATATTATGCATAAAAAATGCAAAAATATCAAATTTTGCATATTTTTATATAAATGTGCATAAAGTGCATATAATTTAAAATTTTGGTTGTATATATATTTTTATATTCATGTCACAAATAGCTGGGAAATCTCAATATTTAATTTTCTTTTATGGAAATCTCTTGGTATTCAAATTTTTGGTATCGGAACTAATAAATACATAATTTTGTCACGTTTTGTCCTTGATACAAGGCACAAGGTACACAATAAATACATAATTTTGTCACGTTTTGTCCTTGATACAAGGTTTCCAAAATCTGCCAGTTTATATCACTACTTTTGACGGTCGTTTTCACTTGTAAAACTTTAGTTCAGAGAAATAAAAAAAATATCCTGTTGGTGACACAACCCCCTCCAGGCCGAAACCAAATTTTTTGAGTAGTATGGACATCTACATCTATAATAATAACCTAAATGTTTCCTGCAGCCGATTTTGATGGTATACATAGTTATAAACAAATGAAGATCAAAAAACGGTAAATTTTCGTTTTTTCGTCTATAACCAAAAAGTTAAGTATTTTAAACAAATTTGAGAGTGAGAAACGCACAAATCGAATAAAAAACTTCAATATGACGTTCACTGAATATGTCTATCCTTACTGGTTGCTTAGAAAATTGCAAAATAAATCATAAATTTTGAGTTTTTATAAATATATACTTATGTAAAAATTAACTTAGAACGTTCTTATTACACGAAATACTGAGACTTCTGGTGATTAAATCATACCCTAAATTTCAAAGCAATTGGTCAAATAGTTTAAAAGGTATTTAATTTGTTTATCCCAAATTAATTTTTTTTGCAACGCTATAAGTCAGAAAATGATGAAATTACACTAAAACTTTGGATAGTATATGAAAGAAGAAAATTGGTACTATTAATTTAATTAAAAAAAATGACAAAACATACGAAATACTGCAAAATTATTTTGCAAAAACATGTGAATTAAAAAAGGGGGGGCTAACTTCGTCCCTAATTGTCCTAGGACAATTGTTTTTCTTTCAAAATGTGTATAAAAATTCAGTCTTTCCAAATATGAAAATATAATTTTTCTACGGGTTACGGTTAAAAAGTTATTTAATTGTTTATAAGTAAGCAAAAAATCGACGTGTTTTTGCAAAATAATTTTACACTGTTTAAAATTACTTTTTGTCATTTTTTTTAATTATATCAATAGTATAAATGTTCTTCTTCCATAAACTGTCAGAAGTCTTACTGTAACTTCATAATTTTCTGACTTTGTGTTGCAAAAAAATTAATTTAGGATAAACAAATTAAATAACTTTTAAACTATTTGACTAATTGCTTTGAAATTTAAAATATAATTTAAACACCAGAAGTCTCAGCAATTCGTGTAATAAGAAGGTTCTAAGTTAATTTTTACACTAGTTATGAATATTTAAAAAAACTCAAAATTTATGATTTATTTTGCAATTTTCTAAGCAACCAATAAGGATAGACATATTCAGCCAACGCCATATTGAAATTTTTTAGACGATTTATGATTTCCTTACTTTTAAATTTGTTTAAAATGCTTAACTTTTTAGTTATAGACGAAAAAAGCAAAAATTTACTCATTTGTTTATAACTATGTATATCATCAAAATCGGCTGCAGGAAACATATAGGTTATTAATATAGATGTCCATACTACTCAAAAAATTTGGTTTCGGTCTGAAGGGGGATGTGTCACGAGAAAAATCTTATTTCTCTGGACTACTTGTGAAACTACTTGTAAAATAAGCCGTGAACACCTGTGTTCAGTGTAATTCATAAAATTAAACTATAGTTTCATTCAGAAAACGACTACCCAATGTTGTAAATATTTTTTTATTACATGCTTATTTAATTTTCTGAATAAACTTTTTTTTTGGGTAAAATACTGCATATTTATGCGCATATTTCATACCTTTTAATTTGCATATTTGCCTAAGTCTACATGTATAATTTGAACGTTCCATAGTGCTGGTAATCATTCGTTTGTAGCTTGCTTTGCGCAAAATTCACTTTTCCAAAATTAGCGTCATGTATGATAAATGATGACTCTTTATGAACTCTTTAGCCAGATATGCTAGCTAGATATGTGCACTCTTTAGCCGTACTATGTATGATATACTTAAAACCTCGAGTATATGTTAGCTAGGATCGACATCGCTGTAAAGTACTGCATTGAGCTGTGAACAATTTAGATTTTTAGATAGATAGAGAGAATATATTGGGTTGGAATAACTGTTTTTTACCACGTTCACGGACAGAACTGCATATGAATACACTTATAAATGGACACTTAAACAGTTATTCCAACTTGCATTTACCTACCTAAACTATATTCAACTGTTTCAAAATGATTTTCAAGAACTCAGACTCTGTTTTATTTCCAAAGGTAAAACCTCTTGAAAATCCTGCCGTACCGCTCTTGTATAATTGGTGACGTTTGAATAGATTTTGAGCGGGTAATAGACCTACTTTATGGCGATTTTGCTCGGTCATGAGGAAAGGAAAAAGCGTTTTCTATATAGAATGCACATAGTTCCCAAAGCCGACTCAGCATATTTCAACAAAGTTTATCGAATCAGAAATCACAACGGCAACGGCCATTGTAAGAATAATAAATGTAGACACGTCAATAAATAAGGACGTCGAAGAAGATTATGCGATACGGCGGAGTTTTAAGGGTTAATTTATAGAAATGACATCGGGAAGAATGTAGCTGGTGATACACTGCTGCTTCACTGGGCCGTCTTGATAAATTGAGACTTCAGACGTCTTTATTGGATATTTTCTTTGGTGAACCACATTTACTGAAAATTATATAACTGAGAAATTACAGGACAGAGTAGGCCAAATGTATAAGAAGTTTGATCGATATATACGGGGTCTGGCTAGAAGATTAGCAGAACATTTTATTTGATGTGAAGAATTGGTGCAAAGAGCTATCGTGATAAAGGTTGCTGTAGTTTTACAGAGGCGTAGCTACCGCCGTATCAGCCGTATCAATTATACGGGGCCCCCGACATTCAGGGGCCCCAGCGCGGCAGGTCGAAAAAAAATTCCATTCAAAAAATTTAACAACATATTCTACAATATTACTTCACTATTAAAATGCTTTGAACAGTGTGTATTGTTTGGATACCGATATATTCATGAAACAGATTCTTTCTCTTATATAAACTACATATATTTATACACAGATACCTATCTATTTTCTGCCCCTCGCCTTTCTATAACTACAGAGTTTTTTTGTTTTCAAGCTACTTTTTATTGTTTATTCATTGTTGGCTGGGCATGAGTCATTGTATAATGTGTAAGGCCAAATTGCAATATTTGTAATCGCTTTACCTTTGAATATTTGAAACATGAAAACACTGTGTATTGTTTGCTTATATTTTCACGTAATCTGTTCTTTATCTATAAATTGTATTTAGGTATATCTATTTATTTGCCGGTCGCTCGCCGTTAAAGTACAGAGCTTCTTTATTTACGTTCATTTTCAATGTCCATTTACCCTTGGATTGAAAAAACTAAATCTGTTTAAAACAATGAGTCTCAACAATTCAAAATCTAAGTTTTCGACTTTGGTTTATTAGAGTTTATTATTATCTATATTTGAGAACTTATTAGTTCCTAAGGTTGCATTATGCAATTTGCAATTTATTTAAATTTTGAAATATACAGTGTGTTTTATTAATAATTGAAAATAATTTAGCGGTGGATTTCTGGGCTCAAAATATTAAGATTTAACCCAAATCACCTAGTCCGAAAATGCTTCCTAAAGGAGCTAGAGCTCTTTGAAAAAGGCGTCTTGTAATTAGTTTTTTTAAATGTCTCCAGAACGCTTCTGTTTAGAGAAACGAAAACTGGTATGCCTTTTTATATTCCAGGGATAAATCGTCTCCATAAATTGGGAATTTCTAGTACCGGTCGTAGGCGTCCGTTTTGGGTAGGGCAAGGGTTATTTTATAGCATAACTTTTTTATGTTTAACTTTTAAACCTTTTTGACACTGGAGTATGTAATTGTGAGGTGATCTAGTAATAAAAGTTACTCTTGATTTAAGTCGGTTGGATACACCGTTTTCTAGAAATGTCGATTTGAAAATTTTGTTTTTAATTTGAGAAAAATTAAAAAAAACTACCCATGACAACAAAAACGAAAACTGGTACGTTTATTCCAGAGATGAATCAATTTCATCAATTGTGAATTTTTAGTACAGGTCATATGCATCCCTTTTGGGTAGGTCAACGGTTATTTTATCGCATTATTTTTTGTGTCCTTATTTTGAAGCATTTTTGACACTAGATTTTAAATTATGAGGTATTCTAGTACTGAAAGTTACTCTTGCTTAAGGTGGGTAAAATACGTTTTTTTTTTGAAAATATTTTAAAATTTTGTTCAAATTCGAAATGAAACATTTTCAAATCGATTTTTCTGTAAAATGGTGTATCCTACCGACTTAAAGCAAGAGTAACTTTTAGTACTAGAATACCCCATGATTTAATAATCCAGTGTCAAAAATGCTTAAAAGCCAAAGACAAAAAAGTTATGCAATAAAATAACTGTTTCCCTACCCGAAGAGAACGCATATGACCGATAATATAAATTCGCAATTTATGAAATCGATTTATCTCTGAAAGATAAATAGACGTACCAGTTTTCGTTTTTCTAAATAGAAGTTTTCTAAAGGTATTTAAAAAAGACAAATTAAAAGACACATCTTCAAAGAACTCCAGCTCCCTTAGGAAGCATTTTCGGAGTAGGTGATTTGGGTTAACCCTTAATATTTTGAGCCCATGAATCTACAGTTAAAACATTTCCAATTATTAATAAAACGCCCTGTATTGTTTTGTTTTATTTCATTATCTTTTTTATTTTGTAATAATATTGATGATTTATGTAATTTCAGTAAACTGTATTTGCTACTGTTTTTTTCCTAATATTTGTAAGTTTTGTCCATAAAATTGTAAAACTTTTGTTGACAGTAAATTTCTATTCAATTTTATACAAGCGTTTTTGCTTCTTTTGTTGGACATTTTTTTAGCACTATGCCATATCAATGGTAAAGGGCCCCGCGACAAACTTTGATATGGGGCCCCTGTGGAGCTAGCTACGCCACTTGTAGCAGTAGAAAAAATCCGTGTTTGACCAAATTTTTTATGGATATCTAACATAACAAGCGATTTCTGACAAAAATCAATCAACTAGTCCATCCAAAAATCTCGAAGATTGTTTACAAATACACGCAGTTTAGAACAACGACTTTGAAAAACACAGTGGTGTAGCAGAAATAATTAAGGATAGCAACAAGAACAAATGCACAAGGTCAAGGAGGCATTACAACGAGAAGGGTTGAATTAGAATTTTACAAATAAAAAAGTAGGAAAGTAATATATAAAAGTAAGAAAAGCTATTGGGAACAATTGTGGAATAGCTTAGAGAAAGACATATATTGGAAAAGATTATAAACTAGTGATAAGGGAACTTAAATTGCTGGTCCACAAATAGAGTTGGCCAAAGGCAAAATTCTCGAGATTATAAATGAACTATTCTCGACGCGTCACAGTTTTGAGTTCTCGACGTTTTGAGCACAGATTAACCAACAGAAGAAGTCCACTTCAGCCTGGAAGAACTTGACGAAAACACCTGGCCCCGTTGGAGTAAATCATGAAAATGCGAAGGAAACCACCCAGCTAGAACCAAATTATATTATATCGTTCGTCAAACCCCGTTTGAATGCTTTCTTGCACAAGTTCGCAAATTCTTCAGTTAAACTCTTTAAGTTTCTACTAATCAATGATATTTAAGTCGTCAGCGTACGCCACAAGTTGCGAAGTCGATATTATAATAATTGTACCTTTTATTTCGATAAATCTTGTTGTTTGTTCTATAGCGACATTAAATAGTGACGTTGATAGAGAGTCATCCTGTCGTAATGCACTTGCTATTTCTACATTTTTGGTATTGCTGCCGTCGATCCTTCCATTGTCATTTTCGTAAGATTTTTAAGTGTCATTGGGATATCTAGGCTGGTATTTCTTCCACTAGGTCGGGTATTATTAGTCTGTCAAATTCTTGCTTGAATTATATGAAAAGGATGTGTCGATATCATGTTCATAACACTTCTTAATCCACTGTGATTCAGTGTATTGCGCCTATATTTGGCTTCCTTTTTCTAAATTCCTGCTGGTAGTCTCTTATTTTAGTTAATAAATCCTTATTTTCTGCTTAGTTTAATAAACAAGCCTAAAGTAGGCTGTAATAAGTTAACAATTTGATAATGGCACATTGTTACTAGTCAAAAAGTGTCTGGTTTGTTGTAAGAATTAGTAGATTTATTATTTAAGTCCGTACTTTTTTGTTGTTGTTTGGTGGAAATGGAATGCGCTACAAGGAATTTGACACGCGATGAGTGTGTTCAAGCAGTGACATTACATAGCGAAGGACTTAGCTACCATGCTATCGGCTCCTTATATTGGTAACAATTTTTTGCTGATGCACGATACTGCAAGACCTCACGTTGCACGAACTGTAGGTAACCAAAAATTTACAACAGGCAAATATACGTAAGTTTGAACTGGCTAACGCATAGTCTAGATCTTAACCCAATCGAACATATATAATATTATAATTATAATATTATTATGTAGGACATAATTGGCAGAAGACTACGACAGCGTTTGCCACCACCTAGAACCTTACAAGAGGTAGAAACAATAGCTCTCGAGATTTGGAATCATATTGTTCAAGGCCCAATAGCAAACCTTATTTGTAATATAAAAGGACATATCTATTTTATTATAGAACATAAGCGAATGAACCAAATTAACAAAATGTTAAGGAAGCCAAAGGCTACAATTGAGTTTTAACTTCAACATTTTATAAATACTAGAATATTCCACAGGGTGTTTCGAACTTTTAGAAAAAACACAGTATGATTGGTACACTCGGAATACAATGACAATTTACCTGTCTAGCAGCAATATTATTGTTAAAGAATAAAGCTATAACAAGAGAACAAGAGGTTTAGGAAATTCGAGATATTAAAAATGTCCCATTTTTAAGGTGGTGCGTTAATTTTGCTGCTTAGTGTATTAGTGTATATCTATAAAAATTGCCACTATTTTTTAGATTAAATCAAGTTGGTTCGTCCTTCATTCACTATCAGATCTTTCGATATTTTCTTGTATCATTTTAAAAGCAAGGTTTTGCATTTTTATGAAGTAATGAACTAACTGATGGTATAATGAAGGTATAAACAAAATAAGCAAATTCATTTATTTTTATAGTGTAAATCATTCGTTACAACACAAAAAAGCAATCATCACCATCATATTATTCAACAGTTCAATTTATTTTCTCGAAAAACCCCTTGTCGTTTAAACTACCGTCCACATCTCGTTATATCCCTCCTCTACTATCGCCGTCGCAAAAATGTCTTGCGGAAAATTCGGCACCATTAATAAAACGCCAAGAGAAATAGGTATCCGTGAGAAAAATAAATAAAACACAGATAAATAATCCTTTCAGAGAATGGAAGGTAAAAGTGGACCACTTATACGACTTTTATGGCGCACTGGAGTCTCTATGACGTCCTCAAAGAAGTGCTGAATCACTAACAAAACCCATAATGACACAATAACTCCAAATTATATTCGAAGAAGCTGGGATTTCTGGGATTCAGCACTGTGCAAGCTATTGCCCGTTTATTTTTATGGAAGATATCGGATGGACAGTGATGGACTCGCTGATCGTATATATGAAGGTATTAATAGTTATTTATGATATGTGTTAAAAGTACACGTTTAAGACACGCATGTAAAAGTTTGCAGAATGAGCGATAGCGAGTTCTGCAATTCACATGAGTGCTTTAAAAATGTACTTTTTAACACGCATATCATACAATATTTTTTCTACAAACGTAATTAGAGGACAATATCTACAAAAACTTTTACTTGAACTTGACTGACATTCCATTTTTATATTTTTTTGACATTACATCAAAATTGCCTATACGGTCAATATGAACTGCAGTGCTATTTAAATTTTTTTAAAACACTAGTGCCTTAAAGTAGCATTTTTAACACGGTTGTAGAAAAAATATATCATGTTTTATTAGAAATTTTTAAAATAGAACATCCAATAATATAATTATTGTTGATTTATATATCCTGGTTTTCGTTTAAATTGTAAGGTATTTGTTTATCTAAATTGTGTTGTTGAGACATCCTGCTGCTCTGTTCGCCATGTTCACTTGTTTTTGTACTTCTTCTTCCACTTTTCCGTAGCTTGACAGTTTTATTCCCAAGTATTCCGTTTTCATCACTTATTCTATTATTTTGTTATTAATTTACGACCAATTTACACCGTCTCGATTCCGCTGATACCACTATCGACTTAGCTTTCTCTGTTGAGGTCACCATGTTGTATATGAGAGCCGTGTCTTCTTTACGAATTCTTTAATTAACCTTTGTAGGTTATCTTCATTTTCGGCTGTTATTATGGCGTCTTCGGCGTAGCAGATTATCTTTATTTCCTTTTCTTCCATTCTATATCCTCTCCTTTTTTAACTTTCTTTATGATTTCATCCATTGTCAGATTAAATATTAATGGGCCCAGTGAATCTCCTTGTCTAATGCCAGTTTCATACTTGATAGGTTGCGATAGTTTTTCCTTGCATCTTACCATAGCTATGTAAGGGTAAGAACAGAACAAGTGGGTCGCGGTGGAGGTGGAGGTGGAGGTGGAGGTCGAGGTCGATGTTGATATCCATGTAAAACAAACACATTGTAGTTAATGGAAGAGAACAGAGCTGGTAAGTCGCGGTGGAGGTTTAGCGCGATGCCATCCAGGAGGTTTACATCGATGCTTTTGAAAATAAAATGAGTTTGTTTTACATGGATGTCTACTGTGCGGCCTACAAGGATGCTTCCCTGTGATTGGTCTGTTCGAAGCCAAGTTGTGATTAACTGCGCTATTAGGCTATTGATTATGTACTATAGAAAGGAACTATAACATTAACGGGGTTTTATTATTTCATATGGTCAATGAATCTCTCTATATGAAAAAACCGCGGAGTTCTACCATTTAAAGGGGTGCGTTTTTGAGAAATGGGTGAATTAGTCCCTGGGCACAGGTTACATTAGGGTGAGTTCTATGCACTTTTCGTACAAACACGTCTACATAAAAATTGTTCCTGGTTAAATTTCCTATCTAAATATAACTTTTAAAGTCAAAGATACTTTTTTTTACAAAAATATACTCAAAATAAATAGCACAAAGAAACCCAAAAGAAAGAAATTTTGTTTTTTGTCCCATAACTTTTGTCCACGGGGATATAGGTATAGACATTGCTTCACAGAAAAAAAACTTACATATTTTCTCTTTAAAATGATGTTTGGTAGAGGTCATTAGAATTTACAGTTTTCGAAATATGATTTTTCAAAGTTCGCCACTCACAGCAATTTTGGGCAATTTTCCTTGTTATTTCGCAAATATTGTTCTGTAACTTTTTTCTACGTAACTTTAGGTATATGCAATGGTACATGTAAGAGGAATAGAAATCAATTACCTTTAAAGTGGTCTACTGTATAATGTTGTACGACTTCTTTTAAAGAGGTTATCTTTTTCAAGACTTTTAACGAGTTTTTATATTTTTAAAATTATTTTTAAATTTTCCATTATAACTTTTTTTTCTATATGGTATATATTATACACTAGGGTTATTTTTGAATAAAATATGCTTTTTCAAATTGTAATAAGTACTTGCAACGATTTTTGATTTTAGGATTATTTTTTAAATTCCCCATTATAACTTTTTTATGTGATTGTGTGTTATGATTGAATCTTATTTTTTATAGGTAATACTTTTGATCCACTTGACTCGGCCGGGCAAACTTGAAAATATGGATTAATTCCAATATTTACTGTCAAAGCTCCTGCACCACAAGTTTTGCTTGAAAAAATAGCATGTAAATGTACCAAAGGATGTACAAAAAACTGCGGTTGTAGGAATATAGGAATTACCTAGTTGTTTAATATTCTGCAAAGGGTGCATGTGCATGGGTACTAATTGTGGGAACTCTAAGATAACTGAGGTGTCAGAGGAAGATAGTGAAGCTAATGCTAACGAAGAGATGGACTTTTTTGAAGTTTTTTTAAAAGTCAACGTTTAAATAATTTTAACTAAAGTGATGTTTTTTAAGACTAATGTTTTTGTAATTTTTGTAAAAGAAATATTTTAAATAATACAGGTAAAAAATATCAAAGAATCACTCGGTTTCCATTATGTATTTAAATATAGATGATACACCATTTTAAAGAACAGAAAGTAAGCCCTCTTTGTTGCGCAATGTATAGATAGTATATTCATGTACAAGAAAAAAAGTTATAATGAGAAATTTCAAAAATAATCGTAAAAAATGTAAAAAATAATATTTTTTTATATTAGGTATTATATAATATATAATACAATAATTTTGTTTTATTTTATATTATATTATAAAAAAATCGTTAAAAGTATAAAAGCTTGAAAAACCACAATCTCTTTAAAAAAAGTCGTACAACGTTATACAGTAGACCATTTTAAAGGTAATTGATTTATATTCCTATTACGTGTACCATTGCATATACCTAAAGTTACGTAGAAAAAAGTTACAGAACAATATTTACGAAATAACAAGGAAAATTGCCCAAAATTGCTGTGAGTGGCGAACTTTGAAAAATCATATTTCGAAAACTCTAAATCCTAATGACCTCTACCAAACACCATTTTAGAGAGAAAATATGTAAGTTTTTTTTCTGTGAAGCAATGTCGATACCTATATCCCCGTGGACAAAAGTTATGGGACAAAAAACAAAATTTCTTTCTTTTGGGTTTCTTTGTGCTTTTTCTTTTGAATATATTTTTGTAAAAAAAAGTATCTTTGATTTTAAGAAGTTATATTTAGATAGGAAATTTAACCAGGAACAATTTTTATGTAGACGTATTTGTATCAAAAGTGCATAGAACTGACCCTAATGTAACCTGTGCCCAGGGACTAATTCACCCATTTCTCAAAAACGCACCCCTTTAAATGGTAGCACTCCGCGGTTTTTTCATATATAGATGTCCATTGACCATATCAAATAATGAAACCCCGTTAACGTTGTAGTTCCTTTTAGCTATCTTATTTTGAATATAATCAATAGCCTATATCTAAGTTGATATTTTTTATACAGTCGAACCCGCTTATTCGCATAGCTTTCGTGCCAAGAAAAAGTACTCATATAGCCGGGATATTCTAGTAACCGATCATTGGTTGCTAGTATAAATATTTCAGGACCTCAAATTTCTATTCTTTTAACCGGGATATTCCTTTAACCTGTATTCTAATAAGCGGGTTCGACTGTATAATCCCTTTTTTGTATTCAGTTTATTTTTAAAATCCTAAAGTAATTAAATTCAGTAAATTTTTGAAATATGAAGGGGGATCTGTGACATTTCATCACTATCATCACTTGACTGACACAACATCGCAAAAGCACAGTCTTATTATCATTCAAATTTCATTAAACTATTTCACTTGATAGTGGTTCTAGTTCGACTGACAGCGCAGGTGGCCTCCTTTCTATGTGCTGTCGACATCTACCGCGACTTAACTAGTAGCATCATCGTGACCTACACATCCACCTCTACCCACTTGTTCTGGTCTTACCCTTATCTTTATATACAGTATGGTGCAAATGAAAGGAATAAATTCGTTATTTCGTAAACCGGCGTGACGTCATTTATCTGGGCGTGATGACGTAATCGATATTTTTTAAATGAGAATAGGGGTCGTGTGCTAGCTCATTTGAAAGGTTATTCAATTCTATATTTAGTAATGTAAACATTAATATAATTATTTATACGGGGTGTCCAAAAACAATTTTTGAAATTCAATTAATTGACAAAAAAAAGAAGAATATATGTAATTTATCTAATAAAAAAATAATTTTTACTGTTATTAAAGAACAAAAAAAAATGTTTATTTGAAAAGAAAACATTGTTTCTCGCTTAAGGGGATGGGTACGTAGTTTCTGCTCCAATGCTATTCAAATGGGATTTATGAGAGTGCTGAAAGTCCCTAAGAACTTCTATAATGTTTATTTTAATAAGTTACAGGGGTGAAAATCTAAAAGAAAATTTAGTGTGATTTTTAATTTCAAATATCTTATTTAAAATAACCTTCTTATTTTTTCTGAGGGACTTTCGGCCCTCGGTAATAATTTAGTCTTTCATTTGGGTTTAAATTTTTCAAAAACATTTATTGGTTTTTTCAGGATTCGACAAAAATTAACACAATGTCGGTGATAATATTTTCCAAATCAATCTTTGTCGTACAACGCACTCAGTCGAATAGAATATTGTCAGCATATTGTCAGTAAGACAGTGACAATTATAAATATTTGAAATGGCATCGGGAATATTTTGTGTTGTTGATTAAATAACATTGACAGTGTATTTGATAAATAATTGATTTAAGACGAGAACTTAATAAAAAGATATTTATTGTTTATAAAGCTTAAATTATTGTTTATTATTTTTGGAAGATTTAAGCAGAGAATACACCGGGATATATTCAGTGGTACAAGTAATTTGTTGTTAAAGATGTTCAAAATGTAAGCGTTTCATAGTAACAATATATTAATAAGAAATCACTTTATCACTTTTCCTCTTTTCTCGACTGATTATTAGTTTTTGTTGTACAGTAGATAAATTATTACAATCACTGAATACATAGTTACTGAAAAAATTATCAGTAGTAATTGCACAAGAGCTCTGAAATTATTGAATTTTTCCCGAGTGACACTTTGACAGTTTTAATTTCACGAGCCGAAGGCGAGTGAAATTATGTCAAAGTGTCACGAGAGCAAAAATTATGTATTAATTTCAGAGGTCGAGTGCAATTTGTTGCAATTACTTCATGAATAAAACTGTTCAAAACCAAAATTTTATTGTAATTTATTTATGTAAGTACCATTAAACACACAGTTTTTATAAATATTTGACGATTGAAAGTCATCACTTTTATAATTTTTAAAACATTAATTGTCATTAATGTCACTGAATGTATTTTTTCGTAGCAACGAAGGGCATCTGACGTAATATACTTAACGACGGGAGATTATCAAAAATAATCGATTTAATTCAGATTTCTGTAGCTTTCTATTAGTCAGAATCTCCTATGAATGAAATAATCATATTAATTAACTGAACTAATAATTAAGGCAATTAATTATATAATTTACAGTTACCCAAAAAAATTCAAAAGTCATCTTTAAAGTTAATGATGACATTGTCAAGTAAAGTTTACATAAATATCCATACCAGTGAGAATTTTACTACACGTAATTTGCCGTGTAAAGACAGAAAAAGTAGGGATAGCCGTAAAATATTTGCAAATTATGTACCGATGGCGTTAAATTCAATGTTCAAGCCAGCTCCCGCTAGGCACCTACTTTTTGGAAGTTTGAACAATTAATTTAAGCGAAAAGCAATGTAAATTTTTCAAATAAACATGTTTTTCCTGTTTTCTAAAAGTAGTAAATGTATTTTGAATTAAATAAATTACATACATTCTTCTTTTTTTTTGTCAATTTATTTAATATAAAAAATAATGTGTGTGTACTTTGTACGCACGTAAGAAGTTATACTTCTATTATAATATAATCTAACTTCATATTATGATTCCAACGAAATCAATATACCTATCTCCTTTAAACAGTTTTTTTGTATTGTATTTAAATATTAATCTAATTTTAGGAAGAACAAAAAGAATACCAAAAATTAAAAAAAAAAGGATATGACTTTGTCAGGATTCGAACAGGAGACCTCTCGATCCCTAGGCGAATTCTCTACCGATCAGCTACCACCGCTTTTGTATTTAGTCGATCATTTCTCGAACAAAATTACAATCACGGTGACAGATACATTAATTGAAAATAAACATTTTCAATAACATTTACAAGGAGGAAGACAAATCCACATACATAAAAATTATAATGAATATATTTACTAAAACACTAATAATATATTCTTTTCACGCACACCTTATTTGCGCTACATAACTTAAAAGAAGTAGCGAATAATACCATACTGTCGGTGTGCGCATGCGCCAGGGAATGTAAAAATTCATCCTCGTGACTAAAGAAATATAATCTCACAATAAAACACTGAAAAACGTTTGTTTTTCTATACTTCCACAAAATTTATTACAACTATGTTATTACTACAGCTGTTTCGGCAAAGTGCCTTTCTCAAGTGATCATAATTTTTTTCTATACTTCCACAAAATTTATTACAACTATGTTATTACTACAGCTGTTTCGGCAAAGTGCCTTTCTCAAGTGATCACTTGAGAAAGGCACTTTGCCGAAACAGCTGTAGTAATAACATAGTTGTAATAAATTTTGTGGAAGTATAGAAAAACAAACGTTTTTCAGTGTTTTATTGTGAGATAAAATGAACTTCCATCAAGTAACGGTCGAATCCATCAATTATTTAAAGAAATATAACTTAAAAAATTGCTTTTACACACCCTGAATAAATTTCGATGTAAATGTTTATATTATTAAACAGAGAATTGAATAACCTTTCAAATGAGCTAACACATGATCCCTATTCTCATTTAAAAAATCATAGATTACTTCGTCACACCTTTCATTTGCACCATACTGTATATATTCTCAATGGTTTTATTAAATCCAGTGATATTCCTTTTTCATATAGTCAATGTAGGTATCGCGTCCCAAATTCGCAGTCTGTCAAACGCTTTCTTCAAATCTATCAGGCACATAATCTAATATGCTGGTTTGTTGTATTCCAGGGACTTTTCTTTTAT
Source organism: Diabrotica virgifera virgifera (assembly GCF_917563875.1). NCBI lineage: Eukaryota > Metazoa > Arthropoda > Insecta > Coleoptera > Chrysomelidae > Diabrotica > Diabrotica virgifera. Next base: position 286,402,152 of record NC_065443.1, on the reverse strand, counting down.
TTGTCTTATTACAAAAACTGCATCCGTGCATGATCTTCCTGTCCGAAATCCTTGCTGTTCCTCTTGCAGAGTTATGCGTTCGTTTATTTTTGTCGCTATAATTCTTGTTGATTTTATAATATTTTTATTTACTTGTTATGTTAAAAATATCTATTTTTAACAATTTTAAAGCTAACGAGGCACTTATGAGTGAAAAGTTATGTTGCAAAATTTGTCATCAAGTTATCACGGAAAATGATAAAATGTTAGTTTTTTCTAACGACGGGACTGCACCCGGGTTAAATCGTATATTTACTAACACAATACTACTGACGTCACTTAAGCTTCATCGGTACCTTTGATAAAACATTTGCGACACTACACGTGCCTCATGGGCACCGAACGTGTTAACAGTCTCGTTTTTTTGCTAACCGTTGATATGCTAATGCCACAATGTTAACTCTGTTCTTTCAAATAATAGTTTTATATCTTGATAATGTCTACATCGAACTAAAGAAGTAAATTATCTATCTTCTTCTTTTTGCAGTACCGTCTCCTATCGGAGGTTAGCTATCATCACAGCAAACTTTGTTAGCTGCAGCTCTGAACATCTGTATTGAACTGCACCCATACCACTCACTTAAATTTCGCAACCAGTAAATCCTCCTACGTCCCACATTTCTCGTTTCCGAGATTTTTCCTTGGATTATGAGTCTTAGCAGAGAGTCCTTTTCCTCCTATCATTATGTGGCCTAGATATTCAAGTTTTTTCGTTTGTACGGTTTTTATGACTTCGCATTCCTTCCCGATCTTCAGCAAAACATCTTGATTTGTTACTCTTTCTGTCCATGGTATTTTCAACATTCTCCTGTAGCACCACATCTCGAATGCCTCAATGTTTTTGATGTTTATCTTTTTCAGTGTCCATGCTTACATGGCGTACAGCAGAACGGAGAAAACATAGCACCTTAACATTCTCGTTCTTAAGTATATATTTATGTCCCGGCTGCATAGGAACTTTTTCATTGTGACAAACGATTGTCTCGCTGTCCCCATTCGCCTCTTGATTTCTCTTGTCTGGTCATTAGTATCAGTGAACCAAACCCCTAAATATTTGTAGGACGTAACTCTTTCAACTGGCTAATTATTTATGGTTAAATATACATTGGTGTATAGCTTCTTTATTACAATCATGAATTTAGTCTTTTTAATGTTCAATTTTAGACCATACTTATTGGTATGAGTGTTTATGTTTTCCATCAAATATTGTAAATTTTTTTAAGTTATCTGTTACTATTAGTGTGTGATCAGCGTATCGTATATTGTTAATTAACTCTTCGTTAATGTTCATACCAATGTTTTGCTCTAGGAGCGCTTCCTGGCATATTGTTTCGCTATATATATTGAATAGTAGTGGATAAAACACACAACCCTGACGCACACCTCGAAGACTCTCAATTTCTTCGGTTAACTCATTATCAACCTTGATTTTTGCTGTTTGTCCCCAGTAGAACCTGGATATGATGTTATAGTCGCGAATGTCGATGTTTTTGCTTCTTAGGATTTCATACAGCTTTTGGTGTCTGTCTTTATCGAAGGCCTTCTCAATATCCATGAAACCTACGTAGACGTCTTGGTTTACATCAAAACATCTTTGCATTAACACACTCCAAAAAAAGCTTCCCGTGTTCCTAGTCCACTTCTGAATCCAAACTGTGTGGCGCTTATATCCTCTTCTAATTTATTAAATATCCTTTTGTGAATTATTTTTAAAAATACTTTTAGTGTGTGGCTCATCAATGCTATAGTTTTGTGGTCTGAACACTGACGTTATTCGTCTTCGGGATTGTGACAAAAGTAGAGTCGGTATGATGCCTGTTCTATAAATTGTGTTAGAGGTTCACCATTATTTCAAGTGTGTCGTCGTCTATAAGTTTCAACAATTCTACAGGAATTTCATCTCGTCCTGCAGCTTTACCCCCTTTAGTGTTCCTTATAGCATATTCTATCTCGCTTTTTAGGATTTCAGGCCCTGTTGTGTCGTCTGCAGGTTCTGCCACTGCTATTTCTGGTTTTTCTTCTGCAAAAAGTTCTTCAATGTATTCTGTCCATCTTGCCAGTTTTTCATTTAAATCTGTAATTATTTTACCTTTTTTGTGTTTTACGATGGAGGCTTGTTTCACCTTTTTACCTGTTATTTCATTGATCTGTTTATGCATGTTAAAGCTATCTTACTTTCTTTCATATTCTTCTATTTACATGCAGTTTTCCAGAACCCACTTTTCTTTGGCTTCTCTAATTTTTCTTTTAATCTGACGGTTCACTTCTTTGTATTTTGTCTTGTTAGTTTTATTTATTCACCTTTCCTCCATGAGGTACAAAATTTTGTTTGTCATCCATTCCTTTTTCTTAATTTTGCTTGGAGCTAACGAGCCTTCACCAGCTGTCAAATTATCCATAAGATTAGTTTATCTCCGCGTTTAACTTATTTAAAAGCTATTCTCATAAATATGTTGCTCTTTTGTGTTAAAATAACGATCTGTTGAACTCTTGTAGTTAAAGTTAATACCACCTTGTATACAAGCAATCAGCGTTTTCAACCCTTGTTGCAGTTTTCCTTTCCGCATCATTCACGGACGATATCGCGCCCTGATTGCAGTCTAAAGACCTTAAAGTGCTACTTCTACCTCCCTTTCCCGGTCTCGATCCCGGTCCCTGAGTTTCTGTCCACGACGACGTTGATTACTGCTCAACCGCTTTTCGGCTTCATGTAATTCTACAGATGATGCCATTCGGGATAATTGAACCGTTTAATTACCCACATTGTGATAGTCATTTACTACCCTGCGAATGTTATGCGACCCTCCAGAATACACCCCCTAATTATTGCACCATTGTCCTATGCCGACAACGTAAATTCGACAAATGATCGCAACGGCCGTGGATAGAGGGCGCTTTAATCTGATACCCAGTAACGTGTGAAAATTACGGATGCAGCCCAAGCTGAGCATGAAAGCACATCTGCCATTTGCATATTGCATCTCTGGCATTGCTATTTTTGCTTGGTGCTTGCTGTGGTGGAACGGCCAGGGGCTCGATTTTCCGGAAAATTCGGTTAAATCAGATTACTAGTTGTATGAGATTAACTACCAGCTCCCTTTTGATGTTGTTTTAAAGGAATTCATTAAAATTGTTCTACAGAAATTGTGTAAAATAGAATTGAAACTGAGTAGATTTTTTATTTTTGTGACATTTACAATATGTGCATAACTAAGATCAGTTAGTAAATTATTTGACTGAAAACCGAAAATTTGACCTGTAGAGGGAGATCCATTGAGCTCCCTATTTACATAAATTAAATGAAAACAAGTTCAACAAATTAACTTATTATGGATTATTCGAATTTTATTACTATGTTCACTATTTTGAATTTCTTTAAGCGTCGTAGGTATATCATTAAGATCATCAGTAATAACCCGGTAGGTAGTGATTTTGGCACCAATTCTTTGAATTTATTTTGGTGGTTGGTACTTGTTTGATAACGAAAATTTCTGTCAGCTGGCGCGACTCCAAGTCATTTAGGCAAAAAAATGAAATATGAAAGTAGATGGAAAACAACCCTAGAACTTATAATGTCAATTATTTACCTTGATGTCTAACATATTATATAATTGTCTAGCGGCTAGGATACCTGACTTTTACCCAGGAGGCTTGGGTTCGATTCCCGGTATCGAAAATCGGTTTTGTTTTTAAAATTAACATTTTAATTTGAAAAATAATAGTTTTCATAATACTTTTATATTGGGATCTATGGATATTAAAAACGTGGTTTTATAATTTTTTTTATAAAAGTGTAATTATTTTTATGATTAATTTTCCTGGTCTTTTTCATTTTATGTCCCGGTTTTTGGCCAGCTGACAAATCATTTGTTAATAAGTTTTGGAACAACTTTCTATAATATAAAAAAACGGCTATGCCAAAATTCTCCGGTCAAATTTGACGGTACTTGCCGAGCTATAGGGTTACTTGCTAACTTATTCGGATGAGATTGAAGTCTCTTGGAATATTTTTTGTAGTAATCTATTATTAGGTTTTTTTATGGATGGCATATTGAGGTTTGCTCTATCACATAATTTTGGACATTCAGCGTTGTTCTGGAAACTCAGCAATATTTTTGACTAGCTGTCTCCACAGTTGGATACCATAGGTCCACACTGGTTTTATTATATAGTATTATATATCAGTAGTTTGTTTTCAATAGAGAGCTAAGGTTTACGACAGGTGATCCATTATAGTTCTCGGAATTTTATTCCTAGTTGTTTTCTTCTTGGGAAAAAGTGCTTTTGCAAAGTTAATCTCATATCAAGCTGGATTCCTAAGTACTTGACAATATCAGTTTGTGGGAACTGTATTTAGTTTAGAGTTACAGTTAGATATAGGTATGTTTGACATGTTTGTTGCTTCATGGTGAACATTACAAGGATGGGTTTACTCTCATTCGCCTTTATCTTCCATTTATTAAGCCATCGTTTAAAATTGTTAAGGTCTTTATGATGGGTTCTGGACATTCTGATTGAATCATGGTGAGAGACTAGTACAGCAGTTTCATCAGCAAAAGTTGAACACGTTGATCTGTTGTACTTGTCGGTAGGTCGGCATTGTAGAGAAAGTACAATATTCTGCCCTCATAGCCAAAAGGGCGTATCTCAAAAAACCTAAATTTTCACAATTCACACTTTTGTTATATTTTCATCAGCACTTACACTTTTTCAATATTTTTCAATTTTAACTGCCTTAAAGTGTGATTTATAATACAATTATATTTCAGATTACTAATTTTTTTTTAATTAGCCTTTCTTGCTTAGAGATAAGCCTTTTTTGCTTAGTATTATTCATAAATTTCACTAATCGAAAAGGGCAAAATAACAAAAGTTTGAGATACGCCCTTTTGGCTTAGGAGGGCAATATTGGTCCCAGGATGTTTCCTTATGGTACTCCGGCTTTTATTGGCCTTAGGCTTATGTATTCATTATCCTGTTTGACTAGAAAATGTCGATTGAAAATAAACCTTTTTATAACTTGGTAGAAAGGATGGGAAGGATTTTCTTTAGGTTAAATAAGATACCAGTATGACATGCAGAATGGAATGCAGTAGAACAATATTTTTTATTTTTGAGATCACTTCTGATGTGTTTTACTAGTCTATATACTTCCTCTGTTGTGTCGTGTTATGTTCTGGACTCAAGCTGGTATTAAGGTATTAGTTTCCTTTCTTATATGATTGGGGGTAATTATTAAATGAAAAGTTATTCGAAGATTTTTGATAAAAGCGGTAGCTGGCTATGATGAAATCACCTGAGTTTTAATTTTCCCTGGCTCAGGTGTGAGATTAATTTAAGCAACTTTTCATTGTTCAGGGTAACATAAACATAACATAAATATTGCATTAAATTAAATATTTGCGTAATCATTTTCAGACCTTTGCATGTTAGGTGATGTTAATACTTTCCCATTTATCAAGTTGATTAGGTCATACTGTGGAGCTTTTTTGGGTTGATTTCATGCTGGATAATATTTCTACATTATTTTGTTGTGATATTTTATCTGATGTGTCCATCCCTTAGGAGGATTCCAGGAAATCATTTATTTTCTCATCTGTATCACCATGTTCCATGAGATGTTGCTGGAATACATTAGTGAGTTGATTTTCAAATGCTTCGGCTTTTTCCTTATTATTTCTAATAATACACCCCCTAATTATTGTACCATTGTTCTATGCCCAGAACGTAACTTCGACAGATGATCGCAACGGCCGTGGATAGAGGGCGCTTTAATCTGATACCCAGTAACCTGTGAAAATTACGGATGCAGCCCAAGCTGAGCATGAAAGCACATCTGCCATTTGCATATTGCATCTCTGGCATTGCTATTTTTGCGTGGTGCTTACTGTGGTGGAACGGCCAGGGGCTTGATTTTCCGGAATATTCGGTTAAATCAGATTACTAGTTGTATGAGATTAACTACCGGGTCCCTTTTGATGTTCTGTGAAAGGAATTCATTATAGTTTTTTGCAGGGTTTTAGTTAAATAGAAGTAAAACTCAATAGATGAACTTATTTTTAGTGTCTCTTATGCAGGGTGTCCCGAAAAGATTGGTCATAAGTTATACCACACATTCTGAGGTCAAGAATAGTTCGATTGAACCTAACTTACCTTAGTGCAAAAATATGCTCATAAAAAAAGTTACAACCCTTTGAATCACAAAATGAAAATCGATTTTTTTCAATATATCGAAAACTATTAGAGATTTGCTATTGAAAATGTACATGTATCATTCTTATGGCAGGAACATCTTAAAACAAAATTATAGTGAAATTTGTCCTCCCCAAAAAAATTTATGGGGATTTTGTTCCCTTAAACCCCGCAAACTTTTGTGTACGTTCCAATTAATTCATTATTGTGGTACCATTAGTTAAACACAACGTTTTTAAAACTTTTTCTTTCCTAGTATTTTTTCGATAATCCAGCTTTTATCGAGATGCGGCTTCTTTTTCAATATATTTACGTCAAAATTTTTGTGGCGGTTTTGATCCTTTAAGACCCCCATATGTTTGTGTACGTTCCAATTAAACTATTATTGTGGTACCGTTAGTTAAACAGTGTTTTTAAAACTTTTTTGCCCCTTAGGCTTTTTTAATAAGTCACCGTTTATGGAGATATGGCTTCTTTTTCAAAATATACCTCAAACTGTAAATTGTAAATAAATTTTAAGATTAATAACATAGTTCTTTCGCCAGGGGGTACAACGGCCTCCTTTATACAGACGAACTTACCCAAGTTTTTGTTTTATGTATTTTGACCCGTAGAACACACATTTTTTGGGTAACAGTTGATCCGGATGTCAATAAGATTGTTATAAACAAAGAACTTGGGGAATTACATAACAGCGATTTCTCGCAAAACAAAACTTTTTTTTGTATTTTTTGGGTCATTATTAGAGACTGGAAAATATGCACTAAAAAATGTCTAAAATATGCATGCAATATGCATTTTAAAACAAGCTGAATATGCACAATTAACATGCAAATATGCATTTATATATGCACTTATTTTTATATGAATAATTTTATGGTTTACGTTAAATACATAAATAAATAAAAAATAATAAAAATAAATAAATAGGTTTGAATTTAAACCAAATTGTATTATTATTTCTTAATATATTTTTTTAACTTCAGGTTTTGTGACAAATAAAACGGCAAAATATTTTATTTTGACCACAAGATAAATAAGAGTACAATAAAATAAATGTACATATTTTTATTGTTACAATATTGATTCATATTTTCTAAACTAATATTATAAAAAGAGTACAATAAAACAAATTTACATATTTTTATTGTTACAATAAATAATCATATATTGATTCATATTTTCTAAACTAATATTATGTCTTCTATCTGTTAATATTTGTTTATAGGCAGAAAAAGATCTCTCAACGTCACAAGATGTAATTGGGGCATATTTAAACTTTGCTATTAAAGACGGATCCATATTAATATTTTCATCGAAGTTTCCAAAATTGATTATATTATTTATTGAACGCAATAAAGTGAAACCCTCATTTTTGTTTAAAACGTCATCAAGTTTATCTTTAATTTTTACTCCAATTTCCCCATTCAGATTTGTTATTTTCTGTTTAACCGAATCAACAATAGACATACTATTGTGAAGACATAAATTTTGAGCCTCTAATTTTGTAATTGAACTTTCAATGATATCGAAATTCGATTTTATATACAACAATTGATTTTTAATAGACTTTTCTTTAAAAATATTTTGACAGTTATCAATAGCGGTACAAGTCGGATCAAAACTTGAAATAACGCTTTTGATGTCGTCGTAGTGTTCAGATAAAAATATAGCACTTTTAAGCCAAGTTCCCCATCTGGTTAATACTGGTTCTGGTGGTAAAGGAATATCGGGAAGCATCTCCCTATATACCTGTACACGTAGTGGTGCTTTCAGAAATACTTTTTTTACATTATTTATTAAGGTGTTTACATTGGGAAATTCAATTCTAACTTTCTCTGCAACTCTGTTTAGGCCGTGCGCCAAACATGTACAGTGAATTAAATTAGGGAAAAAGATTTTAAGATTGGATGCAGCTTTCATCATATATGAGGCGGCATCACTAAGCATTAATAATATTTTTTCAAATGGTACTTGATCAGGTAAAAAAAAATTTGTTAGGGATTCGTTAACAAATCTAGCTATTGTAGCATAGTTTGTTTTTTCCAAACATTTTACACTAATTAAGTATGAGTTTTTAAAATCGCCAGAGTCGTTAAGAACTCCAACAATTAGATTCGCAATTTGTCGACCCTTTGTATCCGTTGTTTCGTCGACGGAAATCCAAAGATATTCGGCTTTTAACTGATTTTTAATACTCGTCATCACATCTTTGTAACATGCACTGACATATTTTTTCCGAAGAGTTGAAGAACTTGGTATTTGAGCTGGTTTATATCTTTAATCTTGCAATAAGTTTTTAAAAAGTTTTGACACGATTTATGTTCTAACTTGTGCAGAGGGATATTGCAGTTCAAAAAAAAATGGCATAAATCCTTTGCAAAGGTTTCTTGCCCAACTGACGTATTCTGAATCTGCAAACTGTTCTGTAGAATCTGCTGGCGAGGTTTATTATCATTTTTTGATAGCTTAGTTTGGTGAAGTGAAGTTTTTATGTGTTGAACTACTTGGAATTTCTTTTGACATGGAATCTGGAATATAATGATAATGATGTTTTAGATGTTTTCGTAAATAGATACCTACATTAAAATGATCAAACTTTTTAAACCTCCCCCAATTTTTTTTTATTTCTCAAAGTGAAATTGAAATCGTCAAACAATAAAGTACAGTCAGTGTACCGTAGTATACAGGGTGGGCCACTCTCAACACCTCGCTCTGTATAAGCCAAACCGTTGCGAACTTTAAAAAACAGTTTTTGAAGAAATGGGACGGTTTGTCATTTTAGAATAGACAGACACATAGATGTGCAAAGAAGTTTGATAAGTTTAAAAATCTATTGAAGTGGAGAACTTACCTTTTTATCACAAATGGTGCAAAACATACTTTCACTGTCGATAACTTTTAGATGATTGTTACTTCCAATCCAACTTCTGAGAAGACTTGATTTTTCCCTTGCTACTTTAGGCATTTTCACAATAATAATAAAATGATTTTTTTACACAGTATAGTCAATAACTTGCAATCACAAAAGTTGAATAATCGGCGATTGATTTAAGACTAACCATTCATAAAATAAAATAATCTATCCTACCCTTAAAATGCTTAAAATTTCGTTTTGGTTGGTTTTCCCAGAATAATTCATAGTTGGCCGACACCAGCAGAAAGTACAGGTAATATTTGTAATGTTATTCAAAATATAATCGGTATTTACTTAGGTAATTTGTAAATTCTGAGAAGTCTATAAATCTTAAATATCCGGATAATGATACCTGCAGCTATAAATAACGCCCATTATGTTTATGGGTACAACAACAAAGGAGCTTAACAGCAAAATATTTTTCCACCTACCTCTACCGAAAGTATACTTTTCCGGACCTGATTGTAGGGAGCAAAGTTGTACTTTTCCTCCCTAGGGAGGAAAATATTTTTCCTCCCTAGGGAGGAAAAGTAAAAGTGACGTCATGGTATTTCATTTATGAAATGTAACTTATTGACGCCCTGTACAATATCTATTTTCTATTACGTCAGTTTCTATACATTTTAACGTTTATTTATAAAACACTCTGTATTTTGCAGAATGGTAAAAAACAGTAAATTGTTATTTTGATTTAACAATGTTTACATTATTAATTTGACTTATATTTGACAGTTGACAGTTATATTGTACGTACTTGTTAGTTTTAGTTCTAATAAATTTTGTTGGTTAGTTACATAAATAAATTAAGTAAAAATGAAAACATGACTTGTTATTTGAGGAAGGTGGAAAAACCATATGTATAACATGGGAGTAAAGTGCCTTTTCCTCCCTTGAATGATTACTGCCCTCCGCTACGCGTCGGGCAGTAAACTTCATTCTCGGGAGGAAAAGTAGCACTTTCCTCCCTTGTTATACAAATAGCTATACTTTCACATTTTATTTTAATGGATGTTGATGTTACTAATATATACCTTATTTTTAAATGGGGTAGAGTAAATTCCCATCAAAATATGCATTTATATGCTCTTAAATCTCCAAATATGCAAGGCATATGCATTTATGAAAAACATGAGAAATATGCAGCATATATATGCATATGCATTTTGCATATAATCCAGTCTTTAGTCATTATAAGCAAAAAATGTTCTTACAAGTTTTTTCGTAGGATGAGTTTTTGCGATAAACGCGGTTGAACTTTCAAAAACTCGAAAAATTGCAAATTTTTAACCCGAATAACTTTTGATTAACAAATAAAATAGCAATTTTGCTTACTGCATTTAAAAGTTCAAGTCAAATTATATCGTTTTTGATTATTTGCATTGCTAAAAATTTATTTTTTTATTGTTGAACAAAGCTATAAACACATAGTGCTTGAGTGACGTTTTCAATGACCTCCCATTTAATATCGAACCAGTATGTAGAGTAGATAACAAGTGCAAGCGGAGCTATTTCTACGTAGAATGCGTTAAAACGCATGTATTGGGCCCGGGAAACATTATGTGTTTATAGCTTTGTTTAACAATAAAAAAAGAAATTTTTAGCAATGCAAATAATCAAAACCGATAAAATTTGACTTGAACTTTCAAATGCGGTAAGCAGAATTACTATTTTATTTTTTAATCAAGTTATTCGGGTTAAAAAATTGCAATTAAAAATTGCAATTTTTAGATTTTTTGAAAGTTCGACCGCGTTTATTCGTTAAAAGAAATGACCACTACACTCCCTGTGGGGTTCGGGGTCGGTATTGAAGAAAGAGATTTTAACAGCTTAATAAAAACTGATTTCATTTGCGGAAAATGCAGAAAATTACATACGAAAGCTGCGCTCTACGTCATTAAAACGCATTTTCATTTTTGTCGATACGACACTCTGATCAACTTATATTATATCGAATTTTCACCATCGTGTTAACATAAATTTTAATTGCCGCCGTAACTGGCATTCAAAATATCGCTTCAAGCGTTATTTCTGAGAGAGCGGTCCATTCTACGTAAAAAGTGTTAATAAAATACACTGGGGTGCAAAAAAATCGATCCACTGAAATTTGGTTATTTTTGATGTCTAGAATTTCCTAAACCTGTTGTCCGATTTAAGTGATTTTTTACCATATTATAGCCCAATTTATTAGTAATATCGCTGTAATAATATTGTTGCCAGACAGGTAAACTGTCATTGTATACCGGGTGTACGAATCAAACTGTGTTTTTTTCTCAAAGGTCGCATCATCCTGTGGACTATTCTAGCGTTTATAAAACATTGAAATTAAAAACCAACGTTTTCTTAACATTTTGTTTTTAGATTTATTCACTGATGCTGGATAATAAAAAAGTTAGGTACTTTAACAACTAGCCATGTTCTTCAAATGTATAGGGTGTTTCTAAATAAGTGCGACAAACTTTAAGGGGTAATTTTACATAAGAAAATAATGACAGTTTGCTTTATAATCGTATGTCCGCAAACGCTTCTTTTCCGAGATACGGGATATTCAATATTTTTTTTTACAAACTGACGATTTAATTATTACTTTAAAACCAGTTAAGATATGCAAATCAAATTTGGTGGGTTTTAAGACGTAATTATTGCACATTTTTGGACATACAATTAAGAATTTTATATTCACTATTGGCGTACATACGGGTAATATGATCGGTCATAATACCCGTTAATAATAAATTCACAATTGTATGTCAAAAAATGTGCAATAACTACGTCTTAAAACCCTATTTCGGAAGCGAAGCATAAGACAAATTGACATTATTTTACATGGCCCGTTTTTAAAGTACCTAACGTTTTTATTATCCAACATAAGCGAATGAATTTAAAAACAGAATATTAAGAAAACCTGAGGCTATATTTGGTTTTTAATTTCAGTATTTTATAAACGCTAGAATAGTCCACAGGGTGATGCTGAGAAAAAAACACAGTTTGATTCGTACACCCAGTATACAATGACAGTTTACCTGTCTAGCAACAATATTATTACCGCGATATTGTTAATAAATAAAGCTATAACATGGTGAAAAAATCACTTAAATCGGACAAGGGTTTAGGAAATTCAAGACATCAAAATGACCAAATTTTTAGGTAAATGATTTTTTTACACCAGAGTGTATTTCTGTTGAAACAGATCTGAGCTACTTATTTTATCTTGTCTGAAATATTTTTTTTCTATTCTTGGTAAATCGGTGTTTTCCGTTCCCTCCCCCTAGGAGGGTGGTTTTAGGCGGAAGCCCGGGGGTAGGAGTGGCAAACTTTTTTGCATCTTTTGACATTCCCAGCAAAATTAAGCTTGTTTGTTCTTAGAGATCAAATTTTTCATCAATGGACTATCTGAATTCATTGCATAATTTTTTTTCAGCTTTTAAACCTGTTTCGATTGAAAAACTGATAATAAATAAAAAATAATTGTTTTCAAGCTGGGTTTATTAGTGTGGCCTAGTTCAGCTGAACTACCAGTTCGAGAGAAGGTAAAAACTTTAACAGATATTTTATTCTTTGTCATATAAGAAAGAATTATTATTCTGTGAATCCCTATTTCCGACCTTTCTACATATATGAGAGAGTTAAAAACGTTTAACATATGCGCCCGAATACTAAGAGGGTTATTTCTGCTGGAACGGGATGGCTAAAAGTGATAATAAAGATTTTTACAGTTTTGGCGACATAAAAATCGTTATAGTACAGTATAACTGCCACTTACATAGTTAGAAAAGACAATAAATAAATACCGCAGTAATAAAACGGTCAAAAAGTAAAATAGACATAAAGAATACGTAATATCAGAAATTAACATTTTTACGGTTTCTGTCATAAATAAAAACCCGTTTAGAGTGGTTTTGTTGTTTCTACCTACAAGAGAAAATTAATCAGGAAACCTAGTAACAAGAAAATGCAAAAAATAGAAATGAATCCGTCGTTTCAGAAACCCGACATGTCCAAAAAAATCTATTTTCGTTTTTTTTGCATTTTTACTAGATACCTGTAGATACAGAGTCACTTAGATCAAGAAAAACCCGACCCGATTTACCATTTTAAATGAACCTATAGGCTTGAGAAAATTTTTCTGTATCATAAGAAACCAACCCCGAGATATTTTTTGTCATTTTCCACAACTTTGTTTTTTTTGACATGTCGGGTTTCGGCAACCACGTACATTGGGTTTTAAAGAGATAAAAATCGGTGGTTTAATACATCATCACTAGTTCAAAATCTAATTAAAAAATTAGAAATTGGAATCGAAAACTCACAGTCAGTTGTGTTATTAATAATTTCTTCTTTTTTTTTTCATCTTCCCGACGTAGCAGAGGTTGGAGACCAGCAGATAAAGTTTAAAAAACAAGGAATTCAAACAACATTATATCATTTGCAAATGTATTTATTTCAATATAAAATTTGGTTGAAATTATTTGGAACCGAGTGTCCCAATAAGAATGGCTCTCGGCCATATCTCAGGAACCGTTTAGAGTACAGCTTTGAGAAAAAAATATTTATAACAAAAGTTGCTTCGGGAAAAGCCTGGAAATTATTTTCATAATTGTGGGTTCACCGCTAGAGGGCGTAATTGAATATCAAAACCTAAACAATTAAAATTTTACAAAATTTGCCAAATGAAAGGGCACTGGAAATCCGATCGTCGTATCCTTCATAAAATTCTGCGCATATTTGATTTCACAAGTTGTAAGTCTACCTTTGCAAATAAGAGGTGGGGGTAAGTGGGAACTTTGTTATGAAAAAATGGCAGTAACTTGGTCTTGTTGAAAAGAGCAAATTCTCCTCAATGTCAGAGTTATAATTTAGAAACAGCCTATGAAGTAATATGCCAGCTAGGAGGAGTTATTAAATTATTTTTAGAAATCTAGTATTCCTTGGAAAATATTAATTATAACTATTTTTATTAGCAACAGAATAGCGAAAACCGCATGTCGATACCTTTTTCTGTCTCGAGATATCTTAAGAAACGTGTAAATTTTCCAGATCTCAACGTATATAATTAACTAAAACAACAATTCGACAAACAACACTATAAAATATAACAAAGAAATAAAAACAACTACTTAGTGACGACTTAAATGTTCAGATTATTGCCCATCATTTTTTATTCAATCATTTACTGTTTCAAGAGTAGATTGAACAGCAGTCTTAATTTCTGCTCTCGAAATGCTTTGCATGGGGTTTCGTATTCTCTGGATCATTTTTTCTCGAGTAGGCCTAGCTGCAAAAACCGTCCCCATACCTAAATAAAAGTGAAATACCATACCGTCCCCACATCAAACAGTTAAATCTGGTAATAGTCAGATAACTGGACCCTTTCTTTTCGGTAATGCTGTTATTGCTGAACGCTATCTAATTTTTTTAAGGAGTGAATTGCCTCTTCTTCTAGAAGATGTACCGCTAGCAGTTCGTAGTTCCATGTTGTTTCAGCACGATGGTTGTCCTGCGCATTTTTTCCAGAGTAGTAAGGGATTTTTTAGATGAGTCATTCTCTGATAAATGGATAGGACGTGGAAGCCTATTTTTTGGCTAGTGAGAACACCAGATTTAACTGTTTTGGACTTTTATTTATGGGGACGGATTAAAGACCTTGTTTTTGCCGCTAGGCCCACTACACGAGAAAACATGATCCATAGAGTAGGAAACGCCATGCAAAGCATTGCGAGAGCAGAAATTGAAACTGCTGCTTAAAGAGTAAATACTTACATCGAAAATTATGGGCCATAATTTGAACATTTAAGTCGTCACTAAGTAGTTGTTTTTATTTCTTTGTTATATTCTATAGTGTTGTTTGTCCTATTATTGTTTTAATTAATACATGTTGACATCTAAAAAATGTTTCTTTGTTTTTTCCACAGCACACTACCTTTTCTTACCTTCGTTTACCGGTTACAGTAACAGTTATGTTTAAAGTTTACACGTTTGTTAAGATATTTCGGGATAGAAAAAAGGTATCGACATGCAGTTTTCGCTATTCTGTTTCTAATTTGATCTAATTTTGTAATACAGGATTAAAAATGCATGCTTGTATTTATATTAAATAATTAAATAACGCCTCCTAGCTGGCATATTACTTAATAGACTGTTTCGAAGTTATAACTCTTACATTGACAAAAAAAAAGCTGTTTTCAAAAAGATCAAGTTTGCAAAATTCGATTTAGCAGCACCGGACTTATTGTCCATAGATCACTAATTTATCAATTCATCTTCTGTCATATCGACAGCTTGGAAGACGAATCAAGTCTGTTTTTGCGAGACATTATTAATCTGCAATTAACAAAATATTTCAAACGTAGGCAGTGGTACATAATTTGGATCTTAACAAAGTACCTTTTTAAAAAAACTATGGAACATAAACCATCTTACAATGTTACAGGAAACCAAATTGCTACTAAAATTCTTGTAAATGGAAGAACAAATATGAAGACCCAAACACTAGGAGAAGACTGATTTATACTAAAAAACTTTGCTATGGTATAAACAGGCTAAAAATCGGGAAAGCTGCAAGTGTGAACGATATGTGTAGTGAAAAAATAAAGCACCTTGGCGAAGGAACAAAATAATGGATCTTGCAGCTGTATAGTATTTACTTTAAGGCCTATGAAATTACAAAATTATGGAGAAAATCTAAAATTATACCCTTGTTAATAGTCCTGTCGCCGTTTTTTTTATATATTTTGACCCGTAGAATACGAATTTTTTGGGTAACAGTCGATCCGGATGTCGATAAGATTGTTATAAACAAAGAACTTGAGGAATCACATAACAGTGATTTTTCGCAAAACAAAACATTTTTGTGTATTTTTTGGGTCATTCTAAGCAAACAATGTTTTTACAAGTTTTTTCGTAGGATGCATAGTTTTCGAGATAAACGCGGTTGAACTTTCAAAAAATCGAAAAAGTGAAATTTTTGAACCGGAATAACTTTTGATTAAAAAATAAAATAGCAATTCTGCTTACTGCATTTGAAAGTTCAAGTCAAATTCTATCGGATTTGATTATTTGCATTGCTAAAAATTAAGTTTTTGTTTGTTAAACAAAGCTATAAAGACATAGTGTTTCCCGTGCCCAATGCATGCGTTTTAAAAATTCTGTATACGCGCCTACTCGTTCGATTTCAAATTAGAAATGCATTGAAAACATCATTCAATCACTGTGTGTTGATAGCTTTGTTTAACAATAAAAAAAAATTAATTTTTAGCAATGAAAATAATCAAAACCGATAGAATTTGACTTGAACTTTCAAATGCGATAAGCAGAATTGCTATTTTATTTTTCAATCAAATTTATTCGGGTTAAAAAATTGCAATTTTTCGATTTTTTGACAGTTCAACCGCGTTTATGTCGAAAACTATGCATCCTACGAAAAAAATTGTAAAAACATTTTTTGTTTAGAATGACCCAAAAAATACAAAAAAATGTTTTGTTTTGCGAAAAATCGCTGTTCTGTGATTCCTCAAGTTCTTTGTCTATAACAATCTTATCGACATCCGGATCGACTGTTACCCAAAAAATTCGTGTTCTACGGGTCAAAATACATAAAGAAAACTTGAATAAGTCCATCTGAATTAATGAGGCCGTTGTACCCCTACTGGCGACAGGACTATAAAACCAGGGAAAAACTCCAGTAAAATTCCAGTAGCTACAGATATACTTTCATAATGTGCCAGTTTTTTAAACTTTTTTAAAGCTCATGGCAAGAATGGTAAATCTTGCACAGGCCAAATCTTCGTCACCAAAAATGAAACCAATACAACGTAGCCCGATACTGTGTTAAAATTATATGAATGGAATGTCCAAATACGATAAAGTAAATTATCTTAATTATAATTCGTTGCAATTGGCGAATGGATTTAGTGTCCGCAGTCATATAAACCCAAACAAACAACAAACTTCGGAGAACATTTACGTAAAATAGACAATTCTTGAAATAAAAATGACTCATCAAAAATGCATCTAGTTTTAACAACTCATATTCGAGTGAGTTGCAGACCTGGCATCTCGAAGTATTAAGAGGTCGTGCTTACGTGGATTATCTAATCTACTACGGACAGTACGGACGTGACTGCATCAACTGTCAATTATTAGCACTGATCATACTATCAAATACTACACCGATTAATAGAGACATTGACGGTTCAAAATGCGTTGGTGTTATATTCATATAGATGAAGCAATAAAGCACTAAAATCGGCCTTACCTCCGAAAAAAAAACGGACAAGAAGGAGCTTAATATTTATTTTGCATTCGATTCGTGAATGCGCCAGGAAACTTTGTGAATCGGAGCCGTAATATAATATTGAAAAACTGCATACAAGAAATGCATTCTTGAAGTCCATCTCAAACAGACAATAAAAAAAAATTCAGAACTCGTCAATTATCGGCGGAAATGAGTTCAATTTTGTTACTCGGGGCTCGGGGGTTTTTAGGGTCGCTGAAAACGAATATGACATCAAAAGTGATCTCCGGAGTACCTGTTGCCAAGGGTATCTACTGTTTACCTCGTCATGAAAATTCATTTAAGAATTAGCCAAAAATCATTACTCGGGGATTTTTGGGGCCGCTAACGACGAATATGATACCTAAAGTGATTTTCGGAGTATTTGGTGCCCAGGGTACCTACTGTTTAGCTCTCTTGAGGTGTCTTCGGCAAAGAATTTATTAAAAAATTAGTCAAAAATAATTACTCGGGAACTTTTGGGGTCGCTAACGACGAATACGACATCGGAAGCGATTTCCGGAACACCTGGTGTCCATGGTACTTACTTCTTATGGAGTTTTCGGCAAATTCATTAAAAGTTAGCCAAAAATCATTACTCTGGGGGTTTTTGGGTCGCTGACGACGAATATGACATCGAAAGTGATCTACGGAGTAACTGGTACTTAGGGTACCTATTGTTTACCTCGTTTTCTCGCGTTTTCGGCAAATTCATTAAAAAATTAGTCAAACATCATTAGTTACGAGGTAAATAGTAGGCACCATGAGCACTAGGTACACCGGAGATCACTTCCGATGTCATGTTCGTCGTCAGGGACCCAAAAAACCCCGAGTAATGATTTTTGACTAATTTTTAATGAATTTGCCGAAAACTCCACAAGACGAGGTACACATTGTGTACTCTGGTCACCAGGTATTCCGGAGTTCACTTTTAACGTCATATTTATTTTCAGAGACCCCAAAAACCCCGAGTAACAAAATTGAACTCATTTCCGCCAATAATTAACGAGTTCTGAATTTTTTGTATTTTCTGTTTGAGATGCACTTTAAGAATGCATTTTTTGTATGCAGTTTTTTAATATTATATCATGGCTCTGGTTCACAAAGTTTCCTGTCACTTTCACGAATCGAATGCAAAAATAATTATTAAAATATGTCTTGTCCTTTTTTTTGTGCTTTATTGCTTCGGGTAATAGTACCCTGGCCTGTATGTAGATATTATTTATTATGTCTGCTTTTGCTATATTTTCTTCCTCGAATGAAAAAAAGGGAATCAAAAAACGGAAACTTGAATACCTCAGTCATATTATGAGATACGGTAAATATCGAAATACAACTGATAATACGGGTCT
Source organism: Diabrotica virgifera virgifera (assembly GCF_917563875.1). NCBI lineage: Eukaryota > Metazoa > Arthropoda > Insecta > Coleoptera > Chrysomelidae > Diabrotica > Diabrotica virgifera. The sequence goes on along the minus strand of NC_065443.1, from coordinate 286,383,383 downwards.
CGGTCGTTTCATCGCCGGCCGATTCATCGCCAGTCAGTTAATCACTAACTGATATATTTCCGAATTTTCGACAGTTACATTTATTGTTTATTTTTAGTATTAATTAGGAATTCTAGAAAATGCGAGATATGACCATTCCCGTTGCCATACTTAATTCTTTAATAGACTCTTAAACTTTTATAATTAAATATAAAATATAATTTAACACTACAAGTTTAATACTATTTAGTATCAAATTTAGGGGAAGTAGAAATAGAAAAGTAAATTAATATAATAATATTTTTTATCTTTTTATTTGTCATAAGTTTTGAACTGAATTTAACGTCGTGTCGTGTCATCTCCCATAATACAAAATCAACTGACTAACTGGCGATGAAACGGCCGGCGATGAAATGGACTGGCGATGAACCGGCGGCATCGAAACGGCGGCGATAAATCGGCGGCGATGAAACGTCCCATTCCGGATAATACTGAGGGTAAAATGAAGAGCAAACGCGGACCGCGAAGAAGAAAATACTCATGGCTTCAAAACTTATTCTTCATATGGCTTCGTGTATAAATTTTATTATATAAGTTATTTTAATATATCTAGCTATTTAAAAAGGTAAACAAATAATCTAATGTAACGCTAGATTGAACTATTAGATAAAGCTGATTAAACGTTGTTTTCATCTTTTTTAAAAGTTGGTGTTGCTCTTGCCCCATTTAACTTCATAGTAACGAAAGCGCATAATATTTATTATATAACTTGGCGGTCAACGTATTAAATTATTTTGTGGATTATAACATTTCATTTGAAATTCCATCTAGAGTCTAGACAAAGTTTTGTTATTTTTCAGGTTAGTGATTATTTCATGAATTTTCCCTTCATCGCTACAATTCATAAACGTGGCATGAATAATTTCTGATTTGTTTTGGAATGTACTAACTCATTTTAAACACTAAATTGTATCCAAAATTGGAAAAATAGGTATTAACTTTTCACTAATGTTATTTGCTTACCATCATCGAATATTCTAGTTCTGTATTCTATACAGTTCTTTATTTATAAAATGCTTTAAAAAAATTTTATATTTAATAAATTTTTGGAATTGAATTTATTTCTATTTTATGTTTCGTCTTTAAAATATTGCCTTCGTTGCTTTAAGCACAAAATTAAGTTTATTTCTATAGCTAATTAAATCATTTTAACTTTTTTTCTCCATAGTTTTTTCCGTTTTTGATTTTGTACTTCATGGTTTAAATTCATTATTCATGCCCAATTAGCCCTGATTTGTCTATTGTTATTCTGGTATATTTTTATTTGTGTCCCTGGGCACTAGATTTTCCGGAGATTACTTCCGATGTCATATTCGTCGGTAGGGACCCCAAAACCCCCCAAATAATGTTTTTTGATTAATTGTTTAATCAATATTTTGCCGCAAACTCCACAAGACGGGGTAAACAGTAGGTACCCTGGGCACCAGGTACTCCGTAGATCACTTCCAATGTCATATTCGTCGTTAGTGATCCTAAAAACCCCCCGAGTAATGATTTTTGACTAATTTTTTATTGAATTTTAATGACGAGGTAAACAGTCGGTACACTGGGCACCAGATACTCCGTAGATTACTTACGACGTCATATTCGTTTTCAGCGACCCCAAAAACCCCAGAGTACCAAAACTGAACTCATTTCCGCCGATAATTGACGGGATCTTATTTATTTTTATTGTCTGTTTGAGATGCACTTTAAGAATGCATTTTTGTATGCAGTTTTTTAATATATTATGGCTCGAAGTCACAAAGTTTCCTGGCGTATTCACGAATCGAATGCAAAAAGAATTATTAAGATCCGTCTTGTCGTTTTTTTTGGAGGTAAGGACGATTTTAGTGCTTTATTGCTTTGCTTATAAGAACACAAAACGTACCTTTGAGCTTTGAAAAAGCTGAAAAGCAGTTATATTAAGGATTTACCTGCATTGTAATTAGTAGCGTAGTTTCAAGCTTCTTTATTGTTGAAATCTCCCACATAAATAATAAGGTTGCTAGTTATTGGTATCACGGGATTAGTAGATGTTAATAATTAGGCTATTGATTATGTTCAAAATAAGAGAGCTAAAAGGAACTACAACGTTAACGGGATTTTATTGTCTTGTATGGTCAATGGACCTCTAAATTATAAAAAACCACAGAGTGCTACCATTTAAATGGGTGCGTTTTTGAGAAAGGGGTGAATTAGTCCCTAGGCACAGGGTGAATTAGGATGAGTTCTATGCAATTTTAGTACAAACACGTCTACGGGAAAATTGTTCCAGGTTAAACTTACAATCGAAATATTATATTTTAATGTCAAAAATAGTTTTTCTTACAAAAATATATTCAAAAGAAAAGCAAGAAAACAACACGAAAGAAAGCAATTTTGTTTTTTGCCCCATAACTTTTTTACACAGGGATATAGGTATAGGCATTGCTTTAGCAGAAAATAACTTCCATCCTTCCTCTTTAAAATGAAGTTTAGTAAAATTCTCTAAGATTTATAATTTTCGAAATAGGATTTTTTAAATTTCTCCGCTCACAGTATTTTTGTGTAATTTTCCCCATTATTTCGCAAACATTGTTCTGTAACTTTTTCCTACGCATTTCTAGGTATATGCAATGGTACATTTAGTAGAAAGAAAAGTCAATTACCTTTAAACTGGTCTACTGTATAAGGCTATAAGGCTCTTTTTAAGCAAGTTATGCTTTTTCAAGCTTTCATACTTTTAATGATTTTTATATTTTTAATGATTATTTTTTAAAATTATCATTATGACTTTTTATCTTGTATATTTAGGTACATACATTGTGGAATAAAAAAAGCTTATTTTTTTTACTTTAAAATGGTGTATTGTAAAAAATTCTAGGACAATTTTTAAACACGATATCCATAGGATATTCAAGAGTATCCGTAATTTAAGAAAAATTTTAATTATTGTTATTGTTTTCAATTAGAAAAATATGATTGCATATTATAACATAATTTTTAATTCCAAATAACTTTTCTTAATAACACTTTTCGATATTATGAAATATAAAGGTACTTTACTCTTAAGCGAAATTCATATTTTTTAACATACCTCGTACACTATTGATAAAAATTTATCTCTGATGATTGCATCTTAGGTATTAGACTATATAGAGCATTTTATAATAAATAATTTTTTTTATAAAGTTAATAATAAAAAAGTTTTCCATATGGTTCCACTTTAGTGGGACCTATTGCATGTGTATAAATATGTCACATTTTGATATCTTATTTAAAAATAGTCCCAGAATTTTTTACGATACACCATTTTAAAGTAAAGAAAATAAGCTTTATTTTTTATTAGACAATGTATATACTTACATATACAATAAAAAAAAAAAAAAAAAGTTGGTATCCCGAATGAAGTACGTGCCTCCTAGTGGCGGGATACGGGCAACAATACATTGGCTTATAGGGCAGTCCTTACAGTAGGGATCCTGGCCTATACAGAAAAATGCAGGCGGGTGTGGGGTAATACTGCACTTTGGTTGCATTGGTGGTGTATTGGCTAAACGTGCAGGACAGGGCAGGGTATGGTGCTGATAGAAAAGGCATTCAGGCATCAAATATCCAAAAATCTTTTCAGGCCATAATAATGAAAAGACCTTCTCCAAACGAAATAAAAACTTATACTGAAATGATGGCATCTCCTGAGGTAAAATGTTCCGGAAGTAAAATGAGCCTCCATTCGGATCTCCGGGTGAGGACTATCTCAGGGGGAACACCATTGCAGGTTAGAAAAATCAGGATAGGGTCTTGGAATCTTGGTAGTCTTACAGGTAAGAGTCTGGAGTTAGTGGATGCGCTCAAACGAAGAGGAGTTCAAATTGCTTGTATTCAAGAAACTAGGTGGAAAGGACAAAGGGCGAAAGAACTAGGTGATGGATATAAATTGTGGTATGTAGGGAGTAGTAACACTAGAAATGGAGTTGGTATAATTGCTGATAGTGAAATGAAAGATAACGTAGTAGATGTTGTAAGAACGAGTGATAGAATGATGTCAGTGAAATTTGTAATTGATAAAGAAGTATTGAATGTTATGTGTGTGTATGCTCCTCAAACAGGTCTGGGTGAGAATGAAAGAAGAGCTTTCTATGATCAATTGGGAGACATACTGAGTGATATTCCAGCGGAGGAGAAAGTTATAATAGGAGGTGATTTCAATGCACATGTGGGCCAAGCCAAGACAGGATATGAAACAATACATGGGGGATTAGGCTTTGGAACTAGAAATGAAGCTGGAGATGACATGCTAGAATTAGCAACAGCATTGGATATGGCGATTGTTAACACATTCTTTAAAAAGAGAGAAACTCAACTTATTACCTACAAAAGTGGACAACATCAATCCCAAATAGACTACTTCATGATAAGGAAAGAAGACATACGTGAATGCAAGGACTGCAAGGTAATAGTTAGTGAGACAGTAAGCCAACAACATAAGCTGCTTGTTCTGGACATCGAAGTAAAAAGCGAAACTAAACAAAAATATCGGAGAGGACCACAAAAAATCAAGTGGTGGATGCTAAAAGATGAGAAGGAAGGTCTATTCAGGGAAAGAATAGTAGAAAAAATATATTGGAACATGAAAGGAAGCCCTAACATAATTTGGAGAAAAATGGCCAATATTATTAGAGAGACGGCTATTGAAATACTTGGGAAAACGTCAGGAAAGAAGTTTGAAGATAAAGAGACTTGGTGGTGGTCAAATGAAGTACAAGGAAACATAAAAGAGAAGAGAAAATTATATAAAAAGTGGCAAGAAACCAGATCGGACATAGATCTTCAAAACTATATGGTCGCCAAAAAGGAAGCGAAAGTAGCAGTAGCAAAAGCTAAAGCAGAAGCGTATTCAAACCTATACGATCAACTTGATACCAGGGAAGGCGAAACGAAGATATATAAAATAGCCAAACAGAGAGCAAAGAAAGCAAAAGATTTTAATCAGATTAGATGTATCCGAGATGAAAATAATAAAATACTAGTTCACGAAAGGGATGTCAAAAAGAGATGGAGAAAGTACTTTGACAGCTTATTAAATGAAGAATTTGACAGACAGCCTGTAGAGTCAACGGAGACAGTAGCAGCAATGGTCACCAAAATAACCAACGAGGAAGTGGCTCAAGCGCTTCAAAAAATAAAGAAAGGAAAAGCGGTAGGACCAGATGATATTCCTGGGGAAGTATGGAGAGCATTGGGAGAGACAGGAACAAGGTGGCTAGCAGGTCTATTTAATAGAATTATGGAAGTTGGACAAATGCCAGACGAATGGAGAAGCAGTATACTGGTACCTGTTTACAAAAACAAGGGAGATATACAACAATGTACAAACTACAGGGCTATAAAACTGCTTAGCCACACCATGAAAATATGGGAAAGAGTAATTGATAGACGGATACGTGAAGAAACCGAAATATCCGAGAATCAATTTGGCTTTATGCAGGGTAGATCAACAACAGATGCAATTTTCATTATAAGGCAGTTGATGGAAAAATACAGGAGTAAAGAAACAAACGCTCATATGGTATTCATTGATCTTGAGAAAGCATATGATAGAGTTCCTCGAGAGATTCTGTGGTGGGCACTCAATAAGAAAGGAGTCCCTGGTGAATATGTAAAGATTGTGAGGGATATGTATGAGGGAGTAACGACTAGTGTTAGGACAGGTGTGGGAGAGACTGATAAATTTCATGTGAAAGTAGGATTGCATCAAGGTTCTGTGCTTAGTCCGTATTTATTCTCATTAGTTTTGGACCAGATAACAGCGAAAATACAGGGTAACATTCCATGGTGCTTAATGTATGCTGATGATGTCGTGTTAGTAGGAAATAGTGAAAGAGACTTAGAACAAAAACTGGAACAGTGGAGACAAGCTCTGGAGGAAAAAGGTTTAAAACTTAGTAGGACAAAAACAGAGTATTTGGAATGTTCATTTAAAGATGGAGCTACTACAAATAAAATGGTATCTTTGGATGGTGAAATGATTGTAAAAAGCAATAGTTTTAAGTACCTAGGATCGGTATTACAGAGTAATGGAGAAATAGATGGAGATGCATGCAGTAGAATTAGGGCTGGATGGATGAAGTGGAAAGAAGCGAGTGGTGTGTTGTGTGACAGAAAAATTCCAATGAAGCTGAAGGGAAAATTCTATAAAACAGCCCTAAGACCAGCTATGATGTACGGAACTGAATGTTGGGCAGTGAAAAAGAAAGAGGAACAGCGAATGCATGTGGCGGAAATGAGAATGCTTAGATGGATGAGTGGAGTGACAAAGAAGGATAAAATTAGAAATGAGTATATTAGGGGAAGTCTAGGTGTGGCACCAATTGATGCCAAAATGAGAGAGCATAGGTTAAGATGGTTTGGTCATGTTCAACGTCGAGACGTTAACCACCCAATACGAAGAATAGCTGAAGTGCAGATTCCTGGAAGGAGTAGGAGAGGAAGACCAAAGAAGAGCTGGGGGGAGACGATAAGGCAGGACATGTTGGTAAAGGGGATTAACATTGATATGGCCCAAGATAGAATTGTGTGGAGAAATGCAATTAGGGAAGCCGACCCCGCATAGGGATAAGGCAAAGAGAATGATGATGATACAATAAAAAAAGTTATAATGAGAAATTTAAAAATAATCGTAAAATGTATCAAAAATCATTACAAGTATAAAATTTTGAACAACCATATCTTGCTTAAAAATAGTCATACAGCCTCTTACGATAGACCGTTTTAAAGATAAATGACCTTTCTTCCTACTAAATGTGACATTGCATATACCTAAAGCTACGTAGAAAAAAGTTACAGAACAATGTTTGAGAAGTAACAAGAAAAATGGGCCAAAATTGCTGTGAGTTGCGAACTTTGCAAAATCTTGTATTGAAAACCATAAATCATAGAGACTTCTTCTAAACGTCATTTTAAAGAGTAAGGACGGAAATTTTTTTCCTGTGAAGAAATGTCTATACCTATATCCTCGTGGAAAAAAGTTATGGCCAAAAAGCAAAATTGCTATCTTTTGTGTTTTTTTCTTGCTTTTCTTTTGAATACATTTTTGTAAAAAGAAATATTTTTGACTTTAAAATGTGATGTTTGGATAGTAAATTTAACCTGGAACAATTTTGCTGTAGATGTGTTTGTACCAAAAGTGCATAGAACTCACCCTAATTCGCCCTATGCCTAGGGACTAATTCACCCCTTTCTCAAAAACGCACCCCTTTAAATGGTAGCACTCCGCGGGTTTTTAATATTTAGAGGTCCATTGACTATATGAAACAATAAAACCCCGTTAACGTTGTAGTTCCTTTCTAAAATACATAATCAATAGCCTAAATTGTTATACCTTCTACTTTAATTCTAACTATATAAGTATTTCGGGGTATGTCTCTTGATACTAACTGTACTTTATTTATATTTATAGTACGTTCTTTGAAGGTAAAATATTGCAAAACCTCTAAATTTTAAAGAACCGCTTGGATTGACATGAAATTTGGCATACACATAACTAACAAGTCAAAGAAAAAAAGTGATATTGTGCCGATGTGTGCTTTTGCCCTAGGGGTAAGTTTCACCCCTTTTGGGGGTGCAAAATATATGTTCGAAATAATTCCGGAAATGGATAAAATGACTAATTCTAAGCAACTTTTATTCTATAATGTTTTTTTACCAAGTTAATACTTTTTGAGTTATTTGCGAGTGAATATGTTAATTTTTCTACAAAATAACCACGTTTTCAGACGGTTTTTCGCAAATACCTCAAAACGTAAGTATTTGGTCGAAAAAAAATTCTATTCAAAAATACAGCACGTAAGAAAGTGAAAAACGTGTTGTATATATTATGTCACTTATACCTAGTAAAAGCAGAGTTATAGCTAATGAAAAATAAGTTCATATTCGTCAAATTCCAAATCGAATATTCTAACGTGCCATAACCAAAAAACGAAGCACTTTTTTGGGGAAAACTCATTTTAACTTTTTTAAAATGTTTAAAAAATGCTTATTTTTGTTTTTTAATAAAATTTTTTAGTATCGAAAGTAAACATGTGACGCTCAAAATAAAGTTGGTCCCTTTTTTTGGTAAAAAATCGGAAAAATCACCCCCTAATTAGCATTTCAAATTAACTTAATTGTTACCACTTCACAAGTTTTTTACTCGCGTATGTATTGATCATATGATCTGCAAGTTTCATCGGGTTAAAATCCTTATTTTTGAAAGAGCTGTAGTTAAAAGGGCTTAAACGAGTCACTTATCACGAGTGTATGCAAATTTAGAAACACCGAATCTTAACCAGTTTTTGTTTTACAGAAAAACAAAAAAATACCAATTATTCAGAAAAGTAAAGACGAATTTTATATTGTTTAAGGTTTTTGGTATCTCTAACAATTTTTAAGTTATTTGAAAAAAAACCTTTTTTTTTTAAATTAAAATTTTTAAAATTTTATTTTAAAACCATTTTTTTTTTAAATAAGCACTTTGAATCGATGGAACTTACTGATCATATATAAACACAACATAAGTATTACTTGTGAAGCGGTAACGATTAATTTCATTTAAGTTAAGCTAATTGAGGGGTGATCTTCTTGATTTTTTTTTGCCAAATCAAAAGGGACCAACTTTATTTTGAGCGTAACTTGCTTACATTTGATGCTAGAAATTTTTTTTACAAGAACAGAAATAAAGCTGTTTTTAAACACTTTAAAAAGTTTTAATGTGTTTTCCCCAAGAATGCTTCGTTATTTGGATATTTCACATTGAATTATTCTATTTGAAATTTTTCGAATATGAACCTATTTTACATTAGCTGTAGCTCTGCTTTTGCTTGGTATAGAGACCTAATGTATACACCGTTTTTTTTTCACTTTTTTATAGGCTATAGTTTTGCTAAAAATATTTTTTTCGACAAAATGCTTACGTTTTGAGTAATTTTCGAAAAAACGTCTAAAACGTGGTTATTTTGTTCAAAAATGAACATATTCACTTGCAAATAACTCGAAAAGTATTGATTTGGTGAAAAAACTCTATGGAACAAAAGTTGCTTAAAATTAGTCAGTATATCCTATTCAGTACTTATCTTGGACATATATTTTTTCACCCCCGAGATGGGGTAAAACTCGCCCCCAGGGCAAAATCACACATTGGCACCATATCACTTTTTTCTTTGACATCTTAGCTATGTGTATGCCAAATTCCATGTCAATCCATGGGGTTTTTTAAAATATACGGCAAAAACCGTGAAATAAAGTACTATTATGTCATGTACGAACTTCATTGCTCAGGAATCTTATAGTTAAAACAATTTAAAATAAACATTAGAATGCAGCATGGTAAAACTGTGTTAAATAAAATACAATCGAATCGATGTCCGTAAAAAATAAAAAAAAAAATAAATACAGACGGCGACGTTTCGATTCTAAGGTTTGTAGTTAGTTGGTTTTTAGAAGAACCGTTAATCTCAGCCGTCGCATTTAGCAACCTTTTCATTTTCCTCGTATAAATTAACTAGGATAAAGCTTTTTAGACTGACTTGCCAACAAACTATGTAGTTCATTTACGCTCTATCCTCTTTTAGATAAAGCACTTAATCTCTTTTGTTTCGAATATAATATCCTTATAATCGCGAGCGTATTAACTCATTATTTATTAATGCGGGTTAGCTGTGAATAGACGACAATTTTATTATATTTACATAAGCGCATTCAAGCATTAAACCTTGTAGTAAAAGTATGATTAATGTCTGTATAAAAGGGTGCGCCAAATTTTCAACTATTATTCTCTTGCCTAATTATTATTTAATCTTACTACATTAAGAAGTAGACCGTAATAACATTATTATATTTATACTTTACATAATAAAAATTGAAGAAAAAATCTTCTCTGTAAAAGGTATATTTATTTGAAAACCCCAATAAAGGGCTACATTAAAAAACAGAACGTTTTCGCTCTAAAGAGAGCATCAACAGTGTTCTTTACAAGTAGTGTTGCCCAAAATCAGTCTTGGTCTTGCAGTCTTGGTCTTGTTCTTGCGTTTTCGCAAGACCAAGACCAAGACCAAGACCGCCTAATTTGAGCAAGACCAAGACCAAGACTTACCGTGCAAGATTTGAGCAAGAACAAGACTAAGCCTGCAAGACTCTTGCGTCTTGCAATTAGAACTGAGGGTCTTTTATGAAGTATATTAGTTCGGGTATATTCTTAGGTAGGCACTCTATGAGAAGCAAAAAAATTTTTAAAATTGGACTTATGCGCCTTACGGATAATACCATAAACAAACATACATCCTTCGCTCGGAAATTAATTGTCCAGGTTTTGAGAATAGCCGCCCTCCATTCATAAATTAATAGGTCTGGATCTCGTGTATGAAAAAAGTTGATTAATAGCAAGCTGAAAATTTGTTAAGAGCTTAAGGGTGTCTAGTCGGACAAACTTTGATATATGGGAACACTGGAACAGGGGAAGTTTTAATTGTGGAACAGCATGTAACGGCACATGTATTTTGTCCGACAGAACAGACTTAAACTCTCCGAACAGAGATTAAACTCTCATGCAAAAATCAGACTGCTATTTATCACCAAATGAGCGTTTTAATGAGTGGAACATGTAGAATATGTCAAATGACAGGAATTATGATAGGTGATAAATAGCAGTCTGATTTTTGCACGAGAGTTTAATCTCTGTTCGGAGAGTTTAAGTCTATTCTGTCGGACAAAATAAATGTGCCGTTTTCGTGGTCTGACCGTTCCAAATTTTTAACCTGTCCCACAATTAAAACTGCCCCTGTTCCAGTGTTCCCATATATCAAAGTTTATCCGACTAGACACCGTTAAGCTATTAACAAATTTTCAGCTTGCTATTAATCAATTTTTTTCCATACGCGGGATCCAGACCTATAATGTATCGAAACTTTTTAAAAAATGTCATATGCTGATAAAAAATATACCTACAATAATTTAAGTAGTTAATTTTTTTCCTTAATTAGTTTTGTAGGAATTTAAACACATAAAAATCATATCGATATATAGAATAATAAGACTATTATGTATGTATATTTTTTCTGCTGAGTGTGATTACGATAGGAGACAGACTATAACAGATAATGCCGTGCCGTCTATACCGTGTAACCAAATACATACCCAAATATTTAGTCTACGAGGCATTCAACAAAGAAATATTTACAGTGAAATACATGGAAAACAAAAGGACATTCATAGCAGTTTTTTCTGTAGGTAGTTAAATTAAACTAGTCATTTGTTTTATCAATCGACTCACTGTTCTTTTGTTATGCTCTTTGGTTGCTATACACTATTCCAAGCAACGGGTCATTTTTGGTCTCTCGAATTTTCTAAACTTGTTCGATTTAAGTGGTTAATAATTTGATTTTTTATTTATTTGATTTTAATGTTTGATAATAATATAGCCTTGTTCTGTATAAATATCGCTGTAATAATATTGTTTCTATACAGATAAATTTGTCATTGGACACTACCAATCAAACTGTATTTTTTTTTCTCAAAGTTCGCATCACCCTGTGAAATATTCTAGCATTTATAAAATATTGACATTAAAACCCAACTATAGCCTCATATTTTCTTAACATTTTGTTTTTTTGATTGATTCGCTTATGTTGGATAATAAAAAGTTAGGTACTTTTTTAACTAGCGATGTTTTTCATCAATACAGGGTGTTTTTAAATAAGTATGGCAAACTATAAGGGGTAATTCTGCCCGAAAAATAATTTGACAGTTTGCTTTATAAGTGTATGTTCGCAAATGCTTCGTTTCCGAAATAGGGGGTGTTAAAATTTTTCTTACAAACTGACGATTTATTGCTCTAAAACCGGTTGAGATATGCAAATGAAATTTGGTGGGTTTTAAGAGGTAGTTATTACGCATTTTTGACATACAATTAAGAATTTAATATTCACCATTGGCGCGCATACGGGTAATATGACCCGTTTGTTTAGAATTACCCCTTAAAATTTACCATACTTATTTAAAAACACCCTGTGTTGATAAAAAACATGGCTAGTTGTTAAAATACCTAACTTTACTGTTATCCAACATAAGCGAATGAAAAAACAAAATGTTAAAAAAATATCAGACTGTAATTGGGTCTTAATTTCAGTATTTTATAAATGCTAAAATATTCCACAGGATGATGCTTACTTTGAGAAAAAAACACAGTTTGATTGGTACACTCATTAGTACCGATAAGTTAAAGTCGGTTCGCTAAACTCAGACACAACTGGCTAGTGATTTTAGTAGGTAATTTTTTTGTTTTTGGCCAATTTCGCCAAAATTGGCAAAATTACTAACTATTGAGTAATTAGTAACTATTTAGTAATTATTTTTTTGCCAATATTACCAAACTGGCAAAATTACTTACTAAAATCACTAGCTAGTTGTGTCTGAGTTTAGCGAACCGATTATATCGGGTACCTATACAACGACAATTTAACTTCTAGCAACAATATTATTACAGCGATATTGTTAACGAATAAGGCTATATAATATTAAAAAATCACTTAAATCAGACAACAGGTTTAGGAAATTCGAGACATCAAAAATGACCCATTCCATTTTTAAGGAGGTGCCTTAATTTCTTGGAGAAGTGTATTATTCTCGGTTTGGTATTCGGTACCAAAATGAGAACTGGCGTTAACATATGAAGGGCCAGGGGAAAGAACGATGAATGTCTATCTGCAAGCATTTTCGGTAAAATGAGAAATAAAGTTACATATTCATTGTTTTTACTCCTTGCGTCCAATCTTGTGACGTGATTTTAAGACGATTATCATATTTATGTCCCCTTGTCCATTCACAGGTTGATAGTACCCTTTCTAAGCTAACAGATTGCACAACAATCTCAAAATGACCAAAAATTTACATTCATCCTTTTTCCCTCTGACCCTTCATATTGTGCACATCTGTCACTGAATTGAATTCTTTTCAAATCACACATTGTCAATCGCAAATACTCGAAAAAATACGTAAGTTCCTAATAAACTTTGGTTAGTTGGAATATAGACACGGATCGCTTAGATCGTAGGTTCAAACCCCACCCGGTGTCAGTTGTTTAGATATTTATTAATTTGGTTGGTCTTTACTACGGCTGTGATATTAAAGCTTAAAATTGACCTACTCTGTTACGTTGTTCTAGTTCTAAGATATGTAATAGCCTAATGGTCAACTGCGAGACTTGCAAGACTCTTGCTGCAAGACCAAGACCAAGACCAAGACCTGGAGCGCAATACCAAGACCAAGACCAAGACCAGGTGTACTGTCGCAAGACCAAGACCAATACTCTCTAAGTCTCGTCTTGGTCTTGCACTTGGGCAACACTATTTATAAGCTCTGCATGCTAAACCACCAAAAATACATGGGTTAAAACCCTTAAAATGTAGACTAAAAGTCTTACATTGACATGTTGTATACTAAATCCTGGCGATGGATGAAATTTAGAGAGATACCTCAAAGCATTATATGACTATTCCACGAAAAATGTGGGTGGTTGAGTCGATTTCTCTGTCTTCACAAAGGCTTTCACCTTTCTGTTTGTGAAGACAGAGAAATCGAGGTATGTATAATGCTTTGAGGTATCTCTCTAAGTTTCATCCATCGCCAAGATTTAGTACACAACATGTCAATGTAAGACTTTTAGTCGACATTTTAAGGATTCTAACCCATGTATTTTTGGTGGCTTAGCATGTAGAGCTTGTAAAGAACACTGATGATGCTCTCTTTAGAGCGAAAACGTTCTATTTTTTAATGTATGATTGGATAATATATTGGGGTTTTCAAATAAATATACCTTTTACACAGAAGATTTTTTCTTCAATTTTTGTAATTATTAATGGTATACAGTCAGTCACAGGAAATCTTTTCCTTATGGACTTTAAATAATTTTCGGATAATTACTCGTCTGGGCATGTTTTTGCGCTCTGTGGGCCTAAAGAATCTCCTATTAAAGAGAAATGGGAAGTCCCAGATCCAAACCATACGTCTGAAAATTCTCCTGGAACCACTTTCTGGTAACATCCGTAATATCTGCCTTTTACAATTTATAAGGCAAGGATACGACGAATAAAAGAGACGAAAGGTACTCTACAATATGCAGTCACATTTCGTTTATTGATCTATGTAAAATTCCCAACAAAAGTTGATTCTAACAAAATATGAGTAAAAGCTAATTTCTCATTTCGTTGGTCAGTTCTATATTGTCTACCAAAACATTCAATTAACAACCAGAATTTAAAATCTTTTTTGATACACTTGAACTAGGTTTATTTGGGGCGGAGACTACAATTCAAAACATCTGATATGGGGCTCCAGACTAGTGTCTACAACATACTGGCCTCTACGCACTGCGAAAATTCCAGGTGTTCTGATTTTGTTGTAGTAAAAGGAACAAACAAAAAATAATTTTAAACTAAACCCAAGTCTTTACGATTTATCCTCTGACCATTAACCTTTTATCATAACCGTAAGTAAAAATATATGAACAATGAAAAGGAGCTATATATTATACAACAATCAAACAAATAATTTCAGTTATTTTAGATATCAAGTAAAATGCAATTGAACATTTTTACACAGTTATGCAGGAGACAGCATGGAACTCAACACCATTACCTACAAACTAGGGATGGCGGTTTTTGACAAAACACCGGTTTTCGGTTATACCGGTTTTTTTTGCTTACGGTTTAACCTGGCGTTTATAACCAGCCAAAAAACCGGTTTTTGGAAAAACCGGTTTTTGTTTTTTTTTTTAATTAAATAGTTTACAAAGTTACATTTACAATACACTTTAGTTTGCGATACTCCATTCGACTCGATATCAATATGATCAAAATTAGTACTATCGAAAGAACATGATGTATTACTTTTAACACGTTTGTGTATTTGTAGAATAGGTACATTTTAACTCATTTAATACTTCCTGTATGAGTGTATCGTTTTGAAAACGTAGCGAAATTCTTGGAGATTCGTATTCGTAATCAGTAATTTGATATTCATAGTCAGAGCATTATTTTTGGTAATCAGAAGAAGTCATTCACCCACTTTCAATGTCAAGAGTTAAGTGTGAAAAATAGATGATGTATGCGTATAATTCAACCAGATCACTTCTTATGTAAATTATATGATTATAAATACATTTAATCATTGTTTCTGGCTGATGTGAGATTGCACTTTCAGTTTGCTTCTATATTTTATAAAATAAAATAAAATTTGAATTATGGTTTTGTTTGGAATAATTACTTGAGAATAATAATTATGATTGGGATCCAAAATAATACCTAACCTAATCCTAATCACCGCAAAAACCTAATAACCGGTTTTTACTTTAAAAAGATAAAACCGGTTATAACCGGGACAAAAAAACAACCGGTAAAACCGGTTATTGCGAAGTAAAAAAACCGGATTTAGGTTTAAACCGGTAGGTTTTTCCCATCCCTACTACAAACTCACATACGAATAATAACTTTTTCAATACAATACATGCAAAAATAATTGACAAATTAGTGCTCAAAAAACAATGGCAATTAAAAAGATCACCTTGGAGTGAAACATACCTACTAGGGCGGTCCGAAAAGTTGGTACGTAGCCTCCAAAAGAAAAACGAACATTTTGGAAAAGGAGTGATTTATTTCTAGACGTAGTCTTCTTTTAGCTCAATATATGTACTTGACCCAGGGATACTCTACTTTCATTAGCCCGTCTAAAAAAGATGTTCTCTCGAGGTGTGCAAAGTAAGCTTCCGTGGCGCTTATGAGCTCCTCATTGGACTTACATTTCTGCCCGGCAAGTGACTCCAAGAACGAATCTTGGAGGTGAACCAACGGAAGCGATCCAGTTTTCTACGAGGCGTTAGACAAGGTTTTATACTTTCACCTATATTAATTAACCTATATTCAGAGGAAATATTGAGTGAAGCCTTGGAAAATTGCGAACATGGATTACTTCTAAATGGAGAACGCCTAAACAACATCCGCTATGCAGACGACACCGTTATTTTTGCAGACAGTTTGAACAGTTTACAGCAACTAATAAACAAAGTAAATGAAGTAAGTGAAAGATTTGGACTTCAAGTAAATATATCAAAAACTAAATTTATGATCATCGGCAAAAATAAAATTACAGACACCCAACTACTTATCAATAATACCAGTGGATCGAGTAAAACAGTATAATTATCTTGGAGCAATAGTAAACGAACAATGGGATCTATCACAAGAAATAAAATGTAAAATAGAGAAGGCTAGGAGTGCATTCAGTAACATGGCCAAACTTTTTAAAAGCCACAACCTTAATCTGGAGATAAAAATAAGGCTCCTACGATGTTATATCTTCTCAATATTGTATTACGGAGTTGAATCCGGGACACTCACTGAAGCAATGGAGAAAAAACTTTCGAGATCTGGCTATACAGGCGAATCCTAAGGATATCATGGACGGACAAGATAACCATCGAGACCGTATTACGAAGAGTGGGCAAATAAAGAGAAGTGATGTATACCGTTAAAAGGAAAAAGTTAGAATACCTCGGACACATAATGAGAAACGGCACTAAATACAGATTACTGAAGGTAATCTTTCAAGGTAAAGTATTCGGAAACCGAGAAATTGGGAGAAGAAGAATATCATGGTTAAACAACCCGAGGAAATGGTTCTCCACAACAACAGCTAATCTATTTAAAGCATCAGTTAATAAAATAAGTATAGCCAGAATGATCGCCAATAATCAAAACGAATAGCCACTAAAAGAAGAAGAAGTGACTTTTCAAAGTTTGAAAACAAAAAAGTTGTACAGGGCCAAATCTGGAGAAAACAGTAAATGGGAAAGTAGTTCGTAGTCCAATTCAATCAATTTGAGCATGGCAGCGGCGAAGGTGTGAGCCGATGCGTTGTCATGGTGAAAGAGTAATTTTTTATTCCCCGATTGGGGCTGTTTTTTCTGCAATATGGCATTTAATCGGTCCAATAATGGGGCACGGTAAAGCTCTTTGACCGTTTTGACCTTTTACAAGAAGTGGATCCTAGAAAATGGTGACCATCATCATTCCACCCGATTGGACAATTTTCGCCCTCTTCGGAGCACGTTCGCGGGACGACGGGCGACGTCTTCTGTATCGACTATTATTTGGTATCTGGTATGCCAATTGAACCATGTTTCGTCAACAGGTATGAAACACGTATACCTCATCCAATTTACTTACCGTTGCACGTCATCCGCGCCATAGCCTGTGACACGATACCAACACGAAATATTTAGACGGTGGGTGTGTTCTTTTTTAGAATCAAAATGATTCTAAAGGGGAACACACCTACCGCCTAGATATTTCGTGTTGGTATCGTGTCACAGGCTATGGCGCGGATGACGTGCAACGGTAAGTAAATTGGACGAGGTATATACAGTTCTTTAGAGTACGCCTAAACAACCTCAGACATTGCTCTGTGGTCTCATGGTTGAGCTTATTGTCCGTAGTGAGCAAATGCGACAAGCATCGAGCCGACTGTTTTCTTATGCCCAAAATTTCATATAGGATATGACCCACGCGATCATTTGAGATGTTCTTTGACTTCGCTGCGGGATTTCCCTTCTATAGTTGTTTCATTTTAGTCGATCTAGACGGTCCAGTTAGCTGAGGCGTCGTCGGTCGACAAGTTTGGAGGATTTGCCATTTGCGATCGCTGGTTCGAGCCTCAGCTAGGTCATGAAATTAATAAAAGGCCAACGCCGTAGTATAAAATTCAATAGAGTCTACGGCTTGGTCTGGAATAAACTGGCGTCTCATCGGCCTATGGAGGAGCGGTACGGCAAGGGATAAGGGCTTGCGGCTTGGTGATACTCCTCCATAGATCCTTACCGAAGGGCGTTGACGTCTAAGAACGGTGTATACAGCGTGTCTACTTGAGTTGGAAACATATGGGAAACTTTTTTATTATTAATTTTACGAAAAAAAGTTATTCTTTATCAAAAGTTCTGCATGCCCCAAAACCTAAGATTCAATTATCAGATATCAAATTTTCTCAATATTATACGAGGTATGTCAAAAAATATGAATTTCGGCTAAGGGTAAAGTACCTTTATTTCTCTCAATATCGAAAATTCTTATTATGAAAAGTTGTTTGGAAATAAAAACCAAGCTCAAATATGTAATTACATGCTTCTAATTGGAAAAACATATTTTCCAAATTTTTCTCAAATTTATTGATACTAACTTCGTTTTTATTCATTACACATACGATAACTCTTTTATTATTACTTTTACGAAAAAAAGGTATTCTTTATAAAAATCTCTGTATGTCCTAAGACCGAAGATTCAACCAACAGATATGACATTTTATTAATTTTATACGAGTTATGTCAAAAAATATGAATTTCACCCAAGAGTAAAGTACCTTTATTTTTCACAATATTGAAAACGGTTATTAAAAAAGTTGTTTAGAATTAAAAACTATGTGTCCATATGCAATTACATCCTTCTAATTGAAATACTGTGAAATATAAAGGTGCTATAATATTGAGCGAATTTCATATTTTTTGACACACCTCGTATAAAATTAATAAAAGTTGATATATCATGGTTGTGTCTTAGATTTTAGACCATGCAAAGTTTTTTATAAAGAATAACTTTTTTTCGTAAAATGAATAATAAACGAGTTATGATATTTGTAATAATTAAAAACGATGTTGGGTATCCATAAATTTGAGAAAAATATTTTTTTTTTTTCATTAAGACGCATGTAATTGCATATTTCATCATAGTTTTTTATTTCAAACAACTTTTTATCATAAGAATTTTCGATATTGAGAGAAATAAAGGTACTTTACCCTTAGCCGAAATTCATATTTTTTGACATACCTTGTATAATATTGAGAAAATTTGATATCTGATAATTGAATCTTAGGTTATGGGGCATGCAGAACTTTTTATAAAGAATAACTTTTTTTCGTAAAATTAATAATAAAAAAGTTTCCCATATGTTTCCAACTCAAGTAGACACGCTGTATATAGTTGCTCCATTTTATCTTTGCCCAGGGGTCACGATTCATTTTCAAACAAATTAAGTCAAAACATAAAGTGAGACGTACGTCGATGTGTATATACATTGTGTTTACTGTATACTATATATTATACACATCGACGTACATTTCACATTATGTTTTGATTTAATTAGTTTGAAAATGAATCATGACGCCTGGGCAAAGTTAAAATGGAACAACTATAAAAACAAGTACTTATTGCATGACCCACGTAACTAAAGAACAAAAAGAATTAAAAAACTGATAATGATAGAAAAAATTAGTCTTATACCCCAGGCTGTGGGTGAAAAAACGTGATATAATTCAGGAATTTTTGAAACCCATCAGGTGTTGTAAAGAACGATGCCAGGAATAACTTCTAGTAAAATGTAACCAAAAATATTGTGCGCTTTTTTTTATTGCGATTTTTATTTTTTAAATTTGCAATTTTTAATGATTTTTAATTTTGTAGCTTAGGAGATTGATTTTAGAGAAAAACTTTTTAATAGAAAGTTGTAGTAAATTAAAAAACCTACAATTTGAGCTATGGTAAGTTTAATTTCGTTAATTGGTTATTGCAAAACAGCCTGCGAAATGTCCAAAATGGCCGTTTTATACAATTGCATTATTTATTGTACAAATAATTTTTTTTTATTTTTTAAAGCTTTAAAATGAAGATCTTTCAATTCCAAACATAAAAAAAATTGTAAAGCCAGATTAATGAATTTTTTGCTTAGATATTATAAATTGTTTATCCCAAGAGGTCAAATGTCGAAGGCTATAACTTTTTGAAAAAAAATTGTAGAGAGTTGGTGAACCTTCCAATCTCCTTCTAAAGTGTTATATTTTCATATTTTGATGCAAATAAGTGCGTAAAACATTTTTAAACCTCTAATTTTTGGGTTTGAAAATAAGGGGGCTAATTTCGTTATAAACATTTAGAGCTGAAGCGGCCCTGTACATCCTATGAGTTTTTAACTTACAGATTATTGTTGCGGAAGATGAAACGAAGATTTATAAAAAAATAAAAAATTTCTTCGATCAACTGAAGCCGAGATAATTTTTGGGTTTGAAAATAAGGGGGCAAATTTCGATATAAACATTTAGAGCTGAAGCGGCCCTGTATATCCTATGAGTTTCTAACTTACAGATGATTGTTGCTGATGACGAAACGAAGATTTATAAAAAAATTAAAATTTTCTACAACCAACTGCAGCCGAGAAAATTGTTTTTTTTTCTTAAATCGTAGTGCCTTTATTTATAACAATTAAGAAATTATTTTACAGTCATTGACTAAAGAAAGACTTATATTATCTTAAAATAAAAATTATTGTAAAATATAATTACATTTAATTATTAAAAATTATTTTTAAAATCGGTGCTTTTGCGAGCGGCCAAATTTTGCAAATCGCCCGGCTTGCTTCAAATCAGCGCGCTCGGAAAATTTTTACGTAACTTGTATTAAATTTTGACAGAAAACAATTTTATAATATTACCTTTATAATATACAGTCTATTTACCACTTGTCTTATTTGTGTTTCTTGATAAACTTTTATATGTGAAATCCAAAAAGAATAGTCACTACAAGAAGAAAAACTTTTATATTGTATATTATAGTAAGAAGTAACATTATTATTATTATTATATTTATATAACAATGAAAAAATTAAAAATATAGTTATATATTTCATATATATGTATCATTTTTGTAATATTATTTCTTCAGAAATGAAATTTCACATATAAAAGTTTATCAAGAAAAACAAATACAGTGGTAAATATACTGTATATTATAATGGTAATGTTATTAAATTGTTTTCTGTCAAAATTTAATACAAGCTACGTAAAAATTTTCCGACGGCGCGGATTTGAAGCGAGCCGGGCGATTTGCAAAATTTGGCCGCTCGCAAAAGCACCGATTTTAAAAATAATTTTTAATAATTAAATGTAATTATATTTTATAATAATTTTTATTTTAAGATAATATAAGTCTTTCTTTAGTCAATGACTGTAAAATAATTTCTTAATTGTTATAAATAAAGGCACAACGACTTAAGAAAAAAAAAACAATTATCTCGGCTTCAGTTGGTTGTAGAAAATTTTTATTTTTTTATAAATCTTCGTTTTGTCTTCAGCAACAATAATCTGTAAGTTAGAAACTCATAGGATGTACAGGGCCGCTTCAGCTCTAAATGTTTATAACGAAATTTGCCCCCTTCTTTTCAAACCCAAAAATTATCTCGGCTTCAGTTGGTCGTAGAAATTTTTTATTTTTTTATAAATCTTCGTTTCATCTTCAGCAACAATAATCTGTAAGTTAAAAACTCATAGCATGTACAGGGCCGCTTCAGCTCTAAATGTTTTTAACGAAATTTGCCCCCTTATTTTCAAACCCAAAAATTAGACGTTTAAAAATGTTCTACGCATTTATTTACATTACAATATGAAAATATAACTCTTTAGAAGGAGATTAGATGTTTCACCAACTCTCTACGATTTTTTTTTTCAAAAAGTTATAGCCTTCGACATTTGACCTCTTGGGATAAACAATTTATAATATCTAAGCAACAAATTCGTTAATCTGGCTTTACATTTTTTTTTATGTTTGGAATTGAAAGATCTTCATTTTAAAGGTTTAAAAAATAAAAAGAAAAATATTTGTACAATAAATAATGCAATTGTAAAAAACGGCAATTTTGGACTTTTCGCAGGCTGTTTTGCAATAACCAATTAACCAAATTAAACTTACCGTACCTCAAATTGTAGGTTTTTTATTTTACTACAACTTTCTATTAAAAAGTTTTTCTCTAAAATCAATATCCTAAGCTGCAAAATTAAAAATCATTAAAAATTGCAAATTTAACAAATGAAAATGGCAATTAAAAAAAAGCGCACAATATTTTTGGTTACATTTTAGTAGAAGTTATTTCTGGCATCGTCCTTTACAACACCTGATAGGTTTCAAAAATTCCTGAAATATATCCTGAAATCGACCTATTTTTCACGCACAGCCTGTGGTATTATCAAAAAATAATATAATTAGCATTATAGAGATAATAATAGTTGGAGTAATGAAACCAGTTTGCCCTACTATTTTTTTATTACAAATTCGTTTGTTACATAAAATAGATAAAGGAGCTAGCAGTGTTTTAATTAGTAATTATGAATCCTGCAAAGCACCAGGACCGAACGCTTCCAGGTTATTGTTCCATTTCTAAAGATTATTCCCAATTGCCTACATAAAGTTTTCCAGAACCTTTTATTCTGCAGGACAATTTGAATGGAATTCGCTGTGTGGGAGAAGAAAATTGAATGAATTTATTCGAAAACGTTTCTTGAGCGAGAGCATTACAACTTTTTGAGCTCCAAATTGCATTAGAACGCAGACTTTGAACAGCTAATGAAATAGTTGCTGCTTTGTTTTACGTTTTATTATGCTTTTAGGGGTTTTGTTTATTTTTCCCTTAGCTTCTTCTCTAAGACGTAAATTAGATTAAAGAGGTTTTAGGGAAATTCTATTAGGAACTTAACGAGGTTTGTAAAGAAAATACATGATTTTCGGATTCATTCGGGATATAATTTATTAATTTGAAAACAGTTTATACGTACAGATTCGAATTAGATTTATTCTTATTCCATATTTACCTCAAGAAAACCGATGATTCTAGAAATGGATTTAGTGTAGCAATTCATTTTTTAACATTAATACATATACCATTTATTTTTAATTATTTTTATTATATTTATTTAATGTCGTCTGAACCACTGGAGTTATAGACAACAACAATAGAGACACATACAATGTTTAGAATATTAACTTCATGCTAACATAAAAGGGGTCTAATATAATTTGTGTTATAAACTGGATTTTAATTTAAATATCTTTTTTGTCTATAGGTGTTGGAAACTTTATGTTTATGTTTATATTTACATCTAGCCCAGTCGGGATACCATTTGACCTTGCATTAAGAGCTGCCCCAAATTTTATTTTTCTATTCTTTAGGAGGGTTAATGATAGTATAAATTTAAAATCTCGACTGAATTTGACCGTTGCGTTAGCCGCAATCTTGATTTTAAACGAGAACCGTTTTTGCTCAATATCTCCACCATTTTCAACTTTTAGACAAAAACGTATAAACTCAAATTGTTGAAAATGCGATTTTATATAATTTCATAAATTATAATTTTTTTCGTGCAGTTCATATTTTCCGAGTTATGGGGAAAAACAGTGACAGTTAAAGCATAATTATTGATTTATTGAATTATCTTGTTTATTATTTCTATTAAAACAAATTTTAATCTAGGTACACAAAAATGAAGAGAATTAAATTTTGTACAATTTTGATTTCTTTCATTTTTTTGATAAAATCAATATTTAAGGTAGTACGTAGGCGGTAAAGGCGCGAGCGTAAGACCCGATTGATTTTAAAGCAATTGTTTTTGTTCAATAGTTATCTTCCCCATTTTCAACTTTTCGACAAAAAATGTGTAACGACTGAAATTGTTGCAATTACGATTTACTACAATTTTCCGAGAGAACCAGTGGCGGATCTAGAGGGGGGGATGGGAAAATTCCCCCCAACTGGGTCCTAAATAAAAAAAAGCTGATATATTAAAATATGTTAGCTGACATGAAACTTAATTATCGACAGACAAATTCAACCAATAAAACCCGCTAGTTAATAAAATTAAGTGAACTTAATGCATATAAGTTATTATTTATGTCTTTATGTACTTATTTTGGTTGGTGCTTCATTGGAAGTTTAAAAAATTGTATAAAATATAATTGTCTTTATTTTTGTTTATGTACAATTATGTCGTAAAGTTAGTAATAAATGAGACAATTCAATAATTATGCTTCCCCTCCGCTTCAAATATTTTCCTCCATAACTTGGATAATATTGATCGCATGAAAATATTGTTAAAAAAAATTGCAGAGAATTGCGTTTCCAACAATTTTAGTTCCTACTGTTTTTGTCGAAAAGTTGAAAATAGCGGAGATATTAAGCAACAACGGTTCTCCTTTAAAATCAATATGGCGGCTAATGCAACCGCGGAATTCAGTCGAGATTTTAAATTTACACTACTATTGATCTCCCCTAAAGGATAGAATTATAAAATTTGGAGCAGCTCGGAAAAAGATTCAATTTAGTAATTATGGTCCCCCCACCACTTTTTAATATTATCCCACTTAACTCTGAAAATATCAACCGCATGAAAAAAATTGTTAAAAAGAAATTGTAGGAAATCATATTTGGAACAATTTAAGTTGAAAATGGCGTAGATATTGAACAAAAACAATTGCTCCAAAATCAATCAGGTCTTACGTTCGCGCCATTATCGCATACATACTACCTTAAATATTAACCTTAGCAAAAAAATAAAGGAAACTAAAATTGTGTAGAATTTAATTCTCTCTATTTTTGTATAGGAACATTTTTGTCGTAAAACTAACAATAAACGAGATATTTCAATAATTATGCTCTATTTATATATAACTGTCACTATTTTTAGCTATAACTCGGAAAATACCGATGGCACGAATAATTGTAAGAATAAAAATGATAGAAAATTACATTTTCAACAATTTTGGTTGTTATGCTTTTTGTCGAAAAGTTGAAAATGGCGGAGATATTGACCAAAAACGGTTCTCGTTTAAAATCAAGATGGCGGCTAACGCAATGGCGGAATTCAGTCGAGATTTTAGATTTATACTACTATTGACCCCCCCCTAACGATTAAAAAAATAAAATTTGAGGCAGCTCCTAATTCAAGGTTAGGCCTGTTATTCGTCTAACCCGACTGGAATAATCGTCTCTATAGACCAACGTGGATCTGTGAATAAATAATTGTG
The DNA here is from genome assembly GCF_917563875.1 of Diabrotica virgifera virgifera. Classification (NCBI taxonomy): domain Eukaryota; kingdom Metazoa; phylum Arthropoda; class Insecta; order Coleoptera; family Chrysomelidae; genus Diabrotica; species Diabrotica virgifera. Next base: position 286,358,466 of record NC_065443.1, on the reverse strand, counting down.
GCTTATTCCCAATTAAAATAGTAAATTTTGGTTGAAACTCACACAGAAATGGAGTAAAGACAGTTTCCAGGTATTGGAAAAATATATTTGTTTTTTCGTAATCCGTGCGTGTCCAATGTCTCAATCTTCCGAAGAGGATAACTTATGGCTTCTTCTTCTTAAGGTCCCTTGTCCGTTACTAAAGTTTGGCCATTACATTTTACTACAGCAAATTGCTCCCTATCCTGAGCTGTTCTTAGTATCGGATATGTGTCCATGCCTGTGCAGTCTCTTACATTCTTCAGCCAGGAGCATTTTTTTCTTCCTGGACTTTTTTTTCCTTCCACTTTCTCTTCCATTATGATATAGAAAGGTGCAATTTTGGCCTCTGTAAGTATGGCTTATGGCTTTTAATTGTGTTAAATCTCTCAGGTATTTTGCAGTTGATGTATTTTTAGAAAAAGGTTTTAGGTTTTTTGATGCTTTGGCGTTGGTGTCAGAAAATTTAGGTTTTTTTCTGCTTCGGCGTTTCTCTTTTTCCATTTTTTTATTTAATGGCCTCAATCCTAAGACCTTGTTAGGTAATTGTTGAGTGGTGGAGTACCATGCTTTCTGTATACAGTAGTGTCCACGTCACTTTCTGTCTTTGGACGTAAATCTATGTGTACATTTTGTTATTAGCAACGTAGTTTACTTATAGAGCCCCAAAATAAATGTTTCGCATTATAATCACCTTGGATGGAACCTTGATCCAAGTGATTTAAACAATTCAGAAAATTGAGTTGTTGAATTTGAACGAGCTTCCTGTCCTAATCCAGAGTTTACGCAGAAATTATTTGAATTTCACATACAATGCTAACTTTGAAACGGTGCCAAAGATACGATCGTTTTACCCCTTATTTTTTAAATTATATCCGATTTTATAAGACCGTATTTATTGAATGCCCCCGGTATAATGGAAGTTTTATTTGTCAATTTATTAGTCCACAATTGAAAACCGTAAATTTTCTCACATATTGTAATCATCGTTTTGATTTCTTAGCTCTGCAAGTTTTATTTTGGATTGTTTTAGTAGGTCCACCGACAAAGAATTTAATTATCAGACGGGCGACGGAAATATTGAAGAATGTTTATCTTATAGCTCGAATTGTTTATATAAACCGATAAGTGCTTTGAGTTCGCAGTCAACAAGCCACCTGTATTATTTTTGATATTGCAATTTTCATGAGAAAAATTCTCATCCGATGATTTTTGTTTTGTCTCTTCTGATTGGTAAAAATACCTACATGGTTAGTCTCATCAGTGAAAAGAACATTTTTCCTGCTTGGGCTTCCTCGTAGTGTCGAGTTGGTGCTATATCTGTTTTAAACTTAGTTAAATTAAAAATATATTTTTTTTTATTTAACTAAACTAAGAGACGCTAATTGTATCCGAACGTCTGCGGTAGCTCCGGTGAGTGCCGATCCCAAAGAATAAATTAAACTAAAAATAACCGAACTACTATGGTTTTTCCTTTGCGTGAAGAAGATTTTTTATAATGAACTAATGGCACTAAACGCTGAATAAATGTCACAATATTTCAAAACAATTAAGTAAATCAGCCTATTATACAGGGTGTCCCGAAAAGAATGGTCATAAATTATACCACAGATTCTGGGGTCAAAAATAGTTCGATTGAACCTAACTTACCTTAGTACAAATGTGCTCATAAAAAAAGTTACAGCTCTTTGAAGTTACAAAATGAAAATCGATTTTTTTCAATATATCGAAAACTATTAGAGATTTTTTATTGAAAATGGACATGTATAATTCTTATGTCAGGAACATCTTAAAACAAAATTATAGTGAAATTTGTCCACCCCATAAAAAATTTATGGGGATTTTGTTCCCTTAAACCCCCCCAAACTTTTGTATACGTTCCAATTAATTCATTATTGTGGTACCATTAGTTAAACACAACGTTTTTAAAACTTTTTTGCCTCTTAGTATTTTTTCGATAAACCAGTTTTTATTGAGATGCGGCTTCTTTTTCAATATATTAACGTAAAAATTTTATGGGGGTTTTGTTCCTTTAAACCCCCCAAACGTTTGTGTACGTTCCAACTAAACTATTATTGTGGTACCATTAGTTAAAAACAGTGCTTTTAAAACTTTTGTCTCTTAGTCTTGTGTTCATAAGTCACCTTTTATCGAGATGTAGCTTCTTTTTCAAAATATACCTAAAAATGTAAATTATTAATAAATTTTCAGATTATTAACAGGTCTCTATAACCGTACTTAACCATATACAAATATGTGGTGGATTCGAAAAATATTCAAAATATCTCGATAAACACTGGCTTATCGAAAAAGTACTAAGAGGCAAAAAAGTTTTAAAAATAATGTGTTTAACTAATAGTGCCACAATAATAATTTAATTGGAACGTACACAAAAGTTTGGGGGGGTTTAAGGGAACAAAACCCCTATAAAATTTGTATGGGGTGCAGAAATTTTACTTAATTTTTTTTTAAGATACTGCTGTCGTAAAAATGCCACATGTCAATTTTCAATAAAAAATCTCTGAGAGTTTTCGATATATGAAAAAAAATCGATTTTCATTTTGTAACTTCAAAGGGCTGTAACTTTTTTTGTGTGCACTATTGTATATAGGTAAGTGAGGTTCAGTCAACCTATTTTTGACCCCAGAATCTGTGGTATAATTTATGACCAATCTTTTCGGGACACCCTGTATAAGTAACATCAGCAATCTAAATTAATTTTGAAATAATAGTGACAATAAATAAAAAATTGTGAAATTCCAAAATATTCGATATTTTTGTCCATGAGTGTATATTTTTCTTTCTTATACTATACGAATTTCAACACAAAACATTCAGCAAAACCTCAAAAACCTGAGTATAAAATCGTGTATAACATTCAGAATCATTTAAACTTCATGGAACAAAAGTTTAACACCAGATAGGGCGTATATAAAGAATGCTGTACGGAAAAGCTTAGTTCTCTCATAAATTTTGATCAAAAACCTGTACAAAAACTCACTCGAACGCAGAAAAGTTAAATGTCACTCTTGTGATCCATCAATCTTTCCGTCGTGGCACCGGCCTGTGTCCGATGCTTGTCTGAGCTACTTTTCAGAACAAATAAAAATGTACAAAAGGTCAAGAGTGTCATGAAATAATGCCAAGCTTTTGGATCTAGCAAAAAATTAAAGTTTTTACATATATAGTTTGTTTTTAAGCCGTAACTCATAACGTTGGTTTCAACTATACAAACACATTTTTTTTTCATGAAAAAGTGTTACAAGTTTAATAAGTTTTCCATGGTACATGGAGTGTGCTGATCACGCATCTGTGCTTAGTTTTCCAGCACGTCAGGTTTGCAGGGAAAATTTCCATGAAGGATGGTTTATATGGAAAATGAAGTTTTCCAATTAAGTAAGCATATTTAGTACAATTCATAGAATATTCCAGAAAAAAATTCAAGTAAAAATATTGAAAATAAGCCAACGGTGGCAAATTTTTGAAGACCTCAGAATATAATGAATTTTGCGGTGGACATCAGAACTGATCATTGGCTCATGGTAAACAAAAAATTCAAAAAGGTTTTATTAGCTTTGACTTTTTGATATCACTCAAAATTCAAAACAACAATTTTTTTGCAAAAAAGGGTGAAAATCAACATAGTTATTATTAAAAATGAATAACCACTTTCAATGTCGTTGCAACACGAAACTACAGCCGCGCGATATTCTAGTCCAATCAGAGAGTGCCGCAAGCACCCCTACCGGTTTCGAAACTTATTAGTCTCTCATCAGGAGGCACATATGCTGCTCTCCCCGATCCAACCAAAACAAACCCTGGCGTGCAGTCACGGATCGCAACGAACGAAATGGCATAGATGCCCTAGCGACAACTGCTATCAAAAGTCTAAGTTTTCACTCTAATGGCATATAAAGCAACATAATGCTACTCTGGCATCCACTTTCTTATTAGAGACTAATAAGTTTCTAAACCGGTAGGGGTGCTTGCGGCACTCTCTGATTGGACTAGAGTATCGCGCGGCTGTAGTTTCGTGTAGCAACGACATTGAAAGTGGTATTTTTGATTTACTTTACTCTGTTTGGAGTACAAAGGGAACTTTACCGCGCTGAGCAGATGGGGCGTGAATTATATATTGTAAAATTCCCTCATCTTCCTTAGCCTCGGCATCCGTATGGCTTGCAAATTGTAGAAGCCTCGGAGGTGTAACCAGAGAAGGTTCCCATTGTTTTCATTCTGGTGGGATGTAGAGTAGCATTATGTTGCTTTATATGCCATTAGAATGAAAACTTAGACTATAGTTATAATTGTTATACAAAAAATATCTCGACAGAGTTACCTCAAGGAATGTCTAAAGGAAATACATGCAAAATTCCAAGTGGGTCGGTCAAGTAGTTTTTGAGATACAATACCTCTACCTACAGTCTTTGAAAAAATCAGTTTTCAGGAAAAAGCGTTTAATGTATTGTCAACTTTTATTTTCAATTTCTTTTTTTACATAAAGAGAAGTATCCATTTTCTCAAATGTGGTCTCGAGGTAAGAAAGTACAAAAACTACAAATCTGTGTAGTCCACAAGATGATTCCTCCCCATGTAGAAGTTTTACACAATTTTACAGTCAAATTGTAACAAACATGCTAAAATAGCTTAACACTTAATAATGAAGTTTGTAGAATTATAGGTATAATGTAAACTAGTTGATTCTTCCTCCTTCCTGTTTCTGGTCAGTCCTTTGTTGTTTGTGTTTTTGTATTTTAAGCTGATGATGGCTCGTGCTGAGCCGAAACGCGTCCTTTTGTGACGTTTTAATATAAAACTTTGTGGTACTTCTTTGAGTTTTTGTACTTTGAATTTCTTTTTTGTTTGTCAAATCCTAAAATGATGCAAACCGGAATATCTTTTTGAACCGGGAAGTAATTTACAAAAGAAAAAGAGAACAACTATTGACCGTTGTTCACTACGTTCAAGCGTGCTAGCGCGAACATGATGCAAAGCGAGTCGAAGGTAGGGATATTCAACACTATCTCCCTACCACCCTACCTTCGACTCGCTTTGCAGCAAGTTCGCGCCAGCGCGCTTGAGCGTAGTTTGACAACGAAACCCGATTTGGGCTTCAAAACGTTAACAAATTCATTTTTTTAGTAAAATTGTGGCTTATTTCCCATAGAAAATACTTAATCATAAAAATGCCACAAGGAAATAGCTTCAGAACAACATTGAGCGTAGCGATTAACGATCAACAGCTGTTGTCATTCTTTTGTAAATTACTCCGCGATTTAGAACATATTTCGGTGTGCATCACTTTACGATTTGACAGACAAAGAGAAATTGAAAATAAAAGTTGATAATAGTTTAAACGCGTTTTTCTCAAAACTGCTATTTTCAGAGGCTGTAGATATTGCAACTCTTAAACTACTTTACCAACCCACCTAGAAATTTTTATAATATATCTTTTTTTAGACATTCCTTGAGGTAACGCTGTCGAGATATTTTTTGTTTTACGTCGTATAATCCGTGTATATTAATATTATACACAGATTATACAACATATGACAGAAGCTCGAAACAAATGACAATCGATGAAAAGCCCTATTGGAGCGTTCCAGCTCCATTTTCGTCTTGGCACCTGGAGGCATGGGCTGGCACCATCCTGTTGCTCGTTTTCGGGGATGCAACCGCAGCCTATTTAGGAGTCGTTTGGGTTTGTTTTGGGAACATTTAGTGTTGTGTCTTGAGTAACTATTATGATTCATATCACAGACATTTAGTTAATGCATTATGTTTATTCATTATTTTTCTTAAGATTTAGCTTGCATTTATTTGGTTTTTGATATAGGTATATATAAGTTTAGTAAGTTCCCAAACTCATGTATAATTTTGCGGTATTGTACGTTGAGCTCGGCGTATTTGCAAAAAAAAGGTATTATTTTTGTATTTTATTGTTAATTTAGGTCGATTTCATGTCATTATGTAAATTTAGTTTGTATTAGTTGCTTGTTTCCCAAATATTTTGTCATTACTTTACTTTATTGCATTTGTTCGGCTAATTCAGGTCGTTGTTTAGGTATTTATTTTAACTTCAATTTATTTCATTCATTTGTACATTTAACCTTGCCTAACTTATTTTCTTGTATTTTCTTTAGTCAGGCTTGTGCCTGCTGATTTATATATTTTCAAATTCGTCTCTTTAATTTAGTTGTACGTAGCTAGCGTACTATAACCCTATGGTAAAGGTCTCATGTGAGTTGTACCCTATGTATACGTAGAGGTATTTTAATTTTGTGTCAGGTAACATCATTGTTATTATCTTGAATATAACTTGTTTAACAATAACTTTTGTCATGTTAGAGTCACAGTATATACATTGTTTAACTCAGAGTTTGTCAAACATCTAGTAGATATTTTTAATAAATATTTACTTATTTTGTATATCATTTATTATTATTTCCTTATATTTATATTTATTGATTTAATATATTTAATATTTGACAGCAGTGTAAGATTCCTAGGAGAGTGATCGAAGATCATTTTCTTGGCGCTCATGATTTGTTTTGTTTTATTCAATTAGACCAGGGCTCATCTGTAAAAATATTAGCACATTTGGACGTTGAGAGGTGACTCAAATTTTTTTGCAGAAATTGCTGGAAAATAAATCGAATAATAATATTTGAACTAAAAGGGAGGTTCCCTAGGTTGGCTGTATACCATATAGTTAAAAAACTCTAACAAGAAGTAAAACCACTTCTATGTAAATTGGTATATTTATTAAAACTTAAAAATCCCAATGGATTGAATAAAAATGTCCAATTCAGAACGTTTTCAGACCTATCGGTCCATCATCAGTGAATCTACAATAAAATAAGTAATCCCACTATTAGAATTGAAAGATGGTTGAAATTTTTAAAAGCTAAAAATGTGGTTAGATTACTTACGTGCATACTTGCTAAATAGCCCCAGAACCAAACAATGGTTGAATTTAAAATTCAATTTACATTATTTAAAAATAATATTAAACAGGCTAAACGCCGATGTTACAGGATATTGCCTATGGGAACATGGTGAAACCCTACCAAAACCTCAATCAACCATCTTAGGCCAACTTTGACTATAAAGTGACACTAATGTCTAAGGAACTGTTTGAAGTGACATTGACAGTAGAGAAAAAGGTAGTCGATTTTCAATGTTAATTAACCAAAAGGTCATGACCCACAACAAATGATAAAGATTTTAATATCTGAAAATGTCTAACATTTTAAATCTATTGGTTATTGAAAAGAAATTGTGATATACAAAATTAATTTAGAATATAAGATTATTTATATTGACTGTATACCATAACATTAGATTGATCAAATTGATAGAAAGAAAGTAAGCTGCTGTCAATAAAGATAAAAAGATAAAAATAGATGAAGGTGAGAAAAGAGAAAAATCAATATTAGTTGGAAAGTTATTGTACAAAATGAATAAATTGGTAGGCAATTTAATCTAGTCTATATTGTATTGGTGGTTGTATATGTAAAAGGAAAATATTGTTATTTAAAAATGCAAGTTTTTGTAAATAATGGATTTGAGTTAGGATACAGTCAAATAATTAAAAGTGTGTAATATGTGAATGAAAAAGAATTGTAATTATTATGAGATGGTTTATTTTTTAAATTTTATTTCAAAAGTTTTGAGAGAATTCTTGTGACAAAGTGTTGGTATGGGAAATTAGAGATAAAGTAATGTATGATTATAGCTGTTATGTCCAGTTGATACAAAAATGAAATTAAAATGAAAATAATATTGAAAGTGTACTGAATAAAATAAAACCAAAGTAAGAAAAAGAATATAGATATAATTTAATTGTAATGATAATGGATCTGAATGTGAGAACTGAAATCAAGTGAATGGATGTTAGTTGGAGAGGTAAAAGTTTTCTTGGAAAAGGTCAAAGACAAAAAGCAGAGGGCTGTGGTGTAAGGTATAAAGACAAGAATTTTAAGGGAAAGAGAGGGATAAAGAAAAGATGAGGTGTGGAATTAAACTGAACGAAGTAATGAAATGAAAAAAGAAGTAAAAAGATAGTAGGGTGAATTAATGAGGTGATGGTTAATAGGGTTCAATAGTTAATAATGTTATTCGGGTAAAGGAGTTTGGAAGCAGTGAAGGAAAGAGGAAATTTTGAAAAAGAAGAGAGAGTAAGTTGAAAGAGAAAGAATAGGATAAAAAGAGGAAGTTGAAAAAATAGGAATTATGAGAATAATTGGCGGTGAATGGGGACAAAGTTGCGGTTAAGGGATGTTTGTCTATTGACACAGTTGGGACTCTTCTTCATGTCCTTGCCAATCTCCAAATCTTCGTATAAGTCTAAACGGAGTGTATTGTTTTGTTGAATATTGTGTATCAACTGGACACCTTCAGGAATCTTAAGTTCATGTTTATTGACTTTTAAATGGTGTGAAAAGGCAGAAGTGGTATCTCTCTTGCTGTGTTCAGCAGATCGGGTAGAAAGGGATCTGTAAGTTCTGCCGATGTAGGTGGCATCACAATCTGAACAAGAGAGTCTGTATACCCCACTCCGGTTCATATAATGGATAGGATCTTTGGTATTAGTTAAACTTTTGCTGAGAGTGTTATTAACTTTGAAAGATATTTTTATGTTGTCACAAGAATTTGAAATGATATGTTTGACTCTTTCAGATAATTTGGAGTTATTGAATGGTAAGGGAGGCATAGATGGGAGTAGTTGTGGATGATGTAGAGAAAGCGGATTGTTGTAGTAATTTGAGTTCTCTTTTTTGTTGAAGTTTAGTGATAATGTCTGGGTCATAACCATTGTTGACTGCAATCTGTTTGATAATATTCAACTCTTTGTTGAATTCAGTTAAGGATAAAGGAATAGAGTTTAATCTATGTATAAAACTGCGAAAAGCAGAGAGTTTATATGATAAAGGGTGATTAGAAGTAGAATGGATAACATGATCTGTCTGTGTTGGTTTACGGTAGATACCAAAGTTGAAGTGGTCATGTAGTCTGGTAATAGATAAATCCAGAAAGTTAATGGAGTTAGAAGATTCTAGTTCCATGGTAAAGGTGATATTAGGATGGATTTGATTTATTTTGTGAAGTAAGTTGTGAGCTGAATCAGAGTTACCAGAAATGAGGACTAAAATGTCATCAACATAACGGAACCAGTGTAAGATCTCTGGATTTTTTATGATATAGTTGGATTCTAAGTGATCCATAAAAACATCAGCTAAGAAAGGGGATAAGCAACTACCCATTGCTAAACCGTCAGGTTGTTGATAAAAGTTGTTATTAAAAACAAAGTAATCTTGAGATAGACAAATTTTGAGAATGTTTATAATAGACGAAGTGGTGGTGGAAGTGACAGAATTATTTAAGAGGAGTGAAATAACCAGACTAATCGATTCATTTTTTGGTACTGAAGTAAATAAATTGCTAACATCAAAAGAAAGCATAACAATATTTGGATTAAGATTGACAAGTTGAAGTTTTTCAACTAATTGGCGAGAATTCAAAACAGTAAACTGTGGGGTAAAGTTAATAAAGTTTTTAATGGTGTTAAGAATGAATTTAGATAAAATAGAAACTGGAGTGTTAATGAAGCTGACAACGGGACGAATAGGAATGTCAACTTTGTGTATCTTTGGTTAACCGTATAACCTGGGGGTGAGTGGATTTGATGGAATTTTAGTATATGGTGCTTCAAATTCAGAAAAGAATTCAGTAAATTGCTTTAAGTTGGTTTTCATCTTCGAAACAAAAGATTTAGAGGGATCAACAGGAAGCAAAGTAAAGTTATTGTTGTCTAGGAAAGAGGTGACTTTGTCAATGTATAATTGTTGGTCTAAAATAACAAGGCAGTTACCCTTATCTGCTTTGCTGAAGATGAGGTGGTGGTTTTGGATCTTATTTTTGATAGATTTGAGTGTGGAGAGAAGGGATTTAGACTTATTATATGAGACATCTATTCTACATCGGCAGAACTTACAGATCCCTTTCTACCCGATCTGCTGAACACAGCAAGAGAGATACCACTTCTGCCTTTTCACACCATTTAAAAGTCAATAAACATGAACTTAAGATTCCTGAAGGTGTCCAGTTGATACACAATATTCAACAAAACAATACACTCCGTTTAGACTTATACGAAGATTTGGAGATTGGCAAGGACATGAAGAAGAGTCCCAACTGTGTCAATAGACAAACATCCCTTAACCGCAACTTTGTCCCCATTCACCGCCAATTATTCTCATAATTCCTATTTTTTCAACTTCCTCTTTTTATCCTATTCTTTCTCTTTCAACTTACTCTCTCTTCTTTTTCAAAATTTCCTCTTTCCTTCACTGCTTCCAAACTCCTTTACCCGAATAACATTATTAACTATTGAACCCTATTAACCATCACCTCATTAATTCACCCTACTATCTTTTTACTTCTTTTTTCATTTCATTACTTCGTTCAGTTTAATTCCACACCTCATCTTTTCTTTATCCCTCTCTTTCCCTTAAAATTCTTGTCTTTATACCTTACACCACAGCCCTCTGCTTTTTGTCTTTGACCTTTTCCAAGAAAACTTTTACCTCTCCAACTAACATCCATTCACTTGATTTCAGTTCTCACATTCAGATCCATTATCATTACAATTAAATTATATCTATATTCTTTTTCTTACTTTGGTTTTATTTTATTCAGTACACTTTCAATATTATTTTCATTTTAATTTCATTTTTGTATCAACTGGACATAACAGCTATAATCATACATTACTTTATCTCTAATTTCCCATACCAACACTTTGTCACAAGAATTCTCTCAAAACTTTTGAAATAAAATTTAAAAAATAAACCATCTCATAATAATTACAATTCTTTTTCATTCACATATTACACACTTTTAATTATTTGACTGTATCCTAACTCAAATCCATTATTTACAAAAACTTGCATTTTTAAATAACAATATTTTCCTTTTACATATACAACCACCAATACAATATAGACTAGATTAAATTGCCTACCAATTTATTCATTTTGTACAATAACTTTCCAACTAATATTGATTTTTCTCTTTTCTCACCTTCATCTATTTTTATCTTTTTATCTTTATTGACAGCAGCTTACTTTCTTTCTATCAATTTGATCAATCTAATGTTATGGTATACAGTCAATATAAATAATCTTATATTCTAAATTAATTTTGTATATCACAATTTCTTTTCAATAACCAATAGATTTAAAATGTTAGACATTTTCAGATATTAAAATCTTTATCATTTGTTGTGGGTCATGACCTTTTGGTTAATTAACATTGAAAATCGACTACCTTTTTCTCTACTGTCAATGTCACTTCAAACAGTTCCTTAGACATTAGTGTCACTTTATAGTCAAAGTTGGCCTAAGATGGTTGATTGAGGTTTTGGTAGGGTTTCACCATGTTCCCATAGGCAATATCCTGTAACATCGGCGTTTAGCCTGTTTAATATTATTTTTAAATAATGTAAATTGAATTTTAAATTCAACCATTGTTTGGTTCTGGGGCTATTTAGCAAGTATGCACGTAAGTAATCTAACCACATTTTTAGCTTTTAAAAATTTCAACCATCTTTCAATTCTAATAGTGGGATTACTTATTTTATTGTAGATTCACTGATGATGGACCGATAGGTCTGAAAACGTTCTGAATTGGACATTTTTATTCAATCCATTGGGATTTTTAAGTTTTAATAAATATACCAATTTACATAGAAGTGGTTTTACTTCTTGTTAGAGTTTTTTAATAATATTTGAGTTATCCTCCCTCTCAAAAAGGTCCGGAACATTGTTTAAATAATCAAAATGTCAAAAAATTAAGGAAAAATTCGATTTTTTTCTTCGTTTTTTGATTATAACTCATAAAGCATTCATTTACGAGAAAAGTTGTACTGACATAAAAGTTGCGTAATTAAATTTCCTACAATATAGAATTAGTACAGAATTTAAAAACTAGTCACCCTTGTTGCAAAATAGTAATAATTGCGAAAAAAAACATACAAAAACAAGTATTCGCATTTTACGTTTTTCAACCATTTATGCTACACTTAGGACCTTCATATTACACCCAGAAAAACTTTATGATACATTAAAATAATACTGTAAATTTCATTAAGATCGGTTTTATAGATTTTGCAAAATAAATTTTGCAATCCAACTTTCGCAAAAAAAATTCATTTTTTCAAAATGTTACAGGACAAAAAATAAAGCAGATAACAAGTTGAAATTTTTTTTTGCCCATAGAAGTTTACTGTACCTTTCATTTGCAATTTTGGAAAATTAAAATCGATTAACTACCACGGCGTCAGGAATTTTTTTAAATAAACATTCAATATTGGTGCTACGCGCAGGACAACGGATAGTTTGCTCTTATTGGCATTCCAATGACCTTTGATCATGACTGATACATTTTAGTTTTTATTAAATTTCGGAATAAATAAATAAATTTGTTTATTGCAAAATAAAACACATACTTTATCCTTTGAAATAACACTTTTATTAGCAAAAACTTTATTGTTTATATATTTTAACTTAGAGAATAAAAGTTTATTATTTTTAAACATATGCAATTGTTTAAACAATATTTCACAAACAATAAAAAAATTAGTTTGATTTTTGTGGAATTAAAATATTAAAATACAACAAAATATATAGTAAGAAAATAATATATTAGATAAAGATTAGAAGAAATTTTGGTGGAAATCAACTTGTGTGAATCGAACACCGCTGTGCTGCGCGTAGCACCAGAAATTAATGTTTATTTAAAAAATTTCCTGACGCCGTGGTAATTAATCGATTTTAATTTTGCAAATTGCAAATGAAAGGTACAGTATACTTCTATAAGCAAAAAAAAATTCAACGTGCTATCTGCTTTATTTTCAGTCCTGTAACATTTTGAAAAAATGAATTTTTTTTGCGAAAGCTGGATTGCAAAATTTATTTTGCAAAATCTATACAACCGATCTTAATTAAATTTACAGTATTGTTTTACTGTATCATAAAGTTTTTCTGGGTGAAATATAAAGGTCCTAAGTGTAGCATAAATGGTTGAAAAACGTAAAATGCAAATACTTGTTTTTGTATTGTTTTTTCGCAATTATTGCTATTTTGCAACAAGGGTGACTATTTTTAAAAATTTTTACCAATTCTATATTGTAGAAAATTTAATTACGCAACTTTTATGTCAGTAAAACTTTTCTCGGAAATGAATACTTTTACAGTTATAATCAAAAAACGAAAAAAAAATCGAATTTTTCCTTAATTTTTTGACATTTTGATTATTTAAACAATGTTCCGTACCTTTTTGAGAGGGAAGATAACTCAAATATTATTATTTGATTTATTTTCAAGCAATTTCTGCAAAAAAATTTGAGTCACCTCTCAACGTCCATCTCAAAACAGATGCGCCCTGGACTAAATTGTTCTTCTTTAGCAATTATTCATCTTTATTCAGGTTCAGTACACTATTCTTGTCGTAATATTTCCATTCTTAGTCATTATCACTATCTACTTAGAGCTACCGTCTTCTAGAGGCATGCAAAATTGGCCGTATCCATCTTTGACTGTCAAGTTGTCGTTCTCTTGCATATATAGCTAGCCTAACTCCCTTGAGTTTGCATCTGTCTGTTCATACTTTTATTATCAGTCCATCTATTTTTGCATCTAATCATTTTCCCTCTACATAATACTACTGCAAAAGTAGTATTTTCATACTTCGGCTCAACGTTGAAGCCACAAATTTTTTGTCCCATTAGCTAACATCTACTTTCTATCTCTTTTCTTACTTCTGTTGGAGTATATCTTTCTCTTTACTTTCACTCCAACAGAAGTTTTTTCTATTTTTGTTACATTGGCTAGTGAACCCTTTTTGAAGAAATATTCCGCGATTTTTTTTTTCGCTTTTTATCTTTTAGTCGTAATCCTAAGATTTGTGCAGCTTCCTTCGATAGGCCCAAGTCATTTAGTTCAGCTTGGATAAACTGTTGGTCTATATCAAGAATGAGTTCATCTTCATCGGTTTTTTCATTTGAACATTCACCTGGTGATTGCTGTTGGATGGTGTGAAGAAAAGGTAAAAGAATGGAGATTATGGGTATTCCTGGTCCATTATTTATAATTTGTTTATCAGACAGTAAATAAGAATACCGAATTGTATGCGTATTTTTCGAATTGAAACCCTTGACATCGCAGGAGCAAAAGTAACAGTCGATGGTTTTTTGCTTCCTTCACACCATAGAAATGCCAAGGGGTAAAGAGCTTCGTTTACCTTTTGTCCATTTTCTCAGTAGCTCGGCACACTAAAACCACACTTTGTGGATTAAAGAATTTTACGTCATAGTAAGATTTATGATAGTAAATGTGATAGTCTAACAATAAAACACTAAAAACGTTTGTTTTCTATACTTCCACAAAATTTATTACAACTATGTGACTACAGCTGTTTCGGCAGAGTGCCTTTCTCAAGTACTTGGGAAACAGCTGTAGTCACATAGTTGTAATAAATTTTGTGGAAGTATAGAAAACAAACGTTTTCGGTGTTTTATTATTAGATAAAATGAACTTCCATCAAGTAACGGTGGAATTCATCAATTAAATGTGATAGTGTTTAAAAAAATCTTTGACTACGTTATTATGCCATCACTGAAGACGTAAATCCAACAGATATGAAGCAAATCATGGCCATAAAAAAATTAAAATTAACGTGTTTTTAATTAAATTGTTTAAAATTACACAAAGTAAGTTATCAATCGAAGTAGCACAGAAAACAACAATAAATATCGTTCCCATACCACCAGATTAACAACAGGTGGAATACTTTCTTTGGTTACACCTCCTGAGATTTTAAAAATTTGTAAATCATACAGGATGCCGAGGAAATTGAGATGAGTGAATTTTAAATAATTCACAACTCATCTGCTCAGCGTGGTAAAAGTTCCAACAAGAAAGATTCAATACTCCTACAAAAGAGTAAAAATAAATTAAAGATTTATAAACATTTTCAATTTCTTTGCAACACGAAAACGTAGCAGCTGCATAATCATCATCATCAATGGCGCTACAACTCTTCGTGAGCTTTTGCCGCGTTTACTATTGCCTTCCTTGTTTGTCGGTCCTGTACCACTAATTCTCATTGACGCACTCCCATTTTCTCTAGATCTTCTTTGACTGCATCAGAGCAGCTGCATAATGCTCTGGTTAAATCGGAGAGTGCAGATAGAGTCTATACCGGTTTCGGAGGTTTTTTCTCCCTCATCAGTAGTCCCAGATCCTCTTCTCTCCGATTTTCCCAGGCATCACACTTTGGGCCTTTCCGTATTGCAAAGAAAGAAATGTCACAGATGAACTAGAGCAACCTACCGAAAAACAAAGTAAGTTATCAATCGAAGTAGCACAGAAAACGACAATAAATATCGTTCCAAATCGTTATCAAATTATGATGAGAGAATTTTAAATAATTTACAACTCATCTGCTCAGCGTGATAAAATACGAAGATGATATGAAACTACTAATGAGGGGGAAAAGACCTCCGAAACCGGTATAGACTCTTCCTGCACTCTCCGATTTAACATTGTTTATATAATAAATTGAAAATGTTTATACATTTTTTTTTTGTTTAAAATTATTTTACAAATCGTCTGTTTCTAAAATAATTAGTTTATTCAATACTTTTGCATCATACCGTATACTAAAGAATCTTACCCGACCCATTAAATTTACCTGAAGGAACAATAACAAACTGGTAGAAATGTACAAAACAGCTTTCATTTGATCTCGTCTAATGACGATATAGTTAGCAAGCAGATTAGTGAGGGGTAGCGTAATAAAATCAAGGCGGCGGAAAGGGAATTACCCCCGGAGCCAACACACTAACTAAATAAATACTAAAATCGCGCAGAGAATTTATACTTCTCAGAAACAAATGGCTCGGAAAACTGTGCAGAATATAACCGCCCTCTTTCTGCCATAAGATGTAACCATCTTCGTCAACTATACAGATTGTCCTACAAATTTAGACGTCCTATCTCTTTAGTTGGTAAATAAAAATGTTTAATTTTCTTTGAAAAATAAATGTAAAATAAATAGAGGATAAACACAGGAGTGTGTTTCCCGTGATTCTTCTTAGTATCCGCATTTCTGTTGTCTCTAGCATCCCTTGTTTTAGATCTATCAGATCCCGTATATGCCGTATATGCCATTATTGGTGTTATAGCCGTTTTGTAAATTCTTGTCTTAGTTTCAATCCTAATGTGTTTGTTCCTCTGTATTTTATAATTTGTATTTGTTGTCCTCTGTATTTGTTTTATGACCTCTGTTTCTATATCACCGTAAATGTACAATGTGATGCCTAAATAGTTGATTTCCATAATCTGCTCAATGCTGGCTCCCTCAATTTCCATTTTAGACGTAGCCAGTTCTTTCCTGATGACTATTGTTTTTGTTTTGTGGGCTGTAATGACAATGTTTCACTTCTTTGCCATTATATTGAATTTATGTATCCGATGAATTTATGAATTTATATTTTTATATTGAATCCAATCTGTATAAATGGTCCTTTTGTTAGTATGACACCATCTGCAAAGCATTCTTATTTTTCATTCTTTGGGTACCTTATTGCATCATGTTGTTCTGAAGCTATTTCCTTGTGGCATTTTTATAATCAACTATTTTCAATGGGAAATAAGCCACAATTTTACCAAAAAAATGATTTTATTAACGTTTCGAAGCCCAAATCGGGTTTCGTTGTCAAAATACAAAATACTACTAAAATAAACAAAAATGTTGTTGCTAAGTAAAAGAATTCTTCTAATAATTTATTTAATCTGACTCATTTATATTGGCAATTCAGACGTATATTATACATTTTAAAGTAGAAGACTTTAAAATGATATCGCC
This sequence comes from Diabrotica virgifera virgifera, assembly GCF_917563875.1. Taxonomy (NCBI): domain Eukaryota; kingdom Metazoa; phylum Arthropoda; class Insecta; order Coleoptera; family Chrysomelidae; genus Diabrotica; species Diabrotica virgifera. Next base: position 286,341,516 of record NC_065443.1, on the reverse strand, counting down.
AATTTTTATGAGTTGCCTTCCTGGGACGACTTTACTAAAAGATAGTTCATTCGATTATATGAAATTTATTGTATCGCTGTGCTAATTGATCTGTCATCATTGTTCCAAAATACTTTATTAACTCATTTGATATTTCGTCCATGCCTGCTACTTTTCTGTTCTTTAATTTTCTTTGACCATACTCAACCAGAACAAAACAAAACAAAATATATGCAGGTAAGTAAAAACTCAGAGATAAGGCAGCCACAAAATATACAAATAGGAGAATACAACATTGAGGGGGTAAAAAACTTTTCATACTTGGGATCCCTAGTCACGTCTGATAATAACGTTGTGGAGGAAGTGAAGAGGCGAATATTGATTGCCAATAAAAGTTACCATGGCTTAATTTGGCAACTAAGATCAGATAACGTCGCAAGAAAAACAAAATGCCAAATATACAAAACCTTAATAAGACCGGTACTCACATACGGTTCAGAAACCTGGACACGCACTAAAAGAGAGGAAACTGAAGGACAAAATCTATCTTACAACCAAAGATACTTAAAAAAGAGTAACTCTAAAACAAATTCAAATTACGGGGTGAACTGAATAGACGCAGTACACAGCATGTATTGGAGACCATCTAATTAACTTCTATAATTTCTGTCATTTCTTGTCACTGTATTATAAAGCATAGAGGTTTTTGGTTGATCTAACAAGCCTATGTGAATTCTGTTATAGATTGCGAATTCTCTTATAGTTTTCATAGTCTTTTTATTCATGTATTCCAGTTATGCTTTTTTTTATTTAAATTTTTCTTTTACTTTCTTACAGAACCATGGAGTTTTGTTGTGAATCTTTTCTAACTATTTACCGTCTTTTTGCCTGGAGAATATTCGTCTTTGTTTTTAACCAGCACTCCTTTACTCTATCATCCGCGAGTTGGTTACTGTGTGTGTATTGCTTTTATTAATATTTGACATTATGGAGGATAAAGTGGACGGGAAATGGAAAAGACAACACCGTGGAAATCGATAATTGTAGAATATAAAGGACTGGAGACGTTAGTTGAAAAAAAGAAGGCGGGATGTGATTTAGGCAAGACCTTCCTGTTTTACCCTCGACAGTTTTATTTGAAAATTTTTATCTAATTTTCTCTGTTTGGCCTCAGAAGAACAACACATTGCAGAAGTTACTTCAAAGATCACGGCATTTTAACCCTTACATCTTTATATATTTTAGAAACTGTTTGCTTAATTCGTAAACACATGCATGTCTTTCCAGCAAGGCCTCGTCATGACTACTCCACCAGAAATTCAAATTTTGATGTCTATTTACCGATCCCGTCCTCTGAGTTAGTAAAGAAATCTATATTATATTCCGCAAAAAAACTATACAACCATCTTCCTTTACAACTCAAATCTGCAACATCTTTCCCCAAGTTCCGTAAAATGACAAAAGCTCATCTATCTAAAAGACCATATTATTCAGTAGAAGGGTTTCTTAATGACTAACTAAGAAATTACAGTAATGTACAAGTAACCAAACTTATCTATATTTGGGTGTCACATGCAGCAGCTTAAACTTATTAGTTCCTATGTCTATAAATAGTTTACTTTGTTGTATATTCACTTTGCAATTTCTATAAATTGTTGCAATATATCGATTTTGTTTTTTTTTTCTTTACTTTATTAACTTATATTTTGTATTTATGTATATTTTTTTTATATTGACGATTTATCAAATTTCAGAAAATTGTATTTGTTATTGTTATTGTTAGATATTATTTATTTATTTTTTCTGACTTTAATTAAGCTTTGTCCATAAAATTTGTATTTTCAATGACAATAAAGCATATTTCTATTCTATTCTAATAATTTTCCTTATTATAATCTTTCCATATATCTTCTTCTTTACGTGCCATCTCCGCGACGAAGATTGGCAATCATCATTGCTATTCTGACTTTTGATACTACAGCCCGAAAGAGTTCAGTTGAGCTGCATCCAAACCATTCTCTGAGATTTCTCAGCCAGGACATTTTTCCCCTACCTATGCTGCGCCTTCCTTGAATCTTTCCCTGGATAACTAATTTTAGGAGTTCATATCTGTCACCACGTGTTATATGACCCAAGTATTGAAGTTTTCTTATTTTGATGGAATCCAGTATCTCCCTGCTGTTCTGTATTCTCCTTAGTACTTCAGCATTGGCTATTCTGTCTGTCCAGGAGATTCTCAGCATTCTTCGATAGTCCACATCTCAAATGCTTCCAATCTATTGAGGCATTGTTTATTGAGAGTCCATGTCTCCACATCATACAAAACAACAGAAAATACATAACATTTTAGTACTCGCTTTCTAAGATTTAGGCTGAGGTCTCTACTACATAATATTTGTTTCATATTAAAGAATGCACTTCTAGCCTTTTCTATTCTAATTCGGATTTCTTTGGTATAATCGTTTGTTTCACTAATGTTTGTCCCTAAATAATTATAATTCTGAACTCGTTCTATCGTCTTATTATTTACGTGTAGATTTATTTTTCTAATATTTTTCCTTGATATAACTATGAATTTCGTTTCCTTTATGTTTAGTGACAGACCAAGTTATTCACTCGTTGCAACAACCTTATCTAAAATTTTTTGTAGATCTGTAATAGTTTCTGATATTAGTATTGTGTCATCGGCGTATCTAATTTTACTTATGGGTAGGCCATTTATTTTTATGCCTGCTACTTCATCTTCTAATGCTTTTTTGAATATTTCTTCTGAGTATGCATTAAGAAGTGATGGCGACAAGACACAGCCCTGTCTAACACCTCTTTTGATTTTTATTTTATTGGTGTTTAAATTATTTATTCTTATAACAGCTTCTTGTTCATAATACAGATTATTTATTATTCTTATATTCCTTTCGATATATGCTAAGGCACTATTGTCTGAGTAGCTTTCGTATTTTTTTCCTATCGCCTTGTTTGTATATCGAGTAAATGCTTTGAACCATTCGTCTGTAACTTCTTTTGGATTTATTATAATACCTACTGATTATGTTTTGTTGATTATGTTTTATGTACTTACATGACTTGTCCTATATCGCATTGTGATCGAATTTGATGAATAAAGATATTCTATTCTATTCTATTCTAAAGAATCCAGGTATAATTTTGTGTAGTTATTATATTCCGTACCAACATAACTAAATAACTATACCCTCTCATTTATTTACTTTTAAAGTTTTTATTGCCTTTTATTTCTGCTGTTCGGTGTCTATTTCTATGAATTTCTGTGAGTAGTGCTTTATGTTAGATTTCCCATCCTTTTTCTGATCTTCTGATATGAATTTTATTTAAATATGTGCTTTAAGACTTTTCCTATTGCAAATCTATATTTTTCGATTTTATTGAATATATAATTATAGCTACATAATAAAGATATGTATTGTTCTTCTAAACCCTTGATTGGATTTCACGATTTTTTAGCATTGTAGGTTTATGTCTACGAAATTACTGTACCAACTTTTTCTGCACTACATATTACGAAGCTCTAACTAACTTAAGATTATACAGAAACAATTGGCATGAATGGTTCAAAGAATGAACGAAAGGATGTTTCTACTGAATGCTTTTTTCTATTCAAATATAGATGTTCAGGAAAGAAATACCTATGATGTGCAAGAAAACGGTGGGTATCGTAACAGGTACCGCTGTGTAATACACGAACTGAAGAAGAAGAAGGAATTCAATGTAAAATAAAAACATAATTTTTGCATAACTTACTTACTTACTTAAGCCGTCCTCTTGTACATTACGGTGTCGAGGTAAGTGGAGAAATCAGACGTCTCCATGCCTTTCGGTCAGTAGCTAGCCTTTCTGCTTCTCTCCGCCCAATATTTCTTTTAACGCAAGCCTTTCCAATATCCGCGGCGGAGAAAGGCACTCCGCCGAAACAGCTGTAGTCACTTAGATATAATAAATTTTGTGGAAGTATAGAAAACAAACGTTTTCAGTGTTTTATTGTTAGACTTTCCAATATCCGCGTTCCACGTTCTTGCTGGTCTGCCTCTTCGTCGTTTGTTGTCGGATGCGGCTTTCCTTACCCTCTTTACGGTTCTACTTTCACTCATTCTCGCCATATGTCCGAACCACGATAACTGTTTCGTTTCAAGTCTGTCTAAGGTCCTTCCAATACCGCACCTTTCACGTATGTCTTCATTTCTTATACGATTACGTCTGGTCGCCCCGGACACCGCACGTAAATTTTTGCATAAATAAAAATAATTTTTTGCATATCAAAGATTTGGTGCTTTAGAACTTCTACTAAAGTTTCGAAACATTCATTAATATTGCACCATCTTTTCCCTGTGACGCCTGTTTTATATTCATACCTAAATAGGTACGTTCTGTTCCCTTAACTAATAGTTTTTTATGTCGCAAACAAAGAATGTTGTGAGATTTTTTTCAATTTTAAATGCTGAACATCTGTTGTTTGACCAGCTTTACAAAAATTGGCGACACGCTGTATAACAAAACTACCCCTAACAGAACCAAGTATCTGTCTTTCTTATTTATATTTATCTGTGAGTATTCCGCTCCCAGAACTCCTCTTTCGCTCCTTTTTTTGCTGTTCAATTTCTCTAGTTAATTCAAAGCTATTACTTTCAATTCCTGCTACAAACATTTTTACTGTTGTAAATAACTGCAGGCGAGTTCCAAATGGAACGGTCGCAAAAAATCCGCGAAGGAATGTCTATCGAGACGCTTCAAAGAGAAACTTTATTTTTGGGGGATGCCGATGTGTCGTACGTTTGCGTTTTTAATCTCTGTTGGGGTTAAAAGTGTTTGTTTTTTCCGATTGTACTGTTTTATATAAATAGTTCTGAGAAATAAGGAAAAAAAATATCCTGTTGGTGACTCAACCCCCTCCAGGCCGAAACCAAATTTTTTGCGTAGTATGGACATCTATAATAACAACATAATATATGTTTCCTGCAGCCTATTTTGATGATATACATAGTTCTAAACAAATGAAGATCTAAAAACGGTAAAAGTTCGCTTTTTTCGTCTATTACCAACAAATTTGAGAGTAACAAACTCATAAATCGTACGAAAAACTTCAATATGGCGTTCGATGAATATGTCTATCCTTATTGGTTGCTTAGAAAATTGCAAAATAAATCATAAATTTTGACTTATTATAAATATTCATAACTTATGTAAAAATTAACTTAGAACCTTTTTTTTACACGGAATGCTGAGACTTCTGGTGCTTAAATCATAACCTAAATTTCAAAGCAGTCGGTGAAATAGTTTAAAAGTTAATTGATTTGATTTTTCCCAAATTAATTATTTTTGCAACACTATAAGTCAGAAAATGATAAAGTTACAGTAATACTTTGGATTGTTTATGAAAGAAGAAGATTTACACTATTCACTTAATTAAAGACAATGACAAAAAATAATTCTAAATATTGCAAAATTATTTTGCAAGAACATGCGAATTAAAAAAGGGGGGGGGGCTAACTTCGTGCCTAATTGTTCTAGGAAAATTTTTTTTATTTCTAAATCTGTATAAAAATGTAGTTTTTCTAAATATGAAAAAATAATTTTTCTACGGGTAACGGTTAAAAAGTTATTCTAATTGTTTATAAGTAAACAAAAAATCGACAAAAAATGTTTTTGCAAAATAATTTTACACTGTCTAAAATTACTTTTTGTCATTTGTTTTTAATTAACTTAATAGTATAAATGTTCTTCTTTTATAAACTGTCCGAGGTATTTCTGTAACCTCATAATTTTCTGACTAGTGTTGCAAAAAAAATGAATTTGGGATAAACAAATTAAATAATTTTTAAACTATTAGACCAATTGCTTTGAAATTTAAAATATAATTTAAGCACAAGAAGTCTCAGCATTCCGTGCAACAAGAAGGTTCTAACTTAATTTTTACGTAAGTTTTTTTTTCTCTGATTCTGGCTTTGGTTTAGAACTAGAACCTTTAGCCACGTAATTGTATAACTTATCACTAAGTCAGGGGAGTAATGTGTAGTGTGTGTTGAGTAAGTGTCTTGTTACTTTGCAAAGTCGACGTCATTGTCTTTGCAAAGAGACGCTAATTGTTTCCGAACGTCTGCGGTCCCTCCGGTGAGTACCGATCCCACAAGGACAGAAACTATTTTTCATTTATTAATTTATAATAAATGAAAAATTTCTGCCCCGGGTAGGATTCGAACTCCCGACCTTTCGTTTCAAAGGTAGGCGCTCTTACCACTGCGCCACAGAGGGGTTTTACATAAGTTATGAACAGTATTTATAAAATCTCAAAATTTATGACTTATTTTGCAATTTTCTAAGCAACAAATAAGCATAGACATATTCAGCGAACGCCATATTGAAGTTTTTTATATTATGATTTATGAGTTTCTTATTCTCAAATTTGTTTAGAATGCTTCACTTTTTAGTAATTGACGAAAAAACAAAAATTTACCGTTTTCTGATTTTCATTTGTTTATAACTATGAATATCATCAAAATCGGCTGCAGAAAACATATAGGTTATTAAAATAGATGTCCATACTACTCAAAAAATTTGGTTTTGGCCTGGTGGGGGATGTGTCACGAGAAAAATCTTATTTCTCTGGTCTAAAACGGTTTACGACAAATACAGTATGATTTTATAACGTATTTTGAAAATGATTGTTGATTTAGAATTTAGAAGCTTAAATTAAACGTAAAATGCTAGCATAAAATAATTTATTCTGTATTTGAAAAAAGCTGAATTTCATGAATTATTTATTCAATAATTTCAACTTTTTGAGTAATCGTAAGTTGAAAGATATATAAGTACAATTTTTTTAAATTTTTACAAAATTTACGAACTCGAAAGTGTACCTTTAAGAAAATACACATAGTTTCAAAAGTTATGCATCACCTACATCCTGTAGGGAGAACGAGGTATAAGTATGGAAATACATCGAAATAGTATTCTAGTCTTATGTTTTGTGAACATTTTGTTTTTTAAATGTCATATGTTTAGAAACAAAGAAAATATACGCTTTTATTCTTTAACAGAACGTGTTTTAATTGAAACAAAACTAAATTAACAATAAAAAACAGTTAACAATTCTTTAAAAACGGAAAGGCATATAATAAGAATTCTGGTCGACACCTTAAGAGTTATTTGTCGACCAAGTGAGCGGTATGCACAGCGCAACATAATAGGGACGAGATTGTTTAGTGGAGGCTCTGTGATGTTCAGGGGTGGAATTTACTTGAAATTAAGTACGGATTTGGTGTCTACGTCGAGGATCTTTAATTAGCGAGACGTATATGTCGCAGATTTTCTTTCTTTGAACACGTTGTTCCTGTCGCACTATGATTTATGAAATAATTTCAGCTTAGGGTATGATAAGATTGATAAAATCCTCACGTATCGCATGTTGTCAGTTAAAACACATATCATAGAGTAAAACCGTCTAGTTTCTTTGTCATTAAAGATATCAGAGAAACTGAAAAAATAAAATGTTCAAAAAATCTGAGACTACAACAATTTCGATGTAGACCCATTTCCCCCCTACAGGGTGTTTCAAGCTTTTGTTTCAGTTAAAATACATGTTAAACAATAAAACCGTATATTTTCTTTGTTTCTAAAGATATCAGGAACATTTAAAAAACAAAATGTTCACAAAACCTAAGACTATAATAATGCCGTCCTAAAGAAGAAGGAAGCATCTCCAATTTTAAAATTTTCGAGTTTCCTCTTTTATATGGGTTCTTATACAATTAGTAATATACCTTACAAAGTTAGAAAGCAGTAAGCGTTCATTCCGTGGTCTGGTAGACTATTAAAATTGCAGTAACTAAGTTTGTTGTTCGGCATTCCTTCGTTAAAAGGCAGTAAGTACCTTATACTAGTAAACTTACATTTTTGGAGATACTGCTTTCTTGATTAGGACGGCAGAGTATGATTTCTATGTATACTCACACTTGTTTCTTGTTTTCCCTACATAGTGTCTCAAACTTAACATAAGAAAAACATTTCTTTTCTTCCACCCGGTATAAGTACAAAAACAAGTTTGAGTAAACATTTGCCAAAGTGTGTAAATATCAACGTAAAATCTAAAATAATGAAAAAAAAATTAGCAGAATCCGTTCAACTGTTCATGAAAAAATGAACTATACAATTGAGCATAATTTTAGGTGACGCATAGATTTTGAAACTGTGTTTATATCAAAGGACCACTCTAACTGTATCGAACTGCTTAAAAAGTCAAAGATCAAGTTTCCGAAAACCAAAAAGAAAGTATGAGAATAGTCACATTTCTGATACCACATTTTCTAAAAACAAAACAAAAACTGAGTTTGATAATAGTTATTTATGAAACAGTTCGTGAAGTATGCTTTTTGCGAACGCACGCGATTTTTAGAGCACGAGCGACAACGGAGCGAGTGCTATAAATCGCGTAAGTTCGCAAAAAGTACTTCACGCACAGTTTCATACATTATATTATCTACGATAAACAAATAAATAAAAGCAGTAACTCTTCGTCACTGGAATTCATTTCTATTCTACAATTTTTAGAACTTTGACATTTAAAAATTCTAACTACTTTCAAACCACAAAACTGTCAAAACTACTGTTGTAATTCATTGCTCATATTGTCATCACCATGACAACGCGAAAGTTAAGTATTGTCACCATGCCAACTCGAAAGTTAAAAACAGTGCGAAAAAGTAAATCCCATTTAAATTACATTGTTACTTCACGTACACTTTAAATCCTTCACGCACTGCTATCTATAATGACAGTTCTCACAAACTAAAAACTTATCCATAATATGACATAGAGTAGATAAAAATACATATACACATTTTGAAAACATAAAAGAGTCTAGCGGAGAAAATCGTCACAAAAATGTAGAATCGCTGTCCATTGCTTTAAACTTTACAAGTCTTCTGAAGAGGTTAGTGTTCATCTAGATCTCTTACACCAAGGAATGCATGTCTGGATCCCGCGTATGAAAAAAAAGTTGAATAATAGCAAGCTGAAAATTTGTTAATAGCTTAAGGGTGTCTAGTCGGATAAACTTTGATATATGGGAACACTGGAACAGGGGCAGTTTTAATTGTGGAACAGGTTAAAAATTTGGAACGGTAACACCATGAAAACGGCACACTTATTTTGTCCGACAGAACAGACTGAAACTCTCCGAACAGAGATTAAACTCTCATGCAAAAATCAGACTGCTATTTATCACCTGTCATAATTCCTGTCATTTGACATATTCTACATGTTCCACTCATTAAAACGCTCATTTGGTGATAAATAGCAGTCTGATTTTTGCATGAGAGTTTAATCTCTGTTCGAAGTGTTTAAGTCTGTTCTGTCGGACAAAATACATGTGCCGTTTTCGTGGTCTGACCGTTCTAAATGTTTAACCTGTTCCACAATTAAAACTTCCCCTGTTCCAGTGTTCCCATATATAAAAATTTGTCCGACGAGACACCCTTAAGCTATTAACGAATGTTCAGCTTGCTACTAATCAACTTTTTTTTCATACGCGGGATCCAGACCTATAATATACTAATATATCAGCTAGCAAAATCATTCAGGCTGAGTTTATTTTTAGGTTAAATTCCAAAATAATTGCATCTGATTTGGACGTCGAAACGTTAAGAAAATAATTTTTAAGTAAAATTGTGACTTATTTCCCATCTAAAATAATTGGTTAGAAAAATGCCACAAGGAAATAGCTTCAGAACAAAAATAATTGCGATATATTACGGTCTGCTTTAATCTCGTAAGAGAGTCAAACGCCTTTCAAAGAACTCCTATCCCACCTTTTTTCTTCTAAATATTTCCTCTTTCAACAGCCCTTGACTGTCCACTACTGGACGTAAGCTTCCTCTTCGCATTTCCACTTTTATTTATCTCTTATTACGTGGTGCCATTGTCTTCGCTTCTCTTCTTTCACATCGCCCAGCCTTCGTCCTGGAGGTCAACCAACACCTCTCTAATGTAACGTAGGTCTCCAGTTAAAGTTTTCGGATTTCAGAACAACAAAAAAAAATGATACTTAGTACATTCTTTCACGGTTTTTGCTGTACATTTTAAAGAACCGCTTGGATTGACATGAAATTTGGCATACGCATAGCTAACATGTCAAAGAAAAAAAGTGATATGGTGCCGATGAGTGCTTTTACCCTGGGGTGAATTTCACCCCATCTCGGTGGTGAAAAAATATATGTCCAAGATAAGTACCGAAATGTATAAACTGACTAATTTTAAGCAACTTTGGTTTTATGGAAATTTTTCACCAAATCGATACTTCTTGAGTTATTTGCAAGTGAATATGTTCATTTTTCAACAAAATAACCACGTTTTTAGACGGTTTTTCGCAAATAACTCAAAACGTAAGCATTTTGTCGAAAAAAATATTCTTAGCAAAACTGTAGCCTATAAAAAAGTGAAAATTTTTTTGTATATATTAGGTTTTATACCTAGCAAAAGCATAGCTAATGAAAAATAGAATATAGAATTATAGAATAATTCACTGTGAAATATCCAAATAATAAAGCATTCTTGGGGAAAACACATTACAACTTTTTTAAAGTGTTTATAATAGTTATTTATGATATAAGTGTTAAAAGTACACGTTTAAGGCATGCATGTGAAAGTTTGCAGAATGAGCGAAAGCGAGTTCTGCAATTCAAATGAGTGCCTTAAAATTGTACTTTTTAACAAGCATATCATACAATATATTTTCTACAAACGTAATTACAGGACAATATCTACAAAAACTTTTACTTGAACTTGACTGACATTCCAATTTTATATTTTTTTGACATTACATTAAAATTGCATATTTATACGGTCAATACGAACTGCAGCGCCTTAAAATTTTTTTAAAGCGCTAGTGCCTTAAAGTAGCATTTTTAACGCTCGTATGGAGTGCTAAAAATTGCATTTTTAACACGGTTGCAGAAAAAAAGCTTTATTTCTGTTTTTATAAAATTCTAGTATCAAATGTAAGCAAGTTACGCTCCGTTGTCGCTCGTGCTCTAAAAATCGCATGCGTTCGCAAAAAGCATACTTCACGAACTGTTCCATAAATAACACGGTTGTAGAAAAAAACAATTAATTCAAAACTACGAACGTCTTTATAAGTGGCTCCTTTTTTTTATCAGTGTATTTTCTCACCATTTCCATCATTGAAAGTAAGAATACTTGGGTTTTTTATATTTATTTTAAGACGATTTTTTCGGAAACACTTATGGGGAAGAATACTATACATACCTACATAAGAAGTGAATTGGAGTATTTTTACACTGCCGAAATAGAAAGAGATACACTCATTCAATTGCAGTAGTGCCGAGTATTTTATTTACTCGGTACTACGGGTCTGTTTCAGAAGACATAATATTATACAGAAATTTCGCTTTATACTCACTCCATTTAGTAGATATGCGTTATTAATATCTGTACCGTTGAGATAAATAGTCGTAACTCCAATTTTTGCTGAAATGGAGTTAACACCACGATCTTGTCAGATTTTCACAACATATGGTGGCAAAAAATCGTACATCCAGCATTATTAGTTGCCTAGATAAGGCGTTTAGAAACAATAGCAACTCCATTAGTCAGTTAAGGTAAACATTAGTATATCCATAGCAACTCCATAGATACGTGGTACACCATATCGTCGGTATACTGCGAAAACCAGGTAAATGCCGAAATACCGAAACCGAGAAAAAACGTTTTTAAAGTTTAGTGTTTTATTTTGAATTAAGAGGACAACTTGTGTTTGATATTCGATATTCTAGTGAAAGATGCATATATATCAGAAATGATATTCTATCATTAGTTTGAAAAAGTTAAGACACCTAGCTGATTAAACCTAAATTTAAGATGGAGATGCGGTCACTTACCTGGTTTTACCTGTAAAATCTAAATTAATCAGTTACCCTTAAAATAAGACGTTTATAACAAATATAATATTTTCTAGTTTTGTGATCGGAATATGAGGCATTAACTAGTTAATAGCAGTGTTTTTAAGGGATTAGTCGATAATTATAACATTTAACTGATTTTTCCTGAACATTTTATTAAGAGCTGTTTGTAGTTATATGGATATTATTTACATAGATGATAGGCAGTTTTATAGAAAAACAAATTTATTTTGAACGTGTTATAGATACGAGAAAATAATATTACTATGCGTATTACTCGTCAGATTAGTCATTGAAAGCAGGATCTGACAAGATGCCATTGGTATCGTAAAATACGATACCACCTGTTATATTCCTCCGGTATCACGCCTTTATCAAATAGCTGTAACAAATCTCTGTTTTTTGCTATGCTAGTTAACGAAGTTCTATCATAAAGTTGCATAAGTTTTTATCGACTAACATAAGCATAAGCATGCTTATGTTAGTTGATAACTCAGCTTGCTTTTTTCTTGTTGACTGCCGTGCAGTAACAATAAGGAAATGAAGCTTGGTGACGCGTCATAATTGAAATGGATTTTTTTGTCTCTTCTTTCACGAATCTCATCTTTTTATCTTTAACCACATTAATTTTTCGCCATTTTGGTCTTTTGTTCGGTTTTTAGTTAGAGTGTGTGACAATTTTTTTAAATCATAAAAGTCGTAGTACTTTTTTAAAATCTTTACACTTGTATGGTTCTATACATACTTTTTTATCACTGACCTTGACATTTTTAGTTTCCCTTGCATTTTGAAAAAACAGACAAGTAATCTGGCATACCATAGAGAGACCTGATTCTAGCGGTTTAGATGCTGCTATGTATAGAGTCAACTTCCATACAAGAATGTCCCGACTCTAAAAATTTATGTTACGATACTGTCCTCCGCAGGTATAAGAAAATACACTTATTTCACTTGCTTACATATTCTGGGACACATTTTGATAAGTAGTTGAGTATAATGAACTATTTCAGAACTTCCTCGTATACCGTTAATTTCTGACTAGGCAAAACGGTAAGCTACATTTTGGTAATACGGCTTCATTTACACACAAATTGTAGACCCATAATTTTCAGGAAGAATATATGAATTGTCCAGTTAATCTGGAATCTGTAGTATAGCCTGTAAATCGAAAGTGATTGAAACAATCACTCTCCGTTGTTGATTAATTCCGTTGAGTAATTCCGTTGTTGATTAGAGCTTTTCTTATCATTTCGTTTTTCGAGATTCCATACTTCTTTTTTTTTTCTGATGTTGTCTGTATCTGTAACTGTTTTCTAAATCCGGTTTCTTAGTTGGATTAGCCATATCATAATATGATAGGGCTAATAAATATTATTTATTACAAACTAAACATTGATCTTATTTAGGACAAAAAACTTAAATTATAGTCGTTAGAAAATATTCTTCGGTATGTAATTTCGCTAATACCTTCCGGTTTCTTCAGCTGACAATCATTTGTAAAAAGTTAATATATTTTCCTTATACTCAAATGTTTGTCCAAATATCTACGCTTCGAACTTTGGCGAATATAATGTGGGACCATGGTTGGAAAAGACCCAATATGAGCCTTCACAATTTTTCGGTTTTAATTGCTTGTTTTATTTGGCAGTATATGCTTGCCTCTTTTGTCCGTATCTGCATAACAACATAGAATATCAATTTTTCTTACAACATCTTGCATTAACGACGCTGATATACAAAGTGTCTTACAAAAAAAACTTCTCACATACCTGTACCTCTTGACCATTTAAAGAAACATAGTCGATACTATCGATTTTACCAGTCGATATGAATGAGAAATTTTAATAAAACATACATGTAAAATGTATTAAAGACATTTATCACCTTTTTACTGAATATGGTATACAGCAGTAGAAATATATTGTTGTCCGGTAAAATAATATATGTGCGGTTATTTGGTTTTACATGCAACAGAACTTTAATTTTGTGGAAGTAAGTAGCGATATATTGTTTTACTTGAAAATGAAAAGTTGGTTATGTGTAACTTATTTGTTTATCACACAAATTATCTGCTGAATGGTAAGTCGTATCATATACTGGCTGGGTTTTACTTGTATGTAGAGCGTAAAAAGCTGAGAATTTTGGTATACTTAACTCAATATTTTAAAATTTGTCATTTACCTGGTTTTCGCAGTATATCGACGATATATGCTTTGGTACGCGATAGTGGTAAACAATCGTAGCTCCATTTTTACATTATAATAAAGGTATCACATTTATTAAAATTAATATATTTAGGCTATATTTATTTTTTATTTATTTTTTCTAACCATTTCTTTTTAATTCCAAACATTGTAATTTGGTTTTGGTATTTTTAAATACGAAATATAATATTTTTGTAAACACTTACTATTTTTATTTTGCATATTACCTATTTAAAGACATAGAGGTAAAAAGTCACAACTCCCAATATCATACAACAAGCGAATTATTTCGTAACAATACTAATGTCCAGTAATAGATTTCCATTTACGTAGTATAATATATCAATAATGTTGAATTCAACGTAATGGAAGTAAACATTTTTTTATAGTTTATTGACTAATCTGTATGTTTTGCGCTTTCTTGCAAATGTGTACATTATGGATACACGACTGTTTACCTCAACGGTACAGATATAGGATGTATGTATTAATAATACCATACATAATTTCATAATTTAATTTACGAATACTATCAAGCAAATTATATTATATTCCTCTGCATTGTGTGGTGCCCACGGGAGCATTGCAAAAAGCATTTTTCATCTAAAATTACAAGCGTCAACCAGATCCATCCAATATCCATTGTTTGTTTATCTCCAATATTTCATGTCTGAAAAATTACCGCCTCAAAGATCGTCGAAGATGTGGTTCTATAAGAATTAATCAAGCATGTAATAAAAGGGGATCGACGGTTAACGTACACCAAGAAAGGAACTGACAGACCGAACATGATAGCTAGAAAAAGAAAGTCATCACAATACAGGTAGAAAGTTGGAATGAACTACACAAAAAATTTAGATTTTAGTGAATATTGTATATTATAATATAATATACAATATATATATATATATATATATATATATATATATATATATATATATATATATATATATATATATATATATATATATATATATTTGTAAATGGGATTAGCTACAGATGACTGTAAAGGCAATAATTATACTTTTACCTAAAAAATTTGACGTTATGATTTCCACTCTGGAAATCGTTTTCAAAAGGATTATTGGAAAATTGTGTTTAAAGGTGTTAAGGAGGTTATATATTATCAAATTGAGGTTGACATATTTGGCCATGGTTTTTAAGGCAACAGTCATGCTTTGACTTTAAAGATCTAAGGGTGGATGTTTTTTGCTATATGGTACATTAAATTATAATTTCACCATTGTACCTTTACTATTAGGTTTGTTCTAACAGACAGTCAAAGTAGTCAGAAACCGTCAGCAAACAGTTGGTCAGTGAGAGAACATAATACAGTCACCAGTGCTATCCTCTCTACTCGCGCTGGTCGACTATTCACTGATCGTTTCAAACCGTTTGAAACTGATGCTAGAACAAACCTATTATTTTAGCATCCCTGATGATATTAGTGACTGCTAACAAAATATTGGATTTGTAAATTACACTGTATAGATAGTACACCCATTATATTTCAGCTGTTCACCCACTAAGCTAAATCTTCTTCTTGTTGTTGTTGTTCCATCGTTTTCGTGGTCTTCCCACCGATCGTGTTCCTATTGGGAAACCGTCTCTCGCTGTCCTTACTACTTTATTTGTTGTCATTCGGTTTATGTGGTCATTAGATTCTATTCTTCTGTTTTTTACCCAGTTATTATTGTTGTCCACTCTTTTTGTCCTCTCTGTGTCGGGTCGTGTTTCTGCCGCGTATGTCTTTATGGGTCTGATCACTGTTTTGTAAAGTCTGCCTTTCACTTCTTTTTCGATATTTTTATTTCTCCATATTGTGTCATTCATGCAACCTGCGGCTCTGTTGGCTCTATTCACTTGATCTTCCATTTCCTAAGGTCCACGAAATATAAATATTCCGGTTTGTTGTATTCCAACGATTTCTCTAGAAACTGCCTCATTATAAATATAGGGACAGTGCATGACCTTCTCGACCTAATAAGCTAAATAAACAACATTTTTATAAATCCCCGAAACAGGTCGATTTTTATTTTTTTATTTTTTTGGTATATATGTCATACTAGTGACGTCATCTATCGAGGCATGATGACGTAATCGATGATTTTTTTTAAATGAGAAGAGGGATCATCTGATGGATCATTTGAAAGGGTATTCAATTTTACATTCAATAATATAAACATTAATATAATTATTTATACAAGTTTCTTATTTATACAGGTTGTCCAAAAAATTGTTTAATTAGATTACCTAATTGAAACAAAAAGAAGTACGTATGTAATTTATTTTATCACCAACCGTCACTAAAGTCATTCATTATTGTACTCATTTGCCCTCATTTGCGGAAGTAAAGTAACACTTTATTGTACTGAAAGAAGAATTTTACTTTACCTACCGCGATTAATCGAGACTAAATGTAAGTGGTCGATGGCAGTAATCAATTATTTATTATTTGAGACAACTTACAGTTTATTTACTTTAATTATTAAAAATATTTTTCAAAATATACGACAATTAAATTTATGTCAAAAAGTGAAATTCTGTAGTATTTTGTAATTATATTCATATAAAATAAATCAAAACTTTACCGATTTAGTCATTATTCAATATTGATAACTAATAAGACCTTGCATCAGACCTGTTATGACCTATGGCATTGAATCAAGGGAAGACACCAATAAAACCAAAAGCATGCTACGAACAGCCGAAATGAAGACACTAAGAGCAATAGCAGGGAAGACAAGAAGAGATAGAATACGAAACAACATCATCAGGGAACATTGCGGCGTGCGAGATGTAGTCAGATGGGGCAGGCAAAGACGAAGAGGATGGTTAAGTCCCGTAAAAAGAATGGAGGAGCACAGACTACCAAGAATTGCTCTAGAAGGGAAACCAGCTGGCAAGCGTCCACTGGAGAGACCACCAAAAAGATGGAGAGATAGCTGACAGTCTACCTCTCAAGAAATACTTCAACGTCGGAATTAACAGATCGACAGATCTACAACAAGTATAAGAAGAAGGAGAAGATAACTAATGATTAAAAATCAAAAGCGGCCATCATGCGAAAGTCATCTGTCATCACATCACTGTCATGAAATTTTTATTATGTCTAAGCTTTAAAAAATTCTTAAATTGTAAATTTTAATTAAGTGTTAAAACCTATATCAAATTGTTGGCGATGAAATTTTGTATTTGTATGCACCACGTCAGTAAAGACTGTTTATCGAACTCGTCTGTTATTCGCCCCGCTCGCTACGCTCGCTCTGCTCATAATATCAGACTCGTTCGATAAAGTTTAACTTTACTGACATACATAACTATAATTCTAAATACATTTTACTGCTGTCCGACAACAGAAAAAATTTTTATTTGAAAAATAAATATTGATTTTCGCTTAAATGGAATGTTTAAACTTCCAAGAGGTAGGTGAGTGGCAACTTTAATATTGAATTTAAGCGAAAAAAAAAATACTTATTTGTCAAATAAATATTGTTTTAGTGTTTCCTGGCAACAGTAAAATAAGTTTTGAATTAAATATAGTATATTAAGTATGGAGAACGGTAAGGGTTTTATACCGATCGAAGACAATTGTTTGGAGGAGGAGCGGAGCGACGACTCCAATTATTGTCTGAGATCGGTTACCCTTAACGTTCGACATGCTTATAACCTTTTTTGCACGATTGATACCATTATAAATTATAAAATTAAACATTTTCGTCATATTGACTAGTTTCATTCATTTTATCAAGATATATACTTTGGTTGTTAGGTAGTAACTAGGGTGCATAACAACAATGGAGAATTGAGTTTTTATTTAGTTGTCAATAATTTTAAGTACAATTTTGATTATTATAAATTAAAATATGAGCGAAAGTGAATTTGAAGAAATTGAACGGGCTTGGGAAGAAGGGTGTTCCGCAATTATTCCCGAAAAATCCAAAATCCGTTATCAAAATACCTACCAAAGTTTTAAAAAATGGTGCGAAGGCAAGAATTTAAGAATGGAAGCAAAGACTCTATTGGCATATTTCGTTCAAAGACATATGCAGTTGAAAGCTCCTGGAAGCCTCTGTGCAGAATATTCAATGATTAAATCCACCGTTTTTCTTCATGATGGCATTGATATTTCCAAGTTTTCAACTTTGATCGCGTATTTGAAGAGAAAAAATGTTGTCTATAGGGCTAAGAAAGCGAGCATTTTTACACGGGAGCAATTTGAAAAATTTCTGATAGAAGCACCGGATGAAGAATTTCTAGTTCACAAGGTAATATAAGCTAGTTTAGGTAAAAGAAATACTCTAATGAAGATTTTTTCATAATTTGTAGGTCGAAATGATATTGGGAATATCTGGTGCCTGTAGAAGAGAAGAATTATATAATATTACTATGAATGACATCCAACAAACCGATGGTTTAATGATTGTAAAAGTACCCAATACAAAAATGAACATCCAGCGTACTTTTACAGTCGTTAATCCCAAACAAGTGGGATTTCATTAAATAATTTAACAAATTGTACTATAAGTTTCAATATTAATAAATAATTCGTTAATTTTCTTTATTCTTTCAAAAAATAAATTAAAATTAAGAGATTTTTTAACTCGACGGTAAGTGAATTACTTACCGTCGACTTGGAGTACTTACCGTCGAGTTGGATTACTTACCGTCGAGTTGCTAGTAAATGTCACCTACTGACGTAAAATCTGTCACGGTAAACAGTCAAAAATGATATCGTGCAAAATATTACATACATCCGTCTTTTTGTCTCAAATAATTTAATTAAATTTTTTTTGGACACCGTGTATAAATAATTATATTACTGAATAGAGAATTGAATACCCTTTTAAATAAGCTGTCACATGACACCTATTCTCATTAAAAAAAATCATCGATTACGTCATCTCGTCCAGATGAAAGACTTCACGCGTAAGATATAAATAAAAATCGACCTCTTTAGGGAATTTTTAATAATGTTGTTTATTTAGGTAATAATGAATTTTTGTGCGTTACTTTATGGACGCACCGTATATAGGTACGTATGTATACATGAGATTTCTAAAAAAACAGTTTCAGAACAATATGTTCTTTAGGTATATTTATTTCTCTCGAATATCTTTGTTGTAGCACTGGAATCCATTGTACGTTTCAATTTCCCGTAGAAGTTTTTTGATTTACTTCCGTCCTGTTGTAGAACGGCTATTTTACGATTGAAGAGTTCATTCTGGTTGTTGCCAGGGGATTTCTCTTCCCGATATCCACTTTCTTTTTTTCTAACGATGAATGAATCTGTTGTGCACGACATCCCCAAGGAATCACTGTTTCCTTTAGTGTGTGTCTACATTAGAGATGGGTCACTGACAGTGTAGTAGTTTTAAAGGAATGAAAGGATGTGTTCTTAAAGTATACAGAGTAACTTAATAAATTCATATACTAATAGCGAAAATAAACTGTTTAAAAATTATTTTATCTACTCTATGTCATATTATATACCTATAAGTCTTTAGTTTGTGAAAACTGTCATTATAGATAGCAGTGCGTGAAGGGTTTAAAGTGGGCGTGAAGTAACAATGTATTTTAAATGGGGTTTACTTTTTCGCACTTTTCAATGGGTTTTTTGGCACAGTTTCATATAATCAAATATCCTTAACTTTCGCGTTGTCATGGTGATGACAATATGAGCAATGACTTACAACAAAATTTTTGACAGTTTTTTGGTTTGAAAGTAGCTAGGATTTTTAAATGTCAAAGTTCTAAAAATTGTATAATAGAAATTAATTCCAGTGACGAAGAGCTACAGTTTTTTTACTTGTTTATCGTAGATAAAATATTGTATGAAACTGTGCGTGAAGTACTTTTTGCGAACTTACGCGATGTATAGCACTCGCTCCGTTGTCGCTCGTGCTCTAAAAATCGCGTGCGTTCGCAAAAAGCATACTTCACGAACTATTTCATAAATAACTATTATCTACTCTATGTCATATGTATAAGTTTTTAGTTTGTGAAAACTGTCATTATAGATAGCAGTGCGTGAAGGATTTAAAGTGTGCGTGAAGTAACAATGTATTTTAAATGGGATTTACTTTTTCGCACTGTTTTAACCTTCGCGTTGTCATGGTGAGAATCCTTAACTTTCGCGTTGTCATGGTGATGACAATATGAGCAGTGAATTACAACAAAAAGTTTGACAGTTTTGTGGTTTGAAAGTAGTTAGAATTTTTAAATGTCAAAGTTCTAAAAATTGTCGAATAGAAGTGAATTCCAGTGACGAAGAGTTACAGCTTTTTTTATTTGTTTATTGTAGATAAAGTATTGTATGAAACTGTGAGTGAAGTACTTTTTGCGAACTTACGCGATTTATAGCACTCGCTCCGTTGTCGTTCGTGCTCTAAAAATCGCGTGCGTTCGCAAAAAGCATACTTCACGAACTGTTTTATAAATAACTATTTTAATACGCTAAAGCGAGATTCATTCGGTAATAATTCAGTACGCTAAAGCCAATCCCGTATTTTAGAAAAAAAACTATAGATCTCTAATGCAGGTCTTGGGCCAATACTTAAAAAAATTTCTTACCTCCCTCATGAGACTTTTCTATTCAGTTATTGATGTAGAGTCGGACAACTTTTCTATATCAGAAAATTTTTAGAGGGGGCATTGTGCGCAATTGCGCCCGACAACTGGAGTACCTTCAAACATTTCTCGGAGAATATTACCAGTTAATTGTAAATATTTTTATCAAACAATCCTGCAACAACCAGCTGTGAAGGTATAAATTTTATGATGATTATTTTTTTCACCTGTCAAATTCTGACGTTTTTGCCTTTTCAGCCAATCACCAAGCGTCGTTCTAGCCAATCATTGAGTGTAATACTGATAAAACAGCCTCTTCCTTGATAAAACAGTCTCTTCCCTGATAAAACTTAAGGTACCATAAATTTCACATAATACGTACATACCTGTGTTTACTAACTTAATTTATGAACAGCCCTGGTACACAGATATTTTAAAAACACTAACCACGATATACCTGCTCAGATTTTCTACAGTTTTTATTTTCAAAATAAATATTTCTAAACTTTTCATAAACGTCAAACAGAACCGATGTAAACCGTACACAGAACACAGAACTAATTCTTCTATTTTGTTGCCGATTTCAACAAACCAGTGTTATCACATAAAAGGATTCGAATATTTACAACGTAATATTTTGGAACAATAGTTACTTTTAAAATACACATTATACCTATTAGTAGAATTAGTAAAATAGTTCTAATATTACATTCTCCTATTTTATTATTACAAAAACACGGGTGAATAATAATTAAATAAAATGCATTCACCTGGGCGTTAGGCAAAACCAATTACACCACTGCACTGTGGTGAACTCACCCAGCGTAGCTGGTAATAGTAAGTAGTAGTAATAATAAATAGTAGTAATTTATCTATAACCTACTTAAGACATTGATCCTAGTTGTATTAATATTTCACAGATGCCCGTATTTACTAATAATACATATTGGTTCACAAAATAATCTTTTCAAATACCTCTCGTCCTCTAAATTTTGCTTGATAAATTTTTTCGTTTTCATACTTAAACTTCTTTATTTAGGGTAAAATCACTCAAACAAACCGAAATGGATAAAATCACTCGTCCTTCGGACTCGTGATTTTATCATTCGGTTTGTTTTCGTAATTTTACCAAATAAAGAAGTTTTCGTGAAAACAAAAAAATTTATCGATAAAATTTAGAGGACTCGTGGTATTATTACCTTTGATTATTTTTTCAGGATCTCTTTCCTTTTCACTACTACATAAAATATATTTTCCATCTCTCTTTCATCGTCCAAAAAATTTACGTCCACTGCTGGACATAGGTCTCCCCCAATTGAGGTGCTCAGATCAACAGTGTCCTAACCCCAAAAATGAAGTTTTGAGATAAATGCAATCTTTGCATTGGTATTTCCATGATGCTTATGGGAAGGCGCTAAAAATTATGTAGCGCCATTTAGCCAAATATAGAGGTAGGTTGTGTAGACCCTTGTTAATCCAAAAATTTAATGTTGCTGCTTTTATTGACATATTAATCTAAAAATGCTCAATTTGTGGCAAAGGCCACTGTTGCTCTGAGCGCCTCAATTGTTACCACACTTCACGGTTTTGTGCTTATTGTTGCCAGTTTTTACTAATCCGCCTGATATCATCTGTCCCTCGTGTAGGCGGCCTTCCTTTACTGCGTTTATCTTCTCTTTGTCTCCATTGCATTAGGTCTGGTGTCCATCTTGAATCCTTCAGCCTGGCGACGTGTCCTGTCCAGGTGACACCCTTGGTGACACCTTCTATAATATCTATGATACCGGTTCTTTGTCTGAGATCTTCATTTCTTATTTTGTCCCGTAGGGTTACGCCCAGCATGGATCTTTCCATACGCCGTTGAGCAACCCTCATTTTCGAAGCTGTTGCCTTGGTTAGAGTTAGTGTCTCTGCTCCTTATGTCATTGCAGGTAGCACAAATTGATCAAACACTTGTCTTCTAAACTTATCGGTATACTGCTTCTAAATATGTCTCTCACCTCTCCGTGGACTGCCAAAGCAATAGTTAATCTTCTTTTTTATTTCGCATGTTTGGTTATCTTTGCCAATTTTAATTTCATGACCTAAGTAAATGTACTTTTCCACTAGTTCTACTTCTTGTTCACGTATAATCAACTATCCACTACTATCTCTATTTGCCGACGTTTAAATTGGTAAACTGATGAAGCGCGCCTCAACACGCTCCGTTGGTTCGAACCCTAAATAGATTTCAGTAACATAAAATCACTCATAGTAACCAACAATACAGTTCGTTAATTTTTCTGGAGTTATACTTTCCACCTCTATTCTCAGTGTCGTCCTGTTCATTGTCAATTAAATAATTAATGTGACTCGTAAGAGTGCAGGTGGAACAGTTTCAATCTGCTGCTGTGATAAATCTTTCATATGATTAATGTGGAGCAGTGTTTCGCAGATAATTTTTAAAAAGAAAAATTGATAAATCAGTGTTTTGCAGTTTGGACTTCTACGGAAAAGCGCACTCAGGTTTTTATTATATTTTAATAATGTTGCTTGTGAAATATTCATCATTCTTGATGGATATGGTTTCATATTTTGAAATATTGATGTTGGTAATAATGAGCTTACAGATCTTCTCTAATCAAGTCAACTAATCAAGTCGAAAGCTTTAGAAAGAGCATAGAGGTAAAACTAGAGCAAAACTACAACGTGAATACAAAGGAAATTGGATAAAAAGGTGGATGATAAAATAAAATGTATTTCTGACTATTTGGTCGTCAAAAGTACGGTACAGCGAAGTTCTAACAGCAACAAATTATATCTCCAATGTAGGGTCTCCTGAAAATATTGGCACACTTGGGCACATTGCTCCTGTAGTGATCCCCTCCCAAATTAATTTGCTTCTATTCTAACTTGGCTGCACCGTGTTGATGACGGCCAAATAGTTAAAATGTTTGCCTATGATTAGTCGAGGCATTGAAGCACAAAAAAAGGCCTTACTGTCGATTTTTGGCGCAGTAAGACGGATTTTAACGCAGATTGGTGCGTTGGATTCGTGAGAATGTCAGGAAATTTTGTGAACTAATGTAATGAATAAGAAATCTCAAATTCCATTTGTGCATAAGAAAAATGCATTTCAAAAATGCATTTCGGCAAATAGTGGGAAAATTGACTCAATTTTCTTACTCGGGGTTTTTTGGGGTCGCTTAAAACGAATATGAGGTCGGCGAGAGTGTGCAAACTACCTGGTGCCTGCAGCGGGTGTAATAAACGTCTTCCTCTGGAGTATTGTGGTAATTTATCATATAATTGTCTTAAACTCATTACTCGGGGGTTTTTGGGGTCGCTGAAAATGAATATGAGGTCGACGAGAGTGTGCAAACTACCTGGTGCCTGCAGCAGGTGTAATAAACGTCTTACTCTGGACTATTATGGTAATTTGATAAATAATTGGCCCAAACTTGTTACTCGGGAGGTCTTTGGGGTCACTGAAAATAAATATCGCAACGACTAAGTTCCAATTTCATATCATTTAAAGCAGTTTGAATTAAGGCGCAAGTGGATGATGTGGTTTTGCCTTGAGAGAAAATTACTAGATACAGAATGTACTTAATGGCTATTGCCAAAAATAAAAAGATTGTCATTGGAAATATTCTTTCATCTGTTGATTCATTTACCCAGCATTTAAAAAGGGTATATTTACAAACACAAATTTGGCTGCATTGAGAGGACAGTAACATGACCCCAACCGATTGGGGATGGGAATTACAAAATAATGTATTAAGTCCAGTTATAATGACTCAGCCACCTGGTCCTCCAAACATTTTAAATTTAATATTCTGTAGTTGCGGCAACTCATGCGGGTTCGTTTATAATTTAGCCTGCAAAAATTGTGCAGGCTCTAATTGCACAAATATTGCATTGGGCTCGAGAGAGGAAGGCAATAATGAAGAAGAAGATAATAATGATGAAGAAAATGAATTTTAAAGATAAATTACGATAAATTTTGTATAATGAACTTTTTTAACCATAAATATATTATAATAAAATAATAAAAATTTATGTTTATTTATAATAAAAATACCACCCTTTTCGATCACTATAGTTACATCGAAGAAAATAGATTACCCCAAAAACCCCCGAGTAACGAGTTTAAACTAATTATATGATAAATTACCATAATACTCCAGAGGAAGACGTTTATTACACCCGCTGCAGGCACCAGCTACTTTGCACACTCTCGCCGACCTCATATTCGTTTTCAGCGACCCCAAAAACCGCCGAGTAATAAAATTGAGTTAATTGTTCCCACTATTTACCGAAATTCATTTTTGAAATGCATTTTTCTTATGCACAATTGCAATTTGAGATTTCTTATTCATTACATTAGTTCACAAAATTTCCTGACATTCTCACGAATCCAACGCACCAATCCACATTAAAATCCGTCTTACTGCAAAAAAATCGACACTGCAATCCTTAAATGCCTCGACTAGATGCTCCTCTATCTTGTTTATATAATTGTACCCTTTTGTGTGTCTCTACCTACCGCATATTATCATCTTTTACACCGTATTGTTCTCTGATGATATTGTTTCTAATTCTGGCCCTTCTTGTTTTCTCTGATACTGCTCTTAGTATCTTCATTTGGTTTTAGTAGCAAACTTTTGGTCTTATTATTATTAGTGCTATCCCTTTCTTTTACTCCATAGGCCATTATACGGGTCTACTACAGGTTTCGTAAAGTTTAACTTTGTTGTCTGTTTTCATGCATGGTTCTTCCAGACAACATCTCTAAAACAAGTCTACAGATTAGGCCCTTGCAATTTATTTATGTCAAGAAATTGCTCAAGATGGAAATATTGAGATGAAAATGCCAGAAAACTTTATAAATAGTACTTAGTTTTTAGTAGTTTTATAGATTTACAAAAAGCATATGACAATATACCGATACCGAAACTATGGGAAGTACTGCAAAACTCCAACATTAACTTTACTCTCATAAATCTGTCCAAAATTTATACAGTGACATGAAATCTGCAGTAAAATTAGGAAACAAAATAACAGATTTGTTTACAGTCAACAAAGGTCTACGACAAGGATGTTGCATATCACCGAGTCTGTTTAAGATTTATATCGTCAAAGCACTTGCAATATGGAAAAGAAAATGCAGTGGAATGGGAATCCAAGTCGACGGCAATACCTGCCTGTAAATCCTTCAGTTTGCAGACGATCAGATAATATGTGCAAACGATAAAGAAGATTTGGCATATATGACTCGCGAATTGAAGGAAGAATACGAAAAATGGGGATTGCAGATGAATGTAGAAAAAACACAATATTTATGCCTAGGTGTAGATTCAACTTATATGATATTGGACAATAATCAGAAAATAACTAGCTGTGATAAATATAAGTATTTGGGCATTAATTTCAACAAGGAAGGTACTGACGATGCAGAAATTAAGAGCAGAATAAATAAAGCAAGAACGATAATTAAATCATTGAACGAAGTTTTGTGGAGTACCGAGATAGGGAAACAAAGAAAAATGCGAATATACAACACCATGATTAAGAGCACATTGGTATAAGGATCCGAAACATGGAGAATAAAGGAACACCTAAAACGAAAATTAGAAGCTACTGAGATGGACGCCCTAAGAAGAGCAAGTAGAACGTCGAGATTGGACCGGGTTAGAAATGAGGAAGTAAAGCGAAGAGTGAATTTACAGGAAACGTTTGTAGAATGCATTGAGAAGAAACAATTAACGTGGTACGGACATGTTCAGAGAATGGGGGACGAAAGACTGCCAAAGAAAATTATGAAATGGATACCCTCAGAAAACAGAAAAAGAGGAAGGCCAAGAACGACATGAATACAAGGAGTAAGACGATTAATGAGTGTACGAGGATTAGAAGATGAAAACTGTAATGATAGAAGATATTGGCAACAAGGCATCGGACAACGTCGGAGGACGTTTTGAACCCGAATTTATATATATATAACTTTATAAATGAATGAAGTTATGGATTACTTCATGGATTAAGGGAAAGTGACATGACAAAATAAAGACGTAACGTATACAGGCACAAACAGAACTACTTAGTTGTTATAGGTCGCCTTCAAGTAAACCTGACAGGCCTAACTATCAGGCGTACCTATCAGGTGGTCCTGAGAGTACGTGACTGGCGCAAAAATTAGTGTTTAAACTTAATTTTTCTACTTGATTGATAACCTGATCATTGGAAAGGGGGTTTTATCGCACATACCTTATATATTTAAATTAAGACAGTTATAGCCTTGTTGAATTGGAATTAAGGAATTGAATAAATTTTCACATGAGCTAGCACATGACCCCTATTCTCGTTTAAAAAACTCATTGATTACGTTATCACTCCCAGATGGGTGACGTCACTAGTATGATATACTCGTATGCCAAAAAAATCATAATTTAAAAATAAAAATCGAGCTGTTTCAGGGTTTCTCTCCAAAACCGCCCATTCTCGAGAAAATGAATTTATTTCAATCTAAACGTCCTCACTGTATATACTTCTCCATTGATAATTTTGTAGATTTGTTAAAAACCTTCTTCTTCTTATGCAATCCACTAATGGATGTTCGCGATCACGTTTGACAATTTTTCTCTATCCCTTGCAGAGTGTATTAAGTCTTCTATGCTTCTTAGCCCTGTCCATTATTTGACATTACAGAGGAGCCACGAAATTTTCTTCCTACCTACTCCTCTTCTTCCTTCGATCATTCTTTCAATTAAGGTTTTTGGAAATTGGTATCTTTCGTTTCTAATTACGATTTCTTCATTTGTTGTTCGTGCATTCCAGAAAACTTTAAGGATTCGTCAATAAATCTACATCTCAAATGCCTCTAGCTTATTCATTGTGTTTATTTTTAAATTCCATCCTTCCATGCCATATAGGACTACCGACCACTGTAGCATTTCGTAAATCTTAGTCTTAGGTTCAGGTCAACTCATAGCTTGTAAAGAAGTTTCTGAATATTATGAATGCACTTCTAGCCCTTTCTATCTGACATTTAACTTCCATATCCAACATTAAGTCTTCACGTAGCCAGGTTCCCAGGTACTTAAATGTACTAACGCGCTCTACATCTTGATTGTTATATGTTAGTCTTGCATTTTGATGTTGATATAATTGACGGCTGCTTATAAGGAACTTCGTCTTTTTATGTTGATGCTCAGTCTCATGTTCTTGCTGTGTTCTCCTATTTTATTAAGAAGGTTTTAGAGGTCTTCTATATCGTCCGCTATTAAAACCGAGTCATCCGCACGTCGTATATTATTGACCCAGGTACCATTTACTTTGATGCCGCTTTCGCATTCATCAAGAGTTTCCAGGAAGATACTTTCTGACTATAAATTGAACAGTAGTGCACCTTTGAGAATTGTTTGAGCTTGGGTTGCTTCATTATCCATTTTGACGCCAACTGTTTGATCCCAGTAAATAGCTTCTATGCAACGAATGTCTTTTTGATCTGTGTCTAGTTGTTTTAGTATAATATGTTCGATGTTAGAGTTTATGATGTTGTACTCTATCGAACGATTTTTAGTAATCTATAAATCATATCACCATCTATAAATCTTTCCTTTAATCTTAGCAGTTTTGGGCAAGCACCTGGGTTGCAACTATTTCTTCCCTCGTACCCAGGCCTTTTCTAAATCAAAATTGTGAGCAACCAATAACCTTATCGTATTATTTTGTGGAAAAAAACCATAGGAATGTTTTATAAAATTTAATTTAGCTCAATGTTCTCGTCACTAATAAACATTGCGGTGTGTGCGGCAGTTGTATCCAAGTAAAGAAAATATCCCACTTCACTGTAATGGCATCTAGTAATGTTTATTTTCTGGATACCCAACCGTAAACAAAACTAACCTAACTAATTTCTTAATAAGCAATCCTTTAAAATACATCATAGAAAAGCTTATATTCAAACCCAGCTAACTGAACAGAAAACCTCTATTCAATCCCTATAAACGTCTCGTCTCTAGCGAAAACACTGTCAGTCTACCGGTTATCCAGACAAATTTTTAATTACGAAGATCAAAGCAAAAGGTTTACTTGGAGCTATTTTTGTTTGAGTATCGCATTCCGAATAATCTTCTAATCAAATAATAGTTCGTCAAGTGCGTAATTCGGTATATCAGACGGAAAATCCACTGGATTATTCTGGTGATTAGATTATAAAGGCCAGGAATAAATAGAGGAAGGAACAGAGAGGGCAAGACACAAACGAGGCTCGGGAATAGGCAGTGACGGAGTAGTTACAGGTGTAATTTGAACAAAATTGGAAAAGCAATATATGTATATAAAACAAAATATAATACTCTACAATATAAAGAAAAGTATAAAAAAACAAATTGGGTAGTAAAACATCACTAGCTCAATTATGCTGGACAGTGTTGTGCTGTTGTCAGAAACTTGGACTACTTTATCGGAGTGGCAAAACAACCAATATTGTGACTACTACTATGAGTACTTACTACACATGCCCATTCCCTCTCACATCGGTATAACTGGTAACGAAATCGCCGATCGCTTTACCAAAGAAGCTGCTATATCTAATAACACACCACGTCATATACAAATCGCCAGTGACCTAAAAACAAATATGAAGAAGCTCATACGTAATTATTGGCAGAATCATTGGAACCAATCCACTACTTTTTACATAAAATAGACCAGACGATTGAGCAAGATATCCCTGGTCTACTTAGAAATGAGATGGTTGTTGTTAGACTTATACATGGTCACCTAATTGATTCTTCATCTCAGTCAACCTGCCAGTATTGCCAATCCCCACCAAGTATTCTACACATCCTTGTGGACTGCCATCATTATGCAAAACGACGTCAAGACCTCAGAATAAAGAACGACATCACAGATATATTATCGAACCAGAGCCCAGTCATCACAGCGATCTAGTTTCTAAAGCTAGAAAATTTACTAAATAAAATATAACTATTGTATATATAATGTAATTGTATCTATATAAATGTATTCACTGTACACTGTACCTCTCACCAAAGCTATCACAAGCCCGTTAAATTAAATAAAAAAAAATACTACACAAAAACCATTTTTTATAAGATACAGGTGTCTAAATAGGTATCCACCTGTTTCTTTGGTAAAGTTTGTGGTTTTATTTATGAGAAACCTATTATGGTTTCCTTAATTAATGGTTTATTTCATGTTATCAGGATGGTGAAACATATCCAGCCGTCCGCTTATTGAAGCAGTATTGACAAAAATATAAGCCGAAATTTTCTTTATCTACTCTTCTAAGAATCCAGTGACCAGTGAAGTGTTAAAAAGATCTATCAATCTATCAGGACTCAATTTTTTATGTTCTATTTTCTTGTGTGTCTAGAAATTTAATAATCAATGTATGTATTTATTCCTCTTCTAGGTAGTAGCTATCCGTTTCGGATGTTGGCAAGCATCATGGTAATCTGTATTTTTCACACTGCTGTATGTATACAGTGAGCACGTAAAGGTTGGATTAAATTCATTTTCTCGAGAATGGACGATTTTGGAGAAAAATCCCGAAACAGGTCAATTTTTATTTTTAAATTACGACTTTTTGGCATACATATCATACTAGTGACGTCATCCATCTGGGCGTGATGACGTCATCGATTATTTTTTAAATGGGAATAGGGGTCGTGTGATAGCTTATTTGAAAGGTAATTTAATTCTCTATTCAGTAATGTAAACATTTACATAATTATTTGTACAGGGTGTCCAAGAAAACATTTTTTTTAATTTAATTTATTGACATAAAAAGAAGAATGCATGTAATTTATTTAATCCAAAATACATTTTACTGCTCTCAGAAACCAAAAAAAATGTTTATTTGAAAAATATTCGTTGTTTTTTGCTTAAACTAAATGTTCAAACTGTCCAGAAGAAGGTGGGTGGCGGCATTGATATTGAATTTAAGCAAAAACCAATATTCATTTGGCAAATAAACATTACTTCCTGTTTTCTGATAGCAGTAAAATGTATTGTGAGTTAAATAAATTACACACATTCTTCTTTTCATGTCAATAAATTTAATTCAAAAAATTTTTTTTGGACACTGTATAAATAAATATGTTAATGTTTATATTATTGAATAGAGAATTAAATTACCTTTAAAATGAGCTATCACACGACCCCAATTCTCATTTAAAAATTTTTAAGATGACATCATCACGCCCAGATGGGTGACGTCACTAGTATGATACATATGCCAAAAAGTCGCAATTTAAAAGTAAAAATTGACCTGTTTTGGGATTTTTTTCCAAAATCGTCTATTGTCGAGAAAATGAATTTATTCCAACTTTACGTGCTCACTGTATATGACCGGTAAATTCTTGATTTTTTTTATTATTTTCATTCACATTTGAGTTCGTTGCAAATGAAAACTGTCTTGCTAAAAGTGAACTCATATGCTTTTTGGGTAGGTTAACCATCCAGAACACTCAGTAAAAAGAAATTTTTTCAAAAATACCGGATTCGCAAAATGTCATTCTTTTATTTAAATAATGTTCAGAACACGCCTTCGCCATGAAATTAAAAAAATCCCGAATTTGTAAAACATCATTTTTTAATTAAATTAGGAAATCTTATTCGAGTACGTTTCTAATATTTTCACCAAAACGAAACCCTCTTAATACTAATTTACACCTTTTCCATCGTTTTTGCTTCATATTAGCAGTAATTTTTGTTAAATGCCTTAAGAATTTCTCAAATGCTCAAATATGTCAATTTTACTTAGTGAGCCATGACTGCTTAGGCCGATGCCACATTATGCGTTTTGACCGGATGCGGTGAAAACGCATCCGTTTCCAACGCAACCGGAACGACCTGTCACACTATGCGTTTAGTCTGGTGCAGTTTGTAAGGCCGATGCCACATTATGCGTTTTGAACGGATGCGGTGAAAACGCATCCGTTTCCAACGCAACCGGACCGACCTGTCACACTATGCGTTTAGTCTGGTGCAGGTAGTAAGCGCGTACCAATGACTCAAAACGCATCCGCTTCCAACGCAACCGGACCGATCTGTCACACTATGCGTTTTCACCGGATGCGTCGGAAACGCATCCGGTCAAAACGCATAATGTGGCATCGGCCTAAGCGCGTACCGATGACTCAAAACGCATCCGTTTCCAACGCAACCGGACCGATCTGTCACACTACGCGTTTTCACCGGATGCGGCGGAGACGCATCCGGTCAAAACGCACAATCTGACATCGGCCTTAGGTTGCCATGGAATTTGTTTGACATTTATAGTTAAATAAGTAAATTGGCCAGTTCATAATGCCACTGTTAAGCAAAGAGGACAGAATATTAATTAAATATTACCGCGAAAAATATAATTATGGCGCAAGAAAAATTTTTACTGCATTTCCTGAGAAAAAGTGGCACATTGGAGCGACAGGAAAGTTCTTAAGACATCTAAGGGAAACCCGTGGGTCTATTGAACATAAAATTGGAAGAGGAAGGAAGCGTAGCTCAAGAACTGAAGAAAATATTGCTAGAGTAAGGGTTGTTTCAGGAAATTTGCAACATGGCCAATCTGTTGGAACAACGAAAATCGCAAAAGATACTAGGATTTCTCGCACATCAGTTCGAAGAATCATTAAAGAAGATTGTCATTTTAAAGTATTTAAAAAAGTTTACTGTCAAAGACTTACTGGTAATGTAAGAGAAAAACGACTGGAAATATATAATTTGCTACAAGAAGATTTCGCTCTCGTGAAGACATTAGAAAAATATGGTTTTCAGATGAAAAAATGTTTTATGTACGGCCTCCTAAAAATATCCAAAATAATAGGGTGTATTCTGCATGGATATAATAATACGTAGATTAGATACGAAAAATAGCGTAACGCGGAGCAGTTCGGGTCGGTGGTCTATCTATCTATCTCTACCGGCGCTTAGCTTTCTGTCTAGCATATTATGATGGCCACTGCTGCTGTGTCTGTGTCGTTCCATTACTCTCACCTCTTGATAGATACGCTCACACTCATATGACAGACAAAGCTAGCTAGACCACTGTACTTGATATTGTAGGTATGGATCCCGCGTATGAAAAAAAAGTTGATTAATAGCAGGCTGAAAATTTGTTAATAGCTTAAGGGTGTCTAGTTGGATAAACTTTGATATATGAGAACACTGGAACAGGAGCAATTTTAATTGTGAAACAGTTTAAAAATTTGGAACGGTCAGACCTCGAAAACGGCACATTTATTTTGTCCGACAGAATAGACTTAAACTCTCCGAACAGAGATTAAACTCTCATGCAAAAATCAGACTGCTATTTATCACCTGTCATAATTCCTGTCATATGACATATTCTACATGTTCCACTCATTAAAACACCCATTTGGTGATAAATAGCAGTCTGATTATTACATGAGAGTTTAATCTCCGTTCGGAGAGTTTAAGTCTGTTCTGTCGGACAAAATACAGGTGCCGTTTTCGTGGTCTAACCGTTCCAAATTTTTAACCTGTTCCACAATTAAAACTTCCCCTGTTCCAGTGTTCCCATATATCAAAGTTTGTCCAACTAGACACCCTTAAGCTATTAACAAATTTTCAGCTTGCTATTAATCAACTTTTTTTTCATACGCGGGATCCAGACCTATTGGCGTTACATCTCGATGCATTGAGTGGCCTGTGACTAGCCTGATCTATTGTTATTATATCTATGGTATTCTGACGTACAACTTAAGAGAGAAATTCCTCTAGAGCATCTTGTTATTGAAAAAATGCATTTCTCAAAAGGTCTACCTAATGGTCTGTGTTGCAGTATCCATATTGGAAAAATCTAGTCTTATTTTTGTTAATGCCGGGGTAAAACTTAATTCAGAAACATATCAAGAACAATTTTTGCAGAACCTTTTACCTGAAATTGAAGAAGTGTGTTATGATTACACCTTCCAGGAGGATAGTGCTCCTTCGCACACTTCCCACAATACAAAGATATTCTTGAGTGAAAATTTTCCGGATTATATTGAGTTAGAGATGTGGCCACCTAACAGCCCAGAATTAAATCCGGTTGACTATTCAGTTTGGGAAATTTTCGAACAAAATTTGTATGATGGACAACAATTTGAAACCATCGAACATATCAAAGAAAGAATGCAGTTTGTTTGGAACAATTTTGAATAGGGTGTAAGTGGGGCTATCAATTTATGGCGCAGATGACTTCAAGAAGTGGTAAACGATAATGGTGGCCATATTCATAAAATTTTTGTCTAAATTTTAAAATTATTAAACTGTTTTCATAAATGTGTTATTTGTTAAAATGTTATATTTTCCTAATTAAAAAAAATATATTTTGCGAGTCCGGTAATTTTAAAAAATTTCCTTTTTACTGAATTGTCCTGGATAGTTAACTTAGTAAAAGAGCACTTTCTATATTTTTACTTGATTTTTGCTTTATGAAGAAAATTCTAAGACCAAATATTGGTGTATTTTGCTCTAGGTATATTCTCCTAAGATATTCAAACTACAAAAACTATGTCTAGTCATAGTTCTCCGATCCCGCTTCATACAACGCCTATGTATCTTGATGATCTGATGAAATTAGCTGTAATACCAGAGTAAAATCATTGATAACAACCCAACCCTCCATTCTGTTGTACATAATTATTCTTGTTCACGTATCAACAATTATTTCAGTGAATTCTCTAATACCCTACTACATCGATAACGAAGGTATTTCTCCAATATATTTGAATTAGTACACACGGATAATTGACTTCTGATGGATAATTGGAATATTTACTTTATCTGCATTTAAAGGGACCCAAATACCGAAGCTTTAAGGGTCAGCAATTAAATTTTCAGTTGGAATAACATTTCAGTACAATTTTTTTGATAACAGAGAGTTATATAAAAAGATCGAGTAAGAGAACAAAACTCAATATACAGGGTGTCCAGAAACTCTCCCGACAAACGAAGACCAAAGAATTGAAGAAAATCTTCTGTGTAAAAGGTATATTTATTTAAAATCCCAATAAAGGGCACTGGCTTTTACCTTTCTCTTTGTGAAGACAGAGAAATCAACTCAACCACCCACATACACGTGGTATAGTCATATGATGCTTTGAGGTATATCTTGTTTAAATTTCACCCATCGCCAGGGTATAATATATAACACGCCAATGTAAGACTTTTGGTCGGCGTTTTAAGGGTTTTAACCCATGTATTTATGGTGGCTTAGCATGTAAAGCTTGCTTAGAACACTGATGATGCTCTCTTTAGAGCGAAAACGTTCTGTCTTTTAATGTAGCCCTTTATTCGGGTTTTAAATAAATATAACTTTTACACAGAAGATTTTCATTAATTTTTGTAATGAATGGTATACAGCCAGTTACAGGAACTTTTTCCTTATGGATTTGAAGACCAAAGATTCGTCAGATAATTTAATCCAATTCATCTAGTCCGAACATGCGTCCTAAGGAAGTTATAGCTTTTTAAAGACGGCGTCTTGTAATTAGTTTTTTAAAAATAGGCCCAGAATGCTTTTTATTTTATCGCATAACTATTTTATCTTTAACTTTTCAGTATTTTTGACACTGGATTATTAAATTCCGAGGTATTCTAATACTAAAAGGTACTCTTGCTTTAAGTGGGTAGAATGCACCGTTTTCTAGAAAAATCGATTTGAAAATTTTTCTTTTTTTGAATTTAAAACAAATTTTCTTCAAAATAAAACGGGGTATAGCAAGAGTAAGTTTTAGGACTAGAATACCTTATAATTTAATAATTTAGTCTTAAAAATGCTTAAAAATTAAAGACAAAAACAATGAAATAACTGTTAACCTACGCAAAACGGAGGCCTATGACCGGTACTAGAAATTCGCAATTGATAAAATCGATTTATCTCTGGAAGATAACTAAACGTACCAGTTTTTGTTTTTCTAAATAGTTTTTTTTAGAATTTTTTTTTTCAAATTCAAAAAACTACAAGCTTTAAAATCAGTTTTTCTAGAAAACGGTGAATCATACCGACTTAAAGCAAGAGTACCTTTTAGTACTAGAAAACCTCAGAGTTTAATAATAAAGACAAAAAAGTTATGGAATAAAATAACCGTTGCCGCACCCAAAGCGGACGCCTATGACCGGCACTAGAAATTCGCAGTTGATTGAATCAATTTATCTCTGGAAGATAGGCGTTCCAGTTTTCGTTTTTTAAACAGAAACGTTTTGGAGCTATTTTAAAAAAACTAATTACTAGACGCCATATTTAAGAAGCCCTAGCTCCCTTAGGAGACATTTTCGAATTAGATAAATTTGATTAAATTATCTTCAAATTATCTGCGGAATCTCCGGTTTTCGTTTGTCGGAAAAGTTTCTGAACACCCTGTATTTTTAAAAATAATTCACGTAAGAAAAATTAACCATAAAAAACTATACTTAATCAAATCTATGTTTACTCTAAAGCGTTGAGAATAAAAAATGGACCACTTCAATAGAGGACTTCTTATTCTTCACATACAGCACCTATACAATCATTACCATCACCATCATACTTTAGATTAGGATTAGCTTTGAATAATCTTTGTTTTTCTCCTGGTTGTTATAACATCCCTTGCCTCCGTGGTCTACCTTTTCTGTGGTTAGTCACCCTGATCGATCCCTGGGTGTGAAAAGTGTTTTTCCTTTTTCCATCCTTGCTCGTTTTGGTTTAGTCATAATCTCGCTGCTTGTTGGGATTAGATAGTTTTTAGTTTAGGATTTGGTGCTGGCTAAATGGACATAGCTCCCAAGGGCCAAAAAAAAATTGTTATAATGATATTTTTGAGTTCCTTCCATTAAAATATTATTTTTTCTATTGATAGTTTATAATAAAATATACAAATTTATAACAAATAACAAATCACTCTAAAACCATTAAAAATGATATTTTGAGAAAAAAAAAAGAAGAAGACTGTTCGAGCTTAAATGCTTCATCTAAAGGTTATTTTTACGTTCCGCAGAAGCTATACGCCAAATTTCAGACAAATCGGAGATACAAAAGTTTTTTTGATCCAAAATTGAGTGGTTTGAAATGGAATCACTCACATGCTTCGTCCACGTTGAATTCATTGTGAAATTATGGTAGGGGAGCAAAGTATGCTAAATGTGCAGTCACTCGAGCGTTATGGGGACCTATTGGGTTGTGAAGAGTAAGTCCTAAAACCAAAAAAAGTTAAGTAAAGTTTTCCATTTTAGTGGGCGCTTGCCATTTTTTAATTTAATTTTCCATTTCCAACAATCGTTTTTGCCGATTATAACGCCATCTATGCATAATTCGAAAAAATGTTTCGAATAAAAGTTACCTATTTTTTCGAAAGGAATCGAAATCTGCAATAAAAAATGGGGGCTCCTATTTAAGATTTTAAAGTAGCCCCCCACCCCACCTCCGTTGGGGATCGTGTTTGATGCCGTTCGATAAATTTTTCAAAAATATCTTGCGTTGCTGTAAGAAGTTACTCCCACAGTTAGGCCGAAGTGCAAATTTTCTAATTTCAAATTCAATTATTTTCAGAGACAAGTATAATAATAATTATGGAGATCTGTGTAAAATGTCCCGTACTTATAAACTTTTTTATCCCCCAACGAAACATAAAACCAGTGATTCCGATGGTCTCTTCGGAAATGTAATATAAGATCCTTTTATAATATGTAGGTATGTAATTTTGCCTTGGTATTGAGTTTCATGTCTTACATTTTCGCATTTCTTACTTATCTTAAATTTAAAATAAATTAAATACTGTTTTATACAGGATTAACTAACTTTCACATACAATTGATTTTAATGAGAAACACATTTTACATTTATATTGACGTTTCGATTTCCAATCCGGAAATCATTTTCAATTAATGTATATGAAGATGGCAACCAATTTGATAGTTTTCTTACTTGGCCTCGATTCTGTAAGTGAATAGCCATATTTTTAATAAAACTCTGAGTCTGATGTTCCCTCATACTGATAATAAATTCAGATCTTTCTGTGCTTATGAACGTAATTATACATGATGTATCTCTAATGTTCTATCAAATAATAATTAATGTTGGTATATTCTTATTGCTTATTGCTCCTTTCAGTATTGGTAACAAGAGCCTGTTGTATTGTACTCTCTGATCAATATCTCCGTATTTTCATAGATGGGATCTGCCAAAATCTCTGTTTTTAATATTTATATGCTTCATGCTTATTATTTATCCTAACACTTAGGGGTGTTGAGGTTTCTTCCAGATTCAAATTGTTGGTTGAGTTTGGTTTTGGAAAGGATAGACCTAGGTGTGTCATTCGTTTTAAATATTACTGTCATGTTGTATTTATTTAATATCCCTTTTAATTTTTCTGGTAAGCCTTTTACATATATTATATTATGGTATTGTTTTTATTTTCAAATATCTTCTTGTCAGCATTTCTGAATAATTTTTGGCGTTCTGTATTTTTTTTATTCAATCTTGTAAAATTCCATATCTATGAATGCCTTTTCCTTGGAATAGTAGTCAAAGTAGGCGTTTTGGTCTCTACCATATTATAGTAATTGGATTATGCTATTTTTGATATTTATTTTTGAGTGATAATTTATAAAAAATATCAATTCCTTATAAATTCCTAATTTATAAAATTTTTGAAAACGATTTCCTAATTTGAAATTAAAACATCAAACCAAATGTTAAATGTAATTGTCATGACAATCAATTGTGGTTTAACCTTCGGATGACCAAGGGGGGTAAATTTTGACCCCAAACTATGTTTTTATTTAATAAATTTAGAAATTTTAACTATTTATAATGGGAAATAAGCCACAATATTATTAAAAAATTATTTTTATTAACGTTTCGACACCCAAATCGGGTGCTGTTGTCAAAATACAAAATACTATTAACATAAACAAAAATGTTGTTGATTTTTTAACATAATTAACATAAACAACATTTTTGTTTATGTTAATAGTATTTTGTATGTTGACAACGGCACCCGATTTGGGCGTCGAAACGTTAATAAAAATCATTTTTTAATAATATTGCGGCTTATTTCCCATTATAAATAGTTAAAATTGTAAAAATGCCACAAGAAAATAGCTTCAGAACAAAATTTAGAAATATTTTCAATTTTAAACTCATTATTTTTTTATCTGACTTTATTATCATTATATATACCCTCATCACCCAATTGATGGAACAACGACGACTGATCAAATCTAATGAAACAGAATATAGACACCTGCAGAGAAGAATAAAAAAGGAGATCAAATTAGCCAAAGAAAAATGGATGAGAGAAAGGTGCGACGAAATGGAGGATGTGATATCTAGACACGACTTATTTAATGTGCACAAAAAACTAAAAGAAATAAGTAACATATTTAAAAAACGAGTTCCCTCTGTACTCGTTGGCAATAATAACAAAATTATTGTAAATGAGCACTAAATAAGTAAATAACTGTATATATCAGAGTTGTTTGAAGATGACAGGAATAATATTGCCGAATTCTACCAAAACTGTACTGACGGCCCAGAAATTATGAAATGCGAAGTAGAACACGCTATAAATAGTGCTAAAATTAGAAAAGCTTGTGGTCCAGATGATACACCAACTGAGTTGCTGAAACTAATAGAGGATGATAACATAAAAGTAGTAGTAAGACTTTTTAATTCAATATATTTTATAACACCGGAGTGATTCCCACCGATTGGCTCAAATCCATCTTTGTCGCAATACCTAAAAAACACAATGCGAGAAAATGCTCAGAATATCGATTAATTAGCCTAATGAGCCACACTCTTAAGATTTTCCTAAGAATACTTCACAACAGAATTAGACGCAAATGCGAAGAAAATCTCGAAGATACCCAATCTGGTTTTAGAAATGCTATGGGTACCAGGGAGGCAATTTTTGCGCTTAATATCCTATTACAAAAATGCCGTGATCAAAGAAAATATGTATTTGCATGTTTCGTGGACTTCGAAAAGGCATTCGATAAAGTACAGCATGTAAAATTAATGCAAATACAGAAAAATATCGGAATAGATGACAAAGATATTCGTGTCATTAAAAATTTGTACTGGAATCAAACTGCTACGGTCAAAATTGGAGATAACTACACCGATGAAATCTCCATACAACGAGGCGTCAGGCAAGGTTGCATTTTGTCACCAACATTGTTTAATGTTTACTCGGACCAGTTATTTAAAAAGGCACTTGAGAGTCAGCCATATGGAATAAAAATCAACGGAGAACTACTTAATGTAATAAGATATGCAGACGACACAGTAATTCTGTCAGATAATATTGACGGTCTCCAAATTCTGCTTGAGCGTATTCACGAGGTAGGAGAGGAAATGGGCATTAAAATAAACTCAAAAAAAACCAAATTTTTAGTGTTTAGTCGTGACCCACATCCCGATGCAAAGCTTCAATTAAACGGAGACCAAGTTGAGAAAGTTCACAAAATGACATATCTGGGAACTGTGATAACGGACCAACTAGATCCAGACATAGAAATAAAACGTAGAATAGTAATGACTAAAACTACTTTTACGAAAATGAAATCATTTCTTTGCAATAATCATCTCAGTTTAGAACTAAGACAAAGAATGGTCAAGTGCTATGTTTGGTCCGTACTTTTGTATAGTGCAGAAGTGTGGACGCTAAAAGTATCGATCATGAACAGAATTGAAGCATTGGAAATGTGGATTCATAGACGGATGCTAAAGATACCCTGGACAACAAGAAAAACTAATGAAGAAGTACTAAGGAAGGTCAACAAAGATAGAGAACTGCTAAGGACTGTTAAACATCGAAAAATGTCTTATCTGGGACATATAGTGAGGGGAAGTCGATATAAAATATTACAACTGATCCTTAAAGGCAAAATAGAGGGCCGTAGAGATGTAGGAAGAAAACAAGTTTCTTGGTTAAAAAACATTCGAGAATGGACTCAGATACCAAATGCTGGACAATTATTCCATATTGCAGAAGATCGAGAAGCCTTCGCAATGGTGATCGCCAACGTCGGATAATTCTGGTATGGCACTTGAAGAAGAGCATACCCTAATATTTTGTAATAAAAAAAACTCCCTATATTTTACGAAAAAAAAAATATTTTTTGAATTTGGGGTCAAAGAGTTCCAATATTGAAAAAAAAAATTGTTTGCTAAACTTGTGGCGACTTAAATTAGTGTATATTTTAAAATTTCTTTAGTTTTTTGTTCAGAATGATGATTTTTGTTTTTGTTCAGTTGTAATGAAAATGTGTTTTCCACCTACCTCTACCGAAAGTATACTTTTCCGGACCTGATTGTAGGGAGCAAAGTTGTACTTTTCCTCCCTAGGGAGGAAAATATTTTTCCTCCCTAGGGAGGAAAAGTAAAAGTGACGTCATGGTATTTCATTCATGTAATATAACTTATTGACGCCCTGTACAATATCTATTTTCTATTACGTAAGTATCTATACATTTTAACGTTTATTTAAAAACACTCTGTATTTTGTAGAATGGTAAAAAACACTAAATTGTTATTCTGATTTAACAATGTTTACATTAATAATTTGACTTATATTTGACAGTTGACAGTTATATTGTACCTACTTGCTAGTTTTAGTTCTAATAAATTTTGTTGGTTAGTTACATAAATAAATTAAGTAAAAATAAAAAAATGACTTGTTATTTGAGGAAGGTGGAAAAACCATATGTATAACATGGGAGTAAAGTGCCTTTTCCTCCCTTGAATGATTACTGCCCTCCGCTACGCGTCGGGCAGTAAACTTCATTCTCGGGAGGAAAAGAAGCACTTTCCTCCCTTGTTATACAAATAGCTATTTACTCATGTTTATTTATAGTATGGTATAGTTAGACCCAAACCCAGACATCCAAAGTGAAAGTTATCCTCCAACACCAAATTGTTCTATATGGTCCACATAATGTTCAGAAAAAAGTCACACTATTTTGAGCGTCGGGTTTGGGGGGGAGAGGGGGGAGAAATCTGCAAATTCGTAGTTTTTTAGGTTTTTCGTCAATATTTCTAAAACTAAGCGGTTTAGCATGAACAACCCTCTACACAAAATTGTTCTACATTAAATTTGAAATAAAAAGGCTCTATGCATAACCCTTCTAAAATGAACGGTTCCAAAGTTACGGAGGTAGTATAAGTATAATTGGTCCAAAAAAAGGCCTAACCCAGACATCCAAAGTAAAAGTTTTCCTTCAACACCAAATTGTTCTATTAGACCAGGGCGCATCTGTAAAAATATTAGTACATTTGGACGTTGAGAGGTGACTCAAATTTTTTTGCAGAAATTGCTTGAAAATAAATCAAATAATGATATTTGAGTTATCCTCCCTCTCAAAAAGGTCCGGAACATTGTTTAAATAATCAAAATGTCAAAAAATTAAGGAAAAATTCGATTTTTTCTTGGTTTTTTGATTATAACTTTAAAAGTATTCATTTCCGAGAAAAGTTGTACTGACATAAAAGTTGCATAATTAAATTTCCTATAATGTAGAATTGGCTAAAAATTTAAGAAATAGTCACCCTTGTTGCAAAATAGCAATAATTGTGAAAAAAACATGCAAAAACAAGTATTCGCATTTTACGTTTTTCAACCATTTATGCTACACTTAGAACCTTCATGTTTCACCCTGAAAAATTTTATGATACAGTAAAACAATACTGTAAATTTTATTAAGATCGGTTTAATAGATTTTGCAAAATAAATTTTGCAATCCAGCTTTCGTAAAAAAAATTCATTTTTTCAAAATGTTACAGGACTGAAAATAAAGCAGATAGCAAGTTGAAAAAATTTTTACGTATAGAAGTGTACTGTACCTTTCATTTGCAATTTTGTAAAATTAAAATCGTTTAACACCACGGCCTCAGGAATTTTTTTAAATAAACATTAATTATTGGTGCTATGCGCAGGACAGCGGATAGGTTGCTCTGATTGGGCATTCCAATGACCTTTAATAATAATTGATCCATTTTAATTTTTATGACATTTCGATATAAATAAATAAATTTGTTTATTGCAAAATAAAAACACATACTCTATCCTTTGAAATAACACTTTTATTAGCAAAAACTTTCTTTGTTCATATATTTTAACTTAAATAATAAAAGTTTATTATTTTTAAACATATCCAATTGTTTAAACAATATTTCACAAACAATAATAAAATTAGTTTGATTTTTGTGGAATTAAAAAATTAAAATACAACAAAATATAGAGTAAGAAAATAATATATTAGATAAAGATTGGAAGAAATTTTGGTGGAAATCAACCTGTGTGAATCGAACACCGCTGTCCTGCACGTAGCACCAAAAATTATTGTTCATTTCAAAAATTTTCTGACGCCGTGGTAATTAATTGATTTTAATTTTGAAAATTGCAAATGAAAGGTACAGTACACTTCTATAAGCAAAAAAAAATTCAACTTGCTATATGCTTTATTTTCAGTCCTGTAACATTTTGAAAAAATGAACTTTTTTTGCGAAAGCTTTATTGCAAAATTTATTTTGCAAAATCTATTGAACCGATATTAATGAAATTTACAGTATTGTTTTACTGTATCATGAAGTTTTTCTGGGTAAAATATGAAGGTCCTAAGTGTAGCATAAATGGTTGAAAAACGTAAAATGCGAATACTTGTTTTTGTATGTTTTTTTCGCAATTATTGCTATTTTGCAACTAGGGTAACTATTTTTTAAATTTTTAACCAATTCTATTTTGTAGTAAATTGAATTACGCAACTTTTATGTCAGTACAACTTTTCTCGGAAATGAATACTTTTAAAGTTATAATCAAAAAACGAAGAAAAAAATCGAATTTTTCCTTCAATTCTTGACATTTTGATTATTTAAACAATGTTCCGGACCTTTTTGAGAGGGAGGATAACTCAAATATTATTATTTGATTTATTTTCAAGCAATTTCTGTAAAAAAAATTTGAGTCACCTCTCAACGTCCATCTCAAAACAGATCCGCCCTGGACTATATATGGTCCACATATTGTTCAGTAAAAGTTACACCATTTTGAGGGTCCCGTTTTGGGGGGGAGATGGGGGAGAAGTCGGTAAATTAGTAGTTTTTTTACGTTTTTCATCAATATTTCTAAAACTATGCTTTAACGTAAGGAACGTTCCATAGAAAAATGTTCTACATAAAATTTAAAACAAAAAAGTTTCTATACATAATTATTATAAAATCAACGGTTCCAGAGTTACGGAGGTTGAAAACTGGAGGTTTTCGATACTTTTTATATTTACCGATTTCTCCACCCTCTCCCCCCAAACCCGACGCTCAAAATGGTGTGATTTTTTTTTAACATTATGTGGACCATATAGAACAATTTGTTGTTGGAGGATAACTTTCACTTTGGATGTCTGGGTTTTTGGTATAGTTATATCATAAATATTGCCCAAAAAGTATAAAAAGTATCGAAAACCTCGAATTTCACCCTCCGTAACTTTGGAACCGTTGATTTTATAACAATTATGTAAAGAACATTTTTTATTTTAAATTTCATGTAGAACATTTTTGTATATAACGTTATTTACGCTAAAACATAGTTTTAGAAATATTGACGAAAAACTTAAAAAAAAACTATTAATTTACCGGCTTGTCTCCCATCTCCCTCCCAAACCGGACGCTCAAAATGGTGTAACTTTTTACTGAACAATATGTGGGCCATATAGAACATTTTGGTGTTGGAGGAAAACTTTTACTTTGGATGTTTGGGTTAGGCCTTTTTTTGGACCAGTTATACTATACTACCTCCGTAACTTTGGAACCATTCGTTTTAGAAAGATTATGCATAGGGCCTTTTTTATTTCAAATTTAATGTAGAACAATTTTGTATAGAGGGTTGTTTATGCTAAACCGCATAGTTTTAGAAATATTGGCGAAAAACTTAAAAAACTACGAATTTACCGATTTTCCCCCGTCTCCCCCCCAAACCCGACGCTCAAAATGGTGTGA
Source organism: Diabrotica virgifera virgifera (assembly GCF_917563875.1). NCBI lineage: Eukaryota > Metazoa > Arthropoda > Insecta > Coleoptera > Chrysomelidae > Diabrotica > Diabrotica virgifera. The sequence goes on along the minus strand of NC_065443.1, from coordinate 286,296,826 downwards.
CTTTTTTCTGGACATTGTGTGGACCATATAGAACAATTTGGTGTTGAAGGATAACTTTCACTTTGGATGTCTGGGTTATGCCATCTTTTGGATCAACTATACTATACTATTATCATTTATTGATACAATACTAACATTAAAATTACGAATACATTATTTTATTTCTTAAAACAGCTTAATTTTTTTGTCACTTGTCATTTTTGACTTGGGGTCATTTTTGACCAACGTTGGTCATCCGTGTAACAAAAAAAGGTTGGTCATCGGATGGTTAATCAGAATAAAACAGTATTTAACTTAAATTTGAAAAACAAGTTTCAGAACCTTTTTCACCTTTAAATAAGTTATAAATTACAATAATTCCTTAATAAATGCAAGAAATTGAAGAAAATGTATAGTTATCAACGTAAAAGAAATACTAAAACAAATACTAAAAATTTTCAACGAAAACTTTTCGTTTATAAATTTGCTAAAGTTTGTGTGTTATTGCGTTGCCGCTCCTGCAATACTTAGAGCAGGTGTATCGATGGATTCTTATGTAGTTTTGCCTTCTGAATCCAAATCTGAAAACGGCATTTCGATATATCTAACCGTCTTCGAGATAATCGACCTCAAAGTCTAAAATGTGACGTCACAATCCGGTTATCTCCTACAGACGCACTAAACGTCAGCTCAAATGGTTGATTAGGAAGTAGGCTACTTTTTTTTTAAATCTCGATTTGCCAAGCATAGGTTATTTACATTTGAGTTTGACACTTCGTGAATGTCAAACTAAATTTTAAATTAAGTATTAATAAACCATCAATGACATTTGATAGTGAATTTAATTATTATATAAAATAAATAAGACGTTCAAAAATACAATTTGACTATAAATATTTTAAAAGCAATAATTTATTAACAGTGTTAAAAAGGTTTATACCCACAGATATGTAAAGAAAATAGATCAGGCTAGTCATATGCCACTCAATGCATCGGGGTGTAACGCCGATATCAAGTACGGTGGTCTAGCTATAGTATTTTTACTACAAAAACGTTATTACGTAGGTCAAAATTTTTGACGTAAGAGAACTGTCAAAACATTAGAATGTGACTTTTCATTATTGCTATGTTGGATATTGAACTTAAATAATTGGTTTAGAAAATTTATATTATTGATAACAATAAGTTTTTGGTTATTTAATTAATATAATTATAAAATTCTCAATGCAATCGCGATTACGTTTTTCTTATTAAAATACCATGTGGACGCTTATACAAGATCGGGCAGTTCCGTGTTGGTGTCGTATTTTAGCTGTGCTAGAGAAATTCAATTCTAGAGTTTGTTATGGAATATCATTATGTATTTTCGTTAACATTAACAAATATTTTGGGATATGGATCCGCAATTGATGAAATCCGATTGACATCATTAATTAGAATAAAGAACTAGAGATATTATTTGTACAGTAAACAAAAACAAATAAAAATATCTCTGACAAGTAATGACATTAACGTGGCCATGATGAAAAGTCACATTCTAATGTTTTGACAGTTCTCTTACGTCAAAAATTTTGACCTACGTAATAACGTTTTTGTAGTAAAAATACTATATCTTTGTCTGTCGTGCGAGTGTGAGCGTATCTACCAAGAGGTGGGAGTAATGGAACGACAGTGACACATAGGCGGCAGCCATCATATGCTAGAGAGAGAAAGCTAAGCGCCGGTAGAGAGAGATAGATAGACCACCGACCCGAACTGTTCCGCGTTACGCTATTTTTCGAACTGGCCTAATCTATTCTGTTATATCTATGTTTATACCAGTATAAATACGGCCTCCCCTTTATGATAAATGGACTGTTCCACTTGCTATAAAATTAAAATATTGTGTATAGCTAGTCGTTCCCTAAACTCCACACAACTGGCTAGTGATTGTAGAAGGTAATTTTTTTGTTTTTTGAGAATTTTGCCGAAATTGGTAACATTATTAATTATTTAGTAATAATTATTAAGTATTTAGAAATTATTTTTTTGTCGAATGGGCAAAATTATTGACTAAAATCACTAGCCTGTGTACATCCTTCTAATGGAAAAAAATATTTGAAGATTTTTCTCAAATTATGGATACCAAGAACATTTTCATTTATAGCTCTTGTATTTTTAATTTGACAAATAAAAGTTATTCTTCATAAAAAGCTCTTCATCTAAGATTTATGATGCAACCATCATATATTATAGGGTGTCCCAAAAGTAGGGGAACGGTCGAATATTTCGCGAACTAAACATCGGCTGGAAAAACTGAAAAATACCTGTTCAATCATTTTCAAAAATCTATCCAATGACACCAGACACCAACTCCCACTACACCCCCTAGAGGTGGGGTGGGGGGTAACTTTAAAATCTTAAATTTGAACCCCTAGTTTTTCTTGCAGATTTGCATTCGTTACGTAAAAGTAAGCAACTTCTATTCAAGACATTTTTTCGAACTGTGGAGAGATGGCGCTATAATTGGGAAAAACCATTTATCCTGATACCATAGGTAAATTATAGAAACGGTCTAATATCTCGAGAAATACACTTCCAAATAAGAAACCAAAAAACAAGTTTTTAATATTTTTTGAAGACCTATCGATAAACACTAAACATGACCCTCCAACCCACCCCTTGGAGGTGGGGTGGGGGGTAACTTTAAAATCTTAAATAGCAACCCCCACTTTTTATTGCAGATTCGAATTCGTCATGAAAAATTAAGCAACATTTATTCGAAACATTTTTTAAAAATGCTGATAGATGGCGCTAGTAAATCGTATTTTTCCAATTAAAGCGCCATCCATCAACAATTCTAAAAAATGTTCCGAATAAATGTTGCTTAGTTTTTCATGACAAATCCGAATCTGTAATAAAAAGTGGGGGTTACTATTTAATATTTTAAAGTTACCCCCCACCCCACCTCCAGGGCGTGGGTTGGAGGATTATGTTTAGTGTTATTGGATAGGTTTTCGAAAAGTATTAAAAAAATTTGTTTGGCTTCTCATTTGGAAGGGTATTTCTCGAGATATTAGACCGTTTCTGTAATTTACCCATGTTATCAGGATAAATCGTGTTTCCCAATTATAGCGCCATCTATCCACAGTTCGAAAAAATGTCTTGAATAAAAGTTGCTTACTTTTACGTAACGAATCCAAATCTGCAAGAAAATCTAGGGTTTCCATTTGAGATTTTAAAGTTACCCCCCACCCCACCTCCAGGGGGTGTAGTAGAGGTTGGTGTTTAGTGTCATTGGATAGATTTTTGAAAATGATTGAACACGTATTTTTCAGTTTTTCGATCCGATGTTTAGTTCGCGAAATATTCGACCGTTCCACTACTTTTGGGACACCTTTTATAAAATTTTATTAATTTTATACGAGGTATATAAAAAATATGAATTTCGATCAAGAGTAAACTACCTTTATAGTTCATAACATTTAAATTATAATGATATAATTGCGCACATTAAAACATAATTATTAATTCTAAACTACTTTTCGTAATAGAAATTTTCCATATTTTGAATTAAAATACGTAAATATACAAAGTTTTCGTTATGACAATGCTCGCATTTTCAGCTTGTTATAGTTTAATTTTTACACTACATTTACCTATCGGGACTTCTAAAGCTCCAATTAAATAATTTAGTAAGTTTTTGCTGTTTTCTGCATACTTGTCGAAGAAAACAAATATTTTTTAGTAAATACTTATTCTCAGCAGTAAACTTCCCTCCAATAAAAATATCTCCATCATAAGAGCATCAATTTCGAGCATCCCTTCACTCGCTCTGCCGTCTGGGCGTAGATGTAGCTAGGGGTTGTTAATTACACTAATATCATTTTCTATAATTTTATCATCCCCAAAATACGTTTTCAAGTATGTGAGGTACCGCTCCCAGTAACAGCAGGTCTTTATTTAATAACCGATCCCGTTTCATTAAACGGGAGCTTTCAAAATTTACGTTTCGATTAAAAAGTACTTAGAGGGCCCCCGAGAAAACGGTAATGACGCCTGCAGTCTCATTTAAACTTAAAGCTCGTCATTTTTGCATGTTTAGGGAGAAACTTTCGTAATGCAGGTGCTAGTAATTAGTCACTGAAACAGTTTTAAGTCCAGATGCGACAAAAAAACAGAAGAAACTATTTAAAGGATCATAAAACTCTTGGGAAATACACAATTTTTGTTATACTTTATTTATAAAATTGAGTTTTATGAAAATTATAAAATAAAACTAAGCTAATGGAAATACTTTTTAAATTTAACATAGAAATACAGTAGAACCCCGATTATCTGTGTGCGGATTATCCGGGCTGCGGATTGTCCGTGCTATGATTTTCTATTACTTAAATTGCATTTTTGAGGTTTTATCAAAATAGCGTCACTGTAAATCACTCGACGGAAACTCTATACGCGGAGAGGGAGACTCACAATGAAAGATTTATTTTTTCTGTTGTCTTTTTCTGGTAGGGCTATATGTATGGATATACGTACATATGTATTACAATAAGAAGTAAATGTTCGGATTATCCGTGCTTTTCAATTATCCGTGCCAACGTCCGGTCCGGAGGAGCACGGATAATCGGGGTTCTACTGTACATAATTTTCTATAAGATATTTGTTAATCTTTAAAAAATATGGACCTTTGAAAAGCTTATGATAATGATAATGTCCAAGTCAACAAATTGTGCAAAGCAATGGAAAATCGCAGATTGGACAATACCTACGTAAAAGCCGTACAATCACTTTGCAAAGACAATATATTATACAGGGTGTCCCGAAAAGATTGGTCATAAATTATACCAGATATTATGGAGTCAAAACTAGTTCGACTAAACCTAACTTACCTTAGTACAAAATGTGCTCATAAAAAAAAGTTACAGCCCTTTGAAGTTACAAAATGAAAATCGATTTTTTTCAATATATCGAAAACTATCAGAGATTTTTTATTAAAAATGGGCATCTATCATTCTCATGGGAGGAGCATCTTACAAAAAATTAAAGAGAAATTTGTGCACCCCATAAAAATTTTATGAGGGTTTTGTTCCCTTAAACCCCCCAAACTTTTGTGTACGTTCCAATTAATTCATTATTGTGGTACCGTTAGTTAAAAACAACGTTGTTAAAACTTTTTTGTCTCCTAGTATTTTTTCTATAAGCGAGTTTTTATCGAGATGCGGCTTCTTTTTTAATATATTTACATACAAATTTTATGGGGGTTTTGTTCCTTTAAACCCCCCAAATGTTTGTGTACGTTCCAATTCAACTATTATTGTGGAACCGTTAGTTAAACACAGTGTTTTTAAAACTTTTTTGCCTCTTAATCTTTTTTTGATAAGTCACCTTTTATCGAGAAGTGGCTTCTTTTTCAAAATATACCTAAAAATGTACATTATGGTGTATTCCACGTATATACGTCTGTTTTGGATTATCGCGACAACGAATATTTTAGTGTGCAACATAAGAAGTACGAAAGTATTTTGCTCTAATAATTACTCTAATAAATAACAATATAGTTTGCAATTTACTTTCGTTCTTCATATTTTGCACAGTAAAATATTCATTGTCGCGATAATCCAAAACAGAAGTATATTCGTGGAATGGGGTATATAAATAAATTTTCAGATTATAACAGGCCTCTATAGTTAATCGTACTTAACCATATACAAATATGTGGTGAATTCGACAAATATTCAAAATATCTCGATAAACACTGCCTTATCGAAAAAGTAATAGGAGGCAGAAAAGTTTTAAAAACACTGTGTTTCACTAATGGTGACACAATAATAATTTAATTGGAACGTACACAAAAGTTTGGGGGGCTTAAGGGAACAACACCCCCATAAAATTTTTATGGGGTGCACAAATTTCTCTTTAATTTTTTTCAAGATGTTGCTGCCATAATAATGCCACATGTCTATTTTTAATAAAACAATTTCTAAGAGTTTTCGATATATGAAAAAAAAATCCGTTTTCAGTTTGTAACTTCAAATGGCTGTAACTTTTTTTGTGTGCACTATTGTATATAGATAAGTAGCTTCAATCAACCTACTTTTGACTCCAGAATCTTTAGTATAATTTATGACCAATCTTTTTGGGACACTCTGTACCTATATTATGTAGGGTTATTGAACGAGTCACTCGCGTAAGTGGAGCATACAGCTTCAATAAAATGTGCTATGGAGTTCTATTTTGCGCTAAGATCTTCACCTCATTTTATGACTTTCTTTGACCTATGATCTCTTCCATAATAGGGAACTTTACATTATTTTTATTTGATAAAGTTAGTTTCCAATTCTAATAGCAAAATTAATAATATTGAAAATATTAAAAACATTACTAAAATATTTTTAAATTGAAAACTTATTGGTACATTTCCCTGGTGACACCTCCAAGGCTTCTACAATTTGCAAGCCATATGGTAGCCAAAATCCATTTGGCTTGCAAATTGTAGAAGCCTTGGAGTTGTCACCAGGGAAATGTACCAATAAGTTTTCAATTTAAAAATCTTTTAGTAATGTTTTTAATATTTTCAGTATTATTAATTTTGCTATTAGGATTGAAAACTAACTTCATCTTTCAATTGCCAGATGACGCTAGTCACCTAATACCTTCAGTTCGGTTGCAATGGGTGGGAAAAACTCTCGACGCTAGTCAATTAGGGTATGGAGAACAGTGCCTACGTTCTTTCCGATGAGGCTCCAATAAGAGCCGAAAATCGCGATTCAGAGGACTGGACTGCGCTCCGTATTCTAATTGAAAAGTAAGATTGTTTTGCCTTCGCATTGCAACTGAATAAAAATGGTATACATTTTTATTATTTTTTATTTATTTATTATATTTGTCTACATATAGAAACAACGCATACCAAATATCAACCCTCAAATCGCAATATTTAATTTACAATGGACATTTAAAGTTGTGATCGTCAGCTATCCAACACGAAAAGCGCAGCACGCTATGTGACGTCACGCTGCTCGTTCCAAAAACTGTCTGCTCGGCTTGCTCGATTACGTATACCTACCTACAAGTAAGGTATTAACTAAAATACCCAAACAGATAAAAATTAAAAAATAAGATCAGCTTTAAGAACAAACAACAACTTAGGAAATATAATATTAATAACAACAAGAGCCAAGAGAAAAAGCACTTAGACATTCGGTTATACAAACTTATATGTAGTGGCTGCCCAAAAACATCGGTCAAACCTGTAGTACCTTTAACGGACGTATAGCAGAACACAGAAGAGCTTTCAATCATAGAAAAACAGATTCTACGTACGCACTTCAACTTCTAGACCATAATCATTCTTTTAATGGCCAATTTCAAATTCTCTATATCCAAAATAAAAGCCTGAAGCTATTTTTATGAGAATCTATGGAAACTAATAATTAAATAAAAAAATATGAAAAAAACATTTTTAAGAAACACTTTTTTTTTAGTTACGAGTGACTAAAATTAAACATGTTATAAAAAAATCAACTAAAAAGCCAAAAATAAGAAAAAATTGAAAAAATCTAACACATTCGTTAAAGAAAAGCGTGGTGCGAAAACCGTTTATTCGATGAAGACGCGCCACGCTTTTCTTTGACGAATGTGTTAGATTTTTTCAATTTTTTTTTTATTTTTGGCTTTTTCGTTGATTTTTTTATAATATGTTTAATTTTAGTCACTCGTAACTAAAGAAAAGCGTTTCTTAATAGTTATTTATGAAAAAGTCCGTTGAAGTATGCTTTTTGCGAACGCACGCGATTTTTAGAGCACGAGCGACAACGGAACGAGTGCTATAAATCGCGTAAGTTCGCAAAAAGTACTTCACGCAGAGTTTCATACAATATTTTATCTACGATAAACAAATAAAAAAGCTGTAACTCTTCGTCACTGGAATTCATTTTTTTCTACAATTTTTAGAACTTTGACATTTAAAAATTCTAACTACTTTCAAACCACAAAATTGTCAAAACTTTTGTTGTAATTCCTTGCTCATATTGTCATCACCATGACAACGCGAAAGTTAAGGATTGTCACCATGACAACGCGAAAGTTAAAAACAGTGCGGAAAAGTAAATCCCATTTAAAATACACTGTTACTTCACGGCCACTTTAAATCCTTCACGCATTGCTATCTAGAATGACAGTTTTCACAAACTATAAACTAAATACATAATATATGACAGAGTAGATAAAAATATTTTTTCATATTTTTTTATTTTTACTTTTTAGTCTTACACTTTTTAAACATTAAAATATATCGTCATATTTATTAAAATATGTATAAAAAATATGATGTACAAACATGAAAAGTAGTCGAAATCGGCAAAAAATTTGAAACTTTATTGTTTATTTATGAAGCATAATGTGAACAATTAACGTAAAAAGTGAAATTATTATAGTTTATATAATTAGCTACAATCTTTAAAAGTTTCATGTTTCTTCATTGTAAAAAACAAGAGAATTTAAGCATTTTTTGTTAAAGTCGTTTTTTATTTAAACAATTAATAAACAAAAAATTAGGGCCGGCGTAGCAAAGTGGTAGTGTGCTTGGCTCGCGTGCCGGTGGTCCGGAGTTCAAATCCTACCGCCGGCAAGAACAACTAAACATTTTTAAAAATATTTATAGGCCCCAGGTCGACTCAGCCTGAATAAAATGAGTACCTTGGGTAAAACCAGGGATAATAATAGGCGGCTGAAGCGTAGCACTGGCCCTGTTACCTTCCTAGTATACCGTAGGCCCTAGATATAGCAGACTACCCTGCTATACTCCCAAAGCCACAGTTGTATAAAACGGGAGACTATTATTATATAAACAAAAAAAAATTTTATTGACTATTCGTGTGCTGTTTCCTCGAATGCATATGTCTGCAAATTTTTAGTCATTTGCATTCAAGAAAAAGCAGTCAAATTAACGTCCAAATATTTGACCCAAACGATTGAACTATTCCGGTAGGTATGAGTTGACGGAATTAATTAAAAATAATAAAAATAAGTTAACAACGAACAGTAAAACATTTATTTATTTTGGTAACAAAAAGGTGTTGCTTAGTTAGATCTCGGAAATGGGTCGGTCGTTAGCGAGTAGTGCCTCGGTTGCACGCTGTGAATAGACTGTTAAGAAAAGCCACAACCTATTATATCGATGTTATGCTTTTCTACAATATGGCCCGGAGAGGACAATAAATCACTCGGATCTGACGCATAAAAACAGACACACTTCTGCAGTTTTAAAAACGAATGCATGTCCCAAAGTGAGTTGTTGACATAATGGTCTGATATGGTAATTAATTTATGGGGACTTCAGTTTGTGAAACTGAAACTCCAAAAACATATGGTCAGGGGATGCATTCGTGTCGTAAAACTATGTTTTTCTGAGCGTCTGGTTTGTATATTAACGGTGACTTTATATGACCTATATTATTTCGTTTTGAGAAAAAATATTAAAATTAAAATTAGCAAAAATAGTAATTAAAGCGTATCGCTATAGAACTAAAGAAAAGCGTTTAATTAATTAATACGACAAAACGAATTCGAAGGTTAACTGTAGCACAAAACGTCTATACCGATGGTTTTTCTAAGACTAGGATAAAAACACGAATTTTTTGAATTCGTGTTTTGGTTGTAGTTTTGTTTCGTATCGTATTGAAATTTGACACGAATAAACGCCGATTTATGTATAAACAAATATATGAGCGTTCAAAATTTAAAACTTTATTGTTTATTTATGAAGCACAACGTAAACAATTAACGTAAAAAGTGAAATTATGTATAATTCATATCGTTAGCTACAATCCGCAAAAGTTTCAACATAACGTAAAAAAATTTGTCTGCAAATTTTCATTCATTTGCATGGAAGAAAAGTCAGTCAAATTAACGTCTAAAGATTTGATGCAAACTATTGAAGTAAAGAAAAGCGTTTAATAAAAATACAGATACAATTTTGAATGGTAAACTTGAGACAAGCAGCGCTCCCCTCCTTAATTTAGTTAAAAATTAATAAATAAATAAAATAAAAAAGCATAGACGCAAAGTAAAAACACATGACTTGAGAAATAGAACAGGGCGGATCTGTTTTGAGGGGGATGTAAAAGGAAGTATTCGGATTTTTGCAGATAAAGTTAGGTGACAACTTCAATAATTATAATTGACTCGTGCTCCTTCTCAAATATGCCCGGAACATTAATAAAAAAATTTAAATACCTAAAAATTTCGAAAAACATGGAATTTTTTCTATTTTCTTTGCTTATAACTTTAAAACGATTTATTTTTCAACAAAGTAGTAACAAAATAAAATAAACATAATTAAATTTTGTATGATATACGACTGGTTAAAAATGTCTTAAATTATTACCATTTCTGCAAAATAGCAATACATACAAAATAAAGGGGAAAATAAACCTGCTTTTGATCAATGTTTTTCAACTATTTTGGTTGCACATAGAAACTTTGTAATACGCTTAAAGAAATTCTTATAACATAATTAAACAGTCCACCAAATTTCATTAAAATCGACAATACCTGAAGGTATTGCATAATCATTTTGCAATCTATTTTTTTAAGTTTAAATTTTTTAAAAACTTTTTGAACAAAAAGTAGACCATTTAAAAAGTTGCTAATTTTTTAACATATAAACAGGCGCTCTATCTATCTAATACACCTTACAGAGGTAAAATCGGAATATTTAAGCAGCCCCACCAATGTTTTAAAGTTATAAACAATTTTTTGTCTTATAAGCAAATGAGTTTTGTCGCCAGGGGGGTATGGTGCAACGGCCTGCTTTATTTGGATGGTTTTACCCAAGCCTTATTTATGTATTTTGACCCGTAGAACACGAATTTTTTGGATTACAGTTGATCCGGATGTCGATAAGATTGTTATAAACAAAGAACTTGAGGAATTACATAACAGCGATTTTTCGTAAAACAAAATATTTTTTTGTATTTCTTGAGTAATTCTAAGCAAAAAATTTTCTCGCAAGTTCGTAGGATGCATAGTTTTCGAGATATACGCGGTTGAACTTTCAAAAAATCGAAAAATTGCAATTTTTTAACCCGAATAACTTTTGACTAAAAAATAAAATAGCAATAATTGCTATTTTATTTATTATATTATTAATGCAATATTATCTATTTTATCAATGCAAATAATCAAAACCGGTATAATTTGACTTAAACTTTCTGAATTATTCTTTAGAATTATTCTGCTTACAGCATTTGAAAGTTTAAGTCAAATTATACCGGTTTTGATTATTTGCATTGATAAAAATTAATTTTTTTATTGTTAAACAAAGCTAAATTCTGTAAAGGGTATTAGATAGGTAGAGCGCCTCTTTATGTGTAAAAAAATTAGCCACCTTCTCAACTGTCTACTTTTTGTTCAGAAAGTTTCTAAAAAATTTGAACTTTAAAAAAAAATTAGAATGCCAATTTATTACCTACGCAAAATCTATTAGGTCGATTTTAATGAAATTTGGTAGACGGCTTAAGTATGTTATAAGAATTTACTAAGAGAATTACTTACCGTTCTAAGTGCCACCGAAGTGGTTAAAAACTTTGAATAACAACAGGCTTATTTTGCCCCTTTATATTTTATTTATTGCTATATTGCAGAAAGGGTAATATTTTAAGACATTTTTAAGCAGTAGTATATCATACAAAATTCCCCTTTATTTATTTTATTACATCCAAAAAGTTTGAAACCAAGGAAGGATTACTACAAGGAGACCCACTATCAACAAATGCATTCAATCTAACATTGGAAGGAATAATCAGGAAAAGCAGAATGAACATGCAAGAAACGATATTTAAAAACGGCCACCAATGCATAGCATTTGCAGATGATGTGACGCTATTAGCAACAAGCAAAAAAGAACTACAAAAGTTAATGAAAAACATAATAACAGAAGCCAAAAAATTCGGACTTAAAATGAATGAAGAAAAGACAAAGTATATGATAATGGGAGAGATCCAAAAGGAAAAAGAGAATAACATCATAGTACAAATAGATGGAGAAAAAACATACTCAAAAGAGCCAAAGAAATTGTTTACCTGGGAGCCAAAATAGATGAAATTGGTCATGGAGAAGGGGAGATAAAGGCAAGAATAGCAACAGGAAATAAAAGATATGGAGCATTACGCACATTATTGAAATCCAAATACGTATCAAGAAAAACAAAAATAAGAATTTATAAGACTGTTATCAGACCTACAGTAACATACGCATTGGAAACTTGGGTGCTCAGAAAGTCAGAAACAGACCTTTTAGAAAGATGGGAGAGAAAAATGCAAAGAGCAATATAAGGGGGTGTGAAGATAGAAGTTCAGTGGAGAAGAAGAACCAATAAAGAATTGGAAGAACTATATCAAGAGTCAATGATCACGACGACGATCAAAGCACAGAGAATACGATACGGGCACATCGAGAGAATGGGAAGTAAACGAATGCCAAAAATGGTACTCTCACGAAGACCAATACAAAAGAGGAGGAAAGGCAGGCCAAGAAAGAGATGGAAGGACAGTGTGTATGAAGACTTGAAGAAAAGTAACATTGAGAGATGGAAAGAACTAGCATTGGACAGAAGGATATGGAGGGAGGTGGTGAAGGAGTGTATAAAAAGACTGAAGTGTAATTAAATAAAATTTATAAGTTTTATAAGATATGTAAGTTATATTAAGTTATTTATTCTATTATTTATGTAATGTAAAATGTAAACATTTTAGCCCTAGGTCTAAAAGGCCTGTTGAGCTTAATAAATAAATAAATAAATAATATTTTATTCCTGTATGACTTTGTTCCAAAACGAATCGTAAAATCGATGTTTTTGGAAATTTTTAAATATTTTAATTTTTTTATAAATGTTCCGAGTATGTATATTTGAGAAGGAGCATAAGTCAATTATTATTATTATTGAAGTTATCCCCTAACTTTATCTGCAAAAATCAGAATGCCACCTCTCACATCCAAAAATAGACGTTTTTTACAGATCAGCCCTGGTCTAAAAGGCACTCTGCCGAAACAGCTTTAGTGACATTATAGTCCAAGAGGCAGCGCTGAAAAATCTCTTTGAATTTACTAAAGCTAGATTTTTCACAGTTGATTACTGTGATTATGTAGAGAAACATACTACGGTGGTGAAGCGAAACGTAGAACAGGGGTTACTGAGAGGGTATCAAAGTTGCTTCCTACGAAGGTAATTAAATCCATTTACTAATGCTGAAAATCAGTACACATATTCTAAATTAAATATAAATAAAAGGAATTATAGTCGGTCAGATGTATGACGGGACAAAGCCGGTCGGTCGGCCCCAGAGGATGTACAGGGTTCACTATATTTTGACCCCCTTGTAAACTGCTTTATTTACAGAATTAGAAAAAAATTGGGCGTGATGACGTAATCGACTATTTTTTTTAAATGGGAATAGGGGTCCAGTGCTAGCTCATTTGAAAAGCTATTTAATTTCCTATTCAGTAGTACAAACATTAACATGATTAATTATACAGGGTGTCCAAAAACATCTTCTTCTTCTTCAGTGCCTTATTCGGTCCGGATGTTGGCGATCATCAAGGCTATCATTGTTTTGTTGACTGCTCTGCGAAACAGATCCGCGGAGGTTATCCCAAACCATTGTCGGAGGTTTTTCAACCACGAGATACGACGGCATCCCAGTCCTCTCCTGTCAAATATTTTGCCCTGCATGACGAGTTGAAGAACTCGATATTTTTCTTCGTTCCGCATCACATGGCCTGACATATTTAAATCTAATTATTTGTTTAATTAATAATTCAGAAATTTTTTTGGACACCCTGTATAAATAATGATCTTAATGTTTATAGTAGTATATAGAGAACTGAATAACCTTTTAAATGAGCTAGCACACGACCCCTATTCTCATTAAAAAATAGTCGATTACGTCATCACGCCCAGATGGATGACGTCACTAGTACGATATATATGTCAAAAAATCGTAATTAAAAAATCGAATAATTTTTGTATCTTACATTTTTTTCTAGTTCTGTAAATAAAGTAGTTTACAAGGGGGTCAAAATATAGTGAATAACCCTGTACATTCATTGGGGCCGACCGACCGGCTCTGTCGCGTCATACAGCTGACCGACTATAATAACTTCTATTTATATTCAATTTAGAATGTGTGTACTAATTTTGGAGTCTACATTTATTCCACTCCCAAAAAAACCTAATACATCATCATGTAAAGACTTTAGACTAATTAGTCTCATGAGCCACTCTCTCAAGCTATTCTTAAGATAATTCTTAATAGAATCAAGCAGAAATGTGAAGAGACAATGGGAAACAAACAATTCGGTTTCAGAGAAGGATTGGGAACAAGGGAAGCTTTGTTCTCAATGTTAACATTACTTCAACGATCACGGGAAGTACAGAAACCAATTTACGTCTGCTTTATAGATTTTGAGAAGGCGTTTGTTAGAGTTCAACATGATAGGTTGTTTGAATATCTAGAAATGATTGGAATAGATGATAAAGATCTGAGACTTTTACAACATCTATATTGGAATCAAGAAGCTTCTATTCTGGTAGACGGAAAAGAAACAGACAAAATTTGCATTCAAAGAGGTGTCAGACAGGGTTGTGTGTTATCCCCAACTTTGTTTAACGTATACTCAGAAATAATTTTTAATGAAGCCTTGGAAGGACAATGTGGAGTTCGAATCGGGGGAGAAACTATTAACAACATCAGATATGCAGACGACACCGCGATCATGGCTGAAAATATCGAAGATTTTCAGTTCCTTATTGATCGAGTCACTAGAGAATGCTCCAATAACGGACTTAACATAAATGCAACAAAGACAAAGTTACTTGTGGTTAGTAAACAAGACGTCGGCCCTATGCAACTAACTTTCAGTGATGAGTCAATAACAAAAGTTAACCATTTTAAATACCTAGGATGTTGGATAAACGAGACACTAAATCCGGATGAAGAAATTAAAACTCGTATAGAAATTGCAAGAGGAGCATTTATGAAACTTAGATCTATTCTGAGCAACTCTCAGCTGAACTTACAACTAAGAATCAAGTTCCTAAAATGTTATGTGTATCCTGTTTTACTATATGGATGTGAAACCTGGATCATGAAGGTTAACATGATGAACAAATTAGAAGCCTTTGAGATGTGGTCGTATCGTAGAATGCTCAGAATATCTTGGGTTCAACGCATTTCAAACAGAGAAGTCTTAAACAGAGTAGGTCAAGGCGAAGGTGACTTAATGAAGATGATAAAAAGAGAAAACTTGAATATCTGGGGCATATAATGAGAGGTAGCAGATACAGGATGCTGCAGTTAATACTCAATGGAAAGATCGACGGAAAAAGAGGAATTGGTCGAAAGAAATATTCATGGCTCCGAAACCTTCGTCAATGGACTGGCTTATCAGCAGATCAATTGTTACATGCAGCACAAGATCGAGAACGATATCGGCAAATTGTTATAGAAGCTACCCACGCCTAAAAATTTGGGCACGGTACTTAAAGAAGAAGAAGTACTAATTTGCAGCCTTAGTAAATGGATTTAATTACCTTCGTAGGAAAGCAACTTTGATACCCTCTCAGTAACCCCTGTTCTACTTTTTGCTTGACCGACCGCAGTATGTTTCTCTACACACTCACAGTAATCAACTGTGAAAAATCTAGCATTAGTAAATTCAAAGAGATTTTTCAGCGCTGCCTCTCCGTCTATTAATTTGTAATAAATTTTTTGGAAGTATTGAAACCAAAAGTTTTCAGCGTTATCCCCAAATTTATCATGTTCGGAAAATATGGCCCAAAAAACTAGAACAGTTTGAGAGCCTCCTCCTTCGGCGGCTTTCTCCCGTCTATCATTCCGGTTTGTGGTAATTTTTACGCAAAACATTTTTCTTTTTGTCAAAAGTAGCGATTTGAATTGCAAATGTCTACGAAAATGATCCATTACGTGCTCGCTTTGTAGATACTTAATGATAATTTAATGATGGGAATTCGTTGTTCTTTGTTCCCCCGTGGGTTTATTAAACGGGAATTCGTAGAACAAAAGAATCCTTTTTATCTTAGACGCCCGAACGTATATTTTGATATTTCTCTTTTGCGCTCAGCTTTGTGGACGATTCAATTACTTGGCTTTCTTTTTTCCGGTTAATTTGTCAATGGGGTGAGTTTTTGCACCAATCAGAATAAAAGCTGATTATACAGACGTCTATAAATTAACAAAAATGTAAGATTATTTCAAGAGGATTTTAAAGATTTTCTGGATGGATAAGTAGGGTACTTGTGGCGTTCAATTCATTGCTGCAATTGTGTTTTTAATAGTTTAAGTATTTTGACACGCCTTTTACAAAATTCCATCTATATCAGTGGCGGCTCGTGGCCTTAGAGGCAGGGTCGGCAAGGTTTTTATTGTCTCCTCATATAGGTGTATTATTTGATTAACCTTCGGATGACCAAGGGGTGTATATTTGGACCCAGCGTATGTTTTTCTTTAATAAATTCAAAAGTATTTTCCAATTTTCAATCATTATTTTTTTATTTCACTTTAATATCATTCTAGATATCCTAATATTTTGAAATAAAAAAAATTCCCTATATTTTACGAAGAAGAAATATACTCTAAAGTTGATGTTTAGTAAAATACCGTCTATTATGTGGAATTCCAACTAGTTTTACACTGCGCGTTATCAGCATCTATTTTTAGACTGTGGTGCCTGTTATGTACGAATCATAACATTCCTGTCTGATACAGTTAGTCATTATTATTATTTCCTGGCGTATATTATGACAGTTTCTTAGTATTTTGTGAACATATAAGATACGGCCCGCAAATATCTTACTGAGGCTGAGTTACCGGAAATTCTTACTACTAGCGATTTTTTTGATGATATAGAAGATTAAATAGTATCCGAAAACGAGGATGTATTGTGAGATGAAGATTTAAATGCTGAAAACATTCATTCCAGGTCATTTTTGACTTGGGGTCACTTTTTACCCCAGTTGGTCATCCGTGTAACAAAAAAAGGTTGGTCATCGGAAGATTAAAAGACTTGAATCATCATAGGAGATTTTTTGTTTTTTTTTGTTTAGTTTACTTGACATTCTCTCTTGTTTCATGGCGTTTCGACAATACGTTTTGATTCTTTTGAGACAAGAGAAATACCGTTCATTTGAGGCAGAAGTTGGTGGTAATAAGAGAATTGATTAACAGTTTGTTGTAATGAATTGCAGTACCAACCTACGATATCAAATTGAACATAATTTGTAACTTATCCCACTTTCCGAAAATATTTCGATCAGCATAATTTTTAAGTAACTTGTAATAATAAATATCTTGAAAATTCTTTGGCGAAGGTAACTTTTAAATTTTGAATCGTCAAAGAGGTCAAAATTTGCAAATCTTTAAAATTCGTAAGTCGAGTATATATTTGCATAATAATACGTATCCAAAATTTCAAAATATACTCGTTTTTGAAGTTACTAGGTAAGTGTCATGCCTTTGTCTTTTTTGGGGTGGTTCGGAAATATCAAGCGAATCCAAAACGTCACTGCGTATACAGGGTGAGGCAGATAAAGGGCCTATTAGAAATATCTCGAGAAATAAAGCTAAGAGAATCTTGAAAATTAGAATAAAGGGGTATTGAGGTATAAACTATTTAATGAAAATATTTTCTTCTCTTTGCTACTTCCGGTTATACCGGAAGTTGATTGTAACTTCGTTTTTTTAAATGGGACACCCTGTATATTTTTACATTTTTTGATTCTCCTCGACTTCTTCTTTCTAAAAATATAAGGTTTTGTAATATTCTACAGGGTAGGTTAAAAGATAATTACGTTTTCTTATTGATTTCGTAGCAATATTAACACCCTGTAGGATTGTAGTAGATTGGTATAATAAACTCTATTAATGTTCAAATGATTTTTAATATAGTCTACTATTGTTAAGAGTTATTGGTATAGTTAAACATTTCATTTTAGTATACAGGGTTGGTCGAAATTCGGAATGAGTATTTTCTGAGTTTTCTTAAATGGAACACCCTGTATTTTAGTATTGTAATGAAATGTTATTTTATGGTACTTTTTAATTTCTTAAGCATTCCCTATACCTAACTTCTTTCATTTGTGAGTTATTGGTGATTAAAGCCAAACATTAATTGCAACACAAAATAGGTGAAATTGTATTAGGTTGGCCGTGAAAATATTCAGTCACAAATAATTTTTTGGAAATAAATACATATTAATCTATACTGATACCTAAAATTGCCAATAGTGGTTGAGGTATCAAAATACCATCGAAGTTAATATTGTTGGTGCGATTAACAATTAAGCACAAACTATAGCAGTTAGGTATAGGGAATGCTTAAGAAGTAAAAAGTACCATGAAATATCATTTCATTACAATACTAAAATATAGGGTGTTCCATTTAAGAAAACTCAGAAAATACTCATTCCGAGTTTCGACCCACCCTGTATACTAAAATTAAAAATTTAGCTACACTAATAATTGTTAACAATGGTAGACTATATTAAAAATCATTTGAACATAAATAGAGTTTATTATGTCAAACTACTACAATCCTACAGGGTGGGAATATTGCTACGAAATTAATAAGAAAACGTAATTATCTTTTAACCTACCCTGTATATTATTACAAAACCTTATATTTTAAGAAAGAAAAAATCGAGGAGAATCCAAAAATGTAAAAATATATAGGGTGTCCCATTTAAAAAAACGAAGTTATAAGCAACTTCCGGTATAACCGGAAGTACCAAATAGATGAAAATATTTTCATTAAATAGATCAGTCTTCAAAACCCCCTTATTCCAATTTTCATAATTCAATTGTCTTTAGTTCTCGAGATATTTCTAATAGGCCCTTTATCTGCCTCACCCTATATATTGGAAACTATTTGTGTACATAATTTATCTCCTAGACATAATTGAAGGCTGATTATAAGGAACTTCGTCTTTTTTATGTTGATGCTAAGTCCCATGTTCTCGCTATGCTCTCCAATTTTATTAAGAAGGTTTTGGAGGTCTTCTATATTCTCTGCTATTAAAAATATTACGAAAATCTCTGAGATTTTGCACCAGCTTTATTTCTCTATTTTTGGAATAAATAATGTCAGTTGACTGTTTGCTTGATTAAATAATGTCAGTTGAATAAAACAGGTTATTTGTGTTTATTCCTATTCTTCTTCTTCTTATGCAATCCACTAATGGATGTTCGCGATCACGTTTGACCATTTTTCTCTATCCCTTGCAGTATGTATTAGGTCTCCTATGTTTTTTAGTCCTGTCCATTGTTTGACATTACGGAGCCATGACATTTTCTTCCTGCCCACTCCCCTTCTTCCTTCAATCTTTCCTTCAATTAAGGTTTGCAGAAACTGATATCTTTCATTTCTAATTATGTGTCCCATGTATGCCGTTTTTCTCTGTTTAATTGTGCACATCAGTTGTCGTTCTGTACCAATTCTTCTCAGGATTTCTTCATTTGTTATTCTTGCGGTCCAGGGAACTTTAAGGATTCGTCGATAGATCCACATCTCAAATGCCTCTAGCTTATTCATTGTGTTTATTTTTAAAGTCCATCCTTTTCCATGCCATATAGGAGCACCGACCATATGTAGCATTTTGTGAATCTTAGTCTTAGGTATAGGTCAAAGTCAGAGTTCGTAAAGACGTTTCTGAATTTCATGAATGCACTTCTGGCTCTTTCTATCCGACATTTAATTTCCATATCCGACATCCAGTCTTCACATAGCCAGGTTCCCAGGTACTTAAACTTTCTTACGCGCTCTACATCTTGGTTGTTATATGCTAGTCTTCCATTTTGATGTTGACATAATTGAAGGCTGATTATAAGGAACTTCGTCTTTTTTATGTTGATGCTAAGTCCCATGTTCTCGCTATGCTCTCCAATTTTATTAAGAAGGTTTTGGAGGTCTTCTATATTCTCTGCTATTAAAACCGAGTCATCCGCGTATCGTATATTATTGACCCAGGTACCATTTACTTTGATGCCGCTTTCGCATTCCTCAAGAGCTTCCTGGAAGACACTTTCTGAATATAGATTAAACAGTAGTGGGGAGAGAATGCATCCCTGTCTGACACCTCTGAGAATTTTTTGAGTTTGCGTTGTTTCATTATCCACCTTGACGACAGCTGTTTGATTCCAGTAAAGAGCCTCTATGCAACGAATGTCTTTTTGATCTATGTCGAGTTGTTTTAGTATATGTACGAGTTTATGATGTTGTACTCGATCGAAGGCTTTTTTATAATCTATAAAGCACATCATTACATCTTTCCTTTGATCGTAGCAGTTCTGAGCTAGAACTTGGGCTGCAACTAGTGCTTCCCTGGTACCCAGGCCTTTTCGAAATCCAAATTGTGAGCAACCAATAATCTTATCGCATTTTGTGGAGATTCTGTAGTGAAGAACTTTGAGGAATATTTTTAAAGAATGGCTCATCAGATTATCAGTCAGTGCTCTTGACACTTTGTTGCGTTGTTCTTTTTTGTCAAAGGGATAAAGGTAGATACAAGCCATTGGACAGGGAATTTTCCTTTTTTATAGATTTGGTTGAAAAATCTTTGGAGTATCGTAATTCCCTCTTCATCTAACAATCTGAGTAACTCAACAGAAATTTTATCAGGTCCAACTGCTTTCCCGTCTATTGAGGTATTTATTGCTCTAGTAATTTCTTCAATTGTGATCTCGGGACCAGATAGGTTGTTAATATCTATCACTTGTTCCTGAACGACTTCTATCTCAGGCCTCTCGTCTGCAAAGAGATTTTTGATGTATTTTTCCCATATGAGTTTCCTCTCTCTATCATCTTGTGCCATTTTTCCTTGTTCATTTTCTAAGTTAGAAAATTTCTTTTTTCTGTATATTCTAGCTACCTCCTTTAGTTTCTTATGTAGATTGTGGTCATCATGTTGTTTTTGTAACTGTTCCATTTCCTCACACTGATTCTTTAGCCACTTATTTTTTGCCGTTCTTATCTCTCTTCTTATGCGTTGTTGTTGTTCTCGATATTTGTCTCGGTTCCCTTGGTTTTTATGTTTTCTTCTTTCTTCGAACATTGCCAGGATTTCGTCAGTCATCCAACTTTTCTTTTGTATTTTTTGTTTATAACCTAATTCTTTTTTAACTGTATCCGTCATTGTTTCCTCTATGGCTCTCCATGTGTTATCCAAATTAACTTCTCTTTCTAGTTCTACTTTTGTATTCTTTGTTAGTTCTTTGTTTAATTTCGTACTTAATTCTCTTCTGGTATTCTCATCTTTAAGTTAAGCATAGTCTATTGTTGGTTCTGGTTTTATTCCTATTAAAATTTATAAAAATTAAAATTTTATTTAATTTTCAAAAGTATTACGAAATCGTAAAAATTGATGCCCAACGTGGGGCCAGTTTCCAAACTTTTTGCTTTTATTACGATATTTTCACTATTATGTTTGGTGATCTGTGTCTGCTGTTTGAATTCTCTAGCTAAATATTTGACTTTTGAGAAAAGTTTTCTAAATTTTCGGCAGTCAGCATGTTCCTCTAGTTGTGAACATACGTTTACAACTTAATATTAGTAATTTAGGATTTAAGTTTTATAGTTATATTTATTGTACCTATCCCTTTTTCTTTTTATTTGATACAAGGTTGATAGTCTTTTCAGTAATTCAATGTTGTTTCTGTCTAGTTTTTGTTTGTGGTTTGTACTCTTGATGACTTGAGTGATCCACTTCTTTGTGTATTCCCAGGTTTTCCCAGGGTCTTCAGTAATTACTGGTAGGAGAACGTTTGCTAACGCTTCTCTACAATTTTAACTTTCCAACAAACAAAACAAACAAAAGTATCAACCAGATAATGAAATAATCCGTGGAAAATCCGAATTCATCACAACCAAAAAGAAACGGAAGAGCCCATATTTTTTACCCAAGGAAGAAACTTTGCAGATATGAATTGTTGTAAATGTAATAATATTGTGTATCCATTTGTGTATTTTGTATTGTGTATTATGTATTGTGTATTTAAGTTGAATATTTTCATTTTTAAATAAAATTATATTTCTTAATGTGGGTGTACCGGCACTGTGTTAGTATCTCTCGCTAAAGTTGTAATACCCTCCATACATTTTTTCAGCATCTCTATATTATTAAGAAGAACAGTTCGTAAGCCAAAAATAAAGAATTGTTTCCTGGTCTATAATATAGAAAGCACGTTCAATATAACAATATATAGTCAAATCTAAAATCTCTAAAACCCTTCAAGCTGTTTAGTTTTTATTAAATTTGATCCTATTTATCTGAACTTACATTTTTCCATTTGAATAGCGAGATTTCGCCATAACCCATGAAAATTGATTCTGTTTATATAATCCTGGATTTAGTTTGAGTCGTACAATGGAAAATCAGATCGAGCCTTCCATTGTGTACACTTCTATTTACCAGGCTGTAGATGCAGGTATCGAAACGAAAGTGACCGAGACGCTTTCAACGTGCTTTTGTTTGCTGATTCTCTGCAAACGTCGAGAATGCATAATTCCGAAGTCGAGAGGATTGTCGAGATGCTTCATTTTGTTTGAGCACTTTAGATAGTTTCCAATATAGTGTGACTTTATAAAAGCGAATATACACTTTAACTTTTTAGTGTCTCTTGTGAATGTTATTTTAAATGACTATAGTTTTCTTTACCTATACACAGTTATTTTCTTAGAAAATTAATGTTTCTCAACATATTGGCATCTGTATTGCCATTTCTTACAGAAAATTATCCAAGTATTGCTATGCCAATGGCAGCAAAGTAATTTCTGCATTAACAACCTACTGAATAAGTTTCCCGAGCAAATTCCCAAGAAATCCCGGGTCGCATCACAAACCATATAATCATTGATGTTTCACGTAAATTGTCAAGGTCAAGACAGCAAATTAGTTACCATTCCAATCCAGAGATGTCGCTGTCAGTCAATTCTCTTGTCATATTTCTGCCAGTTGACAATTAAATTAATTTTTTATTTACTTTTTATTTTACAGTTTGTGGCTTAATTATTTTATTATAGCGGTGTTACTTTTTTAATTAGATTAATTCACAATTTTAATCAAGTGTATTAACCTCCTCTCCGTTTTTATAAGTAGAATTTTTGTTTACATTGATCATCCCGTGTTGTGTTTCTCCACATTAAAAAAAACAATAATAGATCCAGAAACAGTTTATTCCAATAGACAAGTGTGTCATCAACATTTCGGACCTATATATTTTTAGAAGTTTGTAAAAGATTATAAGGTAATATTTATCTAAACAATCATCCTACAAGATTCTTTCAAAAATTTTCATTCAACTCGATACCAATGAACTGTCAATACGGATGGAATGGCCCTGTCCCATTTAAATAGTGAAGCGAGATTGCCACCAACATACAAGAGAGAGGTTCTAGAGAGAGACAGAGTGCTGGAGAATTTGACAGGCCGTGTAATTTGAGTTGCCTATATAAATGGACCCGATTGAATCAGTATTGACAGTTCGTTGAATGGACCTCATATTTTAACTTTCAGGGCTGATTGGCAGCACATATTTCAAAATTTAAATACTTTTTTGTATTTACAGAGTAAATAGAGTACAGAGTACCATACTTGGTGTTTAAATCAGTTTAAATACTTTTCAGAATTGTTATTTGTATTTATCAAAACAAATACCTACTTTCCTAAACTATTTGGGAGTTAAATAATTTTAAAACTATTTAAATACTAAATTAGTGACTGTTTTATATAAAGTGAAGAAGTCCTTGATTATGTTTTTATGTTACTTTTATATTTAGAATTTTACTTTTATATTTCCCCGATTTAAGTTGATATAGGCAACTCAAATTACATGGCCTGTCAAAGTTTCCAGCACCTTGTCTGTCTCTCTATAGGACCTCTCTCTTGTATCGTGGCTGCATTAATTGTCTTCCTGCCTATTCCATCCGTCTTGACAGTTCATTGCTCGATACACATTAGTGCTTTGACGTGACCACACGTGACACATAGCAGTAGTGTTTAGCATTTTGAAAACAAATTGGAATATTTGAGGTTTTCAGTAAAATATGGAATAAAACATTGAATTGTCTTTCTGTTGTTTTAATTTCCTGCGAAATTTCATCAAAAATCCCGCAAATTTATAATTTGAAAGTCTCACGTAACTAAAATTTGTCAATTTAGTTCCCATTCCAATCAAGAGATGGCGTTAATTCGATCCGAAAGATTAACATGGTCGTGAAACGTCTATGAGTATGTATGGTTTGTGGGTCGCATATTTACAGATGCTAGCGTGTGTAGACACCAGGGTGTTGAAATCAGTTAGGGTTTGGAAAAACAGTACATTTACAGATGCTAGCATGTGTAGACACCAGGGTGTTGAAATCAAGTTTTTTTTTGAAAAATGGCTTTGGCAGAGCCAATTAGCCAGATGAAATCAGGTTACGGTTTGGAAAAACAGTACATTTACAAATACTAACAGATTAGGACACCAGAGTGTTGAAACCAGCTAGCTTTTTTAGTGGCGATACATGCATAGATTCTAACGGCTATTGACATTGATTTTATATACCTAATTCTGTAAAAAAATATTTAAGTGATCTAGATATTAATATTAAACGTTGTTAGGATATGAACAATATAAATATACAGGGTGATTCATTAAGAGTGTCCAATCTCTGAGTTGTAGATTCTAGACCTCAAAATAAGATTTAACCCAAATCACTTATAGAACAGTAAGGATCTGTTTTTAGGTGGATGTGAGAGGTGGCATTCAGACTTTTGCGGATAAAGTTAGGTGATAACTTCGTTAATAATAATTGATTTATGCTCCTTCTCAAATATGCCCGGAACATTAATAAAAAAAATAAAATATTTAAAAATTTCAAAAAACTTCTTTTTTTTTCTACTTTTTTTGCTAATAACTGAAAAACTATTCATTTTAGAACAAAGTCCTATAGAAATAAAACAAAGATAATTAAATTTTATATCAGATGCGATTGGCTAAAAATGTCTTAATTTATCAACCTTGCTCCAAAATAGCAATAAATATAAAATAAGGGGGCAAAACAAGCCTGTCCTTATTCAGTGATTTTCCATCACTTAGGTTACACTTGGAAACTTCCTAATTCGCTTAGAAAATTTTTGTAATGTGTTAAAATTGTACAGCAAATTTCATTAAAATTGACTTACTAAATTTTGCATAATAATTTTGCAATCTAAACTTTTTTTAAAAAATTAAAATTTTTTAAAATCTTGCACAATAAAAACTAGAACATACAAAGATTTGTCAATTTTTTTACATATAAAGAAGTACTCCACCTATCTAATGCACTTTACAGAATTGAAATCGGATTATTTAAGCAGTCTCAGCAATGTGTTAAAATTATAAACAATTTTTTGGCTTATAAACAAATTAGTGCTGTGGTCAGGAGGGGGTGCTACGGGCTCTTTTATTTAAATGGACTTACCCAAGTTTTTTTATGTATTTTGACCCGTAGAACACGAATTTTTTGGGTAACAGTTGATCCGGATGTCGATACGGTTGTTATAAACAAAGAACTTGAGGAATTACATAAAATCGATTTTTCGCAAAATAAAACATTTTTTTGTATTTCTTGGGTAATTCTAAGCGAAAAATGTTCATACAAGTTTTTTCGTAGGATGCATAGTTTTCGAGATAGACGCGGTGGAACTTTCAAAAAATCGAGAAATTGCAATTTTTGAACGCGAATAACGTTTGATTAAAAAATAAAATAGCAATTCTGCTGACAGCATTTGAAAGTTTAAGTCAAATTATACCGGTTTTAATTATTTGCATTGCTAAAAATTAATTTTTTTATTATTAAACAAAGCTATTTTTTTATAAGTCAAAAAAATGTTTATAAATTTAAAACATTGCTGGGGCCCCTTAAATAATCCGATTTTAATTCTTTAAAGTGTATTAGATAGGTAGAGCACCTCTTTATATCTAAAAAAAATTAGCTAACTTCTAAATGGTCTCCTTTTTGTTCAGAAAGATTTTAAAAAATTTGAACTTTTTTAAAAACATTTAGATTGCAAATTTATTATGCAAAATTTATTAAGTCGATTTTAATGAAATTTGGTACACGATTTAACTATATTACAAAGAATTTCCTAAGCGAATTACTAAGGTCCTAAGTGCCACCAAAGTGGTTAAAAAATATTGAATAACAACAGACATATTTTGCCCCCTTATTTTATATTTATTGCTATATTGCAGAAAAGGTAATACCTGAAGACATTTTTTACCAGTCGTATATCATACAAAATTCAAATATCTTTATTTTATTTCTCTACGACTTTGTTCCAAAACGAATCGTTTTAAAGTTATAAGCAAAGAAAGCAGAAAAAAATCGATGTTTTTCGAAATTTTTAAATATTTTAATTTTTTTATTAATGTTCCGGGCATATTTGAGAAGGAGCATAAGTCAATTATTATTACTGAAGGTGTCACCTAACTTTATCTGCAAAAATCCGAATGCCACCTCTCACATCCAAAAATAGACGTTTTTTCGCAGATCCTTACTGGTCTATTAGATAGAATGTGGCTCGTTACTGAAATACAAGGTGATTTATTTAAAAATTTAATAACTATTTTTACTCAGTACTTTAACACTATTTGACGTATCCTTGTCATACTTAGCAGAAAGTGTAAGTTCTGTGTACCCTATTAAATTATGGTAAACAAACGTTTCTGGCTACTACCAGAGGCGTACGACAGAAGAAATTGAATTGTTGACCCTTCCCAAATTCTACGCAACTGAAGGAATTGCTATTTTAGGATAATTTTTATATTCTCGAATACTTTCCGTGTAACAATAGTCTTCATTCGTAACGATAAAATAACTAGTTTGCGAGATATTAGAAGTTAAAATGGAGGGGCATAAAGCATTAATCAAAATAGCTGTGCCATTTCATTTTTAACTTCAAATATTTCGAAAACTAACCACTTTATCGTTACGAATGAAAAGTATATTATTTACATAGAATGTATTAGAGAATCTAAATATTGAGATAAAATAGCAATTCTGTCAGTGGCGTAGAATTTGGAAAGGGTGAACCATTTACTATGCCCTGTCGTACGCCTTTGGTAGGAAGTGTATTCGACTAACTTACAACGGTTTCGGATTAGTAAAGAAATAAATGAATCAGCAGGTCGATTGTAATATTTTAGGAACACTAGTAACAAGCGTAGACCTCGGGTGCGTAGAGGGCCAATGTCTAATTATTAAATTTTTAGTAATTTTTTAATTAAAATTTAATAAATAGGGTAACTGGAAAATAATAAGTTGGATAATAAAATACAATACACCCTTGTTAGAAATACCTTTCTTAGCAAATACGTATTATTAACTTAGGAGTAAGAATATGCAAAAAACCTGACAAAAGAACATTTTCCTGAGCAGATGCGAAGAGACTTCCTTGAATAAAAGAACAATTAGGATTTACCCGCAAGTGATATTTTAAATGGGAAAATATAATTATATTAGTACCGGTTCGATATGTGGCCTACCATCTAATATGCGGTCTACCGCAGAGTAGCTAATTTGATATGTGGTCTACCAAAAGCCCAGGCAACCAAACGACGTTTTTATAACGTAGATAACACGTCATAAAAATGACCAATTGACGTGTTCCTATGACGTAGTACTGACGTTGAAAATCACGTGTATTTGTCTCATCGATTTGACGTCATAATTGTGACGATTTTAAAACGTAATCGTATCTACGTTTTTTTCACGTCGGTAAAATTACGTCTTTAATACTTTCAAAAAGTGACCTCTTTCAGATGTTTCAAAATAGTATAATAGATACATAACATGAAACCTATAGGCCTACGTCCCATGTGTCGAAGGTATAAGTGTTTAAGATCGCTTGTGCGCTAGGCTAGAAGCAACATTGATTGTACCAGCCCTCACATTATAGAATTTTCACTAGTTATATATACCTACTTCCATCTATCCAATATATGTACCTAGGTACTTACTGTGTCAAATCTGAAACAACTAAAAATATGAAACATAAATATAAAAAAAAAACAAAAAATATGAAACTAATAAATAATTTATTAACAAATTATCCAGCATACTTAATATCTTAATTTAACGCTTAATTAAAAACAAACTAACATAACCTCAGATAGTTGTCAAGAAGAATTACTGCATTAAACTAACCCACTGAGCAAAAACGCGTAGAAATCTCTTAATTTATATCTTTCTTTAACTAAATATATAAATGAAAAGTATTATTTTATCACACAAGACACAAACCGCGTAAACAATAAATGAGAAATTTCTTATAAACATTTAGCGTTACCTATACCTAAACGAAATTGTTTGGAGTCAATACAAACAAGCAAGCTCCTCCCAATTTTGTGACGTCAGACTTAGGCTGTCTAAAGTTAAAACGTTTTTTAAACGTAATTTTAACGTCATTAATCTTACGTATTTAAAATCACCTACAAAAGACGTCTATTTGACGTACTGTTCAAACACGTGTTATATGACGTCACTTGGTTGCCTGGGAGGTAGTCATTTCGATATGCAACAAATAATAATATTGGGTATATTGATTTTCAATCAATCATGAAAAATCAGCCTAATGAGCCATATGTTGAAACTGTTTCTTAGAGTCATCCATGGAAGAATTTATAAGAAGTGCGAGGAACAAATATCGGGCAGACAGTTCGGGTTCATTAATGTAGTGGGTACCAGAGAGGCACATTTTGAAGTACAGGTCCTGATTCAAAGATGCAGGGACGTTAACTGCGACGTATACGCGTGCTTTATTGACTATGAAAAGGCATTTGACAGAGATCAACACCAAAATATGATTAACATTTCAAAAGAAGCAGACTTGGATGACAAAGACCTCAGAATAATTTCAGAACTCTACTGCAATCAGCCCGCATATATGATAATTAACGGAGAAGAAACAGATCACATAAAAATACCACGTGGAGTAGACAAAGATGTATCCTGTTGCCGTTGATATTTAATATGTACTCAGAGAGAAATTTTAACGAGGCTCTATACGGAGTAGACGAAGGCATCCTTCTAAATGGAGAAACAGTTAACAATATTAGACATGCCAACGACACTATGGTGATAGCAGATAGTTTAGAGGGACTTCAGAGGCTAATGGACAGAATCAACGAGTACAGTCAACAGTACGGACTAGATATTAATACCCAAAAAAACAAAACATATGATTATTAGCAAAGAGAATATACACGGGGCTCATCTATACATTAATGGAACGTAGATAGAGCGCTTAAAACAGTATTGCTACCTGGGAACTATTATAATGAGCAGTGGAGCAATGTATAGGAAATAAAGTGCCGCATAGGAAAAGCAAGAACGGTCTTTAACAAATGAGCCCCATCTTCAAAAGCCACAACCTATCCCTATACACAAAAATGAGACATTTGAGATGTTATTTTTTCTCTGTGTTGTAGAAGGAGAGTATCGTGGCTGCGTAATTTGAGAACATGGTTTAAGAAAACCTTAACGGAACTGTTTCGAGCCGCAGCGAGCAAGGTTATGATTGCCAATATGATTTCCAACATTCGAAACAGATAGGAACCAGAAGAAGAAGAATATTGATCCATTTGCTACGGGTAAAGAACTATTATAAAGAATAATGAAATTATGTGGTTTGGCTTCTGAGGCTATACAAACACCTAAAATTTTAAATTATTCGATTTATATAAGAAACCCTTTAAATAAAAAAAAATGTGTGTGTACTTTGTACGCACGTAAGAAGATATTCTTCTATTATATAATAGGTAATTTAAACGAAGTAAATATACTTAAAAGGTTATTTGTACTTATTTTATTTAAAAATCAAACTAACTTTCTTATCTACCACTTTCAAAAAAGAAGAATATCTTCAAAAATTATATAATAGTATACTTACAATCATAAAATCTATAAAAAAATAAAAAAATAATAACTTGCTTGGGGCTTGAACCCACTCCACGTCTACCGCGCCGTACGAAAGTTGACGCCATTTCAAACTGCACCAAACTCTCGTATACGTCATGTGGGAATATACACAAACTAAACGTTTACACCATAAATTTATATGAATTTAATAAAATTATTAGTTTGATTTTTGTCGAAATAAAATACAACAAAATATAGAGTAAGAAAACGATATATGAGATGAAGATTTGTAGAAAGCTTGTTCGTAATCAGAGTATGTAAATTAAAGCATTGCCTACTAATAGGTAACTACATTATTTTGTTTACATTTTCCAAATAGACAGGTATTGAAACTATTAGGTGTTTCCAACTGAAACATTTAGAACTACGTACCTGCGGCTTTTCAAAACTATTTAAAAAGTCACTATAATTATAAATTTGATTTTATTTCTGTCCACACATCAATAAAAACTAATATTATACAATATTTTTGTTTACCGATAACATCCATATTGAACAATTATTGACAGATTATTTCAAAATTTCAACACCCAATCAGAGCCCGTATAACAACTAATACCATACTGTCGGTGTGCGCATGCGCGCGGATCAATCAAATTTTACCCTCAATCGATTCGCCGCTAAAGAAGAATATCTTCAAAAATGACTGCGCCCATGTGTAGATAATTAAACTGCAGCTGACCAGTCAAGGCGTTCATTTCTTTCTTAATCCGAAGCCGGTGTAAGCGCACCGAATTTACTTATGGCCATAAACGTTTGTTTACCATAATTTAATAGGGTACACAGTACTTACACTTTCTGCCCAGTATGGCAAGGATACGTCAAATAGTGTTAAAATAAAATATTTTTTTAGTAAAATTGTGGCTTATTTCCAATTAAAAATAGCTAAATGGTGTTAAAGTACTGAGTAAAAAGAGTAATAGTAATAAAACACCATGTAACTCAGTAACTATAGTATTTTTACTACAAAAGCGATATTACGTAGGTCAAAATTTTTGACGTAAGAGAACTGTCAAAACATTAGAATGTGACTTTTCATTATTGCCATGTTTATTATAAATATGGCAATAATGAAAAGTCACATTCTAACGTTTTGACAGTTCTCTTACGTCAAAAATTTTGACCTACGTAATATCGCTTTTGTAGTAAAAATACTATAGCCACATTTTATCTAAGTGATTTGGGTTAAATCTTATTATTTTAAGGTCTGGAATCTACAACTAAGAGATTGGACATTTTTAATTAATCGCCCTGTATTAACACAAAAGAACAACATAAAAAATATTAGGTTAATGAGCAAATCCAAGCCCTTTAGGTTGGTTCTGTATGATATTTCTCATCAGGTTTCTAATTCTTTTTTTTAATCTGGACGTCCGTCCAAAACCGAGGCAACAAAAGGAAAAAAAAAGAAGTATAAACCTGATGAGAAACATCACACAGAACCAACCTAATGCTAAAGAGCATGGATCTGTTCATTAACCTAATATTATTTATTATGTTGTTCTTTTGTGTTAATATATTTATATTGTTCAGATCCCAACAACGTTTAATTATTTAATAATACCTACCCAAATCACTTAAATATTTTTCCACAGAAGTAGGTATATAAAATCAATGTCAATAGTCGTTAGCATCTATGCATGTATCGCCACTAAAAAAGCTCTAGCTAGTTTCAACACTCTGGTGTCCAGATCTGTTAGTATTTGTAAATGTACTGTTTTTCCAAACCCAAACTGATTAAAGCACCCTGTTGTCAACACACGCTAACATCTGCAAATGTACTGTTTTTCCAAACCCTAACTGATTTCAACACCCTGGTTTCTACACACGCTAGCATCTGTAAATATGCTCCCGGGTATAATGCATTAAAACGCTGTTTTTACCTACCGAAAACTTGTACCCAGGAAATTCCGGGTAGCAAACATTCAAGCGGTGTGGTTTTACCTACTTACTTATAGAAATTTCTAAATTGTCCCCCACCGACTCCTTGGCATTGGCAAGGCATTGCAGTAGGGTCGTCGCATTTGTTAGTTTAGAGTTTGGATGCAAAACTCTTGCATATTAGTTTGAAAGTACGAATTGAGATTTTAGAGTAGCTGAACGCTTACTTGTTTAGTTGAGTTTAAATGAGTAAAAACTCTTGCATATTTTATATAGTTGCTGTGTGTCTAGCTTATAGTTAAAAGCTACACGTTTCGCAAATGCTTCTTATTAATTAAATTTCTTAATATTAAAGAAAACATCCATGGTTCATGTCATAGTTAGTGACCGTTAAAGTGAGATAGTACTATTCGGTTTGAATATAGCGAGTTAGTGTAAATTCGACATTTTAAATAGGCTGTTTAAATTTAAGAACTTTAAGAAAAGCCTTTGACCAGATATTCAATCAAATATTTGTTAATTTCTTCTCTTCTCTTCTTCTTCCATTTGGTTCTACCATTTTTATTGATTGTCTTCGAGCCGACTGGTGAACCATTTTTTCAGCAAGTGAAATCTCGCTTCTATTGGAAAACCTGCTGATTTTCTAGAAACGTCGAGAATGCATATTTCCTAACTCGAGAGGACGGTCGAGATGGTTCATTTTGTTTGAGCATTTTAGATAGTTTCCAATATAGTGTGACTTTATAATTTTCTAAAACTTTTTTTGTTAGTTTATATACATGTTAAAGTAAAAAGTCCTACTCGCGGATTTGGCCGCTAATTGTTTATTAATTGTTTAAACAATAACAATTTTTTGTATTAATAATTTTAAAAATATCGTTAAATTCATCATTTTACTTTGATCAAATATGTTTCTATTTTGTTTTTGATTATATTGAATTCGAATATGGCATTGCAATTTGAAAATTCTTATACAGAAACTCTTATACAGTATGTCTGCATAGCTAGGAACCACATGGAAAACTTCTTTATTATCAATTTTACGAAAAAAAGTTTCTCTTCATAAAATGCCCTGGATAGTCAAAAATCTAAAACTCAACCATAAGATATCAAATTTTATCAATTTTATACGAGTTATGTCAAAAATATGAATTTCGTTAAAGAGTAAAGTACCTTTATATTTCAGAATATCAAAAAATGCTGTTACGAAAAGTTGTTTGAAATTAAAAACTGTGTTTAAATATACAATTACATTATTCAAATCGAAAAAATTTTTTCAATTTTTTCTCAAATTACGGATACCCATCATCATTTTAGTACAATTATGATAACTATTTTATTATCACTTTTACAAAAAAAAGTTATTCTTCATAAAATTCTCTCCCTGGTCTGAAATCTAAGATACAACCATCAGATATTAAACTTTTTTAATTTTATACCAGGTATGTAAAAAATATGAATTTTTCTTAAGAGTTAAGTGCCTTTATTATTCACAATATTTTAATTAGAAGGATGTAATTGAACACTAAATCTAATTTTTGGATTCCAAACAACTTTTCTTAATAACAATTTTCGATATTTTGAAATTTAACGATACTTTACTCTTGAGTGAAATTCATATTTTTTTACATACCTCGTATAAAATTCATTAAATTTGATATTTGATTATTGCATCTTAGATTATTTAACGATGCAGAGTATTTTATAAAGAATAACCTTTTTTCGTAAAACTGATAATAAAAACGTTATCAATAGGTTCCAAGTTAAATCGGAGTTCTCCCAACAGGCAGATGTGACTGTGGAACTAGCATAGCTAATCTAAATCATATATTTTTTAACTGTCCCTTAAATCTCAATGCAAGTATGTGGCTGCTACAAGAATTGCTGAAAGCAGGTTTAAGTACTCCCCTAGACTTAAATGTGCTATTAAGTGTGGATATCATTAAAATTTTTAAACTAATTATGATATTTCTTCAAAAAATTTAATTAAAAGTGTGAATGTAAAACTAATCGTTTGAATGAATAGTTATTTTCTTTGTATTATGTAATGTATGAATGAGATATTTACTGTTAATTATATTATTTTGTGACCTATGTATGTTTTTAGTTCTTACCGTAGTGAAAAAAAAAATTAATATAGTAGTTGTATTTATTAACATAGTACGTAGGCATTGTTATTTGTAAGCTTTATTTTTTTTATTTTTTATTTTTAAGTGTATACTGGACAATTTTATACTTATGAACGAAGAATAATAATTTTATATGTAGTTACGTGGCTAAAGGTTCTGAACCAAGGCCAGAATAAAATTAAAAAAAAAAAAGAAAAGGTTCCAAGTTACGCAGACATACTGTATAAGAGCTAAAAAAAAATTTTTTGCTGAACATTTATTATTGTTGAAGTTTATTATTAACGTATTTTAGTTAAGTTTTACAGAAAAAAGTTTTGATCACTTTATATAAACATTTTTTTAGCTGGTAATTTTCGGTTTTTGTATTACATTTTTGTTATCTTTCTTAATTTTCTCAAAAATAAATAGTCTATTTTATTTCTAAAGTAAAATAGTTTAGTGCATTCTAAATATTACATCCTAAGCTTTAAAAAAAACTTACAAAACTGTAATAGATCTGTTCAAACTTGAGTAATACCGTCTTAAAATGGTGTTAATTCTATAAAGCTACGAAGATTTCAAAAATTACATTTTTTAAGACGTCAATATCATTTGAATTAAATATTTGAGATTTTTTTTGAATGAAACATCATTTAGTACGATGCTTGATAGGTAAGTTGTGCAAAATTGAGGGTTTAATAAGAAAAATTGTATTATTTACACATTTTTAAATAATTTTTAAACAAAATTCGTGTAAGGCTCAATTTCCACCCCCACCGTACTTATGCCCATGCATTTTATTTATTTTTATTATAACCATAAGATAGCTTAATTATTTTTCTTTTAGGTTCAATTTGTATAATTTCATTTGATCCATTAGTTAAAGAATTACATTAAAATAACTCAACCGTGCACTTCGCCGTTCGCCAGTTTACAGTGCTCCAATGTTTGGGAGAAGGGTGACTTTAGCGTTATATATAAAAAATTATAGAAGATACAGATTTAATTTTAGAAAATTCTTTATAAAAGGTTTTTTTTTGTAAAATTTTCTGAATTTTTCAATGATCAAGTCAGTTTTGTCTAAAATTTATATTTTCGGAGGTATTTAAAAAAACATCAAACTTCGTAGTTCATTTGTTTAATAAAAAATGAAACACCCACTTCTCGAGTAGAACTTTTTGATATGTTGTTTATTGAACATTTCTTAATGAAACTGCAAAATGTTCTATCTTGTTTGATTTTTTTCGAAGTGAAAATATATTTGCACTCCCCTAATAATTTCCCTTATATTTACACAGTTACTCTCTTAGAAAATTAATTTTTTTTTCAACATATTGGCATCTGGATAAAGATGTGTTGCTGCGCCACTGTTAGCAAAGTAATTTCTACTTTCATAAAACCTACCGAATAACTTTCCCCAGCAAGTGACCAAGAAATCCCAGTTATAATGCATTTAGAAGCTATTTTTACCCACTGAAAACTTGTACCCAGGAAATCCCGGGTAAAAAACATTCAAATGGTGTGGTTTTACCTACTTACTTATAGAGGTTTTGAAGTTGTACCCCGCCGACCCCTTGGCACTGGCAAGGCATTGCAATTATAAGTTTTAAGCAGTCCTGCAGTCAGTATCAATTTAGTATTCGACCAGTCGGGTAGTCGTCGCATTTGTTAGTTTAAATTTTGGATGCAAAACTGTTGCGTATCAGTTTTCGAATATAAGTACGAATTGAGATTTTAGAGTAGCTGAACTAAGTCAGACATCCTACTGTCTGCATCTGAGCTATCCGTCTTCTAACATTAGGTTACTATTTTTTAGTTACCAATATTTTGTTTTTTGTAATTAAGTTAATTAAAAATTTCGTAAGAATCTCCACCATTTTTTAATGTTATGCATACGTTCATAATTTTTAATTGTTGTATTGCAGTAAACTTTGCATCTGGGTCTTTTCGTCGTCTTCCTAATTTTACTAGAGGTGTCGCTATTTTGCGTCTCAAAGGTGGAATTACTGCATCGCGGTGGTTTCCCTTAAAAAGGCAGGGTTGTTGATTTTTGTTTCAGAGTTGGGACTGCATAGCTACACTGATGAAGCATAAGATGCAGAAATAGCTATCTGTAGACGGTGGTCCAACTATGAATCAAATTAAAACAAAACTGCCCTTCCCCCTTGTTCTTCTTTACTCAGATTTTTGAGTACTCGAAACTGGCTTTCGCAGTATTGCCAATCGGCGTATAATTATCCGATTTGCGTATATTTTTGAGAGTTGTCGTATCTTCTTTGTATCTTTAAATAAATCGGATATTTGCGTATACTTTTCAATGTATCTACCAATCTACTACAACAGACTAATAACAAACATAAACTTAAAAAAATCCGCTTCCCATTCATGTATTCCCAACAACACATTAATTTTTTTTTGTTCTTATCTAAGTAGAGACAAAAAAAAGAGACAAAAGGGACCTGTGCGAATTGTTTTGTTTAGAATTTGAATGCACAAATGTTTCTACTTAAGGCATACAAGGCATACATCCGATTCAAATTTCAAAAACAGGGATTCTGCCGTCCGATTTTATTTATGGGTTTTTAGTCTTTAAACTTATGATAGCTACTGCACGATTTAGTTTTATTTTTATTTTATATAGTGCAGTGCTTAAGTAAACGTCTGTTGAAATAAGTTTTAATTTAAAGAAATGTACAGAAAAGTTAATAGAGTAGGTATGCTTTATATAATTAAAAACTTACCATGTTTTAATAATATAAAATTATTAAATTGATTAGTTTATCAATTGTAATAAATTTATTCTACCCCGTACAAACTCAATAATTGCTTAACTTAAATAAAGGAATATCGAAACTATAGATATATTGTAGTAAATTAATGCATTGCATAATAGAGTTAATTATACTTATAGTTTACTTTTAATCACTTAGCCTTCAGATACATCATATTGCACATGTTTCAATATTGAATAGTTGACTAATTGCTTTCTCTGTAGTGCTGCATTCTGGTCCATTTGACCTCCAATCCGATATGAATGTTATCGAACGCACCAGGTTGTTGGAAGTCCCTTTGTTGAGCCAACCTTTGTTTCGTTTTAAAGTTAATTCCCCATATTTGCCCGATAACATCACATTTCGAATACACATAGATTTATTTGTATGGACGTGTTCCAATTAAAATCATCGTGCTGGGCTGTGATATTAAGCAAAGGCGGGGATTTTACCTACACTGTTTGTAATAGAGCAGTAGAGATGAAAAAGTGTGCGGAATATTAAGAGAATGCAGACCGAAATGTGCATAGAAGTTAAAAAAATGAGAACGATTTAAATGAATCCTGCAAATACTGACTAAAATGCTATGAAAAATCAATAAAAAACACAGAAAAAATATTTGGCAATGTTTATAAATTGTCACTAAATTGGAAATTGCTTCACAAATATCAATGTTCATAGTAGGCAGGCAAATCCACTATAAATGCTCTGAACTCCTTAGTCGGAACTATTAAAAAGAGAATATTGGCAAAGGAAATAGCTGTTTGCGCTTTCATTGACATCGATGATGCCCCATTTGAATCCATAAAATGAGATAGTACAGAGGAGCATTGAAGCCTCACTAATACAGTGGATTCATCAATGCTAAAAACCAGAATCATTACAGCTACTATTGAGGTAGAAACTTTGACTGTGATAGCAGTGAAGGAGTGCTGTGGTCTCTGGTCGTGAATGACCTTCTTACTAAACTAAGTTGCATGATTCGGGTTTTACAACCCAAGATTTTGTAGATAACATAGTCCCCTAGGGCAGTCTCATGCAAACTGCTCTTAACGAAATTAAAAGTCGAAGAAGGGCTTAAATGTGAACCCCAGCAAGTCACAAGGAGACGTTAATACATTTTACAGGCTCCCATTATGAATGGCATCCCATTAGACTATTTCAAACGGAATGGGACGTTTCATCGCCGCCGGTTCATCGCCGCCGTTTCGATGCCGCCGGTTCATCGCCAGTCCATTTCATCGCCGTCCGTTTCATCGCCGGCCGTTTCATCGCCAGTTAGTAAGTTGATTTTGTATTATGGGAGATGACACGACACAACGTTAAGGTGATACAGTAGCGATCAACAGGTAGCAAAAACGCGTTCCAAGATTGCGGCTGTAATTTTGAATATTTTTCGAGATATTTGGCACACGTATTCGTAATATAATAAAGAATGGCGGTACAGAGCCCAATTTGAAAAATATATTAATATGTGGAATTTACTCTGTAATTAAATACAATATTAAAAAAGAGCCTGTACCGCCATTAAGAAGAACAAAAAAATACACTTTCTTCAAATAAATTTTTTTATCAGATGCCTAGATTTTGTGTCATTTTGGAACTACTAAATATTTTTATTTCATTAGTAGTTCCAAAATGACACAAAATCTAGGCATCGGATAAAAAAGTTTATTTAAAGAAAGTGTATTTTTTTGTTCTTCTTAATGGCGGTAGAGGCTCGTTTTTTTAATATTGTGTTTAATTACAGAGTAATTTCCACATATTAATATATTTTTCAAATTGGGCTCTGTACCGCCATTCTTTATTATATTACGAATACGTGTGCCAAATATCTCGAAATAATATTCAAAATTACAGCCGCAATCTTGGAACGCGTTTTCGGTACCTGTTGATCGCTACTGTTTCCTCTTAAATTCAGTTTAAAACTTATGACAATTAAAAAGATAAAAAATATTATTATATTTACTGTTCTACTTCCCCTAAATTTTATACTAGATAGTACTAAATTTGTAGTGTTAAATGTAAAAGATTAAGTATGGCAACGGGAATGGTCATATCTCACATTTCCTAGAATTCCTAATTAATACTAAAAATTAATACTTAATAAAAGTAAGTGGAAAATTGGTCGAAAATTCGGAAATATATCAGTTAGCGATATACTGACTGGCGATGAACCGGCCGGCGATGAATCGGCCGGCGATGAATCGGCCGGCGATGAATCGACCGGCGATGAACTGGCGGCATCGAAACGGCGGCGATGAACTGGCGGCGATGAAACGTCCTAGACCTATTTCAAAGAAGTAAAATATCTGGGGGTAAGCCTGGGTCAAAACCTCACCAGTCATTTTGAAAAAATGTTATCCAGAACCTTGGTGGCAAATTAGACCTGCCTCAAGACATTTGGAAAAATTTGGAGGCTAAAACCGAAAATGACCCTCTGGACATATAATACGATTATTAAGCCCATGGTCAGATACGCATCACTCGTGTGGTGACCAAAAACAAAAAAAAACAACAGCTAACGTCAAGCTGCAAAAAGTACAGCAGCTAGGTTGTCTGGGAATCACAAGGGCAATGTTAACATGCTCCACTGTAGTTATAGTGGCAATGCTGAACCTTCCTCTCTTGTAGTTCTGCATAAGGAGGGAGGCAATGACCACCAACTTAAAGCTGCGACAGACACAAATAATGAAACCTTGAGATCTAGAGCACTACCTTATAATCTTGGAAGAAACAATATAAGAACAGTCCGACAGATGCCATTCCAGTCAAATTCAAATTCGAAACACCGTTTGAAGTGGTCATAAAAAACCACCAAATGGGTGAAGAAGTTAAGTGATATATGGATGAATCTATGATAGATGAAGATAGTTGAAAGGGCAGGATAGTAGGAGTTACTGGGGCCAATTTGAGGCTATCCAAATCTCTTGGAGACGCCCCAACTATCTTTCAGGTAGAAATACATGCTATAGATATTAGTGCCCAAGAGTGTTTTAACTGAGACACTTGTAGGGCAAAAGTCATTTTTTTATCAGACAACCAAGCTTGGTTGGACTGTCTACTGTCACTTACTACAAGAAACCGCTTTCTCGAAATTATTAACAACGACATCAAAATTGTCACTGGCCTTCTCATTGGTCAGCTCATAACCCCTCCGATAATATGAAAGATAAAATGATCATATTTAAGGCGTCAAATGAAAGCTTATAAACCAAAGATGGTACTAAAGGTAAGAAATTTGATCTCGGACTTCCGGTTCCAGAGCTGCAACCGGAAGTACTGTTTTAAATTCACAAAAATAGCACAGGCGATATATTATTTGACGCAGGTTTACAAGGCGGGAGTAAATATGTACTTCCGCTTGTTACATTAATTCCGGTTAAAATATTGTAACCGGAAGTGCCAGCTTATAGTAGTAGAAAAATAAATGTGATATATCAATTTACGCGTATTGAAAAGTCGGGATCGAATATTTAGTCCCGACTAATTCATCAATTGGTTTAAAAGCTTAAAAGTTACTTAATTTGTTTATTCCTTTTATGTTTATTATAACTTTTATTTGCAATAACATAAGTCAGAAAAAAATAAAGTTAAAATGATTCTACGCATAGCATAAGGAAGATAGGGGGCTATTCTATCAAAATAATTTTAAAAAAGTTAGGGAAACAATTTACAACGTTGCAAAACTTGAATGCAAAATCATTGCAATTTTTGTTTATAAACAATTTGAATATTTTTGAAGTTATACTTCTTTACGCGCGATATGAGAGTGAATTTTTATATGTTAAAACCTATGATCCCGGCGCATGCGCATTATAACTTTGTTCTGATTGGATGTTCAAATGACATGTCAAAAATTATTCAATATGGCGGCTGTGGCACAGCTGTAGTTAGATTATTTATGGTTGTTGCGTTTTAAAATTTGTGTGAAAAGAAACAACAAACAAAAGTTAGTTAATAGTTATACTGCCTTTTTAAATAGTTTTCATATACCTATATTTTTGGACTTTTGGACTATTTTGGACAAGAAAAACTCATTCTAATTTGGTAAGTAGTTTTTATTATAATCATATTGTAATTATACATTTGGATTAGGTTGGAATACAGTAGAGCGTCGATTATCTGAACTAATTGGGGGACATAGGTGTTCGGAAAACCGATTTGCAACAACATAATTATTTTTGGATACAATATTGAAGAAAATTGAAGATATTTTAAGCGTCAATTACTAACGCTTGCTCGGTATTCGAGTGCTGGACGCGGCAGTCCATAGTTCGAATAAGCGGTTGTTCGGTTGATCGACGTTCGGATAATCGACGCTCTACTGTACATTTATTTTCTCAAGAATGGGGATTTTAGAGAGAAATCCCAAATTAGGTCCAATTTTTATTTTTAAATTATGATTTTTTGGCGTAGATTTATTTATCTAGTAGGTATGTAATGCTTTGATTTACATACTTAATTTGATTACCAACAAAAGTTCTACCAATCTTCATCTAATATATTGTTTTCTTACTGTTTTGTTATATTTTAATATTTTCTTCCACATAATTTAAACTGCATAATTTAATTATATTCAAAACCAATGCCAAACAGTAAAACGTTCAGTTAACCTATTTTTCCACATGACAAATAATGTGGAATTGGACGAGTGAGTCTAGGCTTCGATTACGAATCAAAGCGCCCCGAAATTCGCGGGTTCGATTCCCGATGCCAGCTTTAATTTTTTTTATTTTTTATGCCTTTTATAATTGTAAGTATATTTGTTATATAATTTTTTTTTTTCAGAAAATGCGTATTTAAAATTTTTGCCAACAATTATTTTCGTTCAGAAATAATTTTTTCGTTGTGGCATTTTTCAATGTGTTTGTGTGCGTTTTATTCTTTTATTTTTTTAAATTTTTGGTATTGTCTTAAAAATCACATAATATGTAGTAGAAGTATAACTTCTAACGTGTGTACAAAGTACACACATATTTTTTTTTAATGGATTTCACATTGGTGAATGAACTTCAAAGTCGAGATACAAAATATTTCCGGTTTTTAATTCTATCAACCTGTTGAACACATTATATTTTCAAATTTCGCTTTTTGAGAATATTTTGTATTTTTTTTTTATTTAGCTTATGCCTCGACAACTAATGGTCATTGGCATGGTACAGTGGATTTTTCCAATTAGGTACCTAGTGTAATGTGTAGTGTGTGTGTGTGTTGAAAAA
This sequence comes from Diabrotica virgifera virgifera, assembly GCF_917563875.1. Taxonomy (NCBI): domain Eukaryota; kingdom Metazoa; phylum Arthropoda; class Insecta; order Coleoptera; family Chrysomelidae; genus Diabrotica; species Diabrotica virgifera. The sequence continues at coordinate 286,254,865 of NC_065443.1, read as the reverse complement.
GTGTCTTGTTACTATATTTTGTATTTAAAATTAATGTTACGAATATATCCAGCCAACATGGGACTAGGAAAATATTGGTGTTCTCTGAAATTTTAATATTATTCTAGTAAATTTTGCCAATATTATCTTATAGTCAAGGGAATAAGGTTTTTTTCATGACACTTGAACAGCCTGGGTACTCAAGCGTTTTTCGACGGTAATACCCGTGTTGAGCTGCCCCCCCCCCCCACTTGCAAAAATTAAAAAACAAATAGCCCTGATTTACGAGCTATTTATGAGCTCTCATATTCCGCAAACTAAAATTTTTGAGCTCGTTCCACTGAGCAGGAATTTGATACTTTAGTGGCGGGGGCTGAGTCAGCCCCCCCACTACTTAAAAATAGGAATATTGAATCGGTTTTTGCGGCAGAATTACGGGCTTCTTATGAGCTCTTGAAATTATATAGTTTCGATTTTTGAGCTCATCCCCTTCACCCCCAAACAACCCTTTAATTGATTTAACTTAAGAGAAAAATGCTGAGAAAAAATATATCGTGTTGCGGATATAATTCCTATAGCTTATATACTCTAAGAATAAACTATTAAATCACGTGCATTTCGATTATTGAGCTACAACCCCTTCGCAAGAAAACCACCCTATCTTCCCGGCTTAAGAGAAAGTTGTACTTAAAATGCATTAAACTAATTATTTGGCGACTACATATCATTGAATAATTTATAAGCTTCCAAATTACGCGCATTTAGATCAGTAAATTGCAATTTATTTTGTATAGTGCAGTCACTGAAGGTAAAAATCAACGATTACCTTCAATTTCGGTGAACCTTCATCGATTTTCACGAAAATTGATTAGTGGTTAGAGGATACGTCAAGAAACAAAGGTGACATGGTACCACCTTGCGCCTTTACCCTGAGGGTGGATACCGCCCCTTCTCGGGGATGAAAATTATTTTATTAAAAATAACTGCACAAATCAATAAAAGAACAAATTAAAAGCAAAATTTATTATATAAAGTTAATAAAATAAGTCAATACTTTTTAAGTTATTAAAGATCAAAGATTTTAATTATTCGTGCAAAAGATGCATGTTATGAAGCGGTTTTTCGTAAATCACTGAAAAACTGTAAGTTTTTACAAAAAAGTTAATAGTAGTTTAATTCGTATAGCTTATATTCTAAGAATAAACTCTTAAATCACACGCCTTTCGATTATAGAGCTACAACCCCTTCGCAAGAAAACTATCCCATATTCCCGACTTACGAGAGTTGTATTTAAAATAATTTAAATAAATTATTTGGCGACCAGATATCGTTTAATAATTTATGAGCTCGCAAAATATACGCATCTCAATTATTGAATTGCCATTTTCTTTCTATAGTGCAGTCACTGAAAGTAAAAATCAACTATGACTTTCGATTTCGGTAAATCTCCATTCATTTTCACGAAAATTGGTGAGCGGATTTTAATGCTATCAACTTTTTCTGGAGCTCATTTTTGATAGGTATTTCTAAGTACTTTGACAAGTATTTAGTACCTTATTGTTATAAAATGCATCTCTTTCCCGTTATTTAAGCTTGAATCCTTAGATTTGAATAATCGCAGAAACAATATACATTTAATTACCAATAACTTACTTTAAATTAACATTAAAGGGTTTTTCAAGTAAGCAATTTATTATATTTTTTATTAGCTTGAATTTTAGTGATGAACACTTTTTTGTAAAAACTTACAGTTTTTGAGTTATTTATGAAAAATCGCTTTAAAGGCCTGGCTGAAAGACTTCGGTCGATGGCCTTTTGGAACATTGTATCAATAAAGTATGTCTCTCTCTCTCTCTCTCTCTCTCTCTCTCTCTCTCTCTCTCTCGCTTTAAAGCATGCATTTTCTTTCACAAAAATTAAAATATTTGATCTTTAATAACTCAAAAAGTATTGATTTATTTTAATCACATTATATAACAAATTTTGCTTACAATTTGTTCCTCTCTCGATTTGTGGGGTTATTTTTAATAAAGTAATTTTCACCCCCGAGAAGGGGTGACATATACCCCAGGTTAAAACCCCAAGTTGTTATTGTTAATTCGTGAAAATGAATGGAGATTTACCGGAATCGAAGGTCATAGTTGATTTTTACCTTCACTGACTGCACTATAGAAAGAAAATGGCAATTCAATAATTCAGATGCGTATATTTTGCAAGCTCATAAATTATTAAACGATATGTAGTCGCCAAATAATTAATTTAAATTATTTTAAGTACAACTCTCTTAAGCCGGGAATATGGGATGGTTTTCTTACGAAGGGGTTGTAGCTCTATAATCGAAATACGCGTGATTTAAGAGTTTATTCTTAGAATATAAGCTATACGAATCATAGGCGTAACCAGGGGGGGTTTTGGGGGTTGTAACCCTCCATTGGGATGTGATTTGAGCTCTATACGCTTAACACCATAGCCTTCAAAGACCTTCCATTAGTTGTAACCCCCCCTTTCAGGTAGTTGTAACCCCCCCTTAGGATCATCCTGGTTACGCCTATGATACGAATTAAACTACTATTAACTTTTTTGTAAAAACTTACAGTTTTTCAGTGATTTACGAAAAACCGCTTTATAACATGAATTTTTTTACGAATAATTGTAAAAAGTATTGACTTATTTTATTAACTTTATATAATAAATTTTGCTTTTAATTTGTTCTTTTATTGATTTGTGCAGTTATTTTTAATAAAATAATTTTCACCCCCGAGAAGGGGCGGTATCCACCCTCAGGGTAAAGGCGCAAGGTGGTACCATGTCACCTTTGTTTCTTGACGTATCCTCTAACCACTGATCAATTTTCGTGAAAATCGATGAAGGTTCACCGAAATTGAAGGTAATCGTTGATTTTTACCTTCAGTGACTGCACTATACAAAATAAATTGCAATTTACTGATCTAAATGCGCGTAATTTGGAAGCTTATAAATTATTCAATGATATGTAGTCGCCAAATAATTAGTTTAATGCATTTTAAGTACAACTTTCTCTTAAGCCGGGAAGATAGGGTGGTTTTCTTGCGAATGGGTTGTAGAATCCCTCAATAATCGAAATGCACGTGATTTAATAGTTTATTCTTAGAGTATATAAGCTATAGGAATTATATCCGCAATACGATATATTTAAGTTTTCTCAGCATTTTTCTTAAGTTAAATCAATTAAAGGGTTGTTTTGGGGTGAAGGGGATGAGCTCAAAAATCGAAACTATATAATTTCAAGAGCTCATAAATAGCTCGTAATTCTGCCGCAAAAACCGATTCAATATTCCTATTTTTAAGTAGTGGGGGGGCTGACTCAGCCCCTCCCCCCCCACTAAAGTATCAAATTCCTGCCCAGTGGAACGAGCTCAAAAATTTTAGTTTGCGGAATAGTAGAGCTCATAAATAGCTCATAAATCAGGGCTATTTGTTTTTTGATTTTGGCAAGTGGGGGGGGCCAGCTCAACACGGGTGACGGTAATACCTATAAGAGCAAATTGTAACTATTTCCTGCGTAGGATCTGGCGGCCATTTTTATTTAAAAACAATTAAGTGTCAAAAAATGGCAATTTTCCCTTTTTTCAAATCAATGGAAAACAGGGAAACTTATGGTTTTTTTAGCACAAATATCTTCGAGATTATGGAAAAGCTTTAAAATGACGTACTTATTATAAAGTTGATATACTCATTTATTGTTAATATATTTGCGAAAAAAGGTCGGAATTGCAAATAAAATTATTTTCGCAATAACTGTTGTAAAAATTAGTGTACAGCTTTGCAATTTTTGTCAAATAAGGGTTTTTTGGTGCTTAATATGTGATAAAAATTTCAAAGCGATTCATTCAATTGTTTAAATTTTATTCAAATTGTTTATCCCAGAGAGCATTTTTTTTTTGCAATACCATAAGTCAGAAAAAAATGACCTTAGAACCATTCCACAGGTGTCAAATGAAAGAGCATGAGCTATATTTTCAACATGGTTTAAAAAAAGTGAATAAAAAATGCATTTATTAGTAATAAATAATTATGCAAAAGTATCGTAAATCTTTCCTTACAAACTTTTTATTTTGTTATGTAAGAAATTATACATATTTATTACAATTTTTTATCAATTATTATATAGATAACATTACTTGGTAGTTGTGCACTTAAAACAGGGTAAAAATGTTAATTTTTTTGGAAAAAGTTATTCAAAAAGTTTATAAAGAAAAATGGACGATACTTTTGCATAATTATTTATTACTAATAAAGGCATTTTTTATTCACTTTTTTTAAACCATGTTGAAAATATAGCTCATGCTCTTTCATTTGACACCTGTGGAATGGTTCTAAGGTCATTTTTTTCTGACTTATGTTATTGCAGAAAAATGCTCTCTGGGATAAACAATTTGAATAAAGTTTAAACAATTTAATGAATAGCTTTGAAATTTTTATCACATATTAAGCACCAAAGAACCCTCATTTGACAAAAATTTCAAAGCTGTATACTAATTTTTACAACAGTTATTGAGAAAATATTTTGCTTTGCAATTCCGACCTGTTTTCGCAATTATATTAACAATAGATGAGTGTATCAAACTTTGTAATACGTCATTTTAAAGCTTTTTCCATAATCTCGAAGATATTTGTACTAAAAAATCATAAGTTTCACTGTTTTCCGTTGATTTGAAAAAAAAGGGAAAATGCCATTTTTGACAGTTAATTGTTTATAAATAAAAATGGCCGCCAGATCCTACGCAGGAAATAGTTATTATTTGTTCCTATAGGTATTACCTGTCGAAATAATGCTTCAGTACCCTGGCTGCTGACGTGTCACGAACAGGGTATATTTTTGTCTTATTACCCTGGCCTATTAATATAACGACAACTTTCTTGTGTTAATATTGTTGTATGTAACTTAGGCCAATATTTCTAAAAGTCTGTATTGATTTTTGATGTAATATAGAGATATTATCATTGTTCTGAAGCTGTTTTCTTGTGAAATTAGAATTAAAATTTCTAGTATTTTATAATTTGCATCATTCGCTGATCTTTCGATCATGTGCCAACGGTGTGCGAAAATGATAACGTCAAATTGAAGAGCTAATGGATGACGTGAACCGAATTTAGTTCGAAAATAACAATTTGCTAGTATATATCATCTTCTACGTTTAGAACGGCATAAGTGTAATATGTTTAACCTATATAAATATGTATACAAAATTTAATTACCACGGGGCTGTATAAACCCCCTGGAGACCCCCGAGGCGCCACTTTGCGCAAAGTTTATTCATCAAGGGAGGCTGAAACGTGCGGATATTGAAATGTGCTGTAGCATCAATAGATTGATTGGTAATTGACACAACTCTCTTTGTTTACTTAACTCCGCCGCGTTCCGACGCTACCGACGGCCACATCGCGTGTAGCTAGGCGTCAGCCCCAGAAATAACAATCGAAGTTGATCATTTCTGAAGTCTCAGAATTGAATTTACCGAACGATTTTTGCGACAAATACTGTTTGATGAGCGGTTAACCTGAGCTACAGAGTGTTTACGAAAAGTGTCGTGTATCACAATCTAAATTAATGAGACATATCGCACTAATAATACAATAGTGCCGTAACTCAAACTGTTTCAAATTTGACATAACACTATATCAACACGTAAAATTAATTTCCCTACAAGTCAATAAAACCGTCGTTTTAATAGTGCAAGAAATGAATAAGAGATGGCGCCATAAGACGTTATTCATGACTGATCGACTATCGTCATTGCCCTCGCAATATTGCGCCATTTTTAGTTGAGACCAACACTGATCAGGAACGCACGTGTTGCTTTGCTCAAGATGAGTACAAATAATGAACTTGGTGCCCAGATAAAAAACAGTGACGTTACGAAAGTACAACCGGCCCCTATACCTTCACTATTTACGAGTCATCAGCTTAGTAAAAAGTTCCTTTAGTAAGGTCAGTAACGTTAAACCTATTACAGAATCCAAAAAATTCAATATTACATTTCACCGGTGCACTCAGACCAGAGCGACTTTGATTCCGACCGAGATCCGCATTTCGATCCTGCTGTGCAAAGGAAAACCTATAGTTTGTTTCGAGATTGAACAGTAAAACCATCAACTAGCTCTTCCTCAAGAAGCTCTTCTTTAAGAAGCTCTTCATAGAGTAGCTCTTCATCAAGTAGCTCGGATGATAGAGTTGTGGATAATTTAAGTCCTTTTGCTGGAACTAGTGGTTAGTGGTATAACTAATGACTCTTATGTTTCTTCGGAAGAGCAAAACAATAATTCTAAGGGCAAAAAGAGGGCACGTAATATTGAAATTTGGAAACCCTGTAGCCAAACGACTTCGCAATACTGGCAAAAAGTATGAATCTGTGAACAAAAAACAAGTACCTGCAAGAAGAATGGGTCCGAATTTGTGGCGAAAAATGTAGGTTAAACTGTCGTTCACAAATAAACTAGACATCAAGACAAGACATATTTGATAAGTATTGGAGTTTGGGAGACTTACAAAAAGAAAAATAATTCATTATTAGATATACTATAGAAATTAAACCAAAATACAGATATTCTTCAACACAAAATTTTCGTAAACTAAACACTGGATTTAATTTTACAGTAAACTATTCTTGCTATAAATGATCGACCCATTGCTACAGTTCTATCAAAAAAGCAGAGTGTGGTTTAAAAACAAGATGAATTAAGCGTGAAACACAGCAAACAATGAACAGAAGAAAACTTATCATTTGCGTCTGCAACTATTTTAACCGCATTTATACTAAAGATTTTAACATTTCCTTATATATATATAATCGGTTTAAAACGTCCTCCGACGTCTTCCGATGCCCAATCTCCATGCATCTCTATCTTCCCAAAGGTCTTCGTCTAAACCTCTCTCTCGGATCTCTCTGTCTATTCCTTCTCTCCAGCTCTTTCTGGGTCGGCCTCTTTTTCTTTTTCCATTTGGTGACCAATCTAGAATCTGTTTGGGCAGACGGTGTTCTGGCATTCTCTGCACATGTCCATACCACTTTAATTGTTGTACTCTTATATCTTCGACAATCGTATGTGTGACTCCCATAATCTCTCGTATACGTTGGTTATTAACTCTTTCGAGTTTTGATTTTCCTGCGGCACGTCTCCAGTAATCCATCTCCGTGGCTTGTAGTGTTCTTTCAGTAGCTGTCTTTAATTGCCACACGTCACTTCCATACATTACTATGCTCTTTATAATAGTGTTGTATATTCGATGTTTATTTTTTTTGGATATATGTCGATCACAAATAATACTATTTAGTTGCGATATGGCCCTTCTACCTTGAATGTTTCGTTTTTTTATAGCCTGATCTGATTTGCCGTCGTCCGTGATTTCTACTCCTAAATAAGAATATTTATTGTTGTACTTAATGTGTTGTCCGTCATTTAAAATTAGACTCTGCTCGTTGCCACCGATGTTCATGTACATTGTTTTATCTATGTTAACTTCTAATCCCCATTTTTTGTATTCTTCGATTAATTTTCGAGTCATGTATTCCAGATCGTCATATTCGTTAGCAATCACAATTTGATCATCAGCAAAACATAGAGTGTACAGGTTGTTATTATTTAATTGTATACCCATGCCGCTGCATTTCCGCTTCCAAAGTTTCAATGCTTGTTCCAGATATATTTTGAAAAGTGTCGGCGATAGGCAGCATCCCTGCTTCAGTCCTTTGTCTACTACGAAACCTTTGGAAACATTCGTTTCTATTTTAACTTTGGCGTTGGCGTTATCATATAGTTTTTCCACTGCTGTTATGAGATTTGAGTTGATGTTCGTTTGTCTTAGAGTGTTCCATAACTTATTTTGGGGGATGCTATCGTAGGCCTTTTTTAGATCAACAAACAAAAAGTGGACTTCTTGATTTACGGCAACCTTTTTTTCTATAAGTTGAGTGATACAAAAAAGGTGGTCTATGGTCGATCTACCAGCTCTAAAACCTGCCTGTTCTTCTGCCTCCATATCAGTGTATTCTCCTTCTATTCTATTTTTGATCATTTTCCCATAGATTTTACTAATGGTACTAGTAACTGCTATTCCACGGTAATTATCGCAATTTTGTTTGTTTCCTTTTTTATGTAAAGTTGAAATGGTAGAGGTTTTAAATTCGGCTGGAACCTCTACTTTGTTTATGCAGTTTTGAAAGAGTATTGTCAGGTGCTCATATAGTTTTTCAGTTCCATTTTTTATTAGTTCTGAGGGTATATTACCAGGTCCGGGTGCTTTTTTGTTTTTGAGTGAAGTACAAATATCCTTTACTTCCTTTTTCGTGATTCTTATAGGAGATTCTACTCGATCTTCTTGTAACAGTTTACTGAAGTACATGTCCCATGCTTCTAACGAAATTGGTGAGATTAAATCTTTTTTCTTGTCGTTGGTCCTAAGAGATTTAATAAGTTTCCAGCTTTGTGTAGGTACTTCTGGTTCCTCCTATGTACGTATTTATTTTTTGACAGTTTTGATCCCAGGATTCATTTTTTTTTCTGTCTTATCATTTGTCTCACCTTAGCTTGTTGGTTTTTGTAATTAGACCAATTGGTATCTGTTTTTGCACTTAAATATTGTTCATACTTTTGTTTCTTTTGTTTTATCGCTGTGTCTATTTCTTCATCCCACCAGTATGGAGTATTTTTGTTTTTCTTTTCGTAATATCCAAGGGCTTCTTTTGCTGCAGAGTGAATACTTTCTTTAATGTAATTGTAGTGGTCCTCGATGTTATTGAAAGTTATGTTTATGAAAGGTTATGAAAGGTTTAACAATTAATTATAAAAAAACCTTTTTTGTTCCGTTTTGCAGTTACAAAGTATCACTACCTTCTTATAGTGCTATAACAATTAAAAATACGAAAGGAAATATAATTATAAAATCAAGTAACAATATAAAATATCTTGGAGTAAAAATCGACTCTCATTTAAGGTGGGATGCCCACATAGATCAAATAACAAAGTGTTTGAGAGCCTTGGTTCCAAAGTTCAAATTTCTCAAATCTAAAATAGATGTAAAATATTTAAAAATATTATATTATGCAATAGTTGAATCTAGAATTAGATATGGAATACTTGGGTGGGGCGGTGTACAAAAAACTTATTTAAAGAAAGTCGACATCTTACAAAAAAAAATATTGAAAATAATAATTAACAAAAAAATGACATACCCGTCTCATTTATTATTCTGTGATACTGACGTAATGGATACGAGGCAACTTTATATGTATTCCCTGGTATTATTATACACATACAACCATAAACATATCCTGCATACATTACCTCATCACTATGAGACTCGCACTAAAACCAACCAACACGTACAATTGGGAAATATTAAAAAATCAATAGGACAGAGATCTGCCATGTATCTTGCTCCAAAAGTATTTAATCACTTGCCGAACATATACAAGATATATATTAATACTCTTAATTCATTAAGTATGGTAAAATCTATATTCAAAAAGTATGTATTGAACCTTGATCGTAATATTGTACATAAGTTATTTGATTGACTTAACAAGTGAATGAAATTAAAAAAAAAAATAAAAAAATGATAAAAAAAGAATGTTTGCAATACAGTGGTTTGTTAAATTTACCCAGTTCCTTTATTTATAATATAAAAAAATAAAAGAAAATAAATAAATACATGTAAGATAATAGAATGTTTGTACCTTGGCATTTAGTATACACATACTATATTATTCAATAACTAAACATTGTCACACACTATCCCCGTGTTCGACCAATAGGTTTTAACGGGTAGTGAGTAAATGTTTCTTTATTTTCCAGGATTAACATGTAAAATTAAAAAGTAGAATGTAATAATGTAAAACGTATAATATAAAGTTAAAATGTATGTATTTAATTCTTGTACTGTGAAATTAATAAACATTATTATTATTATATTATTATGTTTTTAAGTTTCTCGTTTAGTCTGTTTTGATACAATATTTTTACACTATCTTGTTCTAGGCTTATAAGATTATATCTTTCGTCATCTGCCATCTCTGAGCGAACTACTGGTTGTTCCTTCTGGCATCTTCTTGAACACATTATTTTTGCTTTTAAGAAATGGTGATCGCTTCCACAAACTGCACCTCTATAAGCTCTTACGTCGTAGATTTTAAGATTTGATCTTTGGCGTACAATCAAGTAATCTATTATAGATTTTAGATTCCTTGTTCACTGTCCCCAGGTGTATTTATGTACTTCTCGATGTTGATAGAATCCATTTGTAATACGGAGTTGGTTCTGTTCGCATATTGTGATGAGTCTGGTCCCATTTAACATTTCCTTCCATACACCAAAAAAGATCAGTGTGGTCTTTGTGAAAATTTCAAAAATGTTGGTTAGGATGGAAAAAACAGTATTGTTGTGGCGTACGAAAACCATTTGAAAGAAACAGAACTGTTAAGAAAGGAGAAAGAAAAAGACAAAATGCTAACATAGATTCAACAATAGTCGCCGTATATGTCTTACAAGCTGTGCTGCCAGTACCAAGAGGCCAAGTTTCATTATTTTTTTATAAAAGTAGTATTAATTGTTTTAATTTTACAATGGGCGACAAAGAGTCCTCAAAATTTCCCAAAAACTGACGTAAACCGCAGAAAAAAATTAGTAAATCAAATTGTAGTAACACAAAATATTTTATAAATAATGTCATAACTAAAAATAATGTTCCATTTCGAACATTTTGCTTAGAACAATACCGTTTTAACTCAAAATTCTTAAATAACTTCACTGACAGTATTTTTATTTAACTAAGAGTACAAAGAAACTTCATTTAATATTAATTAGAAACATATTATGCATTAATTTTTCGTTTACCTGCAATAGGAAATGAGTAATGAGTTTTTGGTTGATTCTGAAAAATCGTCTTTTTTGTTACGACACTATTGTATTATTAGTGCGATATGTATCATATTTCCCAGTGCTTTAACCCGCGTAATTAGAATCGAGTATTTTAACGCTAAAATAATCATAGAAATCTAAAAGATTAAAAGAATTATGTTTAACGTTGATAGTAAATTTTTTTTAAATATACGCTATAACTCACGCTATATTATTCGCTCTAACTTTTTTTTTAAATATACGCTATAACTCATCATAAAACAGAATACCACAAGAATGGAGATCAAGCATCCTAATACCTCTTTTCAAAAAAGGAGACAAAATGGACCCGGAGAATTACAGAGGAATTAACTTATTAAACACAACATTACAATTAACAACCAAAGTGATAACAAACAAATTGAATGAAATTATAACAAAATTACAACATTAGCAGAAGAACAACAAGGTTTTAGGTCGGGAAGGTCATGCACTGACGCTATATTTATAATGAGGCAAGTTCAAGAGAAATCGTTGGAATACAACAAATCGGCTTATTTATGTTTCGTGGACCTTAAGAAAGCATTTGACAGGGTCACATTAAAGGACGTTATCCATTTGTTATACTCGAGAGAGGTACCTCTACGGATAATTAAAGCGATCTAAACATCTACCAGAACAACACAATAAAAGTAAAAGTGGACGATGAATTAACTGACCCAATTGAAGCCGGTAATGGGATAAGATTTAAGATTGAAGGTAGAAGAGGTATGGGCAGAAAGAAGAAATCCTGGCTGAGAAACTTGAGATAATGGTTTCAAATACCAGAAGCTGCGAACATAATACATGCGGCACAAAACAGAGAAACCTATCGTTTGATGGTCGCCAACCTTCGGTAGAAGACGGCACATAAAGAAGAAGAATGGGATAAGACATGAGGAATCCTTGAATCCTTTGTGACAACGACAACGAAATTGTGTGGAACAGTCACAAATCGGAAGAGTGTGTAGTCAAAAAAAGACAAGGTGACCCTCTATCAACTGTGTTATTTAATCTAGTTTTGGAAATAATTGTAAGGAACAGCAGAATAGAAACACAAGAAACGATCTACCGTAACGAGCATCAATGCATGGCCTACGCCGACGACCTTACACTGCTAGCAAAAACTAATAACGAATTAGAGAAAATCATGAGAATATTAGTCAGAGAGGCAAGAAAATTCGACCTAGAAATAAATGAAGAAACGACGAAGTATATGGTGCTAGGAAACACAGAAAAAGAACCTGAATATACGCTAAAGTTAAAAGCGTTCGATGGAAAAGAATAAAAATTTAAAAGAGTAAAGCACTTTACATATCTGTCATTATAGATGAAAAAGGACACGAGGAGAATGAACTAAAGCACAGGATAGCTATAGGTAACCGAAAGGTCGGCAGCTAAAAAGTATTATTAAAGTCAAAGTACGTATCGAGAAAGACGAAAATCAGAATTTACCAAACCGTAATAAAAGCAACAGTCACCTACGTATGTGAGACATGGGTAATAAACAAAACAAAAGAAGAAATGATAGAGAGGTGGGGACGCAAGGTACTGAGGACTATTTTTGGGGGAAAATACTTCAGACGGTTGGCAAAGAAGAAACAATCAAGAATTAAGGATGCTTTACAAGGAACCAAGTGTAACAAAATACACAAAGGTACAAAGAATCAGGTGGGCAGATCATGTCGCGATGATGGCTAGGTCTAGAATATCCTGCTGCTAAGAAAACCAGTTGGGACAAGAAGACGAGGTAGACCAAGAAAAAGATGGCACGAAAAGTTTCAGGAAGATATAGGATCAATGGGCACAGACTGGAAAGAGAAAGCGATAAATAGGATATAGTGGAGAAACATAGTGCAGCATTTTTTACATAGACATTAAATAAAATTATATAATATATAATATATAAGACATTATAGCCCGATCAAACAACAATCTGATCCCAAAAAATAAAGGAAGGATGAAAATTTGGAAATAGGTAGTTGAAATTGTCTATTATTATATAAGAAAAAGTTTACAATCCTACATCCCCTCCATTTTACAAAAATGTAGGGGATATAACCTTCTCGGGGGTGAAAAATATACATTCAAAATAAGACCGGAACTGGATAAAATGACTGATTCTAAACAACTTTTGTTCTATAGTTTTTTCACTAAGTCAATACTTTTCTAGTTGTTGTAGAATATGTTCATTTTTAAGAAGAAAAAACATGTTTTTGGACGGTTTTTCGTAAATACCTCAAAAAGTAAGTATTTAAAAAAAATATTCTTAGCAAAAATATAGCTTAAAAAAATTGAAAAAAATGGTGTACACATGAAGTCTGTAGACCCAACAACAGCAGAGTTGTAGCTAATGAAAAGAAGGTTCTTCTTCGTCAAATTCCAAATCGAATATTTCAATGTAAATAACCAAAAAACGAAGCAATTTTCGGGGAAAATTCATTACAACTTTTATAAAGTGTTTAAAAAAAAGTTATTTCTGTTTTTCAAAAGAAGGTCTAACATTAAAAGTAAGTGATTTTCGCTCAAAATATTGTTGGTCCCTCTCATTTTTTGGTAAAAATAATCACGAAAATTACCACCTAACTAGCACCCCAAATAAATTTGTTCATTATCGCTTCACAGGTTACTTTGATTATGTATTCTCTATATCGTCTGTAAGTTTCATCAGTCTAAAGTGCTTATTTTTGAAAAGGCTGTAGTTAAATTGCTTAACGAGTAACTAATCACGAGTTTAGGCAAATTTTGAACAGCCATAGCATAACCAATTTTTGTCTAAGAAGAAAACAAAAAATCCGAAATATTCAGAAAAGCAAAATGTACATTTTATTATTCTTTGAGATTTTTGGTATTACATACTAATAATTTTTAAGTTAACTTGAAATAAATTGGAATTTTTTTCTATTTAAAAAAACGTTTTATTTTAAAAACTATTTTTTTTTTCAAAAATGAGCCCTTTGAACAATGAAACTTATAGATCATATAAATAATACATAAGTTAACTAACTTGTAAAGCGGTAATGATTAATTTTATTTGGGAAGCTAATTAGAGGGTGATTTTCGCGATTTTTTTCAAAAAAATAAAAGGGACCAACAATATTTTGAGCATAGCTCACTTACTTTTAATGTTAGAAGTTTTTGTTAACCAAGAATAAACCTTTTTTAAACACTTTAAAAAAGTTGTAATTAGTTTTCCCCGAAAAGTACTCCGTGTTTTGGTTATTTTACGTTGAAATATTCGTTTTGGAATTTGACGAATAAGAACCTACATTTCATTAGCTACAACTCTGCTTCTACTGAGTCTAGAGTCTTAATGCGTAAACAGTTTTTTTCATGTTTTTATTAGATATATTTTTGCTAAGAACATTTTATCTATCTGTGAAAGTTATCTGTGAAAGTAAAGAGTTATTTGTGAAAATCCGTTCAAAAACATGTTTTATTTTTGTTAAAAATGAACATATTCACTCGCAAATAACTCGAAAAGTATTGACTTAGTGAAAAACTCTATAGAACAAAAGTTGCTTAGAATTAGTCATTTTATCCAATTCCGAACTTATTTTGAACATATGTTTTTTCACCTCTGAGAAAATATTTTTCACCCCGTATTTCCCAATTTCTGTAAAATGGAGTGGATGTAGAATTGTAAACTTTTTCTTATATTTTATAATAATAGATAATTTCAACTACCTATTCCCAGATTTTTATCCTTCCTTTATTTTTTTTTGAGGTTTTCGAAAAGTTTTGTGTGCATTGATCGGACTATATCGGGATATACAGGGTGTAACAAAAATACAGGTCATAAATTTAATCACATATTCTGGGACCAAAAATAGTTCGAATGAATCTAACTTACCTTAGTACAAATATGCACATAAAAAAAGTTATAGCCCTTTGAAGTTACAAAACGAAAATCGTTTTTTTCCAATATATCGAAAACTATTAAAGATTTTTTTATTGAAAATGGACATATGGCATTCTTATAACAGAAGCATCTTAAGAAAAAATTATAGTGAAATTTGGACACCCTATAAAAATTTTATGGGGGTTTAGTTCCTTTAAACCCCCCCAAACTTTTGTGTACGTTCCAATTAAATTATTATTGTAGTACCATTACTTAAACACAATATTTTTAAAACTTTTTTGGCAGTACTTTTTCGAAAATTCACTTTTTATCGAGATATTTTGAATATTTGTCAAATCCACCACATATTTGTATTATTATTATCCATATGTTGTTCTGAAGCTATTTTCTTGTGGCATTTTTACAATTTTAACTATTTAGAATGGGATTAATAATAATTATTATCCATATTATGGAGACTTGATAATAATAGGAAAATTTATTTATGATTTACATTTTTAGGTATATTCTGAACCGTATTAAAAAAGAAGCCATATCTAGATAAAAGTTGCCTTCTCGAAAAAATACAAAGAGGCAAAAAAGTTTTTAAAACATTTTGTTTAACTAATGGTATCGCAGTAATAGTTTAATTGGAGCGTTCACAAACATTTGGGGGGTTTAAAGGAACAAAAACCCCCATAAAATGTTTATGTAAACATATTGTTGTTGTTTGTTTGGGTTTATATGACTGCGGACACTAAATCCATTCGCCAATTTTACTATTTTTTATTTTATTAGTCATTTTTTCGTATCTTATCCTAAAACTAATACTAATATAACAAACAATTCTACTAATAAATAATTATTTTTGTATTTTTTTTTAATAATTTTTTATATATATATATATTTTTATTAATTTTTTTCCAAATGATGTTCTCAGAGTTCCACAGCAAAAACTGCAACATTCTTCTTTAGCCCTCTACTTCATTCGAAAGCTATTTTACTATGGACTGTCCAAGTTCGTCATTCATTTTTATCTACATATTTTTTTTTATATTTTTTTTAATTATTATATTTTTTTTTCTATTTTTTTTATATATCTTTTTTATATTTTTTCTTTCTTTTTTTTTATTATTTTTTTTTATTTTTTTATTTTTTTTTTATATTTTTTTTTTATTTTTTTTTTATTTTTATTTTATTATTTTTTTTATATTTCTTTTCTTTTTTTTTCTTTTCTTTTCTTTTCTTTTTCTTTTAACATATAACAATTTACAAGAAATACTTACTCTATATTTTACAATTACAATTTAAGCTTAATATCTAAAATATGTTTATACAATAGTCGGTATACCAACTCATTATTTTCTAATGTTAATAAATAATTTAAATTAATGGGATGGTGGACATCAGTCAAAGAATACAGTGAATTTAAAAACATATTAACTTTATTAGAGATAAGAGAACAGGTCAAAATTTTGTGTTGTAGATTGCCCAACTGTCCACAAATACATTGTGGACTATCAGCTATATTAATTTTAAATAAATATGATGGAGTAAGACAGTGGTCAAATCTCATTCTGCATATGGTTCTTATCATATCTTTTGTCGACTCCATTTTAGAAAACCAAGGTTTATCCGTTATATAGTTTCTGATTGATCTGTAGTGGTTTCCTGTATTTACGTTTTCATCAATATACCTTTCTTTCCATTCTTTCTTAATCTCTTTGAATAAATTTGATTCAATATCTTTTGGCGTACAAAGATAATGGGTTAATACTCCTTGTGTCACCGCGTTTTTAGCCAATTCATCTACCATTTCATTTCCAGTTATTCCACAGTGGCTTTTAACCCATGCCAACTTAACAGACTTTCCTTGTTGCTGAAGTTCTTTAATTTTATTTATGATATATAATTCAATGTAGTTCACTTTTGATTTAGGATTTATAGCACTAATTTTACTAAGAGAACTTTTACTGTCACTAAAAATTATAAACTTTGAATGATTTATATTAGATAAATATTTTAGTGCTTCCATTATCGCTATTAATTCAGCTGTGTATATACTCATAATAGAATTTAGTTTAAACATTTTACTAATTTTATTACTGCTATCCCAATAGGCACATCCCACACCTTCAATATTTTTTGATGCATCTGTATATAGCATACAATAATCTTTGAACATTTGTGAACTGTCGGAGATAAACACTAATTTTCTTAAAGATATAGGCAACTTGCTATAGTCCCTTAAAAAGTATACCTGAACTTGTTCCATACTATTAAAGTCAATATTATAATTTGGGTTTATGTCATATTTATAAAGTTGTTTATCATATATTGTCATTTTTGAATATAAATCTACCATATTTAGAGTTTTCTTTTTTATCCAATATTTTTCTGTCAAGTCTGCTAAAAACAGTTGATGTATTTTGGAAATTAAACTTGCCTTTTTTTCATACAATCTAACTAAAAGGTTGATGCCAAGTTTTTTTCGTCTTATATCCATCGGCATTTCACAGCATTCAACTTGTAGATTATTTATCGGTGTACTTCTTAGGGCTCCTATACACAATCTAAGGGATTTATTAATGATTTTGTCTATTTTATTTAAATGACACTGTGATGCGTCACTGTATAATATTGATCCGTAGTCGAATATAGCTCTTATATTATTTTTAAATAACAACAAAGAAATATTTGGATCTGCTCCCCAACGTAAGTGTGATACGAATCGAAGAAGGTTTATTCCTTTTTCTGTTTTTTTAACTATATTGTCTATATGTTCTTTCCAGAGAAGCTGTCTATCCAGAGTAATACCCAAATATTTAACATAACTTTGTACAGGATAGGATATATTGTTTATTAAGATGTGATTGGGTATTTCTTTTCGTTTTCTTGTAAAAATACATAATTTGGTTTTGGAATCAGATATATTTAGTCCATGTAATTCACTCCATATTTTAATATGTTTGTCTCCTTCTTCAATGGATTTGACTGCATTTTCTATTTTAATGTTTTCTTGATAAATAACTATATCATCTGCAAATTGTAAAATTTTTGTTGAGTTTAAATTTTTTTCTATATCAGAAGTGTAAATTAAATATAACAAAGGGCTTAATATTCCTCCTTGAGGTAAACCACCCATCGCTACTCTTGGACCAAATGTGTTATTATTTACCGATATATAAATTTTTCTACAGTCATACAATTTTATTATTTTTTGACAGAAGCATTCTGGCAGACCTATTTGTATCATTTTGTTATATAGTATATTTAAATTAACGTTGTCGTATGCTGCTTCAACATCTAATAAAAGAGCGATTACTGAAGAATTTTTCGTAAACGCTAAATTTATATCTGTTACCAAATGACTCACAGCTTCCACAGTAGAATGATTTTTTCGAAATCCAAATTGTGTTTGTGATAATTTATTGTTTTTTTCTAGCCAACTTTCGAGCCTAAGTTTTATCATTCTTTCCAGTGTTTTTGTTATGCAGGAGCTCAATGAAATACCTCTATAAGATTCTGCTGAATCAGGATTCCGATTTGTTTTGAGAATAGGAATCACCCGGTACTCTCTCCAGTTATCTGGAATATCTTCTGATAACCATATTTGATTAAAAAAATTTAATAGTGTTTCTTTCCCTTTTTGATGTAAATTGGCCAACATAATATAATGTACATTATCTATACCTGGAGAAGTATTTTTCTTATTCTTAAGGCTTATTTCTAATTCACAGAAACTAAATGGAATTGAAAGTGGATGCATAGAGTTTTTTCTTTCCATTACATTAATTTTTGAAAATATATTATCTGGACATAATTTTCTTAAAAACTCCTCAACCCATTCTCCTTCAGTCACTGGATTTACTTGTGGTTTAAAAATGTTTTGTAATCGTTTGGCTTGATTCCACATATCTTTAATTGGTGTATTTTTGTTTAAAGTTTTACAAACATTTCTCCATGCATCACGCTTACTCTCTAATACAACTTTTTTGGTTTTCGCTACACATTTATTATAATTTATATAATTTTGTATATTAGACTGTAGTTTAAACTTGCGTAAAGCTAGTTTTTGTTCTTCTATTACCTTTTTACAATTGTCATTCCACCAAGTTTTTCTAAATCGTGGATTAGTCCCTGTTCTCTTCTCCGGTATACATATCTTACAATATTCGTTTAATTTATTTAAAAATTGTTGGTAATTTAAATTATTATCTATTTCCATGAAATTATCAGTGATAGAAGAGAAAAGAGACCAATCCGCTTTATTTATGTTCCATTGGAATTTTGTATTTACACATTCCGCTTTATTAACATTAATATTTGACTTAATAATAATAGCAAAATGATTTGATCCTAATGTCTCGTCCACAACATCCCAATCGAAAAAATGACTAATATTTGCTGAGCATATTGTAAGATCTATTGCAGATTTATTATTGCTATTCGGTCTACGCATCAAAGTTTCTTTACCATTATTTAAAATTACAAGATTACAGTCCTCAATAGCTTCTAACAGATTTTTTCCTATAGTATCTACAGTACTACAACCCCAAACATAATTGTGGCTATTAAAATCACCACCAATTATAAAAGGCTTCTCTAGACTATTAAAAAACTTTTTCCATTCATTTAGAGTGATTTTAAGATTTGGTTTTACGTATATTGAATAAATGTTTAACTTTTTTCCGGATTGAATTTTAATTGATATGCTATTGCACATTATGTGATTAATTTGGTGAAAAGTAGGACTGTTGTAAAATTTTATTAATTTTTTCAAAAGGATGGCTACTCCACCATATCCATCATCTCTATCATTCCTAAAGACATTATAACCAGTAAAGTTAATAAAATTACTTTTTTTTAACCAAGTTTCTGATATTAATCCTATATCTATTTTATTGTCATACAAGAATTTTTCTAAATAACCCTTATTTGTTTTAATTGATCTCGCATTCCATTGAAGAAATGAAACGTTAGCCATCACGAGGTAATAATAATTGTGAAATATTGTTTTTTAATAATTCCAACGTTTTTTTATCTAAATTGTGATTAATTTGATTTAATGTTGCTGAAATAAAGTTTACTATTATTTCTCCTATATTATTTTGATTATCGTTTTGTGTTTGTGTTGTGTTAGAATAAATGGGATTATTAAAATTATAACAAGGCTGACTTTGTATTCTTGGTGTTTGCAAAATTTTTCTGCGTGCTTCCATTGTTTCTTTATCTACACTACTAGAATCAATACTACTTGATCTTTTTCGTTTAGATATTGTATATTTATTTGAAGTATTTTCTTGGTCTTTACTTACTGTTGAATAACATTTTTTATATTTATTATTAGCTTCATAATATGTTATATTTTCATTATTCATAATTTTTTTAATATATTCCTGTTTTTGTCTTTCTGTACAATCTGCTCCCTTGTCAGTAGCGCTGTGTTTTCCTTTGCACAATACACAAAGTAAATTATTCGGATTGGAACAATTAGATCTGTTGTGTTCTTCGCCACATCTTTCACACCTATCTTTTCCTCTACATTGGGCACTTATATGCCCAAATCTCAAACACTTTAAACATTGGATTATTCTGGGTGTATAATTTTCCACCTCGTATATCATTTTTTCTATTATTACATTTTTTGGTATAGACTGACCTTTAAAAGTGACAATTACGGTTCCTGTTTTTACATAATTAGTATTACCATTATCTTGATTCACTTTCCGCATAATTCTTTTTACATGTAATACTTCGAATTTAATTCCAAATCTAGGTTTAATTAATGATAATAAATCATTATCTTCTATCTCTTTATCTACCAATTTTATAACACCTTTCTTTTGAGTAAAAAACGTTGGAATATATGCCTCATACTCTTTGCTTTTAAGAATTTGAGAATCAATTAATTTATTAGCACTAGCAAAATTATTTAGTTCTACCTTGATTTTATTTCTACCAACTACTGTAATTTGTGTGATATTATTTTCAATTTCAGGAACTGCACTTAAAATCAAACGGGCCGTGCCGATCCTGTGTAATCGACCAATGTTACCGTTTTTATTTTCTATGTGTACTATATAAGGTGCATTATCTCCAAATTGATATCTATGTTTTAATCTTAAATTTATTACTTTATTTAAATTTTGCTTACCTGACTAATCTGTTTGATTTAAATTTGTCAAATTTTCATCGTTATTGCAACTAAATTTGTTACTTACCTCAATAGTACTACTTGTTTGGTTTTGTTTGTTTGTTACCTTATTATTTACTCTATTGTTATTTTTATTTAATTCCTCATATTCCATCATCCCATCTCCTTCCATTTCTACATAAAATTTACCTTTATCTGGAGGTTCGGGTGGTATACCTTCCATATTATTTGTTTTCTGAAATTTAACTTCTAGGCGCTAAATTTCACACTTTCTTACAGATCACTGGTTTAGTACTTCTTTATACTACTCGTAATACTCAAAAAGTTAAGAAAAAACCTTAAAAATTAATAAATTTTAGGAGAACTTCTAAATAAACTGCCTTTCAATTTGACGTTTATTTGACCGATGAGTAAACATATTAAATAAGAAGCCGCAACTCGATAAAAACTGCCTTATCTAAAAAATACTAAGAGCCAAAAAAGTTTTAAAAATATTGAATTTAACTAATGGTACCACAATAATAATTTAATTGGAACGTACAGAAAAGTTTGGGGGTGTTTAAGGGAACAAAACCGCCATAAAATTTTTATGGGGAGCACAAATTTCACTATAATTTTTCTTTAAGATGCTCCTGCCATAAAACTGCCACATATCCATTTTCAATAAAAAATCTCTAATAGTTTTCGATATATTCGAAAAAATCGATTTTCATTTTGTAACTTTAAAGGGCTATAACTTTTTTTATGTGCATATTTGTACTAAGGTAAGTTAGGTTCATTCGAACTATTTTTGGTCCCAGAATATGTGATTTCATTTATGACCTGTATTTTTGTTACACCCTGTATATTGTCATTTGTATTATGTAAAATTGTAATTGTAAAGGCTTAGTACAAGGCTTGTACAGCATATTAAAAAATATATTCCTGTAATAAAACATAATGCACCACTCGTGCATAAAGCGTTCTTTTTTATATGATTCAAGCATTAAACTAGCACTTCATGCTTCATAGAGTACAAGAGAATGCTAATTAAAAAATTTTTTCTACAACCACTATTCAAAGTGCACTTTTCTGCACGGTTTTATGTTAGCAAACTTGATATTTTCTCACAGTATAAGATATTTGACATTAGTGTGCAGAAAAGTGACGTTTCTGTGCCGCAAAGTGACGTTTCTGTGCCGCAAAGTTCTTTTCTGCACAGTTGACTACCTCATTCTGAGTAACGTTATATTCTGTTTACATCCGTGGACTACCGCATTCTGAGTAACGTTATATTCTGTTTACATCCGTGGTTAAACTTTAGACAAATATATAACCTATAAGAGAATTATTATATTGAACTATAGCATAGAAACTAAATTATGGATGTTACAACTGTTTTATTTTACAATTTTATTCTTATTAAACATTTTATAATTATCAAATAACCAATAAGGATTTAGCAACCTGTGCAAGAGACGTCGAATGAAGTAGGTTTTGTGTAAATCCGTGACTGCATAAATATAATGTCAATAATGTGTAATAATTGTTTAAATTTAAACAAATTAAGGCAGTGCATTAATTTTTTAACTGATTTCTGTGCAATTTATTTAGGTATAAGGAATTTAAATTGATTAGTAGGTATTAATTAAATACAGTTTAAAATTTATCACATAGGTACCTATTATAATTAATCGTCGTTTGGAAATTGTGATTTTTATTTTTAGGAAAAACTGTGCTTGTAGAAAAAGTATAGTGTGAAACACGTGCAGAAAGGTAATTTCTCACTCGTTTGAATTGCGGCACTCGCTTGCGCTCGTACCGCAACTTTTCAAACTCGTGAGAAATTAGTACCTTTCTGCACTTGTTGCACAATATACTATTGTGCACGGATGGTATTTTTCATTCGCAACCGCAGAGATAATTGCACGCCGAAATATTGTTTTAATGAACGTGTTTTATAAAGGTAATAAAGACTAATTAAATAAAATTTAATCAGAGTAATTAATATTGCAGGGAACACAACACGAATGTCGAGCACCGGTAATGGGAAGCACTTAAGCGTTAGTCCGGTGCATTTTGTCTTTTTGCTTTTGGTTGAATTGTTTACATGAATTATCCCGGGGTCTGGATGGTTAAAGCGATTTTAACTGAAAGTATAGAGGTGACCTGTTACGAAATATTGAATCGTTACCAATGAATCATTCAAATAAATCCATGGAACAAATAAATCCATTTTATCTTACAGTTACAGCGAAAGGTTTATAACCCAAAAGGTGTTTTGCCTGTGCAACCTTAGGGAGCAGATACTTTAGGACTGACGCGAAAATTCGCAAATAAACTCGGGTTACACAACGAGCCATGGAACGTGAAATGCCAAATGTGATCCTTCGAGACCACATAACAAACCAAAAAATCATGAAATCATGGAATCTCTCTCTCTCCTGTCGCTTCCTCATTACTGAGGATCGTGATTTCTTCTAATATTCCTGACAATGTTTCTCCATTGGTCTCTATCTTCAGCTGCTCTAAGAGCTTCGCAGAATGAGTTTCCAGCTGAATGCTTTATTTGGTCAGGCCATCTAGTTGGTGATCGTCCTCTTGATCTTCTCCCCGGAACGTTTCCAGAAACAATTAATCTCTCCAAACTGTCGTCACCTCTGCGAACCACGTGACCAAAGAATTGCAGAATTCGTTGCAGACATATTGTGGACAGCCTTTTTTTAATATTAAGTTGGTTTAGAATGGAAACGTTTGTCCTATGAGCTGTCCAAGGTATGCGCAGCATTCTTCTCCAGCACCACATCTCAAAGGCATCCATTTTTTTTTGCTCGCATGCACGAAGAGTCCAAGTCTCTGCTCCGTATAGAAATATTGAGAATACAAGGGCATTCACCAGTCTCATCTTGATATTTTGAGAGATAGATATGTCTTTCCAAACTTTAGTTAGGCGACTCATCGCATTTTTTGCCATACCAATACATCTCCACACTTCTGCTTCACAGTTACCATCGTTAATTATACTAGACCCGAGATAAACAAAGGTGTTTACTATCTGGCATTCCTGTAATATGTTAGTCAGTTAAACAGTGTCAAATCTGTCGACCACCATTATTTTTGTCTTAGCTTTATTGATTTTCAGACCAACTTTATTGCTTTTGTACTCAACTCTTCGCAGAAGATCAAACATTTCTTGCTCATTTGCTGCTATAATAAGTGTAGTGTCATTAGCAAATCTTAAATTGTAGATTTTCCTACCAGCTACTGTTACTCCACCGGTCCATCCTTTTAAAACCATCCTCATGACCTGTTCACCATAAATTTTAAATAAGTCAGGTGTCAACAAGCATCCTTGTCTAACACCTCTCTCGGTGTTGAATTGGTTTGAGAACTTCTGATCTAGTCGTACTGTCGCTATATTAGACTGGTACAGATTTTTAATAAGTGTCACCAGGTGCATTGGTGCGCCCATTTCTATTAAAATTGACCACAGGTTTATCCAGCTTACACAATCAAATACATTTTGGTAGTCAACGAAGCATATAATCATGGGTACTTGAAATTCTCTATACTTTTCAATGAGTTGTCTCAGGTTCAGGATTTGTTCCCTTGTACCTTTACCCTTTACAAACCCCGCTTGTTCCTGAGGTATTTGGTAATGTAGTTAGGTTTTTAATCTGTTTTTGATGATATGCAACAAGATTTTACTAGCATGTGTTATTAGTGACAGTGTACGGTAGTTTTGTTGTTCACATCTGGTAGTAGTTCCTTTTTTGTGTAGTGGGATATAAATTGAGGTACACCAATCAGATGGCCATTTTCCTGAATTCCAAACAGCGACACAGATAGAATGGATGATATGTAATCCTTTTTCACCTAGTAACTGTAGTATTTCACATGGTATTGAATCAATGCCTGGGGATTTATTTCTCTTTAGTGATTTAACTGCATCTTTGACCTCAGAGAGTAAGACAGTAGGTTCTCTAGGGTAGCCAGAAGGCACTGATTTTCTGCTGATACCTCGTTATTTTTATATAGCTCGCCACAGTAGTTTCGCCATGTTTCCAATATTTCATCAGTATCGGTCTTTAAATTACCTTCCTTATCTATTACAGACCAGGTTTGAGGTTTAGATTCCCTGGTAAGGAGTTTGATCTTCTGAAATAAGTCCCTCGGTTCATTTCGACAGCCATGTTCCTCTATCTCTCTGGATATTTGAGAGGTGTAATCAGCTTTATCTTTGCGGCACTGTTTTCTGATTTCTCTCGATAACGCTCTATATTCATCGTTTGTTCCATATCTAGTTCTATGTTCTTTTCTGCGTTGAATCACAGTCCACGTATTATCGGATATCCATGGCTTACGGCCAGTGGAAACAGCTGCCTGGAATGGAGGTCCAGATAAAAGGAGCCGAGGACAACCATCGACTAGATGGACCGACGACATTAAAAGTAGCAGGAAACTGGCTGCAAGCTGCCCAGTGTAGAGAACACTGTAAAGAACTGAGGGAGGTCTATGTGCAGCAGTGAACGCGGTTGTCTAATTGATGATCGTAAGTTTAAAACGACTCAAACAATCGTCTTATTCTTCGGCTTCCATTAGGGCAGAGTACCTAATGAAAAGCACTTAAGCGTTAGTCCGGTGCATTTGGCCTTTTTGTTTTTGGTTGAATGGTTTACATGAATTATCACATGAATGATTACATGAATAATGAATATTTCATGTCCCATATCTGGATGGTTAAAGAGATTTAACTGAACGTATAGAGGTGTCTCGTTTTGGAACATAGAGTCGTTACAAACGAATCATATAAACGAATCACTCGAGTAAATAAACTAATTGTATCTTGCTTGTGGTGCTCTTTCCTTTCGTGGAGGTTATTATCTACACTGGTAAATCTGTCTCTGTCCAATGTGACTCTAAACATTAATTTTGAATCAAGGCCGGCCCAGTCTCTGATATTTTAAGCCATGAAACCTGGCGCTTACCGGAACCCCGTTTTCTTTTAATCTTCCCCTGAATGATCAGTTAAGCGAAGCGGTACTTTTGTTTCTCATTATATGTCCTAGTCATTCCTAGGAGATGGAACATTTACAGAAAGTTGGGAAGAATCGGCAGAAACATTACTTAATGTATTATTACCTCCAGATAAATTAGAAGGAGAAACATTAGGACAAAGAAATATAAGAGAAGAAATGATACAAGAATACCAAATAGAAGAAGAAAGAGAAATAGAGGAATTCGTAGAAGAAGAAGTATATGAAAGTATGAGAGAAATGAAAAGAAAGAAGGCACCTGGACCGGATAATATTCATGTTGAAATACTTCAAGCATTGTCGGAACAAATAATTCCAGTACTAACATCATTATATAATGAATGTCTTAGACAAAGAGGGTTTCCCAATAATTTTAAAAAAGCAGAAGTTATAATAATGCATAAAGGGGAAGATAAAGATCCTGCCTTACCGAAATCATATAGACCGGTATGTTTATTGAATACAATGGGAAAATTACAAGAAAAATTACTATGTAAAAAATTAAATCAAATAAGAACAGAAATTGGATTACATCCTGGTCAGTATGGTTTTAGGAAAAGTAGATCAACAGAAGATGCAATAAATAAAGTATTTGAAATAGTAAACGAAAGCATAAAAAAGTATGTTTTAATGATCTTTATAGACGTGTCTGGGGCTTTTGACAATCTTTGGTGGCCGTCATTCTTTGAAAGACTTCGAAGAATGAGATGTCCAAAGAATCTGTACGGAAGTCTCAGAAACTACTGTCAAGACCGATATGCAAGCCTAAGCTGTCCAACAGGAAAAAAGACAAAACATATCACAAAAGGATGTCCACAAGGATCAGTTTGTGGACCTATGTTCTGGGATGTAATGCTAGAGGAACTGTTGGAACAATTGACTATAGATCCTGAAGTGCTTGGAAGCATAGCATATGCAAATGATTTGTTGTTGATCATAGATGCAAACTCAAGAAGAGAATTAGAAAATAAATCAAATGAAGTATTAATAAGAGTAAATGATTGGATGAATAAAGTAAAATTAACAATATCAGATTCAAAAACAACATATAGTTTAATAAAAGGGAATTTAGAAAGAGATCCAATTATAAAAATTAGAGGGAAAACAATAAAAAGAAAAATGGAAACAAGATATTTAGGTATTATAATAGACGAACAAAAATTATTTACAAAACACATGAATTGTGTCTGTGAAAAGGCAACAAAGATCATGCATAGCATTGCTAGTCTAGCACAGAAGGAATATAGAATTTCGTTCCGACAGATGAGAATATACCTAAGTACAATACTTGCATCAATTGTAGGGTACGGTTCAAGTGTATGGGCACATAGATTAATAAATAAAAAAAATGCAGAAAAATTAAATAGAGCTCAGAGAGGATTTCTTGTAAGAATGACGGGAGCATTTGGAACAACTGCAACACAGGCACTCACAGTTTTAACTGGAGTAATGCCAATGCATTTAGAAACACAAAAAAGAGCATGTAATTATTGGCTAAAAAAAGAAAAATATGAAAAAATAATACAAATAATAGGATTAGACATAAGAAATAAAAGAGAATTAAAAGAAATAATAAATAGAAAAAGACAAAATGAATGGGAAAATTCAACAAAATCTAGACGTTTATATAATTTTATACCAATATTAGAAAACATTCCAAATTATTTTAATCCAAAACAAGGTTTAATACACTTTTTAACAGGACATGGACCGTACCCAACATATTTGGAAAGATTTAACTTAAAAGATGATGCATATTGTGAATGTGGAGAACTAGGTACACCAGAACATATAGTGTTACATTGTGAAAATACTATAGAAAATGAAGAACATAGAGAAATGAGAAGAAGATTAGAAAGAATTGAAATAAGAGATATAGTACAAAATGAAGAATATTTTGAAATATTAAACAATCTCACACAAATAATATCTAAAAAACAACAAGAAATCTATAATAATAGAAGAAGACAACCAATAATCCAACCCCGATGAAGTTGAGTAAGATAAAGTTAAAATAAATAAAATAAAATATAAATTCAAAAATAGATATTTACAATTATAATAATAATAATTCAATATAAAATAAATAAATAAAAATAATAATTCAATACATAATTCATGAAATTAAAAAAAAAAAACTACCAACTCTCTTCTGAAAATAGAGGGACTGTCTTTATAACTTAGAAGGGAGTTGATAGTACCAAAAATATTTTAAATTGTTTATTTAAATTTGTTTGTTAAACGTAATTAATAGATAAAAAGTCATCCCCGCTTGAGCTACGAAAATGAAATTTGATAGGTTTTAAGAGATAGTTATTGAGTATTTTTTGACATACAAATAAGAATTATGTATTCATCATTGACGCGCATAAGGGTAATGGTCTGATTTTTTTTAAAGAAGATATTTTAAATTAAAAATTATTCTGAAATTTCACGGTCAATTTATTTACGCCCCGCTAAAATTGTCAGATTTTTAAAATATACACTTTTTTGCATGTACAGTAGAGCGTCGATAATCCGAACCCTAGTAATCCGAACGACGGCTAATCCGAACGCAAAAAAATTATAAAATTAAAAAATATGATCGCGGACCGAATTTTTGGATTTAATTTGACAATATGGGCAAAATATGACAGCGGATTTTTGTTTTGTTTATGCAGAAATACATACAATATATTTGTTTATTATGCAGGTGTTATATTCCTTGTAACTAAAACGTATGTACATATGAACATGTACTACGTTTATGAGCTTTGTATGTATTTTGAACATATGTTTGATAATCCGAACAATTTGATAATCCGAACTATCCCTGTACCAATTAGTTCGGATTATCGACGCTCTACTGTACTTAACTTACCTTATCTTAATCTGACGATTTTGAGTTTTTCTAAGGATAGAATTTTTTCGGCCCCCCTTAACGAACTCCCCTGCATTAACAGCCAATATAAATATGGTAGAGGTACATTTTCAGGGTACAAGGTTTCTCTCCATGTAATAATCTGACGCGCTCGAGTAACTGCAAAAATACCCGCTTGGGCTCCTCTACCATACCAAATATTTAACACATCTGAAAAAGTTTCGGCCAACTCTTATTCGCTATTATCGATATATTGAGCTTAAAAAACAATTTTATTTTGTTCGAAAAATGTTGTTTTTGAGAAACCATATTTATTTCCTTTAATAAACTATCCATTCATGCATATTTCCTCTATACAAAGTAAGTTCGATATTTCACATCTGCCAGGCGTCCAGCGACGTTTCATCTTTTTTTTTGCTTTTAGGAAAATTGTTTACGCGAATTGATATGGTTTGGCCGTTTGGCTGTTCTATAATATTATATGAGTGAGCTCCTAGTACAATGTAATTCAAACCTACAATGTAATAGCAACACAAATATGGGATTCGATAATATCGAAGATATTATCTTTCACGAAAAGGGCTGCATTTCTAATAGTTATTTATGAAACAGTTCGTGAAGTATGCTTTTTTGCGAACGCACGCGATTTTTAGAGCACGAGTGACAACGGAGCGAGTGCTATACATCGCGTAAGTTCGCAAAAAGTACTTCACGCATCGTTTCATACAATATTTTATCTACGATAAACAAATAAAAAAAACTGTAACTCTTCGTCACTGGAATTCATTTCTATTCTACAATTTTTAGAATTTTTGACATTTAAAAATCCTAACTACTTTCAAACCACAAAACTGTCAAAAATTTTGTTGTAAGTCATTGCTCATATTGTCATCACTGCATCACCATGACAACGCGAAAGTTAAGGATATTTGATTATACGAAAATGTGCCAAAAAACCCATTGAAAGTGTGCGAAAAAGTAAATCCCATTTAAAATGCATTGTTACTGCACGCACACTTTAAACCCTTCATGCACTGCTATCTATAATAATGACAGTCTTCACAAACTAAAAACTTATACATAATATGACATAGAGTAGATAATATTTATTTTCCTAACAAGTGCAGAAAGTCATACTTTTCCGCACGCGACTGCAGTTTGCCGAACGAAGCGAAGCGGGAGTTCGGCAAGCAGTCGAGTGCGGAAAAGAGACTTTCTGCAAGAGTTAGGAATAGTATATTGTGCAACAAGTGCAGAAAGGTACTAATTTCTCACGAGTTTGAAAAGTTGCGGTACGAGCGCAAGCGAGTGCCGCAATTCAAACGAGTGAGAAATTACCTTTCTGCACGTGTTTCACACTATACTTTTTCTACAAGCACAGTTTTTCCTAAAAATAAAAATCACAATTTCCAAACGACGATTAATTATAATAGGTACCTATGTGATAAATTTTAAACTGTATTTAATTAATACCTACTAATCAATTTAAATTCCTTATACCTAAATAAATTGCACAGAAATCAGTTAAAAAATTAATGCACTGCCTTAATTTGTTTAAATTTAAACAATTATTACACATTATTGACATTATATTTATGCAGTCACGGATTTACACAAAACCTACTTCATTCGACGTCTCTTGCACAGGTTGCTAAATCCTTATTGGTTATTTGATAATTATAAAATGTTTAAAATAAAATTGTAAAATAAAACAGTTGTAACATCCATAATTTAGTTTCTATGCTATAGTTCAATATAATAATTCTCTTATAGGTTATATATTTGTCTAAAGTTTAACCACGGATGTAAACAGAATATAACGTTACTCAGAATGCGGTAGTCCACGGATGTAAACAGAATATAACGTTACTCAGAATGAGGTAGTCAACTGTGCAGAAAAGAACTTTGCGGCACAGAAACGTCACTTTGCGGCACAGAAACGTCACTTTTCTGCACACTAATGTCAAATATCTTATACTGTGAGAAAATATCAAGTTTGCTAACATAAAACCGTGCAGAAAAGTGCACTTTGAATAGTGGTTGTAGAAAAAAATATTTTTTCTACGAGTCTTTAAAAAATTACCAAATCTTAATCAATTAATTTAATTAATATGAAAATACATACACAAATTAGTTCTTTGACAAGGTTGTCAAAATCAAACTTTTACTATAATTAGTTAGCATGACGACGATCTTGGTTTCCATAACGATGATTCAAAACAACTGTTATTGTCTACCGATTTGACTTTCGAATATTATGTCAAAATAATTTTATTTCATCGAATTGTCGCGTTAATTTTATTAAAACTGGAACACAATAAGATACATTTGAAATAAAATAGTAAATAATATCTAAATATTAGTTTATTGCATGTATTATAATTATTTTGAGGCCATATTAAAATATCTACACGCGTGCTGAAAAGTAAAACGCGTGCGGAAAAGTAAAACGCGTGCAGAAAAGTGAAACTTTCTAAACTAAAACGCGTGCGCTAAAGTAGATATTTTTGCACGCTCGTAGAAAAAAATATTTTTATATTTTTGGGGAGTTATTATACATAAAACAAGGAAATCATTAAATTGATCTAATATTGTTTTTATTTAATAAACACCAAACAATATTATCATTGAGCAACAATAAGGACAAACTCGCTAGCATCTCTTAGGCCAAGTTTTTCAGTGAATTAGGTTAAAATTTTGGTTAGCTAACCTAGTTTAAATTTTAACCAATATTTTAACCCTCCTAGCGTTTTTCAGTGGTTTAAACCAAGTTAAGGATATTTCGGTTAGCTAACCCCTTTTTTTTTTTAAATAAATAAAAAAAAACAATTTGATAACCAAATTTATAAAATTGATTAATACAATATCAAGTTCGGAATCTTTATTTAGTTTATAAAGTCTACCTCGGTTATATATCATGTATTATATTGCATGTATTATAATTACTTTAAGGCCATATTAACATATCTAAATTAACACGCGTGCGGAAAAGTAAAAACCGCGTGCGGAAAAGTAACACGCGTGCGGAAAAGTAACACGCGTGCGGAAAAGTAACACGCGTGCGGAAAAGTAACACGCGTGCGGAAAAGTAACACGCGTGCGGAAAAGTAACACGCGTGCGGAAAAGTAACACGCGTGCGGAAAAGTGAAACTTTCTAAACTAAAATGCGTGCGCGAAAGTAGACATTTTGCACGCTCGTAGAAAAAATATATTATAATTATTATCTGTTTAAAATATTACTAGGATTCATTCATCCTCTTACTGTATGTGTAAACGTAGGTACCTGTTACAGTTATAATATATTTCCTTATAATTCCTTTCCATATAATACCGACAATAATGTTAACTTTCGGTAATAATACATAATAATTTCTTTATAATAATAAGGAGGTATGTATTTCAGAAGACGTCCCGCGATGAAAACAAAATAAAAAATAACATAACCCAACTAATCTCTTCTGTCAGGCAATACTCAAACAAAACACAAAATAAACCGGTGCTGCCCAAAATCCCGACAGCCAAAATCCCGACAGCCAAAATCCCGACCGTCAAGATACCGACACGCCAGAATCCCGACACGCCAGAATCCCGACAGAGCAAAATTCTGACATGCAACAATCCTCGCATAAGTAAAAATTCCGACCACTACATTTTGAATATTTTATTGTTTCCTTTTCAAATGCAATACCAAATCTATTATAGATAGAGTATTGAAATTGAAAAATTATTACTTACTAATAAGTACAAGTATTTTACTAATTATGTATTTTAAAAGAAAAATTATATATAAAAGCTATACCTACTGAAATGGAAGGTTGTATGTAAGTGACATGATAATATCTATTATACAGGGTGTCCCGAAAAGATTGGTCATAAATTATACCACAGATTCTGGGGTCAAAAATAGGTTGATTGAACCTCACTTACCTATATACAATAGTGCACACAAAAAAAGTTACAGCCCTTTGAAGTTACAAAATGAAAATCGATTTTTTTTCATATATCGAAAACTCTCAGAGATTTTTTATTGAAAATTGACATGTGGCATTTTTACTACAGCAATATCTTAAAAAAAAAATTAAGTAAAATTTGTGCACCCCATACAAATTTTATGGGGGTTTTGTTCCCTTAAACCTCCCCAAACTTTTGTGTACGTTCCAATTAAATTATTATTGTGGCACTATTAGTTAAACACATTATTTTTAAAACTTTTTTGCCTCTTAGTACTTTTTCGATAAGCCAGTGTTTATCGAGATATTTTGAATATTTGTCGAATCCACCACATATTTGTATATGGTTAAGTACGGTTATAGAGACCTGTTAATAATCTGAAAATTTATTTATAATTTACATTTTTAGGTATATTTTGAAAAAGAAGCTACATCTCGATAAAAGGTGACTTATGAACAAAAGACTAAGAGACAAAAGTTTTAAAAACACTGTGTTTAACTAATGGTACCACAATAATAGTTTAATTCGAACGTACACAAACATTAGGGGGGTTTAAAGGAACAAAACCCCCATAAAATTTTTACGTAAATATATTGAAAAAGAAGCCGCATCTCAATAAAAACTGGCTTATAGAAAAAATACTAAGAGGCAAAAAAGTTTTAAAAACGTTGTGTTTAACTAATGGTACCACAATAATGAATTAATTGGAACGTACACAAAAGTTTGGGGGGGTTTAAGGGAACAAAATCCCCATAAATTTTTTATGGGGTGGACAAATTTCACTATAATTTTGTTTTAAGATGTTCCTGACATAAGAATTATACATGTCCATTTTCAATACAAAATCTCTAATAGTTTTCGATATATTGAAAAAAATCGATTTTCATTTTGTAACTTCAAAGGGCTGTAACTTTTTTTGTGAGCACATTTGTACTAAGGTAAGTTAGGTTCAATCGAACTATTTTTGACCCCAGAATGTGTGGTATAATTTATGACCATTCTTTTCGGGACACCCTGTATAAAAGTAAACTTAAATTCAGGATTTGATTATACATAATATTATTGGACTATATATTATTGGACTATATGACTATAATATATTGGCAAAAAAAATAATTTAATTCATAAAACCATGTTAGAAATTTTATTTAGAAAATTAGTTCATTTTAAATGGTAAATACTTTTGTTTAGTAATACAAAATAAAAACAGACGGCCATAAACAAAAAAACAGGAAATAAATGTAATTATATGTTAAAAAGAAACTTATTAAACCTGTCGGCATTCTGGCCTGTCGGAATTCTGGCCTGTCGGGATTTTGGCCTGTCGGGATTCTGGCGTGTAGGGATTTTGGCCGTCGGGATTGTGACTGTCGGGATTTTGGCTGTCGGGATTTTGGGGTAGACCCAAAATAAACGTTTGACCATTTGACCCTGATGCATTCACTGCATCCATGCGCAAGCGTTAACCACAAAATTCGGAGTTAAACCATCTAACGAGGATCAGTTAAAATCATAGTTAACTTAAACGGGTTTAAGCTCTAACCTAGTACTGAAAAATTAACCATGAATATTTCGGTGACCGAAAAATAAGTAGGTTAACCCAGCACTGAAAAACCGGCCTTAGTTAGGTTCTTCTATACCTACTATTCTTTTCAGTTAAGTAACTCGAAGGGTTTCTTCCTTTTGAGTCTTCTAGCCAGATCCGTATTGTCGAGGAGCTTGATGGCCTCAACATTGACGTATTGAAGAAGTCGTTTTTGATGACTCCTGGCAAATTTTTCCACACGTTTCCGTTGACAATTATTCTTAGCACTTTCTTTTGGAAACCCTGGATGATGTATAATTTACTCTTACTAGCACAACCCCACAGCTGAATCCCATATAATCATTTAGGTTTTAGAACAGGTTTATACAAAAGTATTTCGTTTTATATTGACCAATACATTTTTTATACCACTTGATGTTAAAATGTTCTATTTACTTTTTAACATGGACCATCCAGCATAGACTAGCGTCTAAGGTATCCAAATATTTGCGGTATCGGCATATAGTGTCTGAGTATTATTTACATTAACAGGACTGTGCTGTTTTTTCTTTTTTATACAATTAATATGCACTGACTTCTTCACCTATGACCAAGACGAGTATCATCAGCAAAGGTAGCTATTGTGTTATGTTATGATCTAATTCAGGGATATAACTTGTATATATTAGCTATAGGGCTGGTTCTATTACACTTCCTTGTTGTACAACTGCACTGATTTCTTTTTGTTCCGAGTAGGCTTCTTCCTGCATAACCCTAAAAACTATATCTGAAATATATTATTCCAATAATTCTATGTATTTACTTGGCAAAATCCTACTTAATTTGTATTTGAATCCTTTGTATCAAACTTTATCGGAAGCTTGCGCCACGTCGAGGAAGACAGCGGAGCATGCTCGGAGTTCATGTCCCATGCTTCCTCGATACGTGCAGGGTTGCGAAAAAGTCTGGCAACACGTTATTTTCTCAAAAACCGCTAAAACGATTTTTATAGATATTGGTGAGTAAGGGCCTTTTAATGCGGCCGATATTATACTGGTAATTACATTGTTGTCAAATCTTCCGTTTTTCTGTAAATCTAATAAACTTTCTTATTTCAAATAGAACACCCTCTATATTTTTTTAAGTTTTGGAATCCTTAAGGGTTACTGATTATTTTTAATATGATATTTTCTATACCTAAATGCCATAATTTCGAAGTTATTGCTACATTTATAAAAAAAAAATTTAAACAATTCATAAAAATCAATTTTTTGGCCCGGTTAGACATTATTTTAGGTTTTGGATCATTGGGAACAAAAAATGTCTTTTGTCATTTTTCTCTAAAGTTAATCATTTTCGATTTTTAATAATTTAAAACTGAAAAAAAAACGAAAAATTTCGATTTTTAAGGTTCAAAAGCACAAGTAAAAAAAAATAATTTTTGAAATTACAAAGTACCTAAATTCAATATCAAACCTTCTATCAGATACCTATAAGAATTTTTGGTACTTTTTATTCGAAAATATTGTTTTTTTAATTATGAATGAAGCGCATATGAGAGAACGGGCGATCGGGCTGCATTAACAACTAAAAAATAATATTTTAGAATGAAACAACGCCAAATTGCTTATCGGTAGCTAATAAAATAAGGCTTTAACTTGAATTTATGCACTTCCTAGTTTCAAAAATAATATTTTTTACTTGTGTTTTTGAACCTATGTAGAATATCGTCATTTTTCGATTTTTTCATTTTTAAATTGTTTATAACTGGGAAACGTTTATAACTTATTAACTTTTGAAGAAAATTACAAAAAACCTTTTTTGTTCACAATGATCCAAGGAACCTAAAATAACGTCTACCCGGGCAAAAAAAAATGATTTTTATAAATTGTTTAAAATTTTTTTTTAATAAATGTAGTAATAACTCCGAAATTATGGCATTTAGGTATAGAGAATATCATATGAAAAATAATCAGTATCCCTGAGGAATTTCAAAACACAAAAAATATACAGGGTGTTCCATTTGAAATAAGAAAGTTCATTAGATTTCCAGAAAAACGGAAGATTTGACAACAATATAATTACCACTATAATATCGCCCGCATTAGAAGACTCTCACCCACCAAAATCCATAAAAATCGTTCCAGCGGTTTCCGAGAAATTACCGTGTTGTCAGACTTTTTCGCAACCCTGTATGTAATTAAACAGAAATATTTCTGTTCATAAAGAAGATTAACAGAGATATTTCTGGTCATCAACCAGGTCCGGAATGTGGTTGGGATAAGTAGGCCAATACGTTGGTTTACCTGTTTAAAGTGTTTCGCAGTTTAAGTGCTTAATTGCCTGCAAGAGTTGCCCTTGTTTGTGATTAACCTAGAGCCCCAATGGGTGTGATTGGCATCAAAATCCCCACCAACTATAAATCTTTTGCCATATCTATTCAAAAATTCTAGATAATGACATTTTTTGAGGTTATTTTTTGGTGGAGAGTAAACAGCAGTAAAGATAAGCTTCAAACATTTCTGTTTAATAGCATATTTCAATGATGTCTGATAGTTTATTTTATTACAATAGCACTACCATTTCTGGCAGGACGGATATACTTTAGAATTAGATTTAATGAGCTAAAAAAGTGATCCGATGATTCAGAACCGATAAAATATTCCGTGCAAATTAGGATAACAGGAATTAGTCGCCATTTTTCTAGTAATTCCACCAGACTAAAACGCAAATGGCTTGCGATAACAACCAAATGACCTGGTGACACGGATATATTATATCTTTTTTATGAAAGACTCGAGTGCCTAATGCGCCCGTAGATCATTAAAAGATTCCCGCGTAGTGTGCGTGCCATTCGGGGTTTCACCGCCGCTTTTAACGCACGTGGCGGCGGATGAGATATACATTTAATGCGGCTTGTTGAATTTCGGAATAGGGGACGTATACATCTAGATAATCACTTTAGTTTCACGTATGATCATCCATTTGGGCCCTAAAAGCTGTTGTGTATCGTCGTCTAGAGCTCATAATATCGGAAAGCCTGTATTGGCACATTATGTCCTTGGGTTACAAATTTTGGGTCAAAAAAATGACTTTTTCTTGCCACAGAATTTTGTTATAAAGATGTTTAAATTTTTATCTTAAAGTCGCTTATACACTTGATTAAGTATTTTATATAGATTTGTCAGAATAAGATAAAATATTGCTGATGTTAACTGGAAGGCTAACTTTCAGGTCAATTAAACCCAAATATAAGTTTCAAGTCTGATCCCTATGATTAAGACAATCAAAGAATACATGGTTCAGATCCTCGATGGACTCATTGTTACACGAACAGAAGGGAGTTTCATAAATTCCATTCCTATGTAGATGCTCTGGAAAAAGGCCATGGTTAAGTTTTAGCCGGGTTATTAATGAGGAATGTACTTTGTTATACAAAGTAATGATTTCTTGATGTCTGCTGAACATCTTCGTATTTAGACCTCCGTTCTTCCCTGCCAACACTTCTGATAATAGAAAATAGGTCTTTAAAGTTGAAAATGTTTGTGATTTCTGATATCTCAGATGTATTTTTGCCATTCCATCCACTATTTCGTTTCCAACTACTCCACTACGTCCTTTAGCCCACAGTAAAGTCACTGTTTTTTTTTTAAGTTATTCTGTATCAGCGCAAAAAAGTCATTAAAATAATATATTAGTGTTTTTAGTAAATGTATTTGTTTAAACTACTTTATTTAATGGGTTATAAGTCAAACAATCATAGTATTGAGTAAACTTATATATTTTTATAAAACTTACTAAACATCTTACATACAATAAATCATACAAGTGACAACCATGTTGACTGGCTTGAAGTTAGCCATGTCATGTCTAGCACGCAGCCCCTTGCTACGCTGTTACACAGCTATATATATTAAACACCTTCCCCCTAAGATCGATATCTATAAGGGGTCTTTATATTACGACCAACTCTCGTCTTATAACTGTTAGAAGTCTCAATATTTGGGTTGACTTTATGACTCAATGTAGGTACTGATTTTACATTTGGGCTTGGGCAACTAATGGTTTTATTAACACTATCATTTACGTTAATGTGAGTGGTATCTTTATGAACACTTTGTGACTGAATATCAGGGTACAACTCGGGTTCTAAAATGAGTTCTTTTTCAAGTGTTGTGGTGTATGAATGTTTCATTTGGTGTGAATTCCGTCTAATAATTTTATTGTTATCTTCTTTTTTCACCCAATATGATCTAGGTTCATTGGCCTTTTCTAACACAATTGCTTTACGCCAATAATTATCTTTTGAACTTCTTATTACTACCCTATCTCCCTTTCTAAACTCTACTGGTTTTCTTCGTGCTGTCTTATCATAACGTACTTGTAATTTCTCTTTTTCTTTGCATAAATTCTTATATACTTGTTTCTGGATTGTAGGTTCTAATTTATTAGCTGTAGTTGGTAATTGTCCTCTCAGGATCCTGCTCTGTAAAATTTGAGCTGGAGATGCATCAAGATTTATTATGCAGGTATTATTATATTCCATCACCAAATCTCTAAAATCAACATTTTCCTCATTACTCTTTCTTAAAATTTGTTTGCTTATATTGACTGCTTTTTCTGCAAGTCCATTACTCTGGTGGTAATGTGGAGTGCATGTCATAATTGTAATGTCTTTTTCTCTATAATAATTTTTACATTTTACCGAAGTAAATGGTAGATTATCTGCAATTAAAATTTCTGGATATCCAAATCTACTAAAAGTATCTTGAAATGAGTTGATTACTGAACTGGAGGTTTTATCTTTTAATATTGAAATGTCCAACCAATGCGAAAAATAGTCTACAATTACTAAATATGCTTTTGAACCATACTCTAAAATGTCTGTACCAACTTTATTGAATCTTAGTCTGGGAATGTCATGAGGCATCATTGGTTCTTTAAAATTATTTGGTCTGTATTTCTCACATATCCTGCATTTTTTTATATAGTTTGTCACATCATCATTAAGTCCTGGCCAATAATATATACTCCTGGCTTTGTTTATAGTTTTACTGACTCCTATATGGCCTTTGTGAAGCAATTTTATCATGTCAAGCCTAAGTTTTTTCGGAATAATTATTTTGTCATCAATAAATGCGATGCCAGCTTCAAAATACAGTGAATCTCTTATACCATAGTACTTTTTACACACTTGAGGAACATTTTTTTCTTTTGGCCACCCATTATAATAAAAATCAAAAATTACTGCTAATGCCTCATCCTGGCTAGTAGCTAGTCTTAACTCAGATTGCTTTTCCTGACTCATAGGTAAATGTTTACTCACTGAGTGGACCATTTCAAACATTTCTGGGTCATGTGTCTCTATATTTAAACTGGACCTAGATAGCATATCAGCAAAATGTATGTCTTTCCCAGGAACAAAATATACATTTAATCTGTACTTGAGAAGTTTAAGCCTTAAACGTTGGAGTCTAACTGATCCAATTTTGGAAATTGGCTTCTTCATAATGGAGATTATAGGTTTGTGATCTGATTGAACGTCAACATCAAAATTATAAATAAAATTGTGAAATTTTTGAGTAGCATAATAAATTGCCAATAGTTCCTTCTCAGTCTGACTATAATTTATTTCACTATCATTCATATTTCGTGATGCACAAGCTACTAATTTTAAAATAGAATCATATTTCTGGAACATACAAACACCTAAACCATTTTTAGATGCATCACATTGTAAAATAATTTTTTGATTAGGATCATAAGGGACTAATGCTGGTGATTTACAAATTATGTTCTTTAAATTATCAAAACATTTTTGATGTGACGGGAGCCACACCCATTCTACATTATTTTTAAGTAATTGACAAAGAGGTTGAATATGTTCAGCCATGTTCGGAATGTACCGTCTAACGTAATTAAATGCGCCCAAAATTCTTTGTAATTCTACTTTACTATTTGGTTTTTCAAGTTTACAAAGTGATTCCACTCTGTCAGGATCTATTTGCATCCCTTTATGTGAAAAAACTTGACCCATAAATCTGACCTCTTCTTGACAATATTGAAATTTGTCCCCATTAAACTTTGCTCCTACTTCTTTAGCCCTTTCTAACACTTTTTTAACAGTTGTATCATGTTCTTCTTTTGTTGTTCCCATAACAATCATATCATCATGACAAATCAATAAATTCTCTATACCTTTAAATTTATCTTCTACTACTTCTTGAAACAGATCTTGGGAATTTGATAATCCATATGGCAATACTTTATATCTGAAAATTCCATAAGAAGTTGCAAAACAGCATTTCCATGATGATGTCTCGTCAAGTTCTAAATGATGATACCCTTCAGAGAGATCAAATACAGAAAATATCTTTTTACCTATCATTTGTGCACAAACATCTTCCAATTTATGTACTACTCTTGGTTTGCGGACTATTTGTTTGTTTAGATCTAATGGGTCTAAGCATAAACGTAACTTACCATTTTGCTTTTCCACAATAACAATGCGGTTTATGCTTGCCCTGGGGTCAATTTCGTTAACTTTGACAATTGCCCCTCTTTTTGTCAACCTATCTAATTCATTTTTTAAATTATCTCTAATTGCGACAGGTACATTTACAGGTGGGTAACTTACTGGCTCAAAATTGTCTACTGTAGTGATCCTATGTTTACCACAAAATTTACCATGACCTCTAAAAACTTCAGGGTTAAGGTTTATAAATTTATCCCTTTCTGCTAATTCTAAAGTACCACAACTCTCAATATTGTTGATTCGTTTAACTAACCCCAAATCAATACATAATTTACCACTTAAAAGAACTCGAGTTGCCCCATTAATAATTGTAAAATCCTCGTAAACATACTTATTTTTATGTTTACAAAATAAATTTACGACACCCATTGTTTTAGCCTGAGTACCCTCAAACCCTTTCAGTACATAATGATTATCCCTAATTTTAAATTGTTTATCAATTTTCTTAAAAATTTTTAATGGAATTATACTTACATCTGCACCTGTGTCAAGTTTTACTTTAATTCTCTTGTTTTCAATTTCTATAATTTCATCCCAAATATTTTGACTACTTACATTTTGGTATACTTTATTGACATTTCCTACAAAACTATCAGGTGATCCATCACTGCTATCTTCATCTATGACATCAATATTCTTCACTCTACACGACTTTGCAAAATGGTTTAAAAGCCCACATTTCTTACATTTCTTTCCATACGCTGGACATTCTCTGGCCCCATGAGTTGATTGACATCTTTTACACTTGAATTTTTCATTGGTATTCGCTTTACTTCTAGAGTTATTATAATTTCTATGGCCCTGGTACCTATCTTTACGAACTTCTCCTATGTCTACATCTTTTCTTTCGGTATGAAATTTCAAATTTTGGTTCTTACTTTGTTCACTAGTTCTACAAAATTCGATGGCTTTTTGTAGGGTAAGTTTGTCCACTCTCAATAGAGCTTCTCTAGTAACTGGATCTCTGATGCCCATTAATATTTTGTCTCTCAGAGCTTTATCTTCGGCTGTTTGTTCTGGATCAATTTCATTATAATTACATGTTCGAATCAAATGTCTACAACTAGTAAGAAACTGCTCAAACGACTCTCCTTCTTTCTGGACCCTCATGATAAAATTGTATCTTTCAAATGATTCATTCATCCTTGGATTAACATACTTATCGATTAGTGATATCATCAAGTCATACTTGTTATTTTCGGCTTCTGGGATCTCGAATGTGGACATAATTTTGGCAGACTCAGCCCCAATTATATTTCTTAAAATTGACATTTTCATTTTATCTGCTGACTGGTCTTGTCCCGTTGCTAGTAAATAATCTTCGAAACTAGTCT
This sequence comes from Diabrotica virgifera virgifera, assembly GCF_917563875.1. Classification (NCBI taxonomy): domain Eukaryota; kingdom Metazoa; phylum Arthropoda; class Insecta; order Coleoptera; family Chrysomelidae; genus Diabrotica; species Diabrotica virgifera. The sequence goes on along the minus strand of NC_065443.1, from coordinate 286,212,753 downwards.
TCCAGAACTTCCATTCGCTTGCAGCATTTTGATCCTGCAGGTCAAAATCTGGTGGTAATTTTACATTTATTCCCATCACTGCCATTGTAGGTTATGTATGGTACCTCGTGTACAAGTTGCTATAAATTTAGCTTTTCGACTGTAAACTGTAACCCAACTAGCTGTTTGACTGCGCCATGTTTAAACTACTTTATTTAATGGGTTATAAGTCAAACAATCATAGTATTGAGTAAACTTATATATTTTTATAAAACTTACTAAACATCTTACATACAATAAATCATACAAGTGACAACCATGTTGACTGGCTTGAAGTTAGCCATGTCATGTCTAGCACGCAGCCCCTTGCTACGCTGTTACACAGCTATATATATTAAACAGTATTATTTATTATAAGTTTTGGATTTGTCTTTCTCTGTAGTAAGATAATAAAATATTATGTAGGTAAAACATTTTTATGTCTATTTGTCACCGTGTTGTGTAATTATATCCGAAACTTACGTGTTATTTAAAGAAGCTCGGTGGCGTAGTTGGTAGAGCGTTGGGTCAGTGATTGGAAGGTCGCACCGGTCGCTTATTCCAATCCTGGACGATTCATATTTTTTTTTTAATTTTTGGTTGTTTTAATAAAAAATTTTTGACTGTTAAGTATATTTACTTCGTTGAAATTATATAATAGAAGAATAACTTCTTACGTGCGTAAAAAGTACACACACATTCTTTTTTTCTGGATTTTAGTTTATGTAATATTTTTTTGATATCAAGAAAAATGGAGTTTTTTAGCTTGTAGTAGGTACTGCCTACTGCTAGACTATTACAACGTTCTCGCAATAATTATAAACACCAATTTTTCTGACTTTAATGTCATGTTATATTACATCTCATCTTTATTTATTCTTTTCTACGTTTTTTTTATATTATATTGTACTTAAAATTAAAAAACTATATTTTGTTAAATTTCGCTTAATATTTATTAATACGCAAACAACAGCTATAGTCAGTTCGCTAAACTCAGACACAACTGGCTAGTGATTTTAGTAAGTAATTTTGCCAATTTTGGTAAAATTGGCAAAAAAAAAACTAATTACTAAATAGTTAGTAATTTTGTTATTTTTGCAAAATTGGCAAAAAACAAAAAAATTACCTACTAAAATCACTAGACAGTTCTGTCTGAGTTTAGCGAACCGACTATACTATAAAGCCAATATAGAAACTCAACTTTTCTTCAAGTAACTACAGAGGCATTATCTGGAACGACGGCACTTTCGATTATTTTACTTTCACACCAATGTCATGGTAAAAATCGCCCCATCATGCCTCCAAAAGGGGAAAATTAGATATCGTTTCCATATTCCAAAGCATTTGCAGAGTAAGTAGATCCTCTAAAGATACGGGTAGTATTCTATCAATTTTAATTTTTGGGTATCCCCACAAAAACTCCAGACTAGATAAATTTGGTGAACGAGGAGGAGATTCCAGGCTCTAATCCAATGACGTGGAAAATTTTGTGGACATCGACGAACAAGTAAAGAGCTGTCCTATTGAGCAAGTCAAATTTCCAATTAAAAAATGGTGCCACCAGTCGAACACCAAAAATACTAGCCCATACTTTTAATTTTTGGAGTTGCAGTGTATGCGCCTCGTGTAAAATCCTGATGTTTTAATCAGAACAATAACGGCAATTTTTGGCAATTTACTTGCCTCGTAGGTACTTAACATGATATCTATGCTAGGTGAACATTATATCTTGGTGAACTTTACTAGGTTAATTAATTACAGACCCTTCATTTTCTCGTTTTTTAGTACCTACATTCCCAGCTTCCTAAAAATTTTTTACTAACTCCAAAACATATCTACTTTCTCATGAGGAGCAGAAGATGAAGGCAACAATAGCTAAAGAAAATAAAAAGTATGGAGCCTTACGCACATTAATTAACTCCAAATACGTCTCTACAAAAAAAAATCAGAATTTACAAAACAGTTATGTTACCTACAGTAACATACATACACATGCGAAACGTGAGTGCTGAAAAAGTCAGAAACAGACCTCTTAGAAATATGGGAGAGGAAAATCCAAAGAGAAATATATGGAGGTGTGAAAATAAATGGTCAGTGGAGAAGAAGAACCAACAAAAAATTGCAAATTAGAAGGACTGTATAAAGAGTCAACGATAACGACAATCCAAGCACAGATGATACGACATTTATTTGGGGCACAGCGAAAGAACGGGAAATGAAAGAATGCCAAAAATAATACTCTCACGAAGATCAATATAAAAGAGAAGGAAAGACAGGCCAAGAAAAAGAAGGAAGGACATAAGAACATTGAAAAGTGGAAAGAACTAGCATTGGTGAAATTAAATAAAACGTATAAGAGTCAAATAAAATATAATTAGAAATGTAAACGGTTTACGCCTAGGCCTGCAAGGCTTGTTAAGCTTAATAAATAAAGCATACTTTCCCCTATCGTGTTTATCTTGATATCGGTAATTAAATTGTTGAGCTGTAATCTTGATAGATTTATTTTTTTTTTTGGAGACCATGCTAATAAATTTTTAAAAACTACACAATATTCTTACAACTAATTCACAAGAGAATCGTTCAATTTGGTGTTCTTTTTGTGTTGTTTTCATATCATTTTTTATTAGTGTATCAAAACCAAAAAAATCAAAAGCTGTGCAAAGAAAGCAATTAAAATCTAAACCGTTGACACAGTGAATTAAGTAGTTAAAAAGGTAAATACAATTTAAAGTTTAAAACTATTTTTAAATTAACAAAATGAAGACTACCAATTAACTAACCAAAACTAGAAATTAACTAACCAAATTTAAAGATTTAATGACTATCCATAAAGACTATAACAATAAGATATTCTCGAGTATCTCTCCTTGTTTGCAATTACTCACATTGGTAGGGAAACCCAAGGGGGGATTTTTTTCAGTTACTCGAGCAAGTCAGATTATCACATGGGAAGAAACCTTGTACCCTGTTAATGTACTTCTACCATATATTGGCTCTTAATACAGGGTAGTTCGTTAAGGGTAGTCCGAAAAAAAAATCTATCCTTAGAAAAACTCGAAATCATCAGATTAAGATAATAAGGTAAATGAAGTACATGCAAAACAGTGCATATTTAAAGAATCTGACAGTTTGAGCGGGGCGTAAGAAAAAGGGTGAGTCACAAAGTTTCACAAGGAAAAAGCGAATATTTCGCGACATGAATGACAGATCGAAAAACTAAACGATACATGCTCAATATTTTTTAAAAATCTATCGATTGATTCTAAATACGACCCCTCACGGAGAGGAGTGGGGGGTAAATTTAAAATTGTAAATAGGAACCCCTCGATATTTCGCGAAATAAACATCAGATCGAAAAACTGCAAACAATACATATTCAATATTTAAAAAAACCTATCAAATGACACCAAACACCGCCCCCACGGAGGTGGGGTGGGGGGTTACTTTAAAGTATTAAATAGGGGCCTCCATTTTTATTGCAGATTTGGATTCCTTACGTAAAATAAGTAACTTTTATTTGAGACATTTTTTTGAATTATGAATAAATGGATAGATATAGATAAAAAATATCACGAGAAAAAAAGAAAGGAAGCAATTGCTCTCTCTAGCAGTACCAAAAGAAAATTAACAGAGAGTACTTCAGCTGGTGCATTATCAGGTTTGTTCGTAGTACGATCCAATCGATCAGCAACCGTTGCCAACCATCAGACGCATGCGCAGTTAACAGTTAGCGCTGCGCAGTTAACAGTTTGAGTTCGTAGACTACGAACGCGCTTGCGTCTGACGGTTGGCAACGGTTGCTGATCGTTCTACGAACAAACCTATCATCATCCAGTGACACTGACACTGATTCATTTGTGTCTGATTCCTCAGATGCCGAATCATTTACAGATTTTAAGTTTGATCGTTATCAGGATTTGCTTGAGATTAATTCTTATTGCTGGTGGAATTTCGTGATAAAAATCAGTTTTTTATGTAGCGAAAATTATTGAAGTAAACGATAACAACTTCAAAGTCACATTTTTGCGTCATAGTGCTAACATTAAGATGTGGGCTGCCACCAATTCTTACTTGCGGATGCACAAAATGTCAAAAGTCCTTTATTTCATTTGGCGTCAAGTTCGATAATATAGACATTCGTTGAGAATATTGATTTAACTCGTTTTGATATTAATGTTTATATCTCGTTTGATATTTTGAATAAATATGTGGCGAATATTTTAAAGAATTTTAGTTGTTTTGGATTTGTCTCATGGTGGCCCACTACTTGGGCCAGGTTGAGACAAAAACGTGTTTTTAAAAATAATTAATAAAAAAAACTAGTTTGTGATTACAAAAGACTGCTATTTTAGTTTGATTATAAATAGATTCAATAATTGTATTTTGAATTTGCACTAAAAATATGAGTAGCAAATAGCTTATATATCATCAAAATTATGAAAAATGTCTCAACGTGGCCCACTCTCCCCTATGAGGGATACGAAACGAGCCGCATAGCGGCGAGTTTCGTATAGAGTACGAGCTTCATAATGATAATTAAATGCAAGTTTTATACACGATTTTTTTCTATGATCATTCACAACAAAAAATATATTCAAATTTATTAATTTTGTAATGCAATCAAATTAAGAAGTTTGTCAGTTTGTTTACATATTTGTCACTGCGCGTGTGCCACCTTCATCGCGAATGCCATATCGCGATTCTATTGGTTAAAAATCTATATCGTAATGAAAATCTGTATCATAATGAAGTTCATTATGATGGTAGTGAAATCATAATTGATATATTATAGTATGAGAATAGAAAAACAAAGATTATGATAAAGAGATAACGGCAGTTTTGTTTTAATTTTATTCAGAGTTGGACCACCATCTCCAGATAGCTATTTTTGCATCCCATGCGTCCTCGGTGGAGCTATGCAGTCACAAGATTAGGATATTATATTTTTATTTAAACACTAATTTAAAAATTAAACATACACAGGCAAAAAATATTCAGCCACTACCTTGTCATATTTTAACGTTTTTTGAGGTCATTTGTGTCAATCGTTTAGAAAAAAAAAAAGCTAACGTCTAACGGTAGGACACTAATATAAGCCGTCATGTTTTATAGGTCTATACCGATAATTTCCCATCTCTACTATCTTCCTGTTGTTTTTTTAATCCACAAAGCAATATGTTGTCCATCTCTATGGGTTATTTTGCCAGTTATTAGCGCGCTCATCACTGTATAATCTCATTTGCTCCAGTTTATTTGGGTGTATAAATATACCTTTAAGCATAAAATTCTCATTTCCAACTTTCTTACCAACAAAGCGTTAACCCATTTGCAATTCCTAGCATTAACCTAGAAATTATTTATATATTTTTAAGAACGAATAACACGCCTTAAGGTTTCCACGAACTCCGAGCTGCATTTCTTAATAAAATAACCGCACCGCAACCCCAAGTAATAGTTAAACTTAAGTTTAATAATTTAGAGCAACGAAAACACACTATATAACATTAATCAAAGTTACCTCTGAGAAGTTTGTACAATTTTCTTGAGTGGAAGATTATAGGAGTATATCTGAGAAAAAGAAGATGACTTTTTTTCTATTTTTATTTGAGATGTTTGGCGTGAAGTTGAGAAACTTTTTAACTGTTAACTTAAATTGAAGTTGGGTTAGTTTCGTTTCGTAGTGGTCGAGTTTTCTATTGTTCAAACTTTTAAAATGTTTTGAGTTTTACTTTATGGTTAATGCACATTGATGTGTCAGTTACTCGGAACTAAATAATTGTTATATTAAATTTTGGTCCATTCCACGATATTATGGCTTCAGTTTTGGCATGAAGTATATTTTTGAATTGAAAACTTTCGTAGGCAGACTTGACAAAAATATACTCTTTTAACTGGGGAAAACCTTTTAACTCTGCGTCAACTTTAAATTGGTTAAGTTGGGACTAATGGAATAAAAATCAACTTTTATTTATACTTTTTGTAGTTAGATATGCGGACTATACAACAATTTTGTCAGGAAACATTTTTTTATAACTCTTAATGGATTCTGCAATCTGCCAGAAGGGCATTAAGCGTTTTCTATGACAAAAATGTAAGAGTGATGAGTATCTCTTATTTGAATGATCTCCTTTAAAAACTAGCTAACCTTAAATTTAGTTTTTTTCTTGTGAGATTACTTATTAAGTAGTATTTATATTTCCTAAGAAGCTAAAACTTATCTGGGTCCCGTTGACAGGCCGGCAGGCAACGTCTAAATGTACTTACTTCGTTGTTGTAGGTCACATTTAGACGGTTGGATAACACGTTAGGGTGCACTGACACTCTTTCATTGTAACGAACACTGAACTGGTTGATGACTTCCTTGATGGATTCCAACTTGAAGTCGTGCAGCATCACCCTATTGGGGATGTGAAACAGGCTATCAACAATGGCTTGCAACACTTTATTTTGAAATCTTTGATTGATGTCAATATTGGAGTTATTGGTGGTTCGCCAAAGTTGTATACCATAGGAACACATAGGTTTGAGAATGACCTTCTTCTTAATTCTTCTTCGTCTAGCCAATCACGTCCACATCTGAACATGAGCCTCTTCAAGTCTTTCTTTCCATTGTTTTTTTTTGTTGTATGCTACTTGTAGCCATTTTTCCCGGCAGTTCTTTTCAGATCATCTGTCCATCTCATAGGAGGTCTGCCTCTGGGTCTTTTGTGTTCGTATGGTCTCCAGGTTAGAATTGTTGTGTGCCATTTGTTTAGATCGTTGTTTAGCATGTTGTTCCATCGCATGTTGAGTGACTCTGAGTATGTTCATATTCGTTTTTGTGATTGTCCATGTTTGTGCCCCATATGTTAATATCCGTGACCCGTCCAAATGAAAACCCCGACGGTCAAAACAGCCCCGTCAAAAAAGCCCTGTCAAAATAGCCCGGATACAAAATAGCCTCGACGAAATAGCCCCGGTCAAGACAGCTCCGGCTAAAACAGCCCCGGCGAAAACAACCCCGATAAAAAGTTTTACCATTTAACGATGTACCATTTATTTTAAATTACTGTAATAATTGGAAAATAAACCACAATTTAACTTAAAAAAATTATTTTATTAACGTTTCGACTTGCACTTCGGACGTCGTTGTCAAAACACAAAATATTAATAAATCAAACAAAAACGTTGTTGTTTCTTAAAAAATTTCTTCTAATAATTTAATTTAATCCTACTCATTCATCTCAACAATTCAGACATACAGTATGGTTGCAAATGAAAGGAATAAATTCGGTATTTCGTAAACACGCGCCGTTAAGGAAAAATCCTGAAACTGGTCGATTTTTTTTTTAATTACGATATTTTGGTATATGTATATGTCATACTAGTAACGTCATCCATCTGGGAGTGATGACGTAATCGATGTTTTTTTAAATGAGAAGAGAGGTCGTGTTCTAGCTCATTTGAAAGGTTATTTAATGCTCTATTCAGTAATATAAACATTTACATAATTATATATACAAGGTGCCCAACAACTTTTTTAATTTAAATTATTTGACAAAAAAAGAGAAGTGTAGGTAATTTATTTAATTCAAAATACATTTTATTGCCGTCAGAAAAAAGAAAAAAATGTTTATTTCACAAATAAACATTGCTTTTCGTTAAATTAAATGTTCAATCTTCCAAGAGGCGAGTTGCTGGCGGGAGCTGGCTTGAACATTGAATTTAATCGAAAAGCAGAACACATTTAATCGAAACAGAAAAGAGAGTTCGAGTTCTCTGAAAAGACCATTTTTTAATGTGGTTAAGATAAACATTTGAATAGAGGATAATTACCATTTCCGAAAAAATGTAGTTTTAAGCGATTATTTCATGATGAATTCTGAAGGGAGCTTTTTTGTCGGGGCTATTTAGTGGGCGAACTATTATTCCGCGGCTATTGTATCTGCAGGCTATTTTGTCGTAGCTATTTTGTGTGCGGGATATTATGTCGGGGCTATTTTGACGGGGTTCCGTTAATATCGGAATAATCATGCATCAAAAACTTTAGATCTAAGATGTAGTTGAATTTGCTGATTTTGGAATATATAGTTTAATGTTGTTCTGAAGCTATTGTCTTGTGGCATTTTTACAATTTTAACTATTTATAATGGGAAATAAGCCACAATATTATTAAAAAATGATTTTTATTAACGTTTCGACGCCCAAATCGGGTGCCGTTGTCAAAATACAAAATACTACTAACAGAAACAAAAATGTTGTTGCTTAGTAAAAAAATTCTTCTAATAATTTATTTAATTTGACTCATTTATATCGGCAATTCAGATACATATGATACATTTTAAAGTAGAAGACTTTAAAATGATATTGCCAATATTTATGAGTTGCGTCCCTGAGACGACTTTACTGAAAGATAGTTCATTCGATTTCATGAAATCAACCTTAACTCAAGAATATCCGTCACAAAAAAATCATAACATGTGATCTGTCTTTAAAAAGACAACCACATGCAACGGTGACATTAAAATTCTCGCGTTAGAGATCTCATAGTAAATCACGAGGGAAAACCAGGAAAAACCTCGTGATACTATCCCGATATCGTAAGTATTTGGTCTTACATTTAAATTACTCTCAAAATTAATACCAAATTCTGACTTTACTATAATTTTGTTTAAATTATAAATAATATCAATAATACATGGATATATAAGTAATACTAAAATGTAAAATATGTACTAACTCGAGTATTGACTTACTAATTGTGGTATTTTCTTTCTATTGACTTCCTCTTTCAGTATGGGTATCCACATCCTACTGCATTCCACCAAGGAATTTGCGACACAATTGGTTTCGTTTAGCATAATTAGAGCCGCTTCTTTGATTTTTCTCTTTTTACTATCTGTTTCTTTCAGGACTATACTTGAATCTCTCCACTGAACTCTATGTTCATTATCCCATGCGTGTTGACATATTTGAGATCTATCAAACTCTCTATTTTTAATATAAGATTGATGTTCACTTATTCTAACGTTTAATGATCTTGATGTTTCACCTATATAAAACTGTTCGCATTCACAAGGTATTTTATAAATACAATTCTTTGTCCTTTCTTGTTCATTGTTAGGTTTAGTCTTAGATAGAATAGATCTCAATGTGTTGTTTGTTTTGAATGTTGTTGAAATGTTGAATTTATTTCCTATTGTTTTAAGTTTCTCGGATAGTCCTTTTATGTATGGTATTGATATTTTCCTCGTATTATTTCTTGTGAATGTTGTAGGATCCCGTTCTATGTTGTTCTGTTCCATTCGAACCGATCTTGACAATTCCTTATTTATAAACAATAAAGGATAATCATTTTTTAATAAAACAGATGTTAAGAATTGTTTTTCTTCTAAAAATGAATTTTCGTTAGAACAAGTAATTTTGGCTCTATCATATAAGGATTTTATGATTCCCTTTTTAACGTTGATGTTGTGATTTGATTTGTAATTGAGATATCTGTTGGTATGTGTTGGTTTTCTATACACTTGAGTCTCATATCCAGTATCCTTCTTTGAGACTAAAACATCGAGGAAAGGCAGGGTGTTATTATATTCCTTTTCCATTGTAAATTTTATTATCTCTTCTTGATCGTTTATAATATTCAGGAATGTATCCAACAATTCTGATCTATGAGGCCATATTGAAAACACATCATCTACATATCTCCACCATACAGTGGGTTTTAAATTTTGTTTAGAAATGATATTAGTTTCGAAATCCTCCATAAATATATTAGCCAATAATGGAGATAAAGAGGAGCCCATTGCTAGACCAAAATTTTGTTGATAAAATTCATTATTTAGTTGAAAATAGGTATTATTAGTACATAATGTCAATAACTCCATTATAGCTGATACATTTAGTTTTGTCCTATTTGTCAATGTATCATCATTCTCTAATTTCCTTTTGATTATGTTTAAAGTTTTATCTAATGGCACATTTGTAAATAAACAACTGTTTATGTCAAAACTTACTAAAATATTATTTGGATTAAACTCAATAGTTGATAATTTGTTTAAAAAATGTTTTGTATTTTTTATAAATGTGTCATCATTATTAGCAAATGGTTTTATAATGTTTAATAAAAATTTTGATAGTTCACTACAAGGAGAACTGATGGTACTACAAATGGGTCTAAGTGGTATGTTTGATTTATGAATTTTCGGCACTCCATAAAAATGTGGTGACTTACTGTAATGAGGTGTCATTAATTTTCTTTGATAGTATGTTAGATCATTTTTAAATTTAAATAAAGTTCTATAGATTTTGTTTTCCAGTGTTTTCGTTGGATCCTTCGTTAATTTGGTATAAGGTCCATTTGTAATTAGATCTCTAATTTTGTCCTCATATTGTATTTTATCCATTATTACAGTTGCATTTCCCTTATCCGCTGGTAGGATCGTTATGGAGTCATCATTTTTTAAAGTTTTTAAAGCTTTCATTTCCTCTTTACTGATGTTCTGTTCAATTTTATTTGTCTTTGCCAATTCAAGTTTACATAGTACCCTATACTGTTCTTTTTCATGAGTTGGTAAACACTGGGATATTTTTTCCACTGAACTAATTATGTCTAATTTTGGAATAGATGGATGAGTAACAGCATAGTTTAAACCCTTTGACAATATTTTATTTATATAGCTTATTTCCCATTGTATATAGTTTAGTTTGCCGAATGCTGCTCATGCTAACTTTCTTTTTCTTTTTATTTCTTCCGTTTGAATTTCCCTACTTAGTATTATTTTTTGTCCTAAGTATTATTATATTCTTCAACTTTTTCTATAAATTTGTCGTTTACTATTTTCACGGTTTCTTCTGAGTGCATGACTTTCGTTTTTTTTTTTAATTCATTTTTAGTTCTATTTTAGAAGATTCGGTGTGTAGTTCTGAAAGCATGGTTTGCCGTTCTTGTAGGTCAGTAGCTATCAGGATTATGTCATCTGCAAATCGTAGATTACTGATGTAGTGGTCATTGATGTTTATTCCCTTATATTTCCAATTTAGGTTGTGAAAAACGTCCTCTAAAACTAAGGTGAACAGTTTGGGTGGTAGAGTGTCTCCCTGTTTGGCTCCCCTCTTTAATGGTACAGGGTTCGTTTATTCATTTTCATTTAGGTACTAGGTATGTAGCTGTAGCTTGGTTCATAGTTTCTTTTAATAAGGTAATATATCTGCTCTCTATTCTAAAATTTTGCATTGCGTCTATTACGGCCGTGTGTTCTATGCTTCTATGGTGTCGAGAATGGCCTTACATAACAGTAATTTATTGTCCAATAATAATTTAGATTTGCGTTTAATGAGCCAATAGAGTTTAATAAATAATTTAAGGCCAAGTTGTCTTCTTTTGGTGAATATATGCTAGAATTATACTTGGAAGAACCAAGTCATTAAGTCAACCCCGTCGGTTCAAATGCACGTGTCAACCCCGTCGGTTCAAATGCACGTGAAGATATTTAGCATCGTCAGCGTGTGGTACTGGACAGTTGTTAACGTCTTTTACCTCAATAAAATTTTCATTTAAAGTAGCATTCAAAACGGTCTTCTCCATAATCGCTTTCCAATTCACTTTGTTCTGTTTCCACATTTTCTCGGCTGGTTTTATTTTTCTTGTCTTGCCAAAAGTAGTTATAAATGGAATTTTAATTTTTAAGTTTTGTTCAACCTATTGTCCATCCTCTATTGTTTAACCTCATCATTGAAGAAATAATCAAAAAACGTAGGAACAAAAAAGGATACCAAATGGGAGAAAACAACTTTGCTATGCAGACCACGCAATATTATTCTCTCAAAGTGAAGACGATTTACAACGTGTGCTGCACGAATTTAATATACCCGCTAGAAAATGTAACATGTTAATTTCCCCAATAAGACTAAATGCATGGTTATAACAGCAGATCTAATAAGGTATAAATTAGAGCTGGAGGATCAAATAATACAACAAGTCATGGATTTTAAATAAATAGTCATCACACTTTAAATATCAAGTTAAAGATCAGGTGAAGAAAGCAAAAAGAGCCGAAGGTTACCTGAATGAAACAATATGCAGAAATAAAAACATCGGAAAAGAAGTGAAAGGCAGAAATTACAAAACAGTCATCAGACCAATAATGACACACTAGGCAGAAATACGACCTGATACAGAAAGAACAAAAAGAATGCTAGAAGCAGCAGAGATGAAAACACTGCGAAAAGTCGATGGTAAGACACTGTGGGATAGAGCTATAAGTGGAGATATACGGCGGAGATGCAAGGTGGACAACATTAATAACTGGGTGAAAAACAGAAGAGTAGAATGGAACGACCACATAAGCCGAATGACAACAAATAGAGTAGTAAGGACGGCGAGAGACGGTTCCCCAATAGGAAGAGGATCAGTGGGAAGACCACGAAAAATATGGAATGACAACTTACTGGAGGCACATTGAAAAACAGACAGAGTAATATCTACATCAACAGAAGAAAAAGAAGAAGTTTTCAGAATCGTTTACAGAACTGATTAAACGTATTATATTCCTTTTAAATTAAAACAAACTTCTTGAGAATTACCCTACTAAACTACTAAAATTGACGTGTTTACCTATATACTCCAAAAATTTATCTCTTCAATAAAATTAATTCATAAAGAAAAAATAGTTAACTTCAAAATAACGTATTTATTAATTGCTTAAATAATTTAAAAACGTATTTAACCATTAATACATTTGCCTTGGAAAGCGATAGTCCTGCTAACTATTGTATATAACAGCATGATAAGACTGTGTCACTTTCCTATTCAATGGAAATACGCACAAATCATTATGATTGCGAAACCGGGCAAACCGCCTACAGAGCCCTCCTCCTATCGTCCTATAAGCTTTCTTACCAATAATGTCAAAAATTTTCAGAAGACTTCTCTTAGTCCGAATTTTCGAAAGAATAAACATAAATAGCATAATACCTGACCATCAATTCAGCTTTCGATAGAACTACTCAATAATACAGCAGTGCCATCGGATTGTAAATTATATAAAAACACTTTAGAGGGAAAGAAAATGTGTGCAGCAGTATTCCTTGATGTGAAAAAGGCATTTGATAAGGTGTAGCATAAAGGCCTGTTGTATAAAGTGAAAAAGAATATGCCTAATGAAATATACCTGATATTAAAACCATATATGAGCGAGCGATTTTTCCAAATCAAAGTAAATACCACACTTTCCAAATGTCATCCTATACAATCCGGTGTACCTAAAGGTAGTGTCCTCGGTACATTCCTTTATCTCATTTACACTGCTGACATACCTGCTGATGATGACATTACTATGACCACATTTGCCCATTTGCCGACGATACAGGAATCCATACATCAAACGAAAACCCAGATAGAGCTTCTAACAAATTGCAAAACTATTTAAATTCACTTCCAACTTGGTTAACAAAAAGGAAGATTAAAGTAAATGGTGAAAAGTCTTCACAAATTCCGTTCAAAACATGAAGGATCGACTGCCCGCAGGTTCATATTAATAACATTCCTATCCCCTTAAAATCAGATGTCAAGTACCTGGGACTCCATTTGGACCGAAAGCTGACATGGCAGAACCATATCAAAACCAAGAAAGCACAACTAAACTTAAAAGTCAGACAAATGTATTGGTTGCTAGGTAAAAGATTCCAGTTATCATTAGAAAATAAAGTATTACTATGCAACATTATATTAAAGCCGATATGAAGTTATGATAAAGAGTTATGGGGCTGCAGCAAACCAAGCAACACTAAAATACTGCAAACTTTCCAATCACAGACGCTGCGCATGATAGCGAATGCACTATGGTAAGTTTCCAATAATGACCTTGGGATACCATTCATCGAAGACGTTATTAAACTATACGCAAACAAAGCCCAAGACAGAAATTTCGCCCATGAAAATCAAACTATTTAACAACTCTACCAGCCGCCACTTGTGGGAAGAAGACTGAAAAAGACATAGCCAGAGAACCTAACTGATTAGGTGTATTGGAAAGCTATCGATGGATGGTGCCCAATGCCAGGATTCAAGACTGTTTGCTACTATTTGCTAAATATTCTGTTTTGTAATTAGAGTAGATTGTAAATTTGCACCCAATAAAATCATAAAAAAACCATTAATACTCTTATAGCTAGATTGAAAATGATAAATGAAGGGCTTTGGACCACAATTTCTCAAACCGAGAAAAATCTTTTTTTTTCTATGGATGCTATACAATGTGCAACTTCTCTCACTACTTAGATACATTCAAAACGAACAATTTCTCAGGCTGTGAGAAAAGTCGGCCATTGCAGTGAGAAATATTTTTTCTCACGGGTTCCATACGTAGAATCGCGGTTTCCATGGTAACATGCACAATACAAATACAAATATTTTTGTCAAATAAAATGTGTCAAATAAAAACTTACCAGGAATTACCTTTCAAAACTGTTCAAATATAACTGGTAACTATAATTTTAAATAAATAAAGGTATATAAATATTAAGAATATTAAATACCTACAACATATATGTAAAATATGTATTTTATTTCAATTTTGGCATATAATCTACATAATAGCAACTAAATTATTTAATTTTGATTTTGAACTCTTGACAAAAACGCATCCATAGAAAAAGTACAGTGTACAACACGTGAAAAAACAACATATTTACCTCTCGCTTGATTTGCGGCACTCGCCTCGTACCTCGGCTCGTGCCAACAAACTTCTGCGCTCGTGAGAAATGTGTCTTTTTCTCTCTTGTTGTACAATATACTATTGTTTAATAGAAATTACACATAACCTACTAAAATTAACTACTTATATACCTTTAATTCAAATGCATTGACATCTAACTTTAGTTCAATTGTAATCAAAAATTTCTATGGTTAAATGTAAATAGTGATGGTGGTGAATAAATACAAAATACCTTAATAGGTCAAGATGAGCTCTGAAAAACTATATAGTAAGAAACAGTTCATCATTGAGAGGTCGACACAAAAAACAAGGGAGCGTTATCCTCAGATATGTCCTCATCAGAAAATTGGCGTCATATTGATGGAAGTTGTAAGTTGTAAGTAGCCCTGCTTTAAAACTGCATAGGTGGTGACACGTTGATGAGTACAGCAACTGAATGCCAGCCTGGAAGAAAACTTCATGAAGATAAAATCTTTCTATATTTTATGTTTAAACGACAGTGTAACACAGCATTTCATCTTACGGCTTTAAATGTGAGTTCTCGATCACATAACTATAAATTCAGGTCAGCCGACATCGCGACAGTAAACTATGAAATGAATTCAAATATTAGCTTAGTTTATTAGCTTCTGTTTATTACTGATCGCCAGACTAAATATTATCCGAAGTGTAATATGAACAATCCAAAGGGATTCTTAAGAAAAAGAGTGCAGCCGAGGTGATATAACGCTAATAATGTTCTTGGGTTTTAACATAATTACACTCACACATTTTAATTACAGGGGAAATTTGAAAATAGAGGGCAATAAAAACTGCCTATATACTAGAAATAAAGTGGCCATCGTGCATAAGTATTACACGCTTTTCAAGATCATTAATTATTTTTATTTTAATCACCATAAACTTAAAATATGAAAATTCCTGATAATTATATTAGTAGAGGATCCGATATAAGGTCGATTTGCACCGATCTGTTTAATGGATAAAAATTATTGGATATGTAATTTAGCATGTTAACAATAACAAAAAACGCTGGACGGAAGGGCCGCCCGAGAACTTTATCGTACCGATCTATTATCGTTATGGTACTAGATACTGGCATTCTATAAAAATAACAAAGTTACTCGTTATTTTGATATTTTAGAAACACCTACTGTACTTAAAAGTATTTTATGGTTCTACGCACCATTAATTCCTGCATTTGAGAAAATGTTCGATGCCATATTTCGGGGACACACTATAGATGTGTAGATTATTGCATAAATCAATAGAATATTATAGTCATACTTTCATTTCAAATTAGTACATTTTTCTGAGAAATTAATAGTTAACAATATTTGCATTTCATTCTATTTCGATTACGCCAGTCAATGCGCGAGATTAAGAACAAGATATTATCTCCAAATTCTATCCTACTGCATGGATTTTAATGAAATTTTGGGAGTAGCCCAATCTCCTAATTCAAAGTCTATCCTATATACTATGGCGCTTTTATCATGGGGGAAGTTCCCACCACTTCTCAGGGGTAAAATATTTTTATTTTCGAATTACATGGAGAAAAAGGAAGATTTTTAAGAAAATTTAAAAATTCATTCTATAATTTGATCACATTTTTTACAAAAACCATTCATTTTAAACCCGTTCAACTTTTTGAAAGTAGAAATAACACTATATTAAAAGGTATTGTAGAAGAAAAACAATGCATTTAAATTATGGTGGATGGGGAGTTAAATGTATATACTTTTCATTTTTCCTTAAAGTACATTAGTCATATATTTTTTGCACCATATCTCGCTTAGTTTGTAAGTAACCGACATTTAACGGTGCTCGTTTTAAAGGCCTTTTCAAACACTACAAAAGGTGTTGGTAGCATTATACACCTAAAACCTACCGTTCCTCTGTTATTTCAAGTTGAATACACCAATTTGAGCATGCACCAAAAAACAAACTATTTTCACCTACCATATCTCTTTTTGTATTATAAATAGAACATTTACGAAGGAACGAATCTCTTTATTATTTATAATCTAAAAAATGTTTTATACAGAGTTTTTAGTTCGATGCATAGTTTTTAAGGTATTCACAAAAAATCCGTCCGAAAAAGTGTCATTTTTCAATGAAAATGGCCAATTTTCAACTACGCATAACTCAAAAAGTATTGAGTTCTCAAAAAAAAGTATAGACCAGTTTTTGCTTAGAAATAGGTTCTTAAGCCACTTCCGTGCTTATTTTGTCCAACAAATTTTCCACCCCCTTGAAGAAGTGGGAACCGCCCCAAGATAAAAGCGCCATAGTATATAGGGTAGATTTTGTTTCTTGAGCTATTCCCTACTTACTGTGAAAACATCAAGTACATCAATGTAGTAGGATGGAATTCGGAGCCAAATACCCTCATTGACTGCCCTACAATTATTATGCTCTGCTATGAACGCGTGAGAGAGGACACACATAAGATTATAGCAAAATTTCTATTCGAGTTTTTGAGCTACAGCAATAAATTTTATGTCATTGGAAAGGTAATTTTGCATTCTTTCAAAATATCTTAAAATATACTAAAAAAAATTATCTAAAGTATCTAAAAAAATTAAGATTTTTTGTTCATTTCCAGTTCAACCGGAAGCCATGTTTTTGGTAAAATTTATTGTGATAATAGATAATAAAATACCATATATGTCTGCGAAATTTCAAATTTTATTTTCCATTAAGAAGGAAGTTACGGGCACTCGAATATTTTTTTATAAAAAATTCATAACTCCCCTCCTATGGGGAGTTAAGATATATGACTAATGTCATTCAATTTACTGATAGGATATCAAAAATATATCAAAAAATAAAAAAATTCCTTGTCAAAAAAATTTATGTCAAAATTTGACCCCTTAAATATAGACAACCCGTAACTTTTTTTGAAAAACGATAACATCTTTCTTATAGCCCCATCTTTAGGCTATATAACGACTTTTTCAAATTAAACTTATCTTCAACAAGTTTTTAGATAGATAGGGAAATGTGTCGGGTGGGCGGTCGGCCATGTTGGCCGCCATTTTGAATTTGGAAATGTCAAATTCCGTATTTTTATTTACTTATCGATGAGCTTACTTTGAGTTGAATTTCATTCATTTCGGTCAAAATTTGCAAAAATGGGCCCTAAATAGCCCCCCTATTTAGGCCCCCCTTTGAGAGGTTTTTTTTAAAAGCTTAGTTTCTCGACAAAATTCTCTTAAACTTACTCATACCGAATTTCATCAAAATCGGTCCAGTAGTTTTTGCTGGGCGGTGGCGACATACGTACGTACGTACGTACATACTTCCGACATGTTTTTTTTATTTGCTTTTTAGACTCAGGGGGACTCAAAACGTCGAAAAAAAGTGAAATCTGAAAAATTTTTTTTTGCACGATCCTATAACTTTATCTATTATACTATACTACGTATATAGTACGATAAAGTAAAACAAGGGTTGCCCGATCTAATCTTGTTTTAACTATAATTAATAAATAAAAAATGACATTTTTTTCATGAATTAAAAAAAAATTCGACCCAGGCAGATAATATTTCAGATTTTTTGGATCATTCTAAACAAAAAAGGTCTTGTTTAATTTTTCTCTAAAGTTGATCGTTTTAGAGTTATAAACAATTTAAAACTGAAAAAAGAACGAAAGATGACAATTTTCAAGGCTCAAAAACACAAGTAAAAAATATCATTTTTTGCACGATTGATCATTTTTTACTGTTTACCGTGACAAATTTTACGTCAGTAGGTGACATTTACTAGCAACTCGACGGTAAGTAATCCAACTCGACGGTAAGTAATTCACTTACCGTCGAGTTAAAAAATCTCTTAATTTTAATTTATTTTTTGAAAGAATAAAGAAAACTAACGATTATTTATTAATATTGAAACTTATGGTACAATTTGTTAAATTATTTAATGAAATCCCTCTTGTTTGGGCTGTGGTTTCACTTCTAACAGAAACTCCTGCAGAATCGCATACACTAGTAGTATCCAACATTTTTTCTCTTCAAATACGCGATCAAAGTTGAAAACTTGGAAATATCAATGCCATCATAAAGAAAAACGGTGGATTTAATTATTGAATATTCTGCCCAGAGGCTTCCAGGAGCTTTCAACTGCATATGTCTTTGAACGAAATATGCCAATAGAGTCTTTTCTTCGATTCTTAAATTCTTGCCTTCGCACCATTTTTTAAAATTTTGGTAGGTATTTTGATAACGGATTTTGGATTTTTCGGGAATAATTGCGGAACACCCTTCTTCCCAAGCCCGTTCAATTTCTTCAAATTCACTTTCGCTCATATTTTAATTTATAATAATCAAAATTGTACTTAAAATTATTGACAACTAAATAAAAACTCAATTCTACATTGTTGTTATGCACCCTAGTTACTACCTAACAACCTAAGTATCTATCTTGATAAAATGAATGAAACTAGTCAATATGAAGAAAATGTTTAATTTTATAATTTATAATGGTATCAATCGTGCAAAAAACGTTATAAGCATGTCGAACGTTAAGGGTAACCGATCTCAGACAATAATTGGAGTCGTCGTTCCGCTCCTCCTCCAAACAATTGTCTTCGATCGGTATAAAACCCTTACCGTTCTCCATACTTAATATACTATTTGTAATCATCACGTACATAAATTCAAGTTAAAACCTTTTTCTATCAGGTCTCGATAAGAGTTTTAGCAATGTTTTATTCTAAAACATATTTTTTTAATTGTTAATGAGGAAGGTTTCGTATGGGGAGACGGGCATTAACAACTAAAAAACAATGTTTCAGAATGAAATAATAAGTCCAAAAGACTTATCAAGAACTGATAGAATAAGGTTTGAACTTGAATTTACGTACTTCGTAATTTCAAAAATGATATTTCTTACTTATGTTTTTGAGCCTTGAAAATCGTCACCTTTCGTTCTTTTTTCAGTTTTAAATTGTTTATAACTAGAAAACGATCAACTTTAGAGAAAAATTACAAAAAACTTTTTTTGTTTAGAATGACCTAAAAAATCTAAAATAATATCTGCCCGGGTCGCAATTTTTTTTTAATTTATAAAAAAATGTCATTTCTTAATTGTTATTAATTAATTATAGTTAGAACAAGATTAGATCGGGCAACCCTTGTTTTTTGTAATTGTTAACATGCTAAATTACATATTCAATATTTTTTATCCATTAAACAGATTGGTGCAAATCGACCTTATAATATCGTATCTTAGACCAGTGATTCCCAACCGGGAGGCGATCGCCCACTTGGGGGCGATTTGGGATTTTCAGGGGGGCAATAGAGCGAAGGGGGTGATATGGGGGGCAATAGAGAGAAGGGGGCGATAAGGTGGGCGATTAGCATCTGGGAATCGAGAAATGGGTAACTGAGAAGAAAAAACAGTACTTTCGATCGGATATCCATAGGATAATAAAAAGTAATTAAATGTATACCAATGCAGGTAATAATAACACAAACATCTCGTCTAGTAACAGAGGGCTATGAATTTAATTCTATAGGTAAGTAATACATTATAACTAATTCTGAATTTTCTTTTTATCGTGCTTTCGTATTGGGCGAACATCCGCACACAAGAGAAAGGGATAGAAGTGGGATAAGAATGATGAGAGTAGGTACCGATCCTGCCGATCTGACTCTAACAAAAAGTGTACGGCCGAAATTGTGGTCGTTTTGTCATCTATCTATCTTTTGCCCTTCATTTATCCAAAGTTGAACGTAGGCCTCCCCCTTATTTTTCCACTCTTCTTCGTTCAGTGCTAATCCTGTCCATCTGGTTCCAGCGTATCTTTTTGGGTCATTCGACCATCTCATCTGTGGTCTACCCTTTCCTCTTTTACGGTCCCAAGGTCTTCAGTGGATTATCGCTTCATTCCATCTTCCGTCTTTTTGTCTGTTGTTTTGTCATGTTTTCCACTGGAGAGTAGCTGCACCGAGAGAAAAAAATTCTTGACATAAAGAAACTTTATTAATATTTAAGAAAGATCGACTTAACATATTGCCTAAGAAATATATCTTTGTATGTAAGATATAATTTTCTAGAATATTTCAAATAAATTCTACTATAGCCAAAGAAATATATCTTAAACATGATTGAACTATCACTTTCTGGCAAACTTCAAACCCATTTATCAGAAAGAAATTACACTTGATGTTAATTAATTTTATTAGTCATAAAAATATATTTTCTACACATTCGAAAACTATTCTTTCTGAGCAATAATATTTCTTAGTAAGGAATATTATTATTTTACTATTAATAATTAATTTATTTAATGTTAAGAAATATATTTCGTAGAGATAAACGTATATTTAGAGTTAAGTTAATATTTCTTGAAAATAAAGAGATATTACATACGGCGAAATAAATCATTGTGTTAAGGTAAAATCATTATTTATTAATAAAACAAGATATAAAACATTATTATTACATACAAATATTTTCTCCACTCTTAAACAACTGGCTTCTACACAACAATAAAAGGATGGAGAGGCAAATCCAACTTCCTCAAATTTTCCTTCTTTTGTTAATAGCACTTTGTATATCAGCAATTCCCTAAAACAAAATCATTATGTAGAAAGAGTAAACTTACTTTAATAATTTTTTTTATAAAGATATAGATATTTATTTTGACAAATTTAGGAAATACAAAAAAACCAAATACACGGCCCCACATAAGAACTATTAATACTAATAATAATCAATCATATTTAGTTCAAACATGGCATTATTTAACCTACACATCTTTGTTTATTTTTTTCTTTTTGTTAATGAAATATTAATTATTTATCTGTATAATATTAAGTCACACAATAAACATTGTTTAGCTAAAACAAGAGGGAAAATACAACTAATGTAAAACATTGAATCAGACATAATAATATGTAATTTTCTTAATTTTTATAATCAAAAAGAGACAGCATACGTAATCATTAAGAAATTCTATTACGGGAAAGTATTATTAGTTTACATCTAAGTAATTTAATACATATTAACTAATTCACGGTTTTCGGCAATAACATTTCTTAACCATAAACATACATTTCTTTTAGACTAACTGATTTCTTTATCTCAAATAAATTAACAGAAAAATCCTCAGCGTTGCACCCGCCATGTTTGATATAGCGTTATATTGTATATTTTTTATAGAAGACGATACATTCAAGAAACCTATTATAGTTGATACATAAGTGTACACATTTTTAAAAAGGTACTTACATGTATGAAGTTCTACCATTTCTGGAAGGCCCCGCAGATGGTTAATAACTCCTTTCTTAATATTGTTCTGAAGTTATATATTATATCATTCTGTCCCAGCTTTAAATTGTGGCATATTTCACAGTTAGAATAATAAGCTCCTTTATTTCAGAGTCGTCCATCATTAAACCTAAAAAGCATATAAAGATACTATTATGTTTCTTTTTTAACCATTCGGATACGCAACAATATTATTATTACATCTTAAATTACTCAATTTACTTTTATTTAATACCTATATATGTACGTACCTTCAAAATATCCGTTAATTTTTAAAGTACACCAATAAATACAACATCCAACTATATGAACATGAACATATCACGCCATCTTGACAAACACTGACGACTAAATCATAAATAGTTAATCTGCGCAATTCTTTTGTGGAAGAAAATCTCTTTGCAGGTAACATTTCGGCATTAATGACAAAGTTTTTATTTTATAACCACAGTTACTACAGAGGGTATTTCTGATGGATTATTTCTTGTGGTTTAAAATATTTATTTGATTGCAAGAAAATTTCTTGTTCACAAATATAAAAATGGATTACCTTAACATTATATTTCTTATACTGCAAAATATTTGTAGTTTTCAATTTAAGAAATAAAAACTTTAGGATAAGAAAATTAAATGTAACCATTAATGCATTTCTTAGTATTGAAGAAATTATCTGTAAGAAATTATTGAGTTGTGTTTAAAAAACTCGTTTCTTTATATGTGAACCGGTATGTTTAAGTTAATAGGATATGTTAACTTTTAAGAAATATTGCTCAAAGAAATCGGTGTTTTAGGAGGAAAGAAATTGTTCTCTCGGTGTGCATGTTTGTTTAGATCTTTCATTTTGGTTTTATTTCTGATCCATGTATTTTTATTTTTGTCACTTAGCTTGATACCCAGCATCTTTCTTTCCATTGCCCTTTGAGTATTGGCCATCCTTTCCATATTTACCTTTGTGAAGGTCCATGTCTGTGCTTCATATGTAAATAATAGTCTTGTCATAGATTAGGTAAATAAAATTAAAGCAAAAGCAAAGAATGGTGGAATATTTCGTACACTCTGACACTCTGTAAAGAAAATTATGAGATATTTAATACATTGCTACTACAGTACTACATTCTGCAGTAGGGTGAGCCGAAAAAATATTTTTTTATCCGATCGAAACGGGGTAGGTTTTAAAAGTTGAATTTGGGGTCCTAAAAAAAACTGCAACATATATTTACTGAAAAAAAAAATAGCTTCAGTCTGCGCATTTGACTTAAAATTTCAGTTTTTTTGGTAAAAAGTAACTTTTTGGAAATAATTTTGTACACATTAAGAAATGAGATAGAATGACCGGGTAGCGTTATATATGTTTGTTAACACTAATAGAATAACCCCAAACAGTTTCATTTGTCTTACGCAACATCTTCAGTGTGCGCAAGAACCACCAATTTACGTGATTTTAAGGTTAAATACAATAATTTTATACCACTTACCTTTTCTAATATTTGAAGTCTAGTTGGTTTGAAAAGCCTACAGTCAGCTTTTTTCTGTACATTTATCGAGGAAAATATATCATCATTTATGCAACTCTTCGCTAGTTCATAATGAACTACCCAGGACTTACCACAAGGAGGTGGTTGCATGTCGAGTCCCACCCGTGCCCTCCCTTCCACCCAACCATGAGAGCACGTTGTAACTCTTTCTTAGAGTCAAGCTTAGGCCGTATTGCTCTGTCAAATAGTCTAGTTCTGATTATTCCATCCCTTTTCTTTTCATCGCACACTTGTAGTGCTGATCGTGTGACTTCTTTTACTGCTCTTTCGACAGCTTCCAGATTTAAACAAAGTAGATTTGAGTATGGATCAGAAATATTTATACGACATATGCAGAATAGTTACTAAAGTAGAATCACCACCAGGATTTGGGGATAGAAGTCCTGGAAAGTTGAATCATGCACGGTGGGTGAAAACTGCCAATCGTGTACTCCGATTGTACATTGCATCTAGTTCACCATCAGATCAGTTGAAAGATTTAGCCAAATATGTTGCCTTAGTTTATGCTCCAAGCTGGTTCACTATCAAATGCAATCACAAACTGAAGGATGGTTCAAGCAACCTTTGGAAAATGCTGGACTTTTCATCATATATGTCACACGAACAAAAGAGAGTGATTCATAAGTGCATTCAAAAAAATGCCTACTTCGCACACCCCGAAAATATGCTTGTGGCAATGCTCTCCGATGACAGGGAACACATTCGTCAGCTTGCGATCAGACGAATATTAAAAGCCAGAAGAAAAAACGACAAAGAAAGAGTTCGACTTTTTGAAATTCCTAAAATAAAATTTTCTGCCAAAGAATAGGTAGATTTAATTGAATGGCAGTTTATGGATGTAACTGAGCCCCCTGTTACCATACATCTATCAGAAAAGGACCTCAACAGAATATTGGTTGACGGCGTGTCAGATATTCTTGCAGAAGGTGTGCTGGGAAAATTACCGACACATATTCAAGCTGTCGAAAGAGCAGTAAAAGAAGTCACACGATCAGCACTACAAGTGTGCGATGAAAAGAAAAGGGATGAAATAATCAGAACTAGACTATTTGATAGAGCAATACGGCCTAAGTTTTACTCTAAGAAAGAGTTCAAAGCCTAAGCAAAAAGAACAACGTGCTCTCATGGTTGGGTGGAAGGGAGTGCACGGGTGGGACTCGACATGCAACCACCTCCTCGTGGTGAGTCCTGGGTAGTTCATTATGAACTAGCGAGGAGTTGCATAAATGATGATATATTTTCCTCGATAAATGTACAGAAAAAAGCTGACTGTAGACTTTTCAAAACAACTAGACTTCAAATATTAGAAAAGGTAAGTGGTATAAAAATATTGTATTTAACCTTAAAATCACGTAAATTGGTGGTTCTTGCGCACACTGAAGATGTTGCATAAGACAAATGAAACTGTTTGGGGTTATTCTATTAGTGTTAACAAACATACATAACGCTACCCGGTCATTCTATCCCATTTCTTAATGTGTACAAAATTATTTCCAAAAAGTTACTTTTTACCAAAAAAACTGAAATTTTAAGTCAAATGCGCAGACTGAAGATATTTTGTTTCGGCAAAAATATTTTGCAGTTTTCTTTTAGGACCCCAAATGCAACTTTTAAAACCTACCCCGTTTCGATCGGATAAAAAAATATTTTTTCGGCCCACCCTATTCTGCAGTCTCATGGATACTGTTAACGAATTTCTTATAGCCACTCTACACGATGCAACTAATTGCGCAATTAATTTCACAATTTCTTGCAGCAATAGAAACTGCATCGTGTCATACGCGAATTGTACACAAAAGCTGCAACTTCTTGCAACAACTTTTTGCTGCACTTGCTGCAAGAAGTTGCAGCTAAATAGAACATGTCCTATTTTTCATGCAATTTTTTTTGCAATTTGGTTATCTTTTTAGTAAATTTTAAGGCTACACTGTTTGTTTTCACTTCATTGACATTCTGCCATCCAAAATTTCAAACTAAACAATTTTTTAACAAAACTAGAGGAATTTTTTACCAATTTCACGCTTCACAAATAACAGGTAACATTATTCTGGTAGCTAACTTTAATTATGCAACATAGGGATTAAAAAAACTATTTTCTATTTGCATTTCTTGTTTTCTTGTTTCCTTTTGTAAATGAATAATGTATTATATTATAGGTATACTTAAAAATATATAATACGTATTATAATTTTCTCAAATTATAATCTAACATAAATAGTCTAATATCTGATAACTCTACTCAAAAAATCACATTTAATTCATAAAAACAACATAACCTAAAATTGTTGATATTTTGTCAAAGTTTCTTTCTATTTCATGTCAGTTTATTAATTGCACCGTGTAATCACTTTATTGCAGAAAGTTAGTTGCAACTTATTGCACAAGTTCTTGCGCAAGAAATTGCGCAATTACTTGCATCGTGTAAAGTGGCTGTTTTAACTACTGACCCCACACTGAGTACAGCACTACAAGAGAAGCGAAATGACATCGCTTAACTATCAAATATTTCTGAAAAATTAAATGGAACGAATCTGGAATTAAAAAGGAAGAACATAAATATGGCCAAAGCGAAGGGAGTAGTCGGAGCATTCATTAACAAACTATCTATTTTTGAAGAAAATTTACAGAGAGGAGGTCTGACCAAATTCCCCAGAAATCATCATGTGGTTATTCTGAGGATCTTCAAACATATTGCCTCCACCTTGGAGGGGATTTGAGGTACATAGCTATTAACCAATATTGAGCCAGACATAAAGAAATTATGTGAGTGTCACCAGGCCCAAGGGAGAAATTAACAATTATTACTAACCATGTTCACCAACACGTGGACAAGATGCAAGAGGGACAAGATCGGAATAGAGGGAAAATTATGAGAGAGATCTATGTCCAGCAGTGGACAAGCGAAGATTGAATGATGACTTACCATGTATCATTTTACGAAATATAAAAATAAATCAATATTGTACTGATTAATTTTTTGATTCAATTTAATTGGGGAGGGGGGCGATTATAGTATTCACAACTGGTGAAACCTGTCTAAGGGGGCGATCATGGGAAAAAGGTTGGGAACCACTGTCTTAGACTATAATAATAATCTCGGTTTTTTAAACTTACCTCTGTAAACATAAACGTCTTATACCTCGATCAAATTTTCATTTAAAGTTGCATTCAAAACGGTCTTTCCCAGAATTTCTCTCCAATTCACTTTGTTCCATTTCCACATTTTCTCCGCTGGTTTTATTTTTCTTGTCTTGCCACAAGTAGTTATAATTGGAATTTTAATTTTTAAGTTTTCAGAATCGTTTACAGAACTGATTAAACGTATATTCATTCAAATTAAAACAAACTTCTTGGGAAGTTTGAGAAGATCTGGCGCTCAGTGAATATGAAACCGGCGGAGTTTTCGGCCAGGAGGGGATTGTACCGTTTCTTTAATACGGGAATTGTGCTCAATGTGGGGTTAATTTCATTTGTCGGTGGTTAAACACCTTAAGCATAGAATTTTAATGTATTAAATAGATTCTGCTTAATTTGTCATATCCAATTTTGAGAGTTGGCAACTTTTTTGCATATACAGAGTATTTCATTGAGAAATAGAAATTCTTAAATGGTGAATAGAGGTCCCTAAGTGTTTCATCGATTTTCCCTGTTTCTTTCTGAACCCAAAAGTTTAGAACCATTTTGTATATTTTTGACTACTACTAATCTATAAACTACCAAAATAATCCCAAAACCCAAAAATCCAGGCCAGGACTAAAAAATTATAAATTCAATTTGCCCTTAGACAACACCGTGTATATTGAAATTTAAAAAATAAATCCGTTTGCATATTTGAAAAGAACACAAAAACTAAGTTGGATGGTTCCCTTCAAGTTTTTGCCCAGACAATTTAATGACTTTAATTTTGAAATTATATTGAAATTTTTAATAACTCTGAGATTAAAAAGCAGGTATTAGTAACTTTTAATAATAGATTATTAAAGTTAATAAATACTGAAAAATCTATATCCAGGACTGAACGGGAAGACGCTGCAAAAGAAGAAGAAGTAGTTACATTCTACAATAAATGACGAACAATTCATTGAGTAAAAGATTAAATGTTCAATCTAATAGCACATAAAATAATACTAAAAATATTACTCTACATTAGGGTTGAGCGCTGTTATATGAAGAAAAATGAAATAATAATTTTTACAAACGCGGGGTGCGGAGTCGGGGCTACTGTGGGAAAGGATTGGAAAAGTTAATTGTCATTTTTTTATATTATGACTCTAACATCTGCCCCAACGTGATTCAAATTTTGAAATTCGAAAAAAAATTATTTTTTTTCATTCTTACCTACGCGGGGTGCGGTATCAATTCGCTTTTAGGATATGAACCGAAAACTTCAATAACACTTATTTCTATTTTTATCAGAATAACTGCCCCAGCGCTGCTTAAATTTATATATTTTGAATTTCGCGCCAACCCCCCGACCTAACGCTGCAACAAAAGAGTTATAACCTGTCACAGGAGTCGACCTTCACTCTCCCACTCAATTTCAATTATAAGTAAGTAGAACACAAAACAATAATAGCTAGAATTATTATAGTTTTCCACGATAAGTATATAACATTATTGAAACATTATGAAGGCAGGAAGGACGAAGACGGTTACAAAGAGAAACTGTTGTGAGGATAGCAAGAAATTGTTTGATATTGCAACTTGCAGTTCCGAGATTGCAACTGTCCTAGAAACCGAAAGATTCCAATACCGGAACGAAATTTCTTAATCGACCAACGAACTGACCATAAAATAATGATTAACAGTTTAGATCGTGAAGCGACAAAAACATTGAGATGGATTTACATAGATTACACCAACAAGAGCAACGTGAAGAACAAATAGTCTTGCAAATAGGAGTGGAATCCATTCCTAGTACTTCTAGATTACCTACAACTTCAAAGATACGACCGAATGTTCAACAGCCAGATACATTAAACAAAAGCGGTGGAATTGAGGACTTCCGATCGCAATCGATTATTTCCACTTCTTCACTCACAATGACTGATGTCACATTTCCGGTTGTTGCCAGAACATTAGATCGGTTTGGGGTTTCAGATTGTGCTGGAGTAGCAATCATTTCTGCATCTTTCCACGACATTGGTCTCATTACTGAAAACGATTTGCTCTAAAAGCTCGTTCTAAAGCTAATTTGTAACTCTATTCTGACATTTCTCTCCTCGAGCTTTATCGATGTAAATCAAATAATGGCTGTTGGTTGTGATGGGACTGTCGTTAACCAAGGAAACAAAGGTGGCGTTATTCGTTAATTGGAAATCAAGTTTCCACCTACACTTTAATGGTTCATGTGCCAACTACACGTCAATGAACTGACATTGAGTCATCTTTTTCAATATCTAGATGGCACTAGAAGTGGACCAAAAGGTTTCACAGGTCCCATCGGCAAGGCAGTTACTAACTGTGAAGTATTACCCATTGTTCCGTTTGATGCAATTAAATGTACGTTGCCCGATATTACCAAATCGACACGGGAATTAAGCAACGATTAAGATTAACTATATCTACTACAAATATGTCAGTTTATTAGTAGAGGACATTGTGATGAAAATTTTGTGAAAAAAAAAATCCTGGTAAACTAGTTCACCCTAGATGGTTGACAATGGTTAATCGGCTATTGAGATTTTATGTCTCAAGCCAAACTCCGTCAGAAAACCTAATTATACTAAGCACATTTATTTTAACGGTCTATGCTCCTATGTGGTTCAGGATCAAGACTAGGCCAATTTGTATTTTTGGTGCCAAAACATTTATATGACACGATAAAACTGTCACGCTATTTGCCAAACCACTTGAAGAATGTTATTGTCCCAGTCATACAGAGAAATGCATTCTTTGGACATTCAGAGAATCTACTACTAGGAATGTTAGCCGAAAACAGACCGTACGTCAGAGAAGTTGCACTCCACAGAGGGACATCACACATAGGAGCCTTACATATTTTCCAAGTACCTACTTTAAATATGGATGCCGATGATTACATCGATATGATAGATTGGAAAACCAAGACAGAACCTACACTTACGAAGAATTTAAGTAACGAAAGGATATCTTAGACCATCATAGGCCATCATGGAAAAATTCAGTGTCACACACAATCCTCTGAAAGGTGTGTCAAATTAGTTACCGAAGCAAGTGCTGCTTTCTGTGGGTCACGGAGGAGAGGCGGACTCATTAAGAATAAGCTGAAATCATGCCCTTTGATGCCTAAATTTGATACCAAGAAAGACTATCGTTCAAAAAGAGATTTTATATTATTCTTCAATTTGTAATCATTTTTTTTTTACTTTATATTGACTATTTTTCTTTTTGTTTTTCTTCATATTATAGTCCTAATACCTTAAGTAAATGAATAAAACATTATCGTTAACTCTAGTTGACTCTATCGAATTTTTTTTAGAAATTTTTTTTTCCAAAATTCTAAAATTTCAATCAACGTGGGGCACTTTTCAGACTGAAAATACGAAAAAATGTCATCTACGTTTTTCATTCGAAAATGACAGACGCATCAATTCCGCACTCCGCGAAAATAAAATTCGAAAAAAATGAATTTGCTCTCCACCCTACTCTACATCCCACCAGATTGAAAATAATGGGAACCTTCTTTGGTTACACGAGAATGGTTCCCTTCGTACTCCAATCGGAGTAAACATGTAAATCAAAAATGAATAACCATTTGCAATTTCGTTGTAACACGAAACTACAGCCGCATTATATTCTAGTTCAATCAGAGAGTGCAGCAAGCACCTCAACCGGTTTCTAAACTTATTAATCTCTCATCAGGAGGCACATATACTGCTCTCTCTGACCCATCCAGGACAAACCCCGGCGTGCAGTTACGGATTGCAACGAACGAAATAGTAGGGATGTCCTAGCGGCAATTGCTAGCAAAAGACTAAGTTTTCAATCTAATGGTACATAAAATAATACTAAAAATATTACTCTACATCCCACCAGATTGAAAACAATGGTAACCTTCTCTGGTTACACATCCAAGGCTTCTAAAATTTGCAAGCCATAACGGATGCTGAGACTTGTTATGGCTTGCAAATTTTATATGCCTCGGAGGTGTAACCAGAGAAGGTTCCCATTGTTTTCAATCTTGTGGGATGTAGAGTAATATTTTTAGTATTACTTTATGTACCATTAGATTGAAAACTTAGTCTTTTGCTAGCAATTGTCTCTAGGGCATCCCTGCCATTTCGTACGGTGCACTCCGTAACTGCACGCCGGAGTTTGTCCTGGTTGGGTCAGAGAGAGCAGCATATTATGTTGTAAGGTGCAAAACCCGCTACTTTTTAGAATTTATTTTAATAAGACCCACTTTGCATTTAGAGGTCCTCCCAGGTAGCTGTTGTTTTTCATTTTTAGCAAACATTCATTATTTGTTCCATCTATTCTCTTTTTGTGCACCCTGTATATACATTTTCAATTTTAAAATGAAGTTAGTGATGCCCGATTTAAATTAGAAAAATTATTTCCATTCTCTCAAAATAGTATTTATTGACAAAATATTGTCATTTTCATTTTAAACCGTTTAATTATTTCCAGTAGTCGTTCTTTCTAAATATTTTATTTCGAAGCAAAGTTATTTATCAAGCCATTAATTTTTTTTTGTAATTTTAAAACGTTCATACTTTGCCAGTTTCAATAAGAGTGTCTTTTTCGTTATCAGCTAATACTGACCTTCAATTAATTTCTTTTACTTTCATAAATACCATGCTGGTGCCTTTCTGGTTCATTTCTATACTATCCGCCAAGTAGGTAGCATCAAGTAACTACAGACCTAATTGGTGAGTTGTTTTTGTGGTTTTATCATTTAGTTTTCCGATCATATTTTTTATTAATTGACTAACTCGAATTGGCATAATATATTTATATTTTTACCTATTTGTGTTGTAAATTTGATTCATCCAATAAGAAAATAATTTTGGGGTATATATTTATTTATTTTCCGTGAATGCTATTTTATCAGCTTCAGCAGTTGTTTTAAATAATAATTATTTTCAAGTTTAATTTATTACGTTAATTTTATAGAAATATGTGGGATTAAATTAATTTATTTTAATTCATTTATTTAATTGTATTTTGTAATTGGGGTGTTCAAATTAAAACATTTGGGGTCTACTGTTTGGTTTAGAAGTCACCTCTAAAATTTTTTGTGCTGCTGATGGGGAATATTAGGGTTTTGTTGACTTGGGTGGTAGGGACCCTTCATAAATTTATGCTGCGGGTTATCTACATCTTGATTTCTCTTCTAGCAATCCAGAAGAAAGGCGTGGCCCTAGCCTTAACACGTCCGTTTTGGGCCAGAGATTAGTATGTTCCCCAGATAAGTAACCACGTGAATAGTAAAGTAGCACTTCCTCGAGACAGTCACCCATGGGTTCGACTAACAGGTAATTAGCTCCGGAGGCAATCACCGTACATCAAATTTCCACCTGACGCTTCCCGAAGAAGATCTGGAGCTGTAGATAACCTAGGACAGCACCGGAAGAAGCCTTCACACCACAAGCTAAGTTTTTAATTGAATCTTGTATTTGCCTGTCAGCAGAGACAGTTTTTTATATAAAGTAACTTCACAATGACTATAATGTAGATCGTGGATTATAACCAAAGAGATGAGAAAATAAAGCATTTATACCGAAATTCATTCCTTTTTATTGATAGTGTACCGTATGTCTGGGGAATGCAGAGGAGTAGAATACAAGGACCCACATAAAGTCCCATGCTCGCCGTGTTGGTGTTGGTGATGTTGTGTCGAATTTGTTTCTTGGTCCAATGTAGGCATTTGGTGATCAGCTCGATATATCATTGTCAATATGAACACGACAATGTGCCTCCTGATAAGAGACTAATAAGTTTCGAAACCGGTAGAGGTGCTTGCTGTACTCTCTGATTGAACTAGAATATAATGCGGCTGTAGTTTCGTGTTGCAACGAAATTGAAAATGGTTATTCATTTTTGAATTAATTGTGTGTATGAGGAAGTACCCAGCTATTTATAATGTCCATGCTAGCTGGACTGTCCATCGCCTTTTCATTCTTTCATGTTCAACCAAAGCTACATCTATTACTAGCAGTTCCATGTTGTAAAATCCATTTTTAACGCACTCAAGACACTCTCAAATAAAATTAATTTTAAAAGATCCGTACAGAAGCTGAAAGCGGCCCGTTGTATTATGAAACAAAACCCGGTGTGGAGCCTGGTTATTCCACGGCCCGTTAGTGCGGCAGATTCGTGCAAATATTGAAAAGAATTGCACATTTAATGATACAAGCATATAATTTGGTCCACATATACTGAACATATAAAGGTTCAAATTTAGATTTGAGGCCATCTCAGATTTTGCCTTTTACAAAAAATGGCGGGCATTCAAAATGGGCGACTATACATATGTGACTAATAGCACAATATCTTTTGAATGAAAAGTCCGATTTGAACAAAATTTGGTACATAGGTTCTTTTTGTGATTTACAAGATAGATGTCGTAAACTGGAAGAATCGGCTTACCAGAAGTTGTATTTTTTCTGTTTTTTTTTTTTGTAAAAGTATTTTATATTATGTAAATAATTTATTTTCAATTTTTTCACCCTGTATATATTAATTTTTCAAAATGGTAATACCACCATTGAAAAGAGCGTAAGAATATGTTTTAGGAATTATTTTGAACTTTTTAGGTATGTTAATTACCATTTAATAAATGCATAACGTATCTTCACATGTACCTATTTGTGGCAGATTCGTGCAAATATTATAAGAATTATTGTGCATTTAATGGTAGAAGCATATAATTTGGACCACATATACTACACATAAAAAAGTTTAAATTTAGACATGAGGCCATCTCAGATTTTGCCTTTTACAAAAATGGCGAGCATGCAAAATGGCGGCTACACATATGTGAATAATAGCACGATAACTTTTGAACGAAAAGTTCGATTTGAGCCAAAATTGGCATCAAGGTTTTTTTTGATGAATAAGATCGAGGTCTTGAACCGGAAGAATCGGTTTACCAGAAGCTGTGTTTTTACTGTTTTTTATATAAAAATATGTTGTTTTTTTTTCAATTTTTTCACCCTGCATATATTAAGTTTTCAAAAAGGTAATACCACCATTGAAGAGGGTGTAAAAATATTTTTTAGGAAAGGTTCTGAAATTTCTAGTTATCTTAGTTATCATTTAATAAATGCATATCGTATCTTCACATGTACCTATGTGCGCAAATTCATTTTGAAAGCCCGCCATTTTTGTAAAAGACAAAATCTGAGATGACCTCATATATAATATTGAATCTTTGTATGTGTAGTGTGTGTGGGCCATATTATATGCTTTTACCATTAAATGTACAATAATTCTTATATTATTTGCACGAATCTGCCGCACATGGGTTCATAGGTACATATGAAGATACGTTATGCATTTATTAATTGGTAATTAACATAACTAAAGAGTTCAAAATATTTCCTAAAAAATACTTTTATACTCTTTTCAATGCCGATATTAACTTTTTGGAAAATTAATACATACAGGGTGAAAGAATTAGTAAAAGAACAACATGTTTTTACATAAAAATCAGGAAAAACACAATTTCTTGTAAATCCATTATTCTGGTTCAGGACCTTGGTCTTACACATCAAAAAAGAACCAACATACCAAATCTGGTTGACGTCGGACTTTTCGTTCAAGAGTTATCGTGCTATTAGTCACATATGTACAGTCGCCATTTTGAATGCCCGCCATTTTTGTAAAATGTAAAATTTGAGATGGAATTATATCTAAATTTGAACCTTGATGGGTGTAGTATACGTGGTCCAAATTATGTGCTTCTACCATTAAATGCACAATAATTCTTATAATATTTGCACGAATCTGCCAAACACAGGTACATGTGAAGATACGTTATGCATTTATTAAATGGTAATTAACATAACTAAAAAGTTCAAAATATTTTTTACAATATATTTTTACGCTCTTTTCAATTGCGGTATTACCATTTTGAAAAATTAATATATACAGAGGGAAAAAATTGAAAAAAAAATATATTTTTACAAAAACAACCAGTAAAAACAAAACTTCTGGTAAACTGATTCTTTTGTTTCACCATATCTATCTTTTAAATCAAAAAGAGAACTTATATACCAAATTTGGTTGAAATCGGACTTTTCGTTCAAAAGTTATGGTAATATTAAACACATATGTATAGGGGCCACTTTTGAATGCCCGCCATTTTTCTAAAAGGCAAAATCTGAGATGGCCTTATATCTTAATTTGAACCTTTATATGTGTAGTATATGTGGTCCAAATTATTTGCTTGTATCATTAAATGTGCAATTGTTTCACATATCCGCCGCACTACGTGTCATAAACTTACCGTAAAGTATCTAAATTACTTCGGCCACTTGCTAAACTCAGACACTTGGCAAACTCACTTGGCAAAAAAAATAATTACTAAATAGTTAGTAATTTTGTCAATTTTACCAAATTGGCAAAATTACTTACTAAAATCAGTAGCCAGTTGTGTCTGAGTTTAGCGAACCGACTATAACAATATCACTGGGGAACAATTTGAAATTCAATTTCTGTTAAGTTAGATTTTTTAGCTGTTTTCTATAGAATTAGACATGCTGGTTTGAAAATTGTATTTAGTTTTCTTCTATCACGTCACGCTCGATTTCTATGTGGGTGCTGATGATCACTGGGTGCTGGGAATGACGCGCTGATATCTGCAACTGGTCTAGACTTTCCTGTTCAGTTACGTTTCTTATACTATGGTGAAACTTTGTGAGTCAGTTAGCAGTATTTTGTATTTCGTTACTGAGGTGTATAGAACGACTTAGTGTGTTTGAACTGAAAAGTTCGCTTATGGCTACCTCTGCTCCTAGACGTCGTAAGTGCGAAAACAACCCCGATTCATTTTGTTATATAATATGTGGCCGTTTTACCATTCCCAGTCAAAAGAACAAACATCAGTATATTTGTCAGACAAGCATTTTTTGCATATTTTAAAGTGAAACTTGGTGATCAAGATATAGCATTGACACCTCATAAAGTGAGCACATGGGCATTCAATGGTGTAACATGAAAAGGGAATAGAATTTTGACAAATGTTGATATGTCATATTAGGGGATGTTACACAATGAAGGACATGGCCTAGTAGCTCAGAATCGGAAGAGATGTGGGGTGGATTTTTAAGGGATGTTGTTAGTATACTCTTATTAGCTTAGAAATGAAAAAACAGAAAAATCAGAATAAGGATGTCAAAAAAATAAAATATTGGGCGCCACTGGTTACCTTGTGGGAACCAAAAATTATACAAAAAAATAGAAATAAAGGAAAGATAGAAAAATCAAAATAAACAAAAACATATTTAAATAAAAAATATGTAAAAAAATACTTTTATATGAAAACAAATATGTCGTGACTTACCTTATCTACTCTCTATTCAGCCAATTCTTTATTGTTCTTACGATACAAGAGAGAAGGAAAAAAGAAATAATAAATTTGTATTTTGAAAATCAAACCTTATTTATTAGAACAAAAAAAAATGAATTTATGAATCTGTGATCTCATGGTGTTACAAATTGAGATCGAGATTTCCAAACAAAAAAAAATGAAAGAAAAGTTCTGCATAACAAAAAATTATACCTTGTGTTACAATCATTCTCGTGGTCCTTCTTGGTGGTTGTTGAGTCCAAGGCGCGATTTCACTTCACTTTAAAGTCACTTTATAAATTATTGATACAGCAACAGTACATAATTGATGAAACCATAGTTCATAGAAAAATCTGTATAGAAAAATTGCAGCATTGTATGCATTCTGCATTCTCAAAAACAAATTAGTTCTACTCGAACAAAAATATTAAAATGATTTGTTTTATAGTTCATTAAACGGAATAAAAAATATTAGAATGGAAGCAAACTTCATGCTTTAACTAGGGTGTTGAATCTAGTAACACAAAACGAAAACTTCTACATAATTGATGACCAATCACCACAATCGAAGTAATCACCCCGGTGGCCGTTAAATAAGTCCAATGTGACTAATGTATCTTTCGCCAGGGCGTATGCGCTACTTCTTGCTCCAGACTTTCTTCGTCCAATAGTATAGTACGGAATTCATCGCCTTGTGTGTTAATGTGTGTGGGTTGAATCGTATTTAACAGATGTCTTGGCATCGTCAGCAACTGCGCTACAGGAGTGATCGGAGTCTTCAGGTAGCTGGTTATCGCTGTCTCCACCCCGCTGCTAGTGGGGAGTAATGTAATGTTTTTCGTTTGGGCGATGCATCGGGGCGAGAGTTTCAGAAATGAGACTCGCTCCAGAACTCTTTCGTTCCGATTTCCATCACAGATAATGGACAGGTGTATCGGAATCGGTGTGATTATTAACCAAAGGTTGGGTGTACCCATCTTACTCCACTGAGCTTGATGTATTGCCCGGGTAACCACTGGACATGTGCTATTCTTAGATCGCTCATAAATTTCTTCCAGTATACAGTTTGGTTTGGTATCCATGTTCATTACGGCCGTTGGAGAGCACGCTATCTGTGCCCGTGCCAGCTGTAAGCATCTTGCTTTATCTTCTGCGGTCAATTCGAAGTAGTGGAGAGTGTTATAATCTACAATCAGTAGATTTCTTGGGGCGACAAACGAATGCAACACCGACCCCTCGACCTTAAGTGGTATCGCGGTGATCTTGAGCATGCTGTAATTATTTCTCCCTGTCACTATGAAGTAGCCGATGACCTTTATATACTTGTCGTCATGGCTGACCTCTGTTTCTATAATGGGTTGTCGTCGTATTTCCACTCCTTGTGGTAGTATCTTCCCCGCTCTTTCTATTAACTTGGTTATTTGACCCGGCTTTATTATATCAACGAAATGGCCGTGGTTGTAGTGCAGGTTTAATATTCCCTCGTAAAATTGAATATATTCGTTCATGAA
The DNA here is from genome assembly GCF_917563875.1 of Diabrotica virgifera virgifera. Lineage (NCBI taxonomy): Eukaryota > Metazoa > Arthropoda > Insecta > Coleoptera > Chrysomelidae > Diabrotica > Diabrotica virgifera. Next base: position 286,175,213 of record NC_065443.1, on the reverse strand, counting down.
CTCCGTAACTTGTAATGCTATGGTTTGTATTCGTAACGTGCTATATTCGGTTTCTAGTCTTAATGCTTTGTCTTCTACTTCATTGAGTCCTTTTGATATTTCTTGTAGGCCTGTGAATAGTGCTTTGTTAAACTTGTTCATCTGTTCATTTATCCTCATCTCCGTGTGGTTTATTGACGTTATTGTCTCTAACATTATCTTTGCCTAATGCTGTGACCCCTTTATTAATTCTCTCTGGTTTTTGTCTAGTGTCTCAATGTCACCATAGGCTTCGTCGTTCACTCCAAATATGGAGGTTAATATTGTGCCTAATATTCCTCTTTTTTCTCTTCCTTTTATTTCTACTGTCAACGCTTCACTTATTGACTCCGCCTTCCTTTGTCCTTCCTCTAACTTCCCTATTATCTCCTTACAATTTACGATTTTAGTCTCTTGGCACAGATCCCGTATGCCTTGTATCATACTTCCTATCAGTTGAGGCTCCTTTTGAACTCTTCCTTTTTCGATTAGCACTTTTATTCGGAATGTTCCTCGATCTATGTAAACCTCTCCAAGGTCTTCAGTAAATAACCCTGGTTCCGGATTATATATTTTATACAGTTCTGCATTCATGGGTTTCAATAGTGTTAAAAACATTATTGCGATTAATATTTTCTTCCATCTTGATCCTGATGAATTCTTTGGTTTTTCCTGTTTCTCTTCTTCTAATTTTATCAGCTTATGTATAGGTCTTTTTGTTATTTTCCCGTTTGCCTTTCTCACTGACACTACTCTGGTTAATCCCTCCGCTCCAGGGTGTGTTTCTATTACCCTTGCTAGTGGCCATCTACCTGGAGGTGTATCCTCTTCCTTAATTATGACTATTTCTTCTTTTTTTATGTTTGGGTGTGTTTTATGCCATTTATTCCTTTGTTGTAACTGTTGCAGGTACTCTTGCCTCCAAATCTTCCAGAAATCCCTTTTTATTTTTTCCAATATTCGCCACCTTGCTGGCATCTTCAAGTACGTCGTGAGCTCTTCTTCCCGATTCGGTGATACAATTTCTTTCCCTATAAGGAAGTGAGCTGGTATGATTGCTATTTTTCCTTCTGGGTCTTCTGATGATTCACATAATGGTCTCGAATTCATACAGGCTTCTATTTGTGTTAGCACCGTACTCAGTTCTTCATATGTCAGTACTGTTTCCCCTATGATTCTTTTCAGATGATATTTCATTATTCGCACGGCGCTTTCCCACAATCCTCCGAAGTGTGGCGCATATGCAGGTATGACGTGCCACTGGGTGCCTAGTGCAATTAATCCTTGTTTTATCTCGTCCTCTAGGTTTTGATTTTCTTTTTTTAGTAAGTTTGCCGTTCCTACGAATGTGGTTCCGTTATCACTGTAAATGTTGACGCACTGTCCTCTGCGTGCCGTAAATCTTTTGAACGCCGCAATAAATGCATCTGTAGACATATCACTTACTACCTCAAGATGTACTGCCTTTGTTGACAAACACACAAATACTGCAATGTATCCTTTATAACTCCTTTGTCCTCTGCCTTTCGTAGTACTTATTTTTATCGGCCCGGCGTAATCTATCCCTGTATTCGTGAAAGGATGACTCGGGTTCACTCTGTCCTCCGGCAGGTCTCCCATTAACTGTTGTGCTACTTGTCCTTTATACCTCCTACACTTTATACATTTAGTTAACTGACTTTTCACGGTTCTTCTTCCGTTTGTTATCCAATATTTCCTCTTTATGTATTGTAATGTCTGTTGTAGTCCGCTATGTAGATTTTTTGTATGACTGTCCGATATAATTAACTTTGTTAATGCGCTGTCCTTAGGTAAAATTATAGGATGTTTTTCCGCGTACTGTAGCTTCGTGTGCCTTAGCCTTCCGGTGACTCTTAGAATCCCTTGTTTATCCAGGAACGGTACCAATGATGCTAATTTGTTTTTCCTGTCTAGTTGCTGTTTCTTTTCCAGTTTATTTATTTCTAGCTTGAAGTTGTTAATTTGTGTGAGTTTTATCACTTTTAACAATGTTTCCTCTAATTCTCGGACTGTAAGTTGTCCTTGAGTTTTGTCCTTCTTTCTGCAGTTGTTTGCAAATCTCATACAATATGATACCACTCTTCTCATTTTTTCTAAATTCGAGAATCTCTCGCATATGTCTTCCTTTATCGTTACCATGTGCGTCGTTACTTTCGTTTTGACTTCCTCCTCATTTGTTTCAGGTATATCCTCTGCCGGTAACCTCAGTGCTTTTTTACTCGTTAGCCAAGTTGGTCCCTTCCACCATAACTCTGCTTCTAATAACTCTGAAGCGGTACTTCCACGTGAGAGGATGTCCGCTGGGTTTTCTTTCGTATCCACTTTATGCCAATTTTCTGGCGCTATAACTCCTTTTATCTCCTCTACTCTGTTGGCGACGAACATTTTCCATCTTTTTGATGATCCCTTTATCCAAGCCAAGGTTATTGTTGAGTCCGACCATGCATATATTGCCATGTTCTCCCTGTTCAATGCTTGTAGGGTTTTCTTCATTAAATTTGCTAATAGTACCGCGGCACACAATTCCAATCTTGGTAATGTCGTTTTCCCTTTCAATGGTGCGACTTTAGATTTTGCTATTAATAGATTTGTTTTAATTTCCGGGTCTAATACCCTAGAATAAATAACCGCTCCATATCCTTTCAGAGACGCATCTGCGAATCCATGTAGTTCTACTCTGTTTGTTTTATTTAAATTGTTCCACCTGGATAATGTTATTCTCTCAAGATTTATTAATTGTGCCTGATATGCTTTCCACCGGCTTTGTTGCGCGCTAGTTAATTCTTTGTCCCAACTGGTCTTTTGCTCCCAAAGTTCTTGTATGAACATTTTCGCCTGAATTACTACTGGTGCTATCCATCCTAATGGGTCATATAGTTTTGCTACTTCTGACAGTATGTGTCTTTTCGTTATTTTCTTTGTCGTCGTTATTTCTATCTTTAATCTGATTGTATCTTCTTTGGGTGACCAATGTATTCCTAACGTCTTTCGTATTTCTTCTTGCTTGAATGCTTTTGAGTGTACATTCCTCATTTCTTCCGGTACGTTCTCCATTATTTTTTCTTCGTTGCTCAACCATTTTCTAAGTGTAAATCCACCTTTCTTAAAAATTTGTATTAGTTCCTTTTGGGCTGCTTCTGCCTCTTTTAACGTCTCCGCTCCTCCTAATATATCGTCTACATACATATTTTCTTTTATTATTTTCGCTGCTGTAGGGAAATTCCCTCCTTCATCCTCTTGTAACTGTTGTATTGTTCTTAATGCTAAAAATGGTGCTGCGGCCGTACCGTATGTCACCGTCTTCAATTTATATTCTTGCACTGGATCCTTTGTGTTCTTTCTCCAGAGTATTTTTTGATACATTTGGTCTTCTTCTGCCATTCTGATCTGTCTAAACATTTTCTCCAGATCCGCTGAGTATGCTACCTTATGGGATCTCCATCTCAATAGTATATCTGTCAAATCCTGTTGTAATTTTGGCCCCGTGTGCATAATATCATTTAGGCTTACTGTTGATGAGCTTTTACTTGATGCATCAAACACGGCTCTTATTTTTGTTGTAGTGCTGTCCTCCTTTCTCACTGGATGATGAGGTAGGTAGTAACCTCCTCCCTGGACTTCCGCTATTGCCATATGACCTTGGTTTTCATAATCTTCCATGAATTGTCTGTAATTCGTTTCTAACTGTTTGTCTTTTGTGAACGTCCTTTCAAGTTGCATCAATCTGGCGAATGCCTGCTGCTTAGATTCTCCTAACTTTGTGACGTCTTCCTTAAACGGAATTCTCACTTCGTATCTACCTTCTTCATTTCTTTTTAGTGTCTGACGATACATTTCTTCACATTCTTGCTCTTCTACTGATAAACTTGTTTCTTGATTCACTTCTTCTAATTCCCAGAATTTCTTTATTTGTATGTCCATTTCTTGTCTGGATATCATACAGCATACTTCTGCTTTAGTAGTCTCCCTTTCTTTCGCTATCCCCGAAATTATCCATCCTAGTTTGGTGTTTTGACTTAGTAGTCCATTACTTCTTCTGTGCATCCCTTCTGTCAATATGTAACTATATTCTTTTACTCCTAGCAATAAGTCTATTTTTCCTACCCTGTAGTATCTTGGGTCTGCCAGTAGCACATTCTTCTCGTTGTAATCCTGTAGGACTATGTCCTGTTCCGGTAAATCCCTTGTTATTTTCGGTAGTACCAGTGCCTCTATTTCCATCTCGAAGTCACTTTGGTAATGATTTCCGATCAATAGTTTCATACTCCAGTTGGCTGTCTTTTCCCCTGACGAGCCTATTCCGGATATGGTCGCCTGTATTGGCTGCCTTTTTGTTCCTAGCGCCGTCGCCGCTTGTTCCGTTATAAATGCACATTGTGACCCTTGGTCGATCAATGCTCTCATTATGTGAGGCTCTCCATTCGCATCCCTTACGCGTACCACTGCTGTGGCTAGTAATGCTTCACCTTCCTTATGGCTTGCACAGTTAACTGAGTTCTGTCCTCTTTGCTGTGTGTTGTTGTTTCTTTGCCCATTGTTCCCTTGCGTATTGTCTCGTCTTCCGTTATTTTGTTCTCTGGCGTTGTTGGAATAATTATTTCCTCCTCTGTACCTGTCCGATTGGTACCCGTTTCTTCTACTGTTTGATTCTCTTCCATTTCTTTCCTGTATTTGTTCTCCTCTTGTTTCATTTGTGTTTCTTCTGTTGCCTGTGTTTCCTGTTTCATAATGCAACGTTTGGTGGTGGTCTCCGCCACAGTGTTTGCACCTAACCTGTGAAAAGCATTGTTTCTCCTTCTTATGTGCTAGACAATTCGCACACCATTCTTTTTCTCGTATTATCCTGTTCCGGTCTTTTACCTTGAGTTCCAGAAATTCTCTGCAGTATGGTACTCCGTGATCTCCGTTGCATATCACGCAACCCATTCTTGTTTTCTTACCCGTTCCTCCTTGTTTCTCTTGTCTCTTTTCTGACTCCAGCAGTTCCAGTGTTTGGAATCGTCGCTGTAGAAACGTTTGTGTTGACTTGAACGTCGGTATCTCTCTACTGTCTCCGCTGTGGTTTTCGTATAGTCTCCTTGTCTCATTGTCCCATTTTGTTATGCTAATTCGCGCTATCAATGGGCTCCACGCTTCCGTGTCTGTTCCCAACCCTCCTATGGCTTCCAGGCACTCATGGAAGGTGTCATGTAGTGATTTCAGTGCTCTAGCGGAAGAATCCTTTACTTCCTGTGCTGGTAACATCCTGTCTATTAGTTTAAACAGTATCATCCTCGGATTCTCATATCTTTCCTTTAACATGTTCCATGCCACTTCGTAGTTGGCTTCGGATATGTGCAAGTGTTGTATCATCCTGTGGCCTTCCCCTCTTACTTGTGTTTTGAGGTACTGCATCTTCTTTGCTCTCGACAACTGTTCGTTTTCATGTATTACCTTTGTAAACAGATCGTGGAAAGTTCTCCACGTTTCATATCTTCCTTCATACACAGGGATTTTTACCTGCGGTAATGTTACTCCCTCTCTTCTCTGTGTGCTGTCTGGTCGTTGCATTGTAGGCCGCATTTTCTTTATCGTTTCCCTGACCTTCCTCCTTAGCTGATCTATCCTCTCTACTTCGTCACTGTCTATAACGTCTAGCTCATCATTTACTGTTGCTTCTATGATGAGTGTGTTTATTTTCTCCATGTGTTCTTTCAATTCTGCTTGCAGTTCTTCATCGTACTGCAACTCCTGTTCATATTCTTGTAATAATTCCTCGATTTTTTGTTTTCTTAGTTGTATCTCCTTTCCTTTTGTTGTCTTTCCTCTTTTCAATATTCTTCCATATTCTTCCAATAGGGTTTTTCCCTCAATATATGTCTTAAAAACCTGCTCGTAGTATTTTGTTTCGAAGTACTTGTCTTTCGTTACTCCGCTATCTAATAATTTCTCGTGGTTATGCCCAAACCTTGTCCAATAATCCTCTAATCTCTCCTGACGCTCTTTAATGTATTGTTGATTCTTGCGAGATCCAGGGTCTCTCTTAAGAGACGACACCTGTTTAGAAATCTCTCCTCCAAGCTCAGCTTGCTTGTTCTGTAACGCTTCCATGTTTAAATCCACGTACTTTCTATTTTATGCAGTAATAAATGTTTTTACCGTATTTTTTCGTAACTATTTATATTTTCAATTTACTGTGATTCACCTTTTGCTGAATCGTAAATAGTAATTCTGTAGACCTTGCTGAGGTTTGCTTATTTATCTGTAGGTCAGTGTTATATGTGGGTTAATGTCAATCAAAGTATTATGTTGCACAGTTATAAATAGAATAATAAGAATACAACCTCTGTATTACGATGAGTATTTAAAATAATGCGATCTAAAATTATGTAAATGAAATACCAAGCACTATGAAATTATTAGGGTATAATGTTTTTTCTTTATCAACTTGTAACATAAAGAAATAGGTAGGTAGTAAATATTTGTAGGGCTAACCGTTTATTATTATTATATAGTCAAAGTATAGTTAATATATAAGGCAAATATAGTTAGAATCAATAAATAAATATAGGCAAATATAGTTAACAAAAATAAAAGAGTAAATAGTTAGTAAATATTTAAATTTATTTGAATGGCAACTATTGTATAGAATGCACTAAAGTTTTTGTAAATATGTATAGGTCGAATAATTCGGTTTAAAATTGGAAAGAATATTGCGTTATACGATACGAAATAGTTGGAAAAATGTTAATTTGTTCAAAAACTTACGGTTTTTTTTTCTTTTTTATGTTTCTGGACTGGCTCTGCATGCGCACCTGGATATGCCCTCTGACCTGCAGTTTTCTTTCTGGATCTGCAGTAACTCTTCTGGGTACGGCTTCTGGCCTGTAGTTTTCTGGATACGGCTTCTGGCCTGTAGTTTTCTGGTTACGGCTTCTGACCTGTAGTTTTCTGGATACGGCTTCTGACCTGTATTTTTCTGGTTACGGCTTCTGACCGTTATTTTTCTGGATACGGCTTCTGACCTGTATTTTTCTGGTTACGGCTTCTGACCTGTATTTTTCTGGATACGGCTTCTGACCTGTATTTTTCTGGTTACGGCTTCTGACCGTTATTTTTCTGGATACGGCTTCTGACCTGTATTTTTCTGGATACGGCTTCTGACCTGTATTTTTCTGGATACGGCTTCTGACCTGTATTTTTCTGGTTACGGCTTCTGACCGTTATTTTTCTGGATACGGCTTCTGACCTGTATTTTTCTGGATACGGCTTCTGACCTGTATTTTTCTGGATACGGCTTCTGACCTGTATTTTTCTGGATACGGCTTCTGCTTCGCTCGGGTTCTGTTCTCCCGGGCCTAGTGTCGTCTATTTGCTACTGATTTCGATTGGTGTGGACTGTACTTGTAGGCCTCCTTTTTTTCTCGATAAGGACCATGTATAAATACGTAGGATGTAAAAGACGTGAGTAGCGATAAATACGTTTATTGATATAGACGAACACAAGGATATATTTCAATCCCGGGAGAACCGCCGAACACTGTAACTGATAAATGATACGCGATTAGCTGAAGACTGAATGAGAACTCTCTTTCTAGGCCCAAGAGCCTAGTTTTATAGAAGCTTAAATTGGGTCATAGGTGACGCTAGTCCCCCGTGATTTGTATATCTAATTAAGGTAAATAATTCTACTTTTGTCAGCAGTTTCGTGACATTTCCAAATTATATTGTTGATAATTGACCAATTTGTGTCTAAACTAATTAATCTACGTGCGTGAATATAAAATAAATAAATTCGTGCGGTCTACTGGGTGATAAAATAATTCTGTTCAATATCGAATATGAATTCTGAATATTTATTATTGGACACCTGCCAAAGCAAGATATTTCTATTATCGTCAGATTAAAAACTCAACACGGAAAATATGAGGCACATCTGCACAAATTAGGAATAATTAATTCATCAGTCTGTTTTTGTGATAATGTTTCGATTAGAGATTTAAATCATATTTTCTTTGAATGCAAAATTAACCAGAGATATATAAATCAATTATATTACAATTTGCGACAAACACAAGTTCATTTTCCAATTAGTATAGAATATCTACTAAGTTGTCATAAAATGGAAATATTTAAATTACTCATAAACTACTTGAAAGAAACAAATATAGTCATTTAAGTGAAATAGGTAAAAATATAACAAAACTAATAAATTGAGGTAAAAATAAAATAAAAATCTGTGGCTAACGGGCCCGCATCCAAGCCATTTTTTCACACACACACACACACACACACTAAGCTGGAACTGACTGCAACTCCAAACTAAACTTGAAGACGGCCCAGATGGAACTGAATCTTCTCTCCTCAGACTCTAACCAAAACGCCCTATCCAAAATCATCACACGATCTTTCCCATAGACAATCCAACGACCAATTAACCGACTTGACACTCAATCAATCAAATCTCAACCAATAAGAAGTTGCAAATTATGCCTCGAGTTAAGCCCTCTAACGCATACCAAGACAGCTCGACTAATCACAAAAAAAAAACAAACAAGCAGATCTCAATATTTCGTACCGCCTTTTTTTCTCACAAAAAAAAAACGCTGACTTGGAGGCATTCACAGCCAAGGCCCGTTCTCATGGAAAATGCTTAAGTAAGCTATAATAACACTTGTTGGATTACATAAACACACTCAGAGCTTATGGAATTTATTATATCAACATTCTAGCTCTAACATAAATAAAACCCCGACTTTAAGACTACTTACCAAATAATTATGACCAAAATTCCTTTGTCGGTTATTAGATAAATTAAAAAAAAATAGAGATATGAACACGTATGAGAATCGAGGAAATAAGAATTTATCGATTCAATACTGTGAGAAACAAACTACGTCATTCCTACACACTTTAAAGCGATTTTATTTATTTATTTAGCGTATGGCTTAAGTATATCACAGAAATATATTTAGATTTATGCATTATACAATGCATCAGAAACAGATGTCCAATTTTTTTATATATTCGATTGCCCCTTCGGTTGCCATTACAAAGTCTATAGGGTCGCCTGTGTATGCTCTGCGTGGGCAGTCCTGAACAATGTGACTGATCGTCTGTCTTGCAGCGCCGCAGTCACAAGAAGGAGAGGGGAGTTTACCCCATCTGTGGAGGGAGTCGGCGCATCTTCCACAGTTTGTTCGAATTCGATTAAGGGCTGCCCAAATCTTACGGGGACGTTCAAATTCGCCAGGTTTCCCTATGATGTCCGGTAGACTATGGTAATGCGGATCTGTCCTACTTTCCCAATCTTCTCTCCATCGGGTATTTAAGTCAAAGTTGGATTGCTGCAGCGCTTGAGCAGATTGTAGAGGGGGTAACCTGGATCGGAGACGGTTTCCAAGAATATCGGGGATGTCGTTGTGGACTAGAAGCTGGTGACTGTCCATTATTTTGTTATATTCTTTAACCAATGCATGTTCGCGGCGTAGGTTGGGTGGTGCTATATTACTAAGGGTAGGTAGCCACATTGTAGGTGTGGGCTTAATTGTGCCTGTTATCATACGCATAGTACGGTTTAGTTGGGTGTCGACCAGGTGGGTATGCCTGCTATTTAGCCACACTGGAGCACAGTATTCTGCCACCGGATATATCAGGCCAAGAGCAGAGGATCTTAATGTTGATGCTGTGGACCCCCATGTAGTGCCGCAGAGTTTATGTATTATATTGTTGCGTGTTTTCAATTTTGCTGCTGTTTTCGTCAGGTGTTCTCTGAATGTGAGCGTTCTGTCTAGAGTAACCCCAAGGTATTTCGGGTATTTATTGTGTTTTAACAGCTTGTTATTAAAATACACTCGCAATTCTCTGTTTGCCAACTTGTTGTTTAGATGAAAAGCTGATACTTCAGTTTTTGTAGTACTTGGCTGTAGTCTCCATTTCTTAAGGTATTCGCTGAGGATGGATAAGTCATTCGTGAGAGTGATTTCTGTAGTTTCTAAAGATTGGTGGCTTGTTGCAAGGGTCCAGTCGTCAGCATATCCAAACTTCCGGGATTCGGTTTCAGGCATGTCAGCAATATAGAGGCTGAAAAGTAAAGGGGCAAGGACAGAACCCTGTGGAAGACCATTGTTAAGTTTCATCTGTCTACTCGCCTCCTTTCCCATTATAACCTGGAAGGCTCTGTTGGTCAGCATGTTGTCAATGAGGTTAATTATCTTTTTGCAGGGGATAATGCGGGCCAGTTTATATATTAATCCCTGTCTCCAAACAGTATCATATGCTGCTGTTAGATCTATAAATACTGTTGCTGTCTTTTGTTTCTTTTGAAAACTAGCTTCTATAAAAGTTGTTAATGACAGCACTTGGTCCGTACAGCTTCGATGAGGGCGGAAGCCAGCTTGTTCAATGGGGACATTTTCTAGTATCCTGTGACTAATTCTGTTGAGGAGAAGCTTTTCTAATAGTTTATATACCATGCTGAGTAGAGCTATGGGGCGGTAGTTTTCTGGCTTATCGTTTGATTTGCCCGGTTTCGGAATTGCAATTATCTTTGTTCGCTTAAGTGAGAAAGGAATGTTACCTGACTGAAGTATATCATTAAAGAACATTGCAAGCCACTGTTTCGTGTATGCACCACTGTGTATCAAGAACTCTGGATGGATACCATCAAAGCCAGGTGCTTTACCTGATTTCATTTCTTTCAGCGCATGTGTGATTTCAGAAATAAGTATTCTTGCTGAATATTCGGAGTTCGTTCTGTTCATTTGTTTTAATGCCCTTAAGTCTCTTTTCACGTTGGTAGTATGTGTTCGATCTCGTGGAGCTCTGGATAGAGATACTATATGGGAGGCAACCTTGTTAGGAGACATTTTAGACTCTCTGGATTCTAGCTGGTTAGCTCCTCCAATTTTCCGCAACAAGGACCATGCCTGCCGGCTTGATTTTTTGAAGTCAAGGTTTTCGACAGTCTTTATCCATTTTTGGCGTCTAGCTGTATCGATGTTGTGTAAAAGGTCATCGGCTATTTCTCGGTCACCACTTTCGAGAAACTTCGTGTATAAGTCTTCACATGTTTCAGTCCATCCAGGCACATATTCTTTGCGATACCCCCTAGGGATGGTCTTCTTGGCAGTGCTTATTACTGCGCCCACAAACCTCTCATAATGTTTGCTGGTTGGAGGGACCCAGCTCAAGATCCGGTCTAGTTGTTCAGAGAACTTCTTCCAGTTTGCTTTTCTAAGATTCCACCTGGGTCGAGGATATGATCTAATTATTGGAATTGATATTCCGATGGTGATAAGCACCGGACGATGTTGAGTATGTGGGAAGTCTGCAAGGACACTTCTCGCAGTTGTTAGTGGTCTGTCATTGGTATCTTTTGAGACAAAACATAGGTCTGGGTTATATTCTTTTCTCCATGCAGCTGATTTAAATGTTCCTCTGTCTTTGGCATCAAAAACTAGATATGTGTTTTGCTCTTCGGACCATTCTACTAGTGCCTCCCCATTTTCATCATTCGTGGTGTACTTCCACATTTCGTGGTGGCTGTTGAAGTCGCCGATGTATATAGTAGGATGTGGATGAGTCTTTAGCACTTCTGGGTTCCATGTAGTGGCTGGAGGTTTGTATATGTTAACTACGGTAATATCTCCAATCTTGGTGACTACTTCATGTATATTATTTTCATTGGAAGCAGAAAGTAGGAAACCATTTTCTATATTGCAGCGAATGTAGGTTGCGACGCCGTAATGTTTATCAATGGTGGCTCCCAGTAAATCGTAGCCAGGTATCTTTCCCCTTAAATCAAGCTGGACTTTGTCTTCAGTATGGGTCACTTGTATGGCAACCAGGTCAACGTCGTTATCGTGTAGGATTTTTTGCAACACTTGGCATTTTGCCTGGCTTATGCCCTCGATGTTAAGGTGACAGACTCGGATACACGGTCCGAGATCTCTAGTCAGTTGGTTCTGAGAAGAACCTTTATTTGTTCCCATCCTATGTTTACGTATAGATAAGATTTCTGTTTGTGATCTGTGATGTTGGCAGGATTTAAAGCGATAGATTTGCGAGACTCAACAACAATCTCTGAAAACAAATATGCATTCAACGATTATGACATATAGGGTGTAACGAAAGTGTTACAAATGTAAACTAGATAGAAATTTCAAATAAGTTTGGTACCGTTACAATGGGCACCTCAGTTTAAAAAATTCACGTGATAGACAAAATCTGAGAATATTCTCAGATTTAGATGTCAAAACTTAGTGAAAAACAAGTGTCAGACCTAAATTAGCAAAAAAGGTTTTCCCAGTGTATTTAGAGTGTCACCATTTCCTGACAAGGGCTCAAGGAATGAGGAGGAGGTGTTTGTGGTGACAACGTCATTTTTTGTCAACGTCTCTTTATAATCTGTGTAGGTCCATCAAAACTCAATATTTCTTTTTGTAAACCATAAATATTCTGTTTTAGTTCTTTTGATGTTTTTCCAGTGCTCGTTTTTAATTCTTCTTCTTGCAAATGCATGTATTTGTTTTTATTCTGTTGTAATTGGCGGGTGTATGGGGAAAGAGATATATCTCAAAAAGTATAATTTTGGGAAAACGGGTTCTTGTGATTAAGGTGACGTAAATACAATATTATTTTATTTTTCAATAAAATGTGTATTACCTTTTGTATATGACTTAATTCTGACGCAAGTACACATTTTATGTAGTTTATCGAATATTTTTTGAAAAAAATTGAACATAAATATGCCTCTTTTCACAAGCATTTTTTTTTATTAAAGCCTAGGTACAAATAAAACATAACTAATTATTACTAGTAATTTACTGATAATTATTCTCTGCTAGTTATCCTCGTGACCAGATGCATCTGGAAAAATATCCCTTACATTATCTGACTTATATCTATTAACCCAAATGCAAATCAGAAAAAAATTGGAACGCTTTTGATCATATGTGAACATATACCTCTATTCACAGAATATTTCCTTTATTATGACATATATGTAAGTATACATTATAAGCCCGTATTATAGTCTAAGAGCTGGGAGCGGATTTTGTGCGTGGTAAGTAATATGGAAAAACTATACGGGGATATGTTGAATTAGTTGTGTACATGACTTTCACCAACGGCCGAAAACCAGAGACGAGGGTAGTTATAAGGGGTCAAAGTGGCGGTTTTTGTTATTTTTTTTATGACGCTCATGATCGAGATAGTGCACCAAAATTTGGGAATAAGTAGGTCATGACGTACCTAAGTAAAATCTCTAGGGGCGCAACGCTGCGTGGCTGACAAAGGGGTGGGGGTAGCGGTATATGTATATAAAAAATATAAGGGTTTTTTGCGACGTTCGTGATTAAGATATTGCACCAAAATTTGGATATAAGTAGACCATGACATAAATAAGTAAAATCCCCAGAGCCGGAAACCAGAGTGGGGAAGAAGATAGTTATAAGGGGTCAAAGTCCTGTTTGTTATTATTTTTATTTGTGACGCTCATGATAGAGAGAGTGCACCAAAATTTGGGAATAAGTAGGTCATGACGTAACTAAGTAAAATCTCCAGGAGAGGAACGCTGCGTGGCCAACAAAGGGGTGAGGCAGGGGTAAATATAAAAAAATGTAAGCGGTTTTTTGCGGCGTTCGTGATTGAAATAGTGCACCAAAATTTGGGAACAAGTAGACCATGACATAACTAAGTAATATCCCCAGGGGCGGAAACCAAAGTGGCGAACGAGGGTAGTTATAAGGGGTAAAAGTCGCGGTTCTTATTATTTTTTTTTGTGGCGCTCATGATGGAGATAGTGCACCAAAATTTGGGAGTAAGTAGGTCATGAGGTAACTAAGTAAAATCTCCAGGGGCGGAACGCTCCTTGGGGTACAAAGGGGTGGTAGGCAGGGGTGACTATAAAAATATATGGGAGTTTTTTGCCGTTCGTGATCTAGATAGTACACCACAATTTGGGAATAAGTAGATAATGACTTTACTAATAAAAATTTCCAGGGGCTAATAAAAAAAGAAATAATACACACTGCGACTTTGACCCCTTAAAACTACCCCCGTTCCCAACTCCGGTTTCCGGCTCTGAGGATTTTACTTAGCTAAGTCATGGTCTACTTATTCCCAAATTTTGGTGCACTATCTCAATCTAGCACGTCGCAAAAAACCCCTTATATTTTTTATATTCACACCTACCCCCACCCCTTTACCGGCCACGCAGCGCTTCACTTCTGGAGATTGTACTTAGTTACCTCATGACCTACTTATTCTCAAATTTTGGTGCACTATCTCGATCATGAGCGTCACAAAAAATAACAAAAACGGCGTCTTTGACCCCTTATAACTACCCTCGTCCCCCACCTCCGGTCTCCGGTTCTTAGGATTTTACTTAGTTATGTCATGGTCTACTTACTCCCAAATTTTGGTGCACTTTCTCAATCACGAACGTTGCAAAAAACCTCTTATATTTTTTGTATTCACTCCTACCCCACCCCTTTGTCGGCCACGCAGTGTTCCGCCCCTACATATTTTACTTAGTTACGTCATGACCTACTTATTCCCAAATTTTGGTGCAGTATCTCGATCATGAGCGTCACAAAAAAAATAATAAAAACGGCGACTTTGACCCTTATAACTGCCCTCGTTCCCCACTATGGTTTCCGGCTCAGGGGATTTTACTTAGTAATGTCATGGTCTACTTATTTCCAAATTTTGGTCCACTATCTCAATCACGAACGTCGCAAAAAACCCTTTATATTTTTTTTTATTCACCCCTACCCCCACCCCTTGGTCGGCTACGCAGTGTTCCGCCCCTAGATATTTTACTTAGGTACGTCATGACCTACTTATTCCCAAATTTTGGTGCACTATCTCGATCATGAGCGTCATAAAAAAAATAATAAAAACCGCGACTTTGACGCCTTATAACTACCCTCGGCCGCCACTGTGGTTTCCGGCCGTTGGTGAAAGTCATGTACACAACTAATTCAACATATCCCCGTATAGTTTTTTTATATTACTTATCACGCACAAAATCCGCTTCTAACTCTTCGACTATTACTTTAAAAATCTCATTCTTAGTCAGTTATATTATTTTATACACATCAAGTCGCACGTAAATTTGTATACAATGACTTATATCTCTTTTCGTCTAGGTGTAATATCCATTTTTGGAAGGTATGGTGTACTTAGCTCATTTTGCACATTTTTCGACTTATACTCTTCCCTATCCCCATACACCGGCCAATTATTGTACACTTGTTTTGTGTTGTTTCACATGTACTTGAGGCAAGATTTTTTCTTTTCCTTGCATTTTCCTTTCACATCTCTGTATCGAACGACGGAGTTTTTCAAATAATTTCTTGGAATATTACAGAATAGCTGGTTATAAATTGGCATAAAATTTGTTGAAAACTTTTTAGTTGGACTTTTCTAAGTACCGCACTGTGCGGTTGCTACCACAAACAAAATGCCAACACGAAAACGAAGATATTCTAACTGGCGATCTTGTCATATATTCTGATATTTCGCTCTGTTTTACCAATAATTTGATTCCCACTAATGATTAGAATTAGCGATAATAGGACAGTGGAAAAATTCGTCCACAACGAATAGCAGCTTTGATCTTTGTAATTAAAAATTCGTCTGAAAAATTGCACCGAAACGGACTTTTTTGTCTGAAACGGGGTTTTTAATTAAAATGGTTTTTTTCAGTAGAGAGGATTTCACGTGTCGGGGTTTTACTCTCATGCGGGTGGTAAATATAAATTGAAAAAGAGGCATAAATCGTGCTTCTATAAAGGGGTGACGAAGTTTGGATAACAAGATCAAAAGTGTTAGTTCAGTGCCTTGTAGGTGTAATATCCATTTTTGGAAGGTATGTTGTACTTAGCTCATTTTGCGCATTTTTCGACTTATACTTATCCCTTTCCCCATACACCGGCCAATTATTGTACAGTTGTTTTGTGTTGTTTCACATGTACTTGAGGTAAGATTTTTTCTTTTCCTTGCATTTTCCTTTCACATCTCTGTATCGAACGACGGAGTTTTTCAAATAATTTCTTGGAATATTACAGAATAGCTGGTTATAAATTGGCATAAAATTTGTTGAAAACTTTTTAGTTGGACTTTTCTAAGTACCGCACTGTGCGGTTGCTACCACAAACAAAATGCCAACACGAAAACGAAGATATTCTAACTGGCGATCTTGTCATATATTCTGATATTTCGCTCTGTTTTACCAATAATTTGATTCCCACTAATGATTAGAATTAGCGATAATAGGACAGTGGAAAAATTCGTCCACAACGAATAGCAGCTTTGATCTTTGTAATTAAAAATTCGTCTGAAAAATTGCACCGAAACGGACTTTTTTGTCTGAAACGGGGTTTTTAATTAAAATGGTTTTTTTCAGTAGAGAGGATTTCACGTGTCGGGGTTTTACTCTCATGCGGGTGGTAAATATAAATTGAAAAAGAGGCATAAATCGTGCTTCTATAAAGGGGTGACGAAGTTTGGATAACAAGATCAAAGTGTTGGTTCAGTGCCTTGTTTAACTCGGTCAATAAATTACTGCTAAGTATTTTTAAATAAAGTAGACAATGTCATTGAGAGATAACATGTTTTGCGAGTGAATGTTGGTCTGTAAAGTAGCGGTTATATTTATTACACTCGAACTACCATAAAAAGTTAAAGAGTTAATTTTTAACAATAAAACTCCAACTAACTATGGGAGCCGATTGTTAAGATCTGTTGGTGCCTGGTGCAACCAGGTATTAGAAAAATACTCTCTCCGGTACAAAAATCGGGCACACCAAAAAATAAATCATTTTTGATGTCTCGTATCTCCTGAACCTGTTGTCTGATTTAAGTAATTGTTTTAATATATTATAGCCTTCTTTTTTAACAATATCGCTCTAAGAATATTGTTGTTAGACAGGTAAATTTTCATTGTATACCGGTAGTACCAATCAAACTGGGTTTTTTTCTCAATTTTCACAATACTCTGTGGAATATTCTAGCCTTTATAAAATATTGAAATTAAAACCTAACTATAGCCCCACGTTTTCTTAACATTCTGTTTTTTATTCATTCGCTTATGTTACATAATAAAAAAGTTAGGGACTTTAACAACTAGCTAGGTTTCTTATCAATACAGGGTGTTTCTAAATAAGTGCGACAAACTTTAATGGGTAATTCTTCATGAAAAAATAATGACCGTTTGCTTAATAAACCTATGTCCGCAAATGCTTCGCTTCCGAGATACGGGATGTTGAATATTGTCTTACAAACTGACGATTTATTTATTGCTCTAAAACTGGTTGAGATATGCAAATTAAATTTGGTAGGTCTTAAGAGGTAGTTATTCCGCATGTTTTGACATATAATTAAAAATCTATATTCACCATTGGCGTGCATACGGGTCACATCACCCGGTCATATTACCAGCATGCACGCCAATGGTGAATGTAAAATTTTTAATTACATGTCAAAAATTGCGCAATAACCACCTCTTAAAATCTACCAAATTTCATTTGCATATCTCAATTGATTTTAGAGCAATAAATAAATCGTTAGTTTGTAAGAAAAATTCAACATCCCGTATCTCGGAAACAAAGCATTTGCGGACATAGGTTTATCAAGCAAACGGTCATTATTTTTCCATGCAGAAGTAACCGTTAAAGTTTGTCGGACATATTTAGAAATACCCTGTATTGATAAAGAACGTGGCTAGTTGTTAAAGTCCCTAACTTTTTTATTGTCCAACGTAATCGAATAAATAAAAAAACGTAATGTTAAGAAAACCTGGTGTTATAGTTAAATTTTAATTTTAATACTTTATAAAGGCTAGAATATTCCACAGGTGTTGTGAAAATTGGGAAAAAACCCAGCTTGATTGGTACACCCGGTATACAACGAAAATTTACCTGTCTAACAACAATATTACTACAGCGATATTGTGAAAAATAAGGCTATAACGTATTAAAAAATTGCTTAAATCGGACAACAGGTTTAGGAACGAGACATCAAAAATGACCCATTTTTGGAGTGCCCGATTTTCGTGCTGGTCAGTGTATAAGCTTGTTTGATTTTTTCTGAAACAATGCAAGTTTTTGATCTACATAATACATTGACTCCCCTATATAGTGCGTCCATAAAGTAACGCATAAATTCGTTATTTCGTAACCCGTCGACTTTAAGGAAAAATCCCGAAACAGGTAGATTTTTATTTTTAAATTACGATTTTTTGACATATACATCATCTTCGTGACGTCATCTATCTGGGCGTGATGACGTAATCGATGATTTTTTTAAATGGGAATAGGGGCCATGTGATAGCTCATTTGAAAGGGTATTTAATTCTCTATTCAATAATATAAACATTAACATAATTATTTATACAGGTTGTTCAAAAAACATTTTTTTAATTAAAATAAGTGAGACAAAAAGAAGAATATATGTAATTTATTTTAAATCAAAATGCATTTTACTACTGTCAGTAAAGAGAAAAAAAATTTATTTGACATTTTCGTTTAAACGAAATGTTCAAACTGCCAAGAGACAGGTGGGTGGCAGCTTTAACATTGAATTTAAGCGAAAAACAATATTTATTTGTCAAATAAACATTTTTTCCTGTTTTCTGACAACAGTAAAACGTATTTTGAATTAAATAAATTGCATACATTTTTCTTTTTGTCTCAATTATTTTAATTAAAAAAATGTTTTTTTGAACACCCTGTAAAAATAAATATGTTAATGTTTATATTAGTGAATAGTGAATTAAATACCCTTTCAAATGAGCTATCACATGACCCCTATTCTCATTTAAAAAATCATCGATTACGTCATCATGCCCAGATGGATGACGTCACTAGTATGATATATATGCCAAAAAAATCGGAATTTAAAAATAAAAATTGACCTGTTTCGGGATTTTTCCTTAATATCGCCGGTTTACGAAATAATGAATTTATGCGTTACTTTAGGGACGCACTGTATATGACACAAATGTATCTCGAGCATGATTTCACTCGTCGAGCAAAATCCATGAAATTAAATATTATGGTAGACGTTAAACATGACATATTCGTGAAATTAATTATTATTGGTATGATAAAGATTGAATGATGCGGAGAAATTGAATTAGGGAAACCAAAATGGCATGGAAATAAAATCAAATCCAATTATGGTTCCAACGAGAAATTTAATATGATAAATAATACACGTGAATATTGTAGCGTTCTATTTTTTCTGAAATAGTAATTTTTCTACGGCCGTGCTAAAAGAGCAACTTTCACGCACGCATTTCGTTTCCAAAAGTTGTACTTTCCCGCACGGCGTGCGTGAAAGTAAATTTTCCGGCACGGCGTGCAGGAAAGTAAAATACTTTATAATAGGGCATTATAATATATTATAATACATGCAATAAACTAATATTTAGATATTATTTACTAATTTATTTCAAATTTATCTTATTGTGTTCATGTTTTAATGAAATTAGCGCGATTATTTCATTCATAGGAGATTCTGACCAATAGAAAGCTACAGAAATAAAAATTAAACTGATAATTTTTGATAATATCCCGTCGTCAAGTATATTACGTCAGATGCCTTTCGTTGCTACGAAAAAATACATTCAGTGACACTAATGACAATTAATGTTTTAAAAATTATAAAGGTGATGACTTTCAATTCATAACAACTGTGTGTTTAATTGTACTAATTTGTACTTACATAAATAAATTACAATAAAATTTTGGTTTTGGACAGTTTTATTCATGAAATAATCGAAGCAAATTGCACTCGATCTCTAAAATTATTATCGAAGTTTTGCTCTCGTGACACTTTGACATAATTTCACTGCCCTTCGGGTCGTGAAAGTAAAACTGTCAAAGTGTCACTTGGGAAAAATTCGATAATTTTAGAGCTCTTATGCGATTACTACTGATAATTCGATGAAATAAAATTATTTTGACATAATATTTAAAAGTCAAATCTGTAGACATTTACAATGGTTTTGAATCGTCGTCATGGAAACCAATATCGTCGTCGTGGTAACCCATTATATGGAAAGTTTGGTTTTGACAAACTTGTCAAAGGATTAATTTGTGTATTTTCAGTTATAAATAAAAATTGATATAACTCTATTTTTTGTGGCTTTTTTCCAAACGTGCGGCCCTAGAAAAAATGTTTTTTCCATCTACCTCTACCGAAAGTATACTTTTACGGACCTGATTTTAGGGAGCAAAGTTGTACTTTTCCTCCCTAGGGAGGAAAATATTTTTCCTCCTCAGGGAGGAAAAGTAAAAGTGACGTCATGGTATTTAATTCATGAAATATAACTTATTGACGCCCTGTATAATATCTATTTTTTATTACGAAAGTATCTAAACATTTTACCGTTTATTTATAAAACACCCTGTATTTTGCAGAATGGTAAAAAATAGTAAATTGTTATTTTGATTTAACAATGTTTACATTAATAATTTGACTTATATTTGACAGTTGACAGTTATATTGTACCTACTTGTTAGTTTTAGTTTTAATAAATTTTGTTGGTTAGTTACATAAATAAATTAAGTAAAAATAAAAAAATGACTTGTTATTTGAGGAAGGTGGAAAAACCATATGTATAACATGGGAGTAAAGTGCCTTTTCCTCCCTCGAATGATTACTGCCCTCCGCTACGCGTCGGGCAGTAAACTTCATTCTCGGGAGGAAAAGTAGCACTTTCCTCCCTTGTTATACAAATAGCTATTCCTAACTCATGCGGAAAGTGTCTTCTCCGCACTCGACTGCTTGTCCGAACTCCGCTGTCGCGTCGTTCGGGTCAACGGCAATCTCGTGCGTGAAAAGATCACTTTCCGCACTAGTTAGGAAATAGTTATTTTTTCCGCAAAAAATAACACTTTCATAACAAAAAACGGGGAAGACACTTTCCGCATGAGTTAGGAACAATATTTTTTCTAGGGCCGTACGTTTGGAAAAATGCCACAAAAATAGGGTTATATCAATTTTGATTTAGAAGTGAAAATACACAAATTAATTGTTTGACAAAGTTGTCAAAACCAAACTTTCAATATAATGGGTTACCACGACCACGATATTGGTTTCCATGACGACGATTTAAAACCATTTTACAGTTGAGTCCGCGAGTCTTTACCCGTGCGTCATCATTTAAAGCATACGAAATAAGTCGGAAATTTACTAAACGCAACGGCAAGTGGATATTATTCCGATCACGGGTTACAGTATAAAATTTGACGTTATGAAATAAATAGAATGTCAAATTTAAGTTTTTCTTTAAAATTTTGGTGCATAATTACAGTTACATTTGAAGTTGCTTAATAAATTATTTTATTATCATTGATTAATAAATAAATAAACAATTTATAAAAGAATTCAATAACATATTTTCTTTTTGTTATTTTATTCACTTTGGCGGTACCTTAACCACAAGCATTCAACTGTGTCAATAATGAGGTTAGGTTTGTACGTTGTCAAAATTTATCGTAAAATAACATAAACTTAATACAAAATTTCTAACTCCAATATAAAACTAGTTGTAAAAACAACTGTTTGTATACTATAAAAAACTTCAAAATGCAAATATTCGACAAAATAACAGCAAAAAATTCAGCAAACTGACAGCCACGAAAGTAAACAAACCAAAACGTCATAAATTGTACTTAAAATATGTGAAGACATCCCCAATCGTCTTTCTTTGTATCTATCTCTTTTCAATGCACTGAGTCTAAATCGTTCATAAAAATAACATGTGTTTTTACTTAATAACAGGCGGCAGCTCCTTTGTCATTAATTTCATGCGTGGAAGAGAATGATGCTAAATAAAAAGTATGTGTTTTATCTCGCCAGGTATTAATGACGCACGGGTAAAGACTCGCGGACTCAACTGTAATTGTCTACTGATCAGACTTTTAAATGTTATGTCAAAATAATTTTATTTCATCGAATTATCGCGGTAATTTTATTAAAACATGAACACAATAAGATAAATTTGAAATGAATTAGTAAATAATATCTAAATATTAGTTTATTGCATGTATTTATAATGCCATATTACAAGGTATTTTACTTTCCAGCACGCCGTGCGGGAAAGTGCAACTTTCGGAAACGAAATGCGTTCGTGAAAGTGGCTCTTTTAGCACGGCCGTAGAAAAGTAAAATTTTGGTTAGACCTGTAGTGGGAAACACGCAAAATAGAATTCTATTTTAGTGACGTCACGTTGCCTAGCAGCCGTCGATTCTTGTATTGTGAAATTCGATTTTCTGACGTCAACAAAATAGAATTCTATATGGCGTGCTCAGGGCCCTATACTCAGCAGCATTATTTCTTAAGATATATCATTAGCTTTCGTGTGTTTGATCTAGTTTTAAAAATATGTACACTTATGCCCGATAGCCACTTTTCCTTATAGTATATTGGCAGTTTTATTGCCTGAATTACGCATTATTTTTAAAGCACCCCTATACTAAAAAATGTATATACAGTGATGAACGAGCTAATAACCGGCAAAATAGCACAAAAGATGGAAAACGTATTAAGTTGTGAGATAAAAAGGAATGAAACTAATCGAATTGAGAAATTTAGCGACATTAACCTATAAATTTACATTATAATGATTGTTTCCCACCTTTAGACGTATCGCACGAGTTTGGCAACTACCACTGTCATAGTGACAGTTTTAGTTGACATGCTCCTCTGATATGGGTAAAGGTGGGAAACACTCAATATAACGTAAATTTATTGGTTAATATCGCTAAATTTCAAAACTCGACTAGCTTCATTTCTTTTTATCTCACACCTTAATACACGTTCTTCATCTTTTGTGCTATTTTGCCGGTTATTAGCGCGCTCATCACTGTATATCCAACGGTATATTAGGTGTTAACGCCCTTCTCGAAGGGATCTATGGAAGAGTAGCACTGAGTCGCAAGCCCTTATCCCTTGCCCTACTGCTCCGCCAAAGCGTTTGCACGGCAATCTCAGCACGGCTTCAGAAAAGGAAGGAGTACCCAAGATTTGATTTTTATATTGAAACGAATAGGAGAAAACCTATTGATGAACGGCAAAAGATACATAATATATGCTTAATTGCTTTGAGAAAAGCTTTTGGTTGAATAAAAAGATGGAAGATATATGGAAATGTTTGCAGAAAAATGAAATGGAAAAGGATATGGTAAAAATCATTAAAGCCTTATATAAAAATAATTAAATACAAATAAAGACTCATAATCAAGAATCTGATCAATTCCAGGCAAAGATAGAAGTAAAACAAGGCTACGTACCAAGTACATTACTCTTCTCAATGGTACTTGATGACGCAATAAAGCAATGAAAAGTATAGATATGATAAAACTAAGAAAAATAAACATGGAAATTAACGCCGATAAAAGCAAAACAATGGTTATGACAACTACGAAAAAAGTATCTTATATATTGTAATAAGTAGTTCCCCAATCAGCCTAGTTTTAAACTGAAATTGATAAAGTTGAGTGCTACTTTGTAAAGAGTTTAAAACGCATAATATGACGGACGAGGGTTTTTCAAAAGGTCAATCTGACTAACTTACCTATCGTTGATGTCTTCATGGTGGCAACTTTTATAAAAAGTAGTGAAAGCTATTCTATTGGAGAAATGCGAGGTGTCAAGGCAAATAAGTAAGAGTTATTAATAAGCATGTTTAAACCGTTTATAACAATAGTTTGGTACCATTATATTATAGTATACGGTTTGCCCCGTGGGTTTGATCTACCTACCTCTAATCGAAGGATTTCGTATATCCTGGAAAAGATTACGGTGTAATTTTTTTTTTTTTGGAATGAGGTGGAAAGATTCGTAAATCGACTAGGGAAGGTGTCCCTAGTACTGTTGGATTCAACCAAACCAGAGACATACGCCGACGGCACGGTGTCAAAACTAAGTGACAGAGGGCCCCCTTCGGACATCTCTGCCAGGTCACCTACCAACTAAAACCACCCCCTCTTCGACCCGAGGTATCCCTGGACGAGTTCATTAGCGAACGAAACATGGGGATACCCCGCGCAGACCGGATTAAAGGTGCCCTTAGAGCTATTTATTATATCTACAACACTTACCTAATAGCGGTGAGCGTGTAGGGAAAAGATCTAGTTCCCAAGCGAAGGAACTTGGAAACATTGAGAAAAAAAAAAGAGAAGGTAACTCGATACATTTTTATACAATAAAGAAGAAAGAAAGAAATAAAGTTTTTATTTTTTTTTTATTTTTTTATTTTTTTTACAGTTGACCGCTATGAAGGAGTAATTTGCATTATAGTAAAGATTATATTTTATTGTAATGTTTATTAGTACCTACTGGAGCCTTTCATTATTGTGTTCAAAGCCTTCTGAGAAAAGATTATGGTGACTAGCAGACGTACCGATAGAACGTGTACATTGCCAACAAAATCCTTCTTTACAAAGTTAATAATCCACATAAATAGGAAAAATCATTATTGTAATTTTACAAGTTAATATCTTTATCATCTCAGCTTATACTTACACCGCATCCCTCGGTAGACCGCAAGCTATAGTAGAAACCCGACTGTAGACCGCATACTATAGTAGCGCGAATACTTTTTAGTTACTCTTACTTTTATTACTAAAAGTTTTGTTTATTTTTAAGTTACTTGTTTCTTCTTTGTTTTTCAACACAAGGAACGACAAAAGTAATTTCATAAAAAAGAAGTTTTTGATACATGTCAACAGAGATAAAATGTTAATATTTTGCCTGCCACAGAAAAAATCATTTTTGCCACAGAGTAAAACAAGATATTTCAACTATATTATTATTTATCTATGTGCAAACTACATCAAATTGCATTAAATGCAATATCCCACCGAACGGGCAAACGATACGAGTGGCCTGTGACGTCAGAGCCCAGCTCTCGCTTTTGAAGTTGTTTGAAACGGAAATTTTAGGCGCGGAACTTTGACCATATGTTGTACGTACCAGTGGCGTAGGTGACAGGCCCGCAGGCCCCTGCAAGGCGGGGGGGGCCCCGACGTTAGGAGGGGCCTTCTAAAGTCTTCAGGCTTAATACTTCTACTTTCTTTAAATTGGGGACCAAAACATATTTTCCTAATAAGCATCAAAATAGGGAATTTGGAAGGAAATAATGAAGCGGGTAATCGACGTAACTCTTACTCTTTTCGGGTGCAATTTAGCGTTTCGTACTTTCGTGGAGATGTTGGTAGTTTAGATGAAAATGAATCCCAAAAAGGTAATTTTTTGTCGGTGGTTCTTTTACTAGCTAAATATGATCCTGTTTTAGGCTAAATTAATCGATAAAAACAATAACTTAAAAAAAACAAATTACTTGAGCCCCCATATAAAAAACGAAGTTATAAATTTGCTCGCTCAAGAAACTGAAAACAAATTGATTAATTAATTAAAAAAAAAGTTTGTATTCAATAATTCTTCATATCACTCAAGATATTTCGAAACACGATCAGCTTAATTTTATTTTCCGGTATGTAACTTGCGATGAAAATAATTTATATTCTAAAGCAGAAGTTTTTGAAAGTTTTTTGGGATTTATTCGCATGTTTAGACCAAAGTGCAGAAGGTATTATAAATGAAATTTTAAAATTTATACAATCAAAGCACCTTTCCGTACACAACTGCAGAGGAAAGGGGTATGATGGGGAAAGCGTTATGAGTGGTGTATATTCAGGCATACAAAGGCGTATTAACTGATATTGAAAAAACAGCTTCCTATGTTCATTGTGCATCCCATAACCTGAACCTTGTGTTGAATGATGCCGTTGTTGGTGTACAGAAGTTGGTTTCTTTAGGATATAATTAAAGAATTATGTTTTTTTAGTGCAAGTATTAAAAGATAGGATGTACTATTATGACTTTGGATCCATCGCGTTTGCAAACACTTAAAAACCCGGTGGTCATCCAGACATAATGCTGTTATGGCTTTGCGTCGAGTTCAATCTCATTTCGTCGAAAATTTCATTGCTATCTAAAAAATGATGAAAAATTATAAGTTAATAAATTATTAGAGCATATGAATAATTTTGAATTTTTCGTTAACATTATGTACTATTCAATCTAAAATACTTAACTTTATTAATCTATCATCAACACTTTTGCAATCTGAAACGGCAGAGTTAACGGTAGCCCTTCAAATTTTTGAAAAATCTCGTGATAATCTTCTAGAAATGAGAAATTCGTTTTCCGAAACTTTAGCAAATGCAGCAGGAATAGCAGAATAGTTGGGTATTATACCGGAATTTAAAAATAAACGGATAAAACGTATAAAAAATTTTACGTCGAGCTCAGCTGCGACGAAATAGTTATTTTTCTAACAAGTGCAGAAAGTCATTCTTTTCCGCACCCGACTGCAGTTTGCCGAACGACGCGAAGCGGGAGTTCGGCAAGCAGTCGAGTGCGGAAAAGAGACTTTCTGCAAGAGTTAGGAACAATATTTTTCTAAGAGTCTTTAAAAAATTACCAAATCCTAATTAATTAATTTAATTAATATGAAAATACATACACAAATTAATTCTTTGACAAGATTGTCAAAACCAAACTTTAAATATAATTAATTAGCATGACGACTATCTTGGTTTCCATGACGATGATTCAAAACGACTGTTATTGTCTACCGATTTGGCTTTCGAATATTATGTCAAAATAATTTTATTTTAGCGAATTGTCGCGTTAATTTCATTAAAAAGGAACACAATAAGATATATTTGAAATAAATTAGTAAATAATATCTAAATATTAGTTTATTGCATGTATTATAATTACTTTAAGGCCATATTAACATATCTAAATTAACACGCGTGCGGAAAAGTAAAAAACGCGTGCGGAAAAGTAACACGCGTGCGTAAAAGTAACACGCGTGCGGAAAAGTGAAACTTTCTAAACTAAAATGCGTGAGCGAAAGTAGACATTTTTGCACGCTCGTAGAAAAAATAACTTTTTTCTTCAAACGTCAAATAATGATGACATTACTTATCTAACTTGATCCTGTCAAAGTTTGATGTCTCCGCCGGCAGCAGTTTTTTTTCCCATTTCTTTACGGCGGAGGGAAAAATGTTGTCATGGCAACAATATGAAACATGTCACAAAGCAAGAATACAAATGTCATTAACAACAATTAAACATCATTTTTATTTATAGTAATATTAAAAGTACAATTAGTTAATGAGGCATTTTCAAAATTGAAACCGTGCAAAAATGTTCCCGAGTCTTGATACGCATTGGTAATTGTTGATGATACTGATAGTCGAGCACAACTTTCAGCAATCATTCCGACGACTTAATTATTTTAATTTCTAACATCTAGACGACTTTGATAGTTGTCACAGTTAATTTCGAGTAAAAATAGCGTATGAATTGTACTATTTATGGTTGAAAATTGCTACGTTTGAAGAAAAAATAGTATACTTTATTCGGCAAAGAAGCGACTTTTCTTGACTTGCCCTCTATTACGCGCCTCACTTCGTTCGGCGCGTAAAATCGGGCGCGTCAAGAAAAGTCATGCTTCTCCGCCTCATAAAGTAATATACTATTAACAAAAAAGTTTTGTAGTTAATGTTTTCAATGTAATTTTAGATATAATACTGCAAAAATTTACTAATAGGTTTGTCGGATTAAGATACATGTAAGATAGGTTTTCATGTCTATTCCCAAAAAATCTATTAACACTAACTAATGAAGACGTATTAAAGAAAGGCCAAATATAGTTATTTACACATATTTTAGTAATTATACTGTTATTAGTTGTCGTTATGTTTATAACACGGGGGCCCATAAAAATTGTCGCGGGGGGGCCCGCAATCTTCATCTACGCCACTGGTACGTACACTATTCATTGTTAAGACGTAATATTTTGAATATAACATTTTAAAACATAAATTAACAATTTTATGCAAAAAAATTTTTTAGTGCAAGTTCCCTATTACTTTTCTCGCTGCAGGTAAAAATAATACCGTCGCTTTCATTTTCTGTTCTAGACGCTGTAATGTTTAAACTGAGTCCCATCGTCGTTAAAAAAACGCCCTAGCATAGTTCGCTATGCTATCTTCCTGTCAAGGAACAACTCCTCTCTAATTTTATTATAAAAACATCCTCCTTTTGGTCTATCATTTTAGAAACGGCTCTGTTTGCTCGTTAAAAAGACCGGAGGTGATTATTTTGTCTGTTTTAATGGCTACGAATTTAACGAAGTAAGGAACGTGTTGGTCAATTATTCAGAACGTAAATCACACCGCCATGAGATTTGTAAAATAATAATTAATATGTTTTTGTACTAACGAGAAAGAGATACAACGACTACATACGTAGTTAATTTGTATTTTGTTTTGAAGCAAAATCTGCGATTTTGACGATATAATTTGAACCTGTAGCACAGTAGGAACTGAACTTAATAAGAACGGATTGAAACAATTATTATGTTGAGAGTATGGATACCTACACAGAGGAGAGGAATCGAGATAGGACGACCTTGAAATTTGTGTACACTATTTTGTCTGTTTGCTTGGTTTGTCGCTAGGGCGGTGTTGGCGTAGATATAGATGCTAGTTTTGCATTGGAGTGAATGTGAAAATTTAGAAAATAATTAATTATTCGTAGTTAATATAAGATTACTGGTTTTGGTGATTAATATTATTTAAATATGGGTGTCAAGAAAGCTTACACTTAAAGAACTTGCTTCGTACCGGGTTTATATCGAGTTATCGTTCCGATAAAAAATTCAAAAGGGAGCTTAACGAAGTTAATACAAGACTTTTTATAAAGATTTTTCTTTATGTTATTTATAAAGTTCATGGATTATATTTGTTTGTATGTTATTTCCTTCGGTGTAAATAAAATTTTACTCCAGGGAAATAAGGTTTTTGTCGGGACACTTGAGCAGCCAGGTTGCAAATGGGTTTTTCGGGTACTATATACCTAATACATTATGCATACAAAAATGCCCGTCACAGTTCGGACGATAATTTTAGTTATTAACAAATAAGGGTCAAAAATGGCAGTTTTTTCGTTTAAATCGCTACAGGTAAAAATAGGATAATTAAATATCTTATTTATAGTATTCTTCTTTTAGTAGATGAGCCAATGTTTAAAACGGCAATTTTTTAATTTTGGTCCGATCATTTGTTGCTTCGAGAATTGCAAAATAAAACTAAAATTGCGAAAATAAAAAATTTGCCATAACTTTCGCGAAAGTGACTTTACGACTTTTATATTTCACAAAAAGTTGAGTCAAAGAGTCCATATACAGCACAAAAAATAATAAGACGATTCATCAATTAGTTTAAATTTTATTCAATTTGTTTATCTCAAAGAGCTTTTTTTGTAATGTTATTGTTCAGAAAATAATAATTGTATAGAAATTCTGTGAAAACCACAGGAAAGAACAATAGTCTTGTTTTCAAATTATTGAAGAAAATCATTAAAAAGTAATTTTTGTCACTACGAAAACATTTTACCAAAGTAGAGTCATTTTTGGCTTGAAAACAATTTGAATAGCTTTGTTAATATTGACTGTAGAGTAAATTTAACTTGGAATTTCAAAAGCTGGTATTTTTACACAAATTTTCAAAAAAAAACTTTTCGCCTTTGCTAATTACGGTCAAAGTTAGCCACTTTTATTATTTTATTCACAGTTACTTCAATATACATAAAATTCTCCTGTAACAGTGTTAGTTACCATATTACTCCGAAACGGCTTGGCCGATTTTTATGAAATTTTACAAGTGTATCCTATGGGTCTGAGAATAGGTTTTAATTATTTTTCATACCCATAAGTTATAAGGGGGTTGCCCCCCTGACATTTTTTTTTATTTTTTGGACAAAATTGTCTATCTTAATTTTATATAATGTGGGATTAAAAGATACATACAACCCTTAATTTACACTTTTCCATCACCAACCCCTATCTGTTAATACCCATCTATATATTTACATCTATAAAATTCTCCTGTCACAGTGTTAGTTGTCATACTCCTCCGAGACCGCTTGACCGATTTTTATGAAATTACATATATATATATATATATATATATATATATATATATATATATTCGGTAGGTCTTAGAATCGGTCGTAATCTATTTTTTATATCCCTGAGTGATAAGGGGAACTCCCCCTAACATTTTGAAATGTTAGGTGGGGATTTACGTACATAACGTACTCTACAAGAATACGAGTACATACAATTTAAAAAAATTATGATCAAAATCCATCAACAAGCTCTGGAGATATTAATCGTAGCATATGTTTAAAGAATCAGTTTCATTTTTTTTGAGTGCACGGATTTTAATAATACATTTCCACCGACCACAAATTGATTTCGTTAGAACGTTATTTTTAAAGCTTTATTAACAACTCTGTTGAAGTTTAAAGTTTACTTAAACTATTACACATAAACTATAAACCTTCAACTTCGAAATGGCGCCAGTTGGGTTGCTTAATTGTTATAAACAAAGTAGCTGTCAATTAAATAAAAAAAAAGTGGCTAACTTTGACTGTAATTAACCAAGACAAAAAGTGTTTTTTTGGAAAATTCGTATAAAAATACCAGCTTTTCAAATCCCAAAGTAGTTTTAATCTACAGTCAATATTAACAAAGTTATTTAAATTGTTTATGAACTAAAAATGACCCTACGTTAGTAAAATAATTTCGGAATGATAAAAATGACTTTTTAATGATTTTTTTAAATACTTTGAAATCATGATTTTCTTCTTTCATGTAGTTTTCACAGAATTGCTATTACGTTACTATTTTCTGAACAATGATATTGCGAAAAAAGCTCATTGGGATAAACAAATTGAATAAAATTTAAACTAATTAATGAATCGTCTGAAAATTTTTTGTGCATTATATGGACTGTTTGTCTCAACTTTTCGTGCAATATGAAAGTCTTAAGGTCATTTTTACAAAAGTTATAGCAATTTTTTTATTTTCGAAATTTTAGTTTTATTTTGCAATTTCTGAAGCAACAAATGATCGAACCGAAATTCAAATATACCATTTTAAACCTTGGCTCATCTACTACGAGAATAACAGTATAAATAAGATATTTAATTACCCCATTTTTACCCGTAGCGATTTAAACGAAAAAACTGCCATTTTTGACACTTATTTGTTAATAACTAAATTTCTCGTCCGAACTGTGACGGGCCCAAAAAACCCATTTGCAACCTGGCTGCTCAAGTGTCCCGAACATGGTATATTTTTGCCTTATTTCCCTGGAGTATTTGTGTTTTACCTATTATTGGTTTTTATTTTAACCTGAAAATTATAATGATAATAGTAAGAGGATCTTGAAAGTTTTTCTGTCGAAACAATACATTTTTTTGAGGCAAAATATTTTACAAAAATTAACATTAATTTTATAAATGTCAGACTGTCGTCTGTAGTTAATTTACATATACTTTTATTAACTAAATTTAAACATCTGTATATAAGCTTTCAGAATATAAATGAATTGATCAAATGAAAAAGCATTTTAAATTTTGATAAAAAGAATAATTCAAAAAAGTTTTAATCGATAAACTTCAAATAATTTAAATAACTTTTAAACTTTTTAAAAACAATTAGGTACATTTAAGTGCAATTATTTCAACTAACAAACATTTTGATATCAATTAATTTGTAGTTGAAATTAAGAATCTATGTTTTTTATTGTGTCGTTTAACAATTACTCTTCAATTAAGGTTTTATAAGAGGACGTAAGTTTTTCAATCTTTCTTTTTATAAAAAATCTTATCTCAAATGTCCTCTTAGGTAGCTCTGGTGATGGCAGGTTATGTGTTGAAAGTACTTAGCTGATAATAAAACATTTTTACACACTATCAATTTTTTTGAGAACAT
Organism: Diabrotica virgifera virgifera; assembly: GCF_917563875.1. Lineage (NCBI taxonomy): Eukaryota > Metazoa > Arthropoda > Insecta > Coleoptera > Chrysomelidae > Diabrotica > Diabrotica virgifera. The sequence goes on along the minus strand of NC_065443.1, from coordinate 286,143,312 downwards.
ACACTTGTTTGCCGTTTTGACCTACTTAGAAGTGTGTTCAAGTCTTACAGTCTTTTACAATTCAATTATATTTCTGCAACTACTTTCAGAAATATCTTAGTATCTCATTTTAAACACTTATTGACTCACATCGATGGTCTCCTGAGTCATCGATGTTATAAAGTTAAAATGGTTTTTTTTTGGGCATAAAACATATTCAGCACTAATCAACCAATAAATTAATGTCTACTTACGCTGAAAACATGAATAAAATGAGTTAATTAATAAATACGTCCATAAGACCTAATACGTATTTGTAGCACCTATTCGAACACTTGAGCCTCTAGCGGCGATTGCTGGAAGCTGAATGATATGGTGAAAAGTTAGCCCACAAACGATACATTGCGTTTCCACTCCTTCTTACTTACAGGTCTCCATAGTTAAAAGGTGGAAAATTGTCACCAGCCAGCGGTTCTTTTGATGTCGTATGTCTATCGTGTATATGCTCTACCTCTGCTTCCTCTGCCTGCTCGTGGAATCCACACTGTAATTTTGTGGATCCACTGCTTTTCATTCATTCACCGGGCCCGCCCAGTTCCATTTCAGGCATACGCTTATCTGACGCCTGTTCTTATTCTTATTTCCTCCCTTCCAACCCTGTCTCTAAAAATTGGGAAAATATTGGAGTCAATATAAATGGGAAGTTTCAAAACAACTTAAGGTCTCCAGACAATATAGTCCTTATTGTACACCAAGTAGATCATGCCTGACAACTTCCTCAAGACCTTCAGTAATCTTGTATACGAGTTGGCCTTAAAATTAAGTTTTCTAAAACACAACAAGTGACAAACCTTGTACTGGCCAAAAATATTTTAACTAATAGCACGCAAATTGAACAAATATATACTTATACATATCTGGGACATGAGACTGAATTAGGAAAAGACAATAAATCAAACAACAGAGTTAAACAGCAGAATAGAACTAACATGGGCAGCTTTCGGAAAATGGAGGGAAATCTTTAGATAAGATATCTCCATGCTTATAAAAGGGAAGGTCTTTGATCAATGTGTACTCCCGATTCTAACGCATGTAGTAGAAACATGACTCTAACAAAAAATGTAATCAATAAAATACAAGTGGCGCAGAAGGCAATGAAGGGGTCAATGTTGAATAATATTCAACATTGAAAGATATATTATATCTCTCAGACACAGAGTTTCAAATACAATAGTTAGGAAAAAAACTGATGTTACTTTTTTTCAGGTGCCATCTCCACTACGGATGTTGGCTATCATCATAGCTATTTTAATTTTTGAAGCAGTAGCTCTAAATAGTTGTTTTGAGCTGCACCCAAACCATTCTCTCAGGTTCTTCAGCCATGAAATTCGTCTTCTTGCGATGCTTCTTCTGCCCTCTATGTTCCTTGCATTGTGAGTCGCAGGATGCCATATTTCTCGCCCAGCATTACATGTCCGAGATACTGTAGCTTTCTTTCTTTAATTGTAAGTTCAACTTTCATCTCTTTACTTATTCTTCTCAGTACTTCATTGTTCATAACTCTATCTATCCAGGAAACCCTCATAATTCTTCTATAGGTCCACATTTCAAATTTCAAACTGATGTTACAGACGCTGTTAAAATAATTATAACGCTCATAATCTATAATCAAGTATATTCAAATGGGAAATAAGCCACAATTTTACCTAAAAATGATTTTATTAACGTTTCGACGCCCAAGTCGGGTGTCGTTGTCAAAATACTAAATAATACTAAATAAACAAAAATGTTGTTGCTTAGTAAAAAATTCTTCTAATAATTTATTTAATCTGACTCATTTATATCGGCAATTCAGACACGTATTATACATTTTAAAGTAGACGACTTTAAAATGATATTGCCAATATTGATGAGTTGCGTTCCTGGGACGACTTTACTAAAAGATAGTTCATTCGATTACATGAAATCAATCCCAACTCAAGAATATCCGCCACAAAAAATCATAGTATATGATCTGTCTTTAAAAAGACAACCAAATGCAACGGTGGCACTGAAATTCTCGCGTTAGAGATTCCATAGTAAATCACGAGGGAAAACCAGGAAAACCTGACTTGATATTTTAAATTTTAAATAATACTAAAATACTAAATATGTACTAACGCGATATGTTACTGATTTACTAATTGTGGTATTTTCTTTCTATTGACTTCCTCCTTTAATATCGGTAACCACATCCTACTGCATTCTACCGAGGAATTTGCGACACAATTGGTTTCATTTAGCATAATTAGAGCCGCTTCTTTGATTTTTCTCTTTTTACTATCTGCTTCTTTTAGGACTATACTTGAATCTCTCCACTGAAATAAATAATTAAATATATATAGGACTATACTTGAATCTCTCCACTGAAATAAATAAATAAATAATAATCACAGATTAAATAAATTATTAGAAGAATGTTTTACTAAGCAACAACATTTTTGTTTATTTAGTATTATTTTGTATTTTGACGACACCCGACTTGGGCGTCGAAACGTTAATAAAATCATTTTTAGATAAAATTGTGGCTTATTTCCCATTTGAATATACTTGATTATAAAAATGCCACAAGAAAATAGCTTCAGCTCATAATCTAGGCGCCAGAGGGGTCACCGTGTCCTTTTTAATTCTGATGGACAAACTCAACGGTTTCTTATGGCTTTTTGGCTGCTGATTACGAATTTCGAGGGTGGATTTCGATCCTAGTAGTCAAAAAATTGTTATAAACAGTATAATTGTTTATATGGCTCTGGCTCATAAACTAAAAGAGATACAAAAAAAGAATGTGTGTGTACTTTGTACGCACGTAAGAAGTTATATTTCTATTATTATTATTTCAACGAAATTAAAATACTTAACAGGTTATTTGTATTTTATTTAAATATTAAACGAACTTTCTTTATCTACCACTTTTAAAAAAAAATATTAAGACAATACCAAAAATATAAAAAAAATAATAATCGTCCGGGATTTGAACCCGGGACCTCTTGATCTCTGGTCACATGCTCTACCACTGAGCTATATCCCTTTTGCTTTGACAGGTTACAAGATTTCTCATACATACTGACAAATTTAATACAAAATACTTTAAAATTTAAAGTATTTTTGTATTAAATTTGTCAGTATGTATGAGAAATCTTGTAAGTGATCTTGTAATCTTAATATACTTACTATTGTTATAAAATATCTTATTCCCGAGGAAGACAAATCCAAAGATACAAAAATTATAATAAATAATACATTTACTAAAAACACTAATATATTCTTTTCACACCTTTTCTTGCACTGATATATTTATACATAACTTGAAAGATTCAGCAACTAAACGCCATACTGTCTGTGTGCGCATGCGCGCAGTATTATGAAATTTTACTCTCAATCGCGCCTAAAGAAATATAACTTCAAAAATGTTTTAAATAAAATTTGTTCCCTAATAAAAAAAAACGAAGAAAAAGTCGTTTACTAAACTCAAATCCATTAATTAGAAATGAAGATATTGGAATATTAGTACACAATGCAAATTGGAAATTGGAAAAAGTATTTTTCGAAGCTTTATCGATCGTAACTCGGCTTCTACGTATGCAAATGAGCACTAGAGTAATATCTCATTTTAAAGCTTAATTAATATGTTTCCAAACGTAGCTTGTTAAATTAATTTGTCTTCATTTGTTTTAAAGCTACACCCGTTTGAATTTATAATTTCCTTAAAAACAATTTTACATTAATTCGTTTATAAGGATTTCAAGCAAATTTGAGTCATAAACATTTATACTTTAATTAACAATAATGATAGAAGAACTCATAAGGAATTTGAGATTATGAAAATATTCGTAAGTTTATTTTTGGCAAAGATATCGATATTTTAATGGCGCACTATGAGGTGCAAGATTGGCTCACAGTCAAGTAATATCGCGGTAAAGACACCGATCGACTGCTCTCGTGTTACATTATTTTGCTCACGGGGCCTTGCCTATTCTTAATTAATAATATCAGCTGATTTTTTAGTTATATTTCTGAAATATTAGTTTTTAGTGTCTGTTTTTCTCATTTACTACAAAAAATAGAAGACAAAGTAAATAGAATGAAAGGTTATACGAGGTACAAAAAATGATGATTTAGTATAAGAATTATATAAAATTTTATTAGGATCTTCAAAAATGGAAAATGAAGAAAACGTATATATACATAGAAATTATAATTTGCATGGAGAAGTTAGCACGTGAACCTTTACACTGTGAGCATGAGCCGATCTTGCCCCTCATAGCGCGCCATTAAAATATCGATATCTTCGCCAAAAATAAACTTTCCAACATTTTCAAAGCTCAAATTGTTCCTTTTGAGTTCTTCTATGATTATTGTTAATTAAAGTATAAATGTTTATGGCTCAAATTTCCTTGAAACCCTTATAAACAAATTAATGTCCAATTTTTTTTTAAATTATAACTTCAAACTGATATAATTTTAAAACAAATGAAGACAAAGCAATCTAACAAACAGTGTTTGGAAGCCTAATTAGGCTTTAAAATAAGGCCTTCTAAGGCTCATTTTCATGCGTAGAAGCCGAGTTACGATCGATAAAGCTTCGAAAAATACTTATTTTGCAATTTCCAATTTGCATTATGCACTAATATTCCAATATCTTGAGTTCTAATTACTGGATTTGAGTGTATTAAACGAGTTTTTCTTCTTTTTTTTTAAGGAACAAATTTTATTTAAAACATTTTTTGTATCTCTTCTAGTTTATGAGCCAGAGCCTTATAAGCAATTAAATTGTTTATAACAATTTTTTTACCACTCGGATCGAAATCCACCCTCGAAATTCGTAATCAGCAGCCAAAAATCCATAAGAAACTGTTGAGTTTGTCCATCAGAATTGAAAATGACACGGTGATCTCTATTTGGCGCCTAGACTATCATATGGAACTGGGTGGAACATGTTGTCAGATTCCAAGATAAAAAAGAACCAAGAAAATTCTGGAATGGATAACTAGACACAATGCTTACCGTAGTCGAGAACATTCTCCAACAAGTTAGTCGGACGAAATCAAGCACAACTAGCACATCTGGATTAAGGGTCCTGTAGCGTTATATGTTTACTTTTCATAATTCTTGCCCTCTCCAGAATCGGTGGAGTACTCGCCTATACATTTTGAGATAATTATATTTTTTCGTCTTAATTATAGGTATTTGGCGTGATTTTAAAATCTGTAGCATTTGCCTTGTTGGCCGGTTTTTAACCCTAGAAGGATCAAGGAGGGTTAAAAAGTATCCACAACATTGCATTATATCCGATTTTCTAAATACGTTTTTTCCTAAAAATCTCAAATTATTAGCAGTTGTCAGCGTACTACTGCCCTATTACACTCAACGAAAAAGGTACGTAATATCAATAAAAATTTTAATTCAGACAACAAACGCAATAATTAAAATTTGTCCAATTCTTGGTTTTATTGGAAGAACAAAACGATGTTCATTAATTCATTATTTTCGTTAGTTGAGCCAATGTATTAGTTTATTGAATGGATGAACATTCATTATGTATACCATAATATCTCTTTATTGATATTACGAACTCTGTTCATTGAGTCAAGGAACACTATTCATTGAAACAACAATGTCGTTAATTGACCGACAAAGACTATTCGTTTTGTCAATAACAGTGTTATTTCTCCTAACGTATTTCTTTTATTTCTACAATTATTTCCGTTTATTCTTACAATTAATTCCGTTCATTCCCATAATAAATACGGTTATTCTTAGGGAGCGTTCAAGTATTACGTAACGCGATTTTTGAAGATTTTTGACCCCCTCCCTCCTACGTAACGCACTGTAATGGGCGTTCTTACAATCAGTTTCGTTCATTATTCCTACTATGAACGTATTTTATATTAATAATTACTGAATGCATTACCCCAATGTATGATATTGATTAATAATAATTTTTTAAATCCCCCTTTTTGTCCTAAACCTAATGAATTTTACACTCTGTGATTTCTCATAATATGAGAAATCATATCATGATATCACTTATACAGTGCGCTGGAATAAGTGTTATAATCCCCCTCCCCTTATTAACTTATTTATTTTTAGCACATAAGCAAAAGAAATCCTGAGGAAACTAATAATAGGTCTGGAACCCGCGTATGAAAATGTATGAAAATGTATGAAAATATTTGTTAATATCTTAAGGATGTCTAGTCGGATAAACTTTGATATATGGGAACACTGGAACAGGGAAGTTTTAATTGTGGAATGTGTCATCCTTACAAGTTTATGATTGTGAAAACTAGCAGGTTGTTTTTAACTTTATTCAGTAGAAAACTTTATATACTATATGAAAAAATGAATTTTAATAAGTTAAGGGCGGTTTTAATTGTGGAACAGGTTAAAAATTTGGAACGGTAGAGCACGAAAACGTCACATTTATTTTGTCCGACAGAACAGACCTAAACTCTCCGAAGAGAGATTAAACTCTCATGCAAAAATCAGACTGCTATTTATCACCAAATGTGCGTTTTATTGAGTGGAACATGTAGAATATGCCAAATGCCAAGAATTATAACAGGTGATAAATAGCAGTCTGATTTTTGCATGAGAGTTTAATCTCTGTTCGGAGGGTTTAAGTCTATTCTGTCGGACAAAATAAATGTGCTGTTTTCGTGGTCTGACAGTTCCAAATTTTTAACCTGTTCCACAATTAAAACTGCCCCTGTTCCAGTGTTCCCATATATCAAAGTTTATCCGACTAGACACCCTTAAGCTATTAACAAATTTTCAGCTTGCTATTAATCAACTTTTTTTTCATACGCGGGATCCAGACCTATAAGTATTTTTGAAAAATTTAAACGCATAATAAAAGATTACATTATTACCGAGGGCTGAAAGTCCCTTAGAATAAACAAAAAGTTTCTTTTGAATGGTATATTTGAAATTAAAAATCATACAAAAATTTTTTTTTGACCTCTGTAATTTATTAAAATAATCATTATAGAAGTTTTTAGGGACTTCAGACCCTAGATAATGCTGTAATATTTTATTTTGCTTTTAAATTTTCAAAAATACTAATTAGATTTCTCAGGATTCAAAAAAAATTTAAAAAGAATTCGACCGAAATATCACGATAATAGACACACGAAAACTTCCTTCTACTACGAACTACACTTGGAAACGAAATGAAATTATTATTCGGCACTTCGGCAGAGGAAACAGCATTATTTAACAAAGAATTATTTTTTAAACAATGGTAACACAGAGAAGCTAGGTGTATCGCGATAAGGAAAAGCCGTTACATTTCAAATGGTCAAGCAAAACATTTATTGTCTCAACAACTACGTTTATTGTCACCATAAACGCATTGATTGTGGTTATTAAACGCAGTAGTAGATTGATTAATGCATTCGTTGTCACAACAATCAGTTTACATCTATACAATAATCATATATTACTCTATATTAACAACATTTATTGTACATAGTTTTAATGAAATATGTACGTTGTCACGCTAAACCAAGGTAATTGCTTGTCATCTAAGAAATCAAGAAAGTGAGTTGCTGCCAGAATTAACATTATTTATTAAATACACGAAACTAAGTTATTGGCTCAATAAATTGAGTGTTATTGACTAATGTACTCTAGTTATTTTCACAATTATTATTCAATCATTGTGACAATAACCAAATACATTCGTCAATGTCTAAAAGTTCGTTGAAACAAATAATTAAATTGTTGTTACAACGAAATACTATTTAATAATCACTGTTAATCAATATTACGAATTAAATGCTTTTGAGTGTAGATGGTATAATTAGCATTTCTATAATTTAATTCATTTCCTAATACTTTTATAAAAACTTGACAGCGGACTATAAATAATCCCCTTGAATACCTTCAACACCATCCCAAAATGGAAAGGGACGATATCATTCATGTGTCAAATTAGCAAAATCTAAAAGAAAAAAGGTCAATAAGTGGGCAAAAATAACCATAGTTCAAAATGCAAGTATGTATGCGGTAAGCACAGCAAGCAGTCATAAATGTTTCTGTATCCTACGATGATGCCAATTCCACTGAATCCGAAGACTCCGGGTAAATTATAAATTCGTATCTTTTAACTGTTCCATTAACGTCTAGGAATATTAATATAAAAGTGTTATTTTTAAATTAGTTTAAAAATAAAGAAGCACGTTTTTGATTAATTTATGTGTGGACATTTATTGACCCTCTTTGGTCCTCGCTGTTTCTACTAAAAGGTTGGTCCTGCGAGGGTTAATGGAATTACATTTCCTTCATTATAGTTATTACAGTTATTTCGCTAATACATAGTCGGTCGTCAGAGCCTCGTTTGTAATAACAAGTTGAAGGTGAGGTTGATAGGAGAGGCTACTTAGGACGAATCGCGTATTTCCGTATAACTCCCACTTCTCCTTCTATCTGATTATACTTATAATCAAGTTATGACACTGTTTTTCTGATAAAAATTGATTTTCATCTTCTTTGTCTCTTTCTTTCTATTATTTTAAGTCTCTTGTGGGCTTCTGTATTTGGATTTATTAATAACACTTCATTACTTGGATTGAAGAACCAATACCCATTTGTATCCAGTGGTTTTGTATAAACTGATATAAATCTAAGTTGGTATGAATACTTTAGACAGTTGCTAAACAAAGAACGCCAGAGAAGTGTTCTATACACCAGGGAAATCAGGCAAAAATATACCATGTTCGGGACACTTGAGCAGCGCCAGGTTGCAAATGGGTTTTAGGGTACTATATACCTAATATATTATAAATACAAAAATGCCCTTCACAGTTCGGACGAGAATTTTAGTTATTGACAAATAAGGGTCAAAAATGTCAGTTTTTTCGTTTGAATCGCTACATGTAAAAATAGGGTGAATAAATATTTTATAATATTTTATTTATAGTATCCTTCTTTTATTAGATAAACAAAGGTTTATACAAAAATAGGTTTAAAATAGGATAAAAAAAGGTTTATTAAATAGTAAACTAAGACAAGTAAGAGACTTTAAATATCTTGGCTGCTACACAGATCTTGGCTCGAGATATTTACCATATGATACAGGCTGGATAGTTTAACTGAAACCGAATGATCGGGTACTCTTTGATCAAAAAATCAAAAAATCGGGAAAGGGCTGAAAGGAGAGTTATACAAGAGTGTGACGAGACCTGACTTGGTGTACGGCAGTGAAGCGTGGCTTATAAAGAAGATTTAGGAAATGAATATGGAGTTATTACCGTGGATTCTTGGTAAGACCAGAAGGGAAACATTAGAAACGACTTGATAAGGCTTAGATGAGGTGACTACAGTCTCTAAAAAGGTTTAAGGACAAGAACAATAGTTTCGTCGCGTTAAACCTAGAAATGGGACTCTACTCTTTGGGCTGAAGGATGGAGCTATTAGAAGCGCTGATGAAAGAAGAGGCAGAGATAATCCAAGGAGAAGATGGAGTGGATGGCATAGGACTTGATAGAGAAAGGTTTAGGTGAAGGAGACGCGATGGACAGAAATTGATGGTGAAGGAGAATAGGGGACAGCGACCCCCTGAAAAGGTAAAAGCTGAGGAAAAAAAAGAAGAATATATAAACGAAAAATGGACCTAAAGTTATCGATATTTTTATGAGATATAACACGATAAAGATATAGGTGAAGCAATAAAGCACCAAAATCGTCCTTACCTCCGAAAAAAAAAAGACAAGATGGATCTTAATAATTCTTTTTGCATTCGATTCGCGAATGCGCCAGGTAACTTTGTGACCCCTAGTCAAGATATAATCTTGAAAAACTGCATACAAAAAATGCATTCTGAAAGTGCATCTCAAACAGACAATAAAAAAATTAAGAACTTGTCAATTATCGGAGGAAATGAGTTCAATTTTGTTACTTTGAGGTTTTTGGGGTCACTGAAAACGAATATGACGTCATAAATGATCTCCGGGGTACCTGGTGCCCAGGGTACTTCTGCCGTGCTTAGCAAAAATGCCGTATCAGCAGAGACATCACATTCGAGTAAAATCGATTTTAGTTTAAAAATTCTTATACATTTACACAGGATACGGCATAAGACTCGGTGTGTTTAATGTGTTTTGGCTTAACTTACGTCATTTTTAGTAAGCAAATAAGATAGATATGCACATTTGGGTTAGAAAAAAGTAAAAATTTCATTTTTTCAGATTTTTGCAGATACGGCGTTTTTGCAAAGACTTACTGTTTACCTCGTCTTGTGGAGTTTTCCTTAAATTCATTAAAAAATTAGTCAAAAATCATTAATCGGGGATTTTTGGGGTCGCTAACGACTAATCTGACGTCGGAAGTGATCTCCGGAGTACCAAGTATCCAGGGTACCTACTACTGTTTACCTCATCTTGTGGAGTTTTCGGCAAAAAATTATTAAAATATTAGTCAAAAGAGAGTACTCGGGGTGTCTTTGGGATCGCTAACGACGAATATGACAGCGGAAGTGATCTTTGGAGTACCTAGTGCCCAGGGTACCTACTGTTTACCACGTTTTCTGGAGATTTCGGCAAATTCATTAAAAAATTAGTGAAAAATCATTACTGGGTGGTTTTTGGGTCGCTGACGACGAATATGACATCGGAAGTAATCTACGGAGGACCTGGTACCCAGGGTACCTACTGTTTACCTCGTTTTCTGGAGTTTTCGGCAAATTCACTCAAAATTTAGTCAAGATTCATTACTCGGTGGTTTTTGGGTTCTCTGACGACGAATATGACATCGGAAGTGATCTCAGTAGGTACCTAATGCCCAGGGTACCTACTGTTTAACTGGTCTTTTGAAGTTTTCGGCAAATGCATTAAAAAATTAGTCAAAAATCATTAGTCACGAGGTAAACAATGGGTACCCTGGGCACCAGGTACTCCGGAGATCACATCCGATGTCATATTCGTCGTCAGCGTTCCCAAAAACCCCCTGAGTAATGATTTTTGACTAATTTGTTAATGAACTGGCCAAATACTCCAGAAGACGAGGAAAACAGTAGGTACCCTGGGCACCAGGTACTCCGGAGATCACTTACGATGTCATATTCGTTTTCAGCGGCCCCAAAAATCCCCGAGTAACAAAAATGAACTCATTTCCGCCAATAATTGATGAGTTCTGAATTTTTTTATTGTCTGTTTGCACTTGAAGAATTCATTTTTTGTATGCCGTTTCTCAACATAATAAGGCGCATGGCAAAGGGTCACAAAGTTTCCTAGCGCATTCGCGAGTCGAATGCAAAAAGAAATATTAATATCCGTCTGGTCGTTTTTTTTTTCGAAGATTTATTGCTTCGACTAATAAGACTTATTTAAATCTGATATTTGTCCATATTACGAAAGAGCAAAGAATCTATTCCCTTTAAATTTAAAAACCAGTTTTTATTTACTAATTATTTCGTACAAACAATGCAATTTTCCCATTATAGAACCAGGACTCGTTTCCACAAACTTTTAAACTCTGAGAATAATAGTTTTCTTAACTACCTATAAATTTAACAAAATTACAAAAATTACTTACCACAAATCACCCGCAATGCAGACAGTCATATCTGCTTTACATAACTTTAAATAAACCATATAAATCACTGTGAAATATGATTTCCCAGTCATTTCAAGAAAACAGTATCGTTCCATTTGCATAATCGAAAGAAAATAGAACTAGGTATCTGGGTAACAAGTATCTTTCGAAAGCTCATGGTATTTGGTAGTAGACAAAAATAATGCAGTTAAACGGTATATTGAAGGAATGAGAAATGGAAAGTATTTTTGAAGTGTCTAAAGCTCTTTTTAGCTTTTTTTTGAAATTTTTTCAAATTGCGTTATTGAACAAGGAAAATGTAATTTCCAAAATGCATTTCGAAATAGGTAGTGAAAAATGATAAATTAAATCTTCGGGAAACAACACAGGTTTACAAAAAAAATAAATGTTGCACTATTTGACGAAACCATCTGACTAGGGGGTTTTTGGGGTCGCTGATCAGGAATCCGGGGTCCGCTAACCTCTATCACGTCAGGTAAAGGTCAAATCAAGATAAGTCGACAATAGCTCTCAAAAAGTATATTAGGCGGTTTTTCGGGTCGCTGATCACGAATCCGGGATCCGCTGACCTTTCCCACGTCTAGCTCAAGGTTATTTCAAGGTCAAATCAAGATAAACCGACACAATCGCTCTGAAAAAGTACCTATATTAGGGGGTTTTGGGGTCGCTGATCACAAAACTGAGGTTTCGCCAAAGCTTTTCAATCTTGCCCTAGAAAACGTCTTCAAAACTACAAATTGGTCAACCTATGCCATTAACGTTAATGGCAATAAGCTTAACCATCTCAGATTCGCTGACGACATTGTGATTATAGCGAGCTTATTCGAGAAACTGAAAATTATGGTGGAGAAACTTGCAGCAGCTAGAGCTTCACGATACGATACAATATCGATACTTTTTAAGTATTGAGTACTGTATAGTGGCTATGCAAATGAAGTATCGTATCGAGTATAGATATTGGCAATACTTTCTTATAAAAATATCGTATTGATATTGATTTCGAAACGAGATCGATACAATACTCGATAAAATATCGACGTAAAAAGAATAATTATACATCTGAGCTGTGTAGGCTCTTTAATCTTTATGCCCACTTTTGCATGATTGGCAAATGGACATTATTATAAAAATATTACAAATATTTCTTATACCCTATAGATTCTTATAAAAATTTAATATGGCTGAATGCTTCTTTGAGACGACTAATATTTACTAATTCTGTATTTATTGTTTAGAAACTACTTTTGAAAAGATAGGGAAATCCCAGAGATTCGGAATAAATCGCAATTCATTATTTTTGTTGAAAATTATTTTTGCGTCATCATCATTTACTTCCATCATATTGCCACAAATGCCACATTATATAAACAGTGTCATCATAACAGTCATTTAGTCACTCTCAAGAACTTCAATTTCAAGCACTCAAGTGTAAAATATTATAACAGCTGATGTTTGGGTTGCAGATCACTTATCTAAATGCCTATTCCACGAAATATAATTACAAAAATTTAAATAAATCCTTTGTAAAAGGTATAAAATTTATTAAAATCCCTAAAGGGCTACATCAGAACAAAACGTTTTCGATTTTATTACAAAATCGTCATCAGTGTAAGACCTAAAAGTAAGTATAACCTATTTTATTAATGTAAAATTGATATTTAAATTCTGACTAAGGTTTAAAACAAGTGGTTATACTCACAGTCTGGATTCTAGCTGAGCCACCAAAGAAATATAGGGGTAATAACCCTTCAAATATAAAACGTATGCTTTACAGATGCATATTTACTTAAAATGCCTTGTGATGGGCAAAAGGCAACAGGAATAATGCCCTTAAAAGGTAAGGTATTCAAATTCCCAACATGTGGGATGCAAAAAAATTGCGTTTACATTTCGATGACTTTATGGCAACTGAACGAAAGTTGAGTGATGTTTCTGAAAGGTGTCAAAGATCAAACCGAACAATGTGACATAATGGCTACCATGTATTACCTCAGCCAACTGATTGTGATATGATATTTTTAAAAAAAAATTTCCAACAGTAATAACTAACATCAACAAAGATGTGGCTATAATAAAGTTTACCCCAATTTTGTAGGTTGTTTTAAATGATTGTTATAATGTGGATGGAGCAGTAGCCAGATTGTATGCAACCAACTATACATAATAATAATGAAAATAAATAAATTAGCGGAAATGGATCCATTTATGTATAGGAATATCTGGGACCCAGTAATTAAGTGGGAAAATCTTTTTGCTAAAATGTTTTATTTATGTGTAAAGGTTGATGATTGTGGTTCGAATTTAAAATGGAAGCGAGTCCAACTGTGTTGATGAAAGTTGAGTTTACTATGAATGAAAAATGGTTTAATTACAATTAGTTACAATTAGTACATTTAAACCGTTTTTCATTCATAGTAAACTCAACTTTCATCAACACAGTTGGACTCGCTTCCATTTTAAATTCGAACCACAATCATCAAATGGATCTATTTCCGCTAATTTATTTATTTTCATTATTATTATGTATAGTTGGTTGCATACAATCTGGCTACTGCTCCATCCACATTATAACAATCATTTAAGGCTATGGGTAGATAATTCGCAAATATTTTACGTGTATCCCTACTTTTTCTGTCTTTACACGGAAAATTACGTGTAGTAAAATTCACACTGGTGTGGATATGTAAACATTACTAGAATGTCATTCTACTTGAAAATGTCATAATTAATTTAAAGAGATGGCTTTTGAATGTTCTTGGATAACTGTTATTTTTATAATTGCAAATTATTAATTCAGTTAATAAATGTGATAATTTTTTCACTAACTATGTTTTCAGTGATTGTAATAATTTATTTGTACAACAAAAACTAATAATCAATCGAGAAAAGAGGAAAAGTGTTAAAGTGATTTTTTAATAATATGTTGTTATTTTGGAACGCTTACAATTTTGAACATCTCTAACAACAAAATACTTGGTTCACAGGATATATCTGATGTATAGGGCTTTTCATTCACAGTCATTTGTTTCGAGCTTCTGTCATATTTCGTATAATCCGTGTATATTAATGTTATACACGGATTATATGATATTTGACAGAGGCTCGAAACAAATGACAATCGATGAAAAGCCCTATTCTCTGCTTGGATCTTCCACAAATAATACACAATAAATAACTTTTTATTAAGTTCACGTCTTAAATCAATTATTTATCAAATACACTATATATCAATAATATTTAATCAATTTCTCAAAATATTCCCGATGCAATGTCAAATATTTAAAATTGTCACTGATTGTCAGTGTCTGACTGACAATATTATATTCGGTTGAGTGCGTTGTAAGACAAAGACAGATTTGGAAAATATTACCACGGCATTGTGTTCATTTTTTTCAAATCCTGAAAAAACCAATAAATATTTTTGAAAAATTTAAACGCAGAATGAAAGACTAAATTATTACCGAGGGCCGAAAGTCCCTTAGAATAAATAAAAAGTTTATTTTGAATGAGATATTTGAAACTAAAAATCACACTAAATTTTCTCTTAGTTTTTTCACCCCTGTAACTTATTAAAATAAACATTATAGAAGTTCCCAGGGACTTTCGGCCCTCGCTAATAACGTAATCTTTCATTCTGCATTTAAATTTTTCAAAAATACTTATTAGTTTTCTCAGGATTCGAAAAAAATGAATCCCCATTTGAATAGCATTGCAGCCGAAAATACGTACCGATCCTCTTAATACAACCTACAAAATTGGGGTAAACTTTATTATACGCTCTGAGCTTCGCTGGTGTCGCTCCTGGCGGATTACTAATTCAACTTTCACCGGTAATTTTTAAATTTATTATTTAATTGTTATCGCTTAATATTTATAACGCTAAAAAGTAATTAAATTGTAATAGATTTTTTAAAGATTTTGCTAATCATTTTGACGTTCTATTGATGAAATATAAATTTCTTACTTCGGATACTTTCACAATTATCGTATAGATGGCGCTAAGATTAATACATGAATTTTTAATTACATATTAGAGAACATAAAAAAACGTAAATTCAGTATTTAAAACGTAAGTATATTTAAGGTAAAAATATATACCACAGCTTTGACCAACTAATATTTTTTATAATTAATGTTTTTAATTTTAATTTTAAATTAATCACTTTGACATTTATGTCAAATTTCCGGTAAACGTTTACAGACTTGCCACTACTGGCGCTCGCAAATTTATAAATATCCCCTCTACGTACGAGCTCACAGCGTATACGCTCTGAGCTCCGCTGGTGTCGCTCCTAGCGGTTACTAATTCAACTTTTACTGGTAATTTTTAAATTTATTATTTAATTGTTATCGCTTAATATTTACAACGCAAAAAAGTAATTAAATTGTAATCGATTTTTTTAAGATTTTTCTAATCATTTTGACGTTCTATTGATAAAATATCAATTTCTTACTTCGGATACTTTGACAATAATCGTGTAGATGGCGCTAAGATTATAATAGATTATTTATAATTAGATATTACGGAACATTAAAAAAACTTAAATTCAGTATTTAAAACGTAAGTATATTTAAGGTAAAAATATATACCACAGCTTTGACCAACTAATGTTGTTTATAATTAATGTTTTTAATTTTAATTTTAAATTAATCACTTTGACATTTATGTCAAATTTCCGGTAAACGTTTACAAACTTGTCACTACTGGCGTTCGCGAATTTGTAAATATCCCCTCTACGTACGAGCTCACAGCGTATACGCTGTGAGCTTCGCTGGTGTCGCTCCTAGCGGTTACTAATTCAACTTTTACTGGTAATTTTTAAATTTATTATTTAATCGTTTTCGCTTAATATTTACAACGCAAAAAAGTAATTAAATTGTAATAGATTTTTTAAAGATTTTTCTAATCATTTTGACGTTCTATTGATAAAATATCAATTTCTTACTTCGGATACTTTGACAATAATCGTGTAGATGGCGCTAAGATTATAATAGATTATTTATAATTAGATATTACGGAACATTAAAAAAACTTAAATTCAGTATTTAAAACGTAAGTATATTTAAGGTAAAAATATATAACACAGCTTTGACCAACTAATATTGTTTATAATTAATGTTTTTAATTTTAATTTTAAATTAATCACTTTGACATTTATGTCAAATTTCCGGTAAACGTTTACAAACTTGTCACTACTGGCGTTCGTGAATTTGTAAATATCCCCTCTACGTACGAGCTCACAGCGTATAGCCACATCTTTGTTGATGTTAGTTATTACTGTTGGAAATTTTTTCACAACAATCAGATCACAATCAGTTGGCTGAGGTAATACATGGTAACCATTATGTCACATTGTTCGGTTTGATCTTTGACACCTTTCAGAAACATCACTAAACTTTCGTTCAGTTGCCATAAAGTCATCGAAATGTAAACGCAATTTTTTTGCATCCCACATGTTGGGAATTTGAATACCTTACCTTAGGGCATTATTCCTGTTGCCTTTTGCCCATCACAAGGCATTTTAAGTAAATATGCATCTGTAAAGCATACATTTTATATTTGAAGGGTCATTACCCCTATATTTCTTTGGTGGCTCAGCTAGCATCCAGACTGTGAGTATAACCACTTGTTTTAAACCTTAGTCAGAATTTAAATATCAATTTTACATTAATAAAATAGGTTATACTTACTTTTAGGTCTTACACTGATGATGATTTTGTAATAAAATCGAAAACGTTTTGTTCTGATGTAGCCCTTTAGGGATTTTAATAAATTTTATACCTTTTACAAAGGATTTATTCCAATTTTTATGATTGATGGTATACAGCCAACTACAGGAAAACTTTTCTTTCCTTGTGGAAATATAATTAAACAACTGTGGCTTTTTAATATTTATATAATTAAACAACTGTGTTTATTTTTTTCTCGATATCGATATTTTCAATAATATCGAGGCAAGTGTATCGACAATACAAGAGTATTGTATTTATTTCAGATAATGAGTATCGTATCGTTATTAATATTGCTAAGGTGTGTATTGTATCGGTATCGTATTTATTTTCGATACGATATCAATACAATATCGATATTTTTATCGAATATCGTGAAACTCTAGCAGTAGCTCTCAATACGTCTAAAGGGCCTAAAAATAAATAAGAGAAAAACAAAAATTATGACAAACACAGATGACCCCAGATGTATTAAATAAATATAAAATATGCCCATAAATGGCAGTAAGATAAAAAAAAGTCCAGGAATATCTACCTAGGCCAAATCCTGAAACTTGACAACGAGAACCAAAGTACCTAGAAGACGAAAAGACCAATGTTAGAATGCAACAATACAACACTGGAGACCTTACAAAAATAAACGACCCAGAGGAAGATCACAGATGAGGTGGGTTGATGATATTAAAAGAGTAGCTGGAACAAATATGCAAATATGTTGTTCAGGATAGAGACCGATGGAAGGAGTTGGGAGAGGCCTATGTCCAAACGTGGACGATAGAAGGCTACGAAGAAGAAAAATGATTTTCTAGTTATTTTAAGAAAATAGTATCGTTCCAATTGGAGAATCGAAATAAAATTGAAGTAGGTACCCTAACAACACAAAATATTCCAGGAATGTACTATCAAAGTTCTATTAATGTTTGAATGTACTGGACATTCAAGGAACATTCGGTGAATATCTGATTAAGTTATTCTATGAATGTTACCACAAGACATTCTATGAACATACTACCAATGTCCTATATTTTAAGAGAGGCCATTTACTATTCAATTTGCATTCATTTTCAAATTTGCTGCGCGTGTATATGTATTTAGGCAATCCAAACCACGTGACTTCTGGTTTTGGTTGGCATGGCATACAGGTTACAGAGGTTATGTTTGTAATATCATTTCATTTCATCATTTCACTGTTTATCGTCATATTTTGCATTCATTTGGATTTCGTTTGCTGTATTTTGTGAACTTTATAAACTTTACCACACTGCAAAGTGCAAAGTGATTATTTAAGGAAATTATTATTGGAGACACCATATGTTTAGAGAAAGGTAGGGCAAACAATTTTTATCAATGTTCATTTTTCTCTGATATTTATCAATATTGATGAATTTTGCAAGCAATAACATTATTTCTTTTATTGTTTTAGATATTTATTGAAGCTGAAAATAATTGGGGATTTAGATCCATATACAATTCACTCAGAATTGGATTTTACCATAAAGTGCATTCCACCAAATTACTATTATAGATATTATAGATGAAAGCATACAAAAGCCTTCAGGCACATAAATATTTTACAGCTGGATTTTTTTAAAGTTGGAGTAAAGTTGGAAGTCACAAGCAACAACTTCGTAAGTACCTACAAGAATATTGAGGAAATGCAGCTCCTGGATACTACTGGGCAAACTAGAAGATTGAAGAGGACAAAGCCTTTTGAACTAGTTCGAGTGATAGTGAAAAGCAGAGCATAATGCTTGTGTGCATGTGTATGTTAGAATAGTGCGGTTAGAAAAGCAGAGCATAGTGCTTGTGTGCCGGTTAGATTAGATAAGAGACGCAATGGGTAAGTGCTTCATTTTAAGGAACAGTAGTAATTTAGGTTAAATTAAAATTGCTCATTGGTCAGAGTTATGACCAGATTCTAATGAACAATTCAATACAATGAATCGTCATCGTAGTGATGATTATAGAAAAAAATATATGACAAGATTTTGTGCAATAAAAATGTTTATATTTATCAAGGATGTATTATTTGGTATGGCTACATATACAGTCGGAAAAATGAAAGAATACTCATGAATGAACATATAAAACACGCTGCATTTTCCTGTCACCGTGTCACAAAAAAAAAGTCCAGTGCAAGTAACAATAATTATTACATGTACTTGTGCTGACCAGTTTTTTGTGTGACACGGTGACAGGAAAATACAGCGTGTTTTATATGTTCGTTCATGGGTATTCTTTAATTTTTCCTACTGTACTTCTGGTATATCGTCGGTGATGTGACAATACCTCCTATCTGCTTTTTCATGAATTTTGTAGGAGATGAAAAACTTGTTTGGGCCACCTCGTGTTTTCATATATTTTTTGATTTGTTTTGTAGTAAATTCAACTATCTATTTACTACAAAACAAGTCAAAACTTACGTATGAAAACAGGAGGTGACCGTAAAAAATGTTTTTCGTCTCCTGCAAAACTCATGAAAAAACATATAGGAGGTATTGTTACATCACTGACGATATATTTCAGAGAATGTCTAAAAAATATACTTTGAATGTCCTAAGAACATTCATGGAATGTTTCAACAAGACATTCAGTCTAAACAATATACTGTAAATGTTCAAAGAACATTCGTAGACATTCATGGAATGTTCCAACAAGACATTCAAGGAATGTTTAAAATGCTGACACAGCACTTTCCTGGGACTTTCCAGGGACGTTCGTGTGCTTTTGGGGACATTCCAGGAATGTTTTCAATGTCCTGTGTGTACCTTCTAGGAACATTCCTGAAATGTTTTGTGTTATTAGGGTATCTGGGTAACAAAGCTCATGGTATTTGGTAGTAGACAAAAATAAATGCAGTCAAACGGGATATTGTCTACAAAATGAAATTAACTACTTCTGAAAATCGATAAATACTAAGTTGGCCATAATTGTTTTAATAGCAAAAGACCAAAAAAAAACGTAGTATGGGATCTGGTGAAATAAATACGTGTGCTTAAAATATAAAAAAGTGTGAAAAAAATATTTTTAAGAAACGCTTTTCTTTAGTTACGAGTGGCTAAAATTAAACATATTATAAAAATCAACTAAAAAGTAAAATAAAAAAAAATAAAAAAAATTTAACACATTCGTCAAAGAAAAGCGTCTATATTGAATAAACGGTTTTCGCACCACGCTTTTCTTTAACGAATGTGTTAGATTTTTTAATTTTTTTTTATTTTTTGCTTTTCAGTTGATTTTTTTATATGTTTAAATTTAGTCACTCGTAACTAAAGAAAAGCATTTCTTAAAAATATTTTTTTCACATTTTTTTATTTTTTACCTTTTAGACTTACACTTTTTAAACATTAAAATAGATCATCATGTTTATTAAAATATGTATAAAACATATGATGTACAAACACCAAAAGTAGTCGGAATCGGCAAAACATTTAAAACTTTATTGTTTATTTGTGAAGCATAACGTAAACAATTAACGTAAAAAGTGAAATTATGTATACTTCATATAATTAGCTAGAATCTGTAAAAGTTTCAAGTTTCTTCATTTTAAAAAAAGAGAATTTAGGTAAGCATTTTCCGTTAAAATCGTTTTTATTTAAACAATTAATAAACAAAAAAATGTTTTATTGACCTAAAGAAAAGCGTTTATTAATTACTACAACAAAACGTATTATTCTAATGTTAACTGTAGCACAAAACGTATCTACCGGTGGTTTTTATAAGACTACGATAAAAACACGAATTTTTTGAATTCGAGTTTTGGTTGAAGTTTTCTTTCGTATCGTATTGAAATTTTACACGAAGAAACGCCGATTTATATATAAACAAATATATGAGCGTTCAAAATTTGGAACTTTATTATTTATTTATGAAGCATAACGTAAACAATTAACGTAAAAAGTGAAATTATGTATAGCTCATATCATTAGCTGCAATCCGTAAAGGTTTCAAGTTTCTACATTGTAAAAAACAAGAGAATTTAAGCATTTTTAATTAAAATCGTTTTTTTTTATTTATTAATAAACATAATTTTTTTTATTGACTATTCGTGTATTGTTGCCGCGAATGCATGTCTGTAAAATGTTCATTCATTTGCATGGAAGAAAAGTCAGTCAAATTAACGTCTAAAGATCTAATGCAAACTATTGAAGTAAAGAAAAGCGTTTAAAAATGAGTTCAAAACATATTGTTTATTTTTCGTTTGAAATTCCCAGAGCTTCATTACTTTACGATGGCATATTATAATCTACAATTTACTTTCTTCTTATTCTTTTTTTCTTTTTCTTCTTATATTAGATCTTAGATCTTTCTGAAGGAGGAAGCTTATAAAATATTGAAATTTTCATTTTGTTATCATCACTTTAGTTCACAAAGTTTCCCAAGGCTTTTACGAATCGAATGCAATAAGTTTCATTGAGATGCATCCAACTGCAAAAAATTGGTAAGTTTATTGCTACCTTGCTTTGCCTATAGGTGAGCATTTTTGATAATTTCAGCATCTAAGGAATGCAATATATCAATGAAACGCAATAATGAGTGAATGCAATATAGATAGTATTCTGTTAATGTAATTTAATAATCTAACATTATTCAATAAAGCCATGACATTCAATAAGACAAGACAATCAAACTATACGCTCAACGTTGTAATGTGGGTTGCATGCCACTCACTGAACATTTGAAGGACTTTCCGATTTTCGCTTATGGTCCCATTTTCTGGAAGCCGCTCCAGACGACTGTTTCCACTTTCTAGTTTGGCATTTTCGCGATTGATAACTCTAATAAGATTATTCCGAATCAATAGTCGACAGCGGCGAAATACAATAAAAAAAGCGAGTCAAAATCCGGGATCTCGTCATGGCGGACACACAACAGTCCAAACATACTTGCGGGTGATTTAGGATGATTGATTGGCATCCCCGAAGGGAATAAAACCTTTGATTTGTTACAGCATCCAGTAAAATTGGCCGACTTCCATGCCATCAATTCTCTTATCGCAGTCTATGAATTGTTTGTCGACGCTGCAAAAAATTTATAACGTTCATTTGTTTCGCTGATGCTTTCTGATGGGCTTTGATTTATTGCGGGCGCCTTTTGTTTATCGACATAAGTTCGGCTTGTTTCGATACGCATCGGAAGTGTTAAAATAAACGCCCTATAAATTTCGAAGTTGGGATAAATATACGGGTACCTATTCTATTATACCGCACTATAATTAAATTCAATGTAAAATATTTCTAAAAGTTTTTAGAGCAAAGCTTGTCACGCGCATGGGGAGCTATACTATAATATGTATTAGAGCGGTGACTTTCTATTTTTGATCTCCAAAGATTAACACACATCTTCAATACAACAGCCAAGAAATACAATATAGAGTGTCCCAAAAGTAGTGGAACGGTCGAATATTTCGCGAACTAAACATCGGATCGAAAAACTGAAAAATACGTTTTCAATCATTTCCAAAAATCTATCCAATGACACCAAACACCAACCCCCACTATACCCCCTGGAGGTGGGGTGGGGGGTAACTTTAAAATCTCAAATGGAAACCCCTAGTTTTTCTTGCAGATTTGGATTCGTTACGTAAAAGTAAGCAACTTTTATTCAAGACATTTTTTCGAGCTGTGGATAGATGGCGGTATAATTGGGAAAAACGATTTATCCTGATACTATAGGTAAATTATAGAAACGGTCTAATATCTCGAGAAATACACTTTCAAATGAGAAACCATAAAAAAGGTTTTTAATACTTTTCGAAAACCTATCGAATAACACTAAACATGACCCTCCAACCCACCCCCTGGAGGTGGGGTGGGGGTAACTTTAAAATCTTAAATAGCAACCCCCACTTTTTATTACAGATTCGGATTCGTCATGAAAAATTAAGCAACATTTATTCGAAACATTTTTTAAAATTGTTGATAGATGGCGCTTTAACTGGAAAAATACGATTTATTTGCGCCATCTATCAGCAATTTTAAAAAATGTTTCGAATAAATGTTGTTTAATTTTTCATGACGAATTCGAATCTGAAATAAAAAGTGGGGGTTGCTATTTAAGATTTTAAATTTACTCCCCACCCCATCGCCAGGGGGTGGTTAGAGGGTCATGTTTGGTGTTTATATTATTATTATATATAATATTAAAAATCTGTTTTTTGGTTTCTCATTTGGAAGTGTATTTCTCGAGATATTAGACCGTTTCTATAATTTACCTATGGTATCAGAATAAATCGTTTTTTCCAATTATAGCGCCATCTATCCACAGTTCGAAAAAATGTCTTGAATGAAAGTTGCTTACTTTTACGTAACAAATCCAAATCTGCAAGGAAGACTAGGGGTTTCCATTTGCGATTTTAAAGTTACCCCCCACCCCACCTCCAGGGGGTGTAGGGGGGTTGGTGTTTGGTGTCATTGGATAGATTTTTGAAAATGATTGAACAAGTATTTTTCAGTTTTTCGATCAGATGTTTGGTTCGCGAAATATTCGACCGTTCCACTACTTTTGGGACACCCTATATGATAATATCAGCAGAAAAAAAAAACAAATGTATGACAACATCTAAATAACGGCGTAAAATCAAAATTGATAGGAAAATAATAAAGCAGGAAGCAAGGTTTAGGTATCTGGGAATATATTATAACCAGTTACGGAGATATTGAAGATGAAGTACGACAACAAAGCTTAAAAGCAAGTAAAGAGCGGAATCTCTTATTGAAACAATCTGGAAGAACAAACACCTAAGCCAAGACACAAAAGGAAGAATCTATAAAGCAGCAGTTGGACCTATTAGATTTGAGAGTAAACTAAATGTAAGATGTTTTCCATCGTGATTTACTATGCCACCGTTGCATTTGCCCTAATAACACAAAACATTCCAGGAATGTTCCTGGAAGGTACACACAGGACATTGAAAACATTCCTGGAATGTCCCTAAAAGCACACGAACGTCCCTGGAAACTCCCAGGAAAGTGCTGTGTCAGCATTTTAAACATTCCTTGAATATCTTGTTGGAACATTCCATGAATGTCTACGAATGTTCTTTGAACATTCACAGTATATTTTTTAGACTGAATGTCTTGTTGAAACATTCCATGAATGTCTTGAAACATTCCATGAATGTCTACGAATGTTCTTAGGACATTCAAAGTATATTTTTTAGACATTGTCTGAAATATATCGTCAGTGATGTGACAATACCTGCTATATGTTTTTTCATGAGTTTTGCAGGAGTCGAAAAACATTTTTTAAAGTCACCTCCTGTTTTCATACGTAAGTTTTGACTTGTTTTGTAGTAAATAGATAGTTGAATTTACTACAAAACAAGTCAAAAAATATATGAAAACAGGAGGTGGCCCAATTCATCTCCCACAAAATTCATGAAAAAGCAGATAGGAGGTATTGTCACTTCACCGACAATATACCAGAAGTATATGTGGCCGTACCAAATAATACATCCTTGATAAATATAAACATTTTTATTGCACAAAATCTTGTCATATATTTTTTTCCATAATCATTACTACGATGACGATTCATTGTATTGAATTGTACATTACAATTACAATCTGGTCATAACTCTGACCAATGGGCAATTTTAATTTAACCTAAATTACTACTGTTCCTTAAAATGAAGATGAAGAGCTTACCCCATAGTGTCTCTTATCTAATCTAACAGGCACACAAGCACTATGCCTGCTTTTCTAACCGCACTATTCTAACATACACAGGCACACACGCATTATGCTCTGCTTTTCACTATCACATATCACTCAAACTAGTTCAAAAGGCTTTGTCCTCTTCAATCTTCTAGTTTGCCCAGTAGTATCGAGGAGCTGGATTTCCTCAATATTCTTGTAGATACTTACGAATTTGTTGATTGTGACTTCCAACTTTAAAACAAATCCAGCTGTAAAATATTTATGTGCCTGAAGGCTTTTGTATGCTTTCATCTACTGCTTAGAGTAGTAACTGTAAGACTCCACCAGATATGTATAAATATCTAAAATAGTAATTTGGTGGAATGCACTTTATGGTAAAATCCAATTCTAACTGAATTGTATATGGATCTAAATCCCCAATTATTTTCAGCTTCAATAAATATCTAAAATAATAAAAAAAAAATAATGTTATTGCTTGCCAAATTCATCAATATTGATAAATATCAGAGAAAAATATACAGTAAATAAAAATTGTGTCCCCTACCTTTCTCCAAACATCTGGAGTTTGCAATAATTTCCTTAAATAATCACTTTGCAGTGTGGTAAACTTTATAAAGTTCACAAAATACAGCAAACAAAATCCAAATGAATCCAAAATAGACAAAATACGAGGATAAACAATGAAATGATATTACAAACATAACCTCTGTAACCTGTAACTTATGCCAACCAGAATCAGAAGTCAGGTGGTTTGGATTGCCTAAATACATAATATACACGCGCGGCAAATTTGACCATGAATGCAAATTGAATAGTAAATGGCCTCTCTTAACACATAGGACATTGGTAGTATGTTCATAGAATGTCTTGTGGTAACATTCCACAAATAACTTAATCAGATGTTCACCGAATGTTCCTTGAATGTCCAGGACATTCAAACATTAATAGAACTTTGATAGTACATTCCTGGAATGTTTTGTGTTGTTAGGGTGCTGTTTTTTTAAAGACAGATCACATGCTATAATTTTTTTGTGGCGGATATTTTTGAGCTGGGTTGATTTCATGTAATCAAATGAATTATCTTTTAGTAAAGTCGTCCCAGGAACGCAACTCATCAATATTGGCAATATCATTTTAAAGTCTTCTACTTTAAAATGTATAATACATGTCTGAATTGCCGATATAAATGAGTCAGAATAAATAAATTATTAGAAGAATTTTTTACTAAGAAACAACATTTTTGTTTAATTTAGTATTGAACTGTAACAGTGTGGTGAACTGTACACTGTTACACTAAAAAGGGCGTGGATTGGATCAAATGTATTAGCTGCCAACTTTGGCTGCACGAAGACTCTTCAAAATATGAATCTATGTGCGATATATGTGGTAAAAAGCAGTAGAAGAACGTTCACAGTTTCACCCTAAGTGCCTTCACCATTTCACCTTATGCATGGGTTAAATGGTGAATTTAATAAAAATAAATATTGTTTTTTTTCAACCATTTGTAATGTCTTAAATAAACTATGTACTCTGGGCTAATTAGCAAAATTCATGGAAAAGTTATTTACCAGCAATTTTATTGCTGGAATCGAATTATAAGATCCTATATATTAATAATATAGGCATGCAAAGTCCGCAGATAGTGTGCTACTTTTTTTATAAACAAAATGGCGCCGACAAATCGTATTTTTTTCAATTATTGCTCTATAACTCCGAAGATTTTAACTTTACAACAAAAACACCCAAATAAAAATTCACCGCAATTAAATTCTGCATAGAAACATGTTTTTCACGATTTGCTCCGACGAAAATTTTCCTCGGAAAATGCGGGTTTTCCTAGCAAAAACTATAATTTTCAAATAAAATTTTAGGTAAGTAATTATTAATAAATAATTAAATACCTTAGTGACATCAAAGATTTCTTGGTATAGATTGTAATTCCAGAAGCTGGTGAAAATTAAACGAATATTTTAGCAACAATTCAATTGTTAATTAACAATTTACGATCGCAATAATAACCAAAATAATCATGATACATTGATCAAACTTATAAAGATTATAAAGATGAGATGCTTGTTTAATATTTTATCGACAAAATATAAATTTTTCTTTTTATTTGCATAATCTTTAAATTTTGAAAAAAAAAATAGTTATAATACGTTGGTCTAATTAGTAAAGTACAAAGAAAGGTTATTTACCAGCAATTTTATTGCTTTAATCGAATTCTAAGATCCTATATATTATTAATGTAGGTATGCAAAGTCCACAGATAGTGTGCTACTTTTTTATAAACAAAATGGCGCCAACAAATCGTATTTTTTTCAATTATTGCTCTATAACTCCGAAGATTTTAACTTTACACCAAAAATACTCAAATAAAAATTCACCCCAATTTAATTCTACATAGAGACATGTTTTTCCCGATTTGCTCTGACGAAAATTTTCCTCGGAAAACGTGGGTTTTCCCAACAAAATCTCGAATTTTCAAATAAATTTTTTGGGCCAGTAATTATTTATCAATATTTATATAGCTTGGTGAAATAAAAGCTTTCTTGGTATAGATTATAAATTCAGAAGCCGGTTAAAATGAAACGAATATTTTAGCAACAATTCAGTTGTTAATTAACAATACAGTCGCAATAACAACCAAAATAATCATGAGACATTAATCAAACTTTGAAAGATTATAAAGGTGTGATGCCTATTTAATATTTTGTCGACAAAATATAAAGTTTTCATTTTTTGCATAATCTTTAAATGTTTAAAAAAAATTGTTATAAACAAATTAACATTTCTTAGAAATTGTTTATTATATTCTAATTTTAAAAAATACTTAAAAATACGTATTTCATAGGTCTTGAAAATGAATGCTTTAAAAAAATTTTCCAACCATTTGCAAAAAAGTTAGGAAACAGCAAAATAAATATACGATATCTCCATTGTTTATAATTTGTTTTAATTGTTTCAAAGCTTAAAAGTGAGTCTATGGTACAATCTAATTACTCACAAAGAATGTCAAAAATTAGTGCAATGGTTATATTTTAATCAAAGATTAAAAATACTTTTTTTTGTAATTTTTAGCGCGAAAGTAGGCTTGATACAGAGCCGGAGATAAAATGTTCACTCGAAGCGACTGACACGCATAAGGCGGGTTGACATTACTAGTGAATAACGAACGTGGCCCACGCTTACGTATTTTGCCCGTGCTATTGTTAGATATTTTAATATTCATTTTCAAACTCGAGCAGTACATTTGTAGTTATGCAATGCATAGATACAAATGTACTGCTCGAGTTTGAAAATAGATAATAAATTATCTTACAATAGCACGGGCAAAATACGTAAGCGTGAGCCACGTTCGTTATTCACTAGTAATGTCAACCCGCCTTTAAACTCGCGCGAGTTGTGTATGTGGGCGGGTAGCTACGGTACTGTATTATTCTACTTTCGCGCGTGTAAATTACAAAAAAATATATTTATAATCTTTAATTAAAACATAACCATTAAGCTGATAATCGATATTGTTTTATAAATAATTAGCTTGCACTTTAAACTCACTTCTACGCTTTGGAAGAATAAAAAAAATTTATTAACACCGTAGTAATCGTATGTTTACTTTGCTGTTTCATAACTTTTTTGCAAATGGTTGCAAAAAAGTTTTAAAGCATTCATTTTCAAGATATTTGAAATGCGCATTTTAGCTATTTTTTAAAATTATAATATAATAAAAACTTTCTGAGAGACGTTAATTTGTTTATAACTATTTTTTTAAACATTTAAAGATTATGCAAAAAAATAAAAAATTTATATTTTGTCGACAAAATGTTAAATAGGCATCTCATCTTTATAAGATTTCAAAGTTTGATCAGTGTACCGTAATTATTTTGGTTATTATTGCGACCGTAAATTATTAATTAACAATTGAATTGTTGCTAAAATATTCGCTTAATTTTCACCAGCTTCTGGAACTATAATCTAAACCAAGAAGGCTTTTAAGTCACCAAATTATTTAATTATTGGTAAATAATTACTTATCTAAAACTTTATTTGAAAATTAAAGATTTTGTTGGGAATACCCGCATTTTCCGAGGAAAATTTTCGTCGGAGCAGATCGGGAAAAACACGTCTTTATGCAGAATTTAATCACGGCGAATTTTTATTTGAGTGTTTTTGTTGTAAAGTTAAAATCTTCAGAGTTCTAGAGCAATAATTGAAAAAAACACGATTTTCGGGCGCCATTTTGTTTATAAAAATAGTAGCACACTATCTGAGGACTTTGCATACCTATATTATTAATATATAGGATCTTATAATTCGATTCCAGCAATAAAATTGCTGGTAAATAACTTTTCCCAAAAATGGCCTATTCTCCGATAATCAGCCCAGACTAATGACACTGTTAAGTTGTTGCCAATATGTTTGGTGATAGAAGAGGAGTGTATTTTTATTTCGTTTCAATTAACAATTTCCTGTCTTCTACACAGCTTAACTTTTTTGTTCACCATATCACCCTGATTTACCCTATCATACAATATATTTTTTTTTATCATTTTTTAGCCATCCCCACTTTTGGTCTCTTAATACAAACTTTACAGTACGATACAATATATTTTTTATTATTTTTTAGGCATCCCCACTTTTGGTCTCTATATTCTCATACATTCAGATTCTGCTTTTCATTAACAAAGTTCTATATATTCTTGTACTCGCTAGAGTCTTAATACGAATTCCATAGACCAATGAACAGTTTATATATAGCTAAGTTTAAATAGAAAAGGGTATATTCTAAGGGTCTTGTTGTTTAAACCCGGCAATCCATGTTTTAATTAAATAAACGAAGTCTGGGCTATTTATCAATTCATAAATAGAGCTAGTAATCATATATGCGCATATCTAACGATCCAAAACTTATCGTGTATTTTCATTGTAGATTATACTAGAGCCCTTGAATGATATTCTACCTTCAGTGGCGGGTGTAATGGCTTCATTAAGGCAATTAGTTCCTATGAAAATTAGCGAGCAATATCTTGGAAGAGAAGAAAAAATTACATGACAAAAAAAATAGAAAGTCTAAACCTGAAAAAATACATACATAGCTGTAAAAAAAGCCGAAAGTCATCGCAATTAAAAATTATTTGATGATATGCTAATTTAATATTTCAAAATCTTTTACAGAACATTTCAGAAGAATATGTTTTATAGGAATATTAAACTTTTTCTTCTTTTTTCCCTTTTGATCATGTCTCTATGTTTCCCTATAGTCGAGTAAATGAACGGGAAATTCGGCGATACCGTGTAATTTTCAGGGGCAACTACAAATTGCATGAAAATTTGGTTTTAGGTTCTACTTACCCTCCACTTCAAAGTTGAAATTGTGCCGTTGGTTGCTTTTACTTGGGGGGTGAGAGTCACCCCTTCTCGGGGGTGAAAAAACATACGTTCAAGATCAGACCGTAAATGCATAAATTGACTGATTTTAAGCAACTTTTGTTCTATAGAGTTTTTTACGTAAGTCAATACTTTTCGAGTTATTTGCCATTGAAAATGTTGATTTTTCGACAAAAAAACTACGTTTTCAGACGGTTTTTCGCAAATAACTCAAAAAGTAAATATTTTATCGAAAAAAATATCCTTAGCAAAAGTGTAACTAATAAAAAGCCCAAAAAAAATGGTGTATCAGTCAAGTCTATCAATCAAGTAAAAACAAAGTTGTAGCTCATGAAAAATACGTTCTTATTCGTCTAATTCCAAATCGAATATTTCAAGGTGAAATCCCCAAAAAATTAAGCACTTTTCGGGAAAAATCCATTTAAACTTTTTTAAAGTGTTTCTAAAAAGCTTTGTTTTAATTGTTAACAAAAGTTTTAGCATTAAAAATAAGCGAGTTACGCTCAAAATAAAGTTGGCCCTCTTTTTTTTTGTAAAAAATCATGAAAATGTCGCCGTGTTTAGCTCCCCAAATGAAATTAATCGCTACCGCTTTACAAACAATTTACTTACCTATCTATTTTTTATATGATCTGTCAGTCTCACCGGTTTAAAGTGTTTATTTTTGAAAGGGTTATAATTGAGAAAGCTTGAATGGGTCATGAGTGTATGCAAATTTTGAACAGCCATATATTCAGCAATTTTTGTCTTACGGAGAAACAACATAAACTACCATATTTAGAATAACAAAACCTACATTTTTTTACTCTTTAAGATTTTTCTTATCACTAATACTTTTTAAGTTATTTTAAAAAAATTAAATTTTTCAAAAATTTTTAGAAAATTCTTTTTATTATAAAACCAAATGTTTTTAAAAATAAGCACTTCAAACGAATCAAACTTACAGATCATATAAACAATACACATACAGTTAAAATAGATGGTAATGCCAAACGATTAATTCATTTAGGGTGCTAAATAGAGGGAGGTTTTCACGATTTTTTTTACCGAAAAAAAAGGGCGAACTTTTTTTTTCAGTGTAACTCGTAAATTTTTGATGCTGTAAACTTTTGTAAAAACAAATAATAAGCTTTTTTTCGATACTTTAAAAATGTTAATAAGGTTTTCCCGAAAAACGCTTCTCTCTTCGGTGATTTCGCGTTGAATTATTCGATTTGGAATTAGACGAATAAGAACGTATTTTTCATGAGCTACAACTTTGCTTCTACTCAATTTGTAGACTTTACTGGTACATCATGTTCTTCGTTTTTTTATAGGCTACACTTTTACTAAAAATAATTTTTTCGATAAAATATTTACTTTTTCAGTTATTTGGGTAAAACCGCCTGAAAACGTAGTTTTTTTGTCGAAAAATCAACATTTTAAATCGCCAATAACTCGAAAAGTATTGACTTACGTAAAAAACTTTATAGAACAAAAGGTGCTTAAAATAAGTCAATTTATCCATTTCCGGCCTCATTTTAAACACGCGTTTTTCACCCCATGAGAATGGGTAAATGTCACCCCTCAAGTAAAAGCAACCAACGGCACAAATTCAACTTTGGAGTGGAGGGTAAGTAGAACCTAAATCCAAATTTTCATGCAATTCGGAGTTGCCCCTGGAAATTACACTCCAAAACGGTCATTTATTGGGCTACTATCATGTCACTTCTAATTACATTAAGTTCGCCTAGCATCATTGTCTCTATACGTTTTAGGGCAAAAAGCTCACAGACGAGACGTAAGGAAATATTTAAAAACCTTGAACAGTCATTCTACTGGATAATATTCTAAAAAACACAATAGAAGAACGCGGTAACGAGTTAATAAAAAGATCAGAAGATATTGGTTTGAATTAAAAAAAAATCCTACTCTACGCCCTATTATTTATTTTGCTCAAGAGGTCATGTAGGCCCTGGGCATGAAAAACACAATTACATTTTTTTACTATACATATCTACAATATACAATATTAATTTGTCTATTAAAAAATACATCGTATAAATATATACATATTATACAGGGTGTAACAAAAATACAGGTCATAAATTTAATCGCATAATCTGGGACCAAAAATAGTTCGATTGAACCTAACTTACCTTAGCACAAATGTGCACGAAAAAAAAGTTACAGCCCTTTGAATTTACAAAATGGAAATCGATTTTTTCCAATATATCGAAAACTGTTAGATATTTTTTATTGAAAATGGACATGTGGTATTCTTATAGCAGTAGTATTTTAAGAAAAAATTATAATGAAATTTGGACACCCCATAAAAATTTTATGGAGGTTTGGTTCCTTTAAACCCCCCCAAACTTTTGTGTATGTTCCAATTTAATTATTATTGTAAAGCCATTAGTTAAACACAAGTTTTTAAAAACTTTTTTGTCTCTTAGTACTTTTTTCAAAAGTCAGTTTTTATCGAGATATTTGAATATTTATCAAATCCACCACATATTTGTAGGGTCTAGGACATTTCGGCGTCGCCGTTTCGGCGTGGCCATTTCGGCGTGGCCGTTTGGGCGTAGAGCCGTTTCGGCGTAGGCCGTTTCGGCGTCGGCCATTTCGGCGTCAGAGATTTTATTTTAGTTGACTAAATACCTACATTAGAGTCTATTAGTAAGACATTAGATTATACCTACGTTACTTTTTTAGAAATTTAAGAGGCTCTTGATTTATATCTATACCACACTAAAAAAATATATTAAATGTTATTTTTTCCAACTTTTGTAAATGTAAGCTATTTAATTGCACATAATTAATTAAAAAATTAATATATTATATATATTATATATTATACAGTACAATTTTCAAAGGAGGAAGACCTAACCCTTCGGTCCAAACCTAACTTTCGGGTATTATTTTACATCTTCTAAAATTAAAATGTCGAAAATTGTTCTCCTGACTCTACATTTTTTGTTAAAGAAAATTTCAGACTATCATACATTAACAACTATTTTTTTTCTCTCTCACTTTGCCAAAGTATCTGTCGCCGAATCAGCCGGCGCCGAATCGGCGGGCGCCGAATCGGCGGGCGCCGAACCGGCAGGCGCCGAAATGGCCGACGCCGAAACGGCCTACGCCGAAACGGCTCTACGCCCAAACGGCCACGCCGAAATGGCCACGCCGAAACGGCGACGCCGAAACGTCCCATTCCGATATTTGTATATGGTAAAGTACGGTTATGGAGACTTGGTAATAACATGAAAATTTATTTATGATTTACATTTTTAAGTATATTATGAACCATATTAAAAAAGAAGCCACATCTCGATAAAAGATGCTTTATCAAAAAAATACAAAGAGGCAAAAAAATTTAAAAACACTGTGTTTAACTAATGGTACCGCAGTAATAGTTTAATTGGAACGTACACAAACATTTGGGGGGTTTGAAGGAATAAAACCCTCATAAAATTTTTATGTAAACATATTAAAAAAGAAGCCGCAACTCGATAAAAACTGCCTTATCGAAAAAATACTAAGAGGCAAAAAAGTTTTAAAAAGACTGAATTTAACTAATGGCACCACAATAATAATTTATTTGGAACGAACACAAAAGTTTGGGGGGTTTAAGAGAACAAATCCCCCATAAAATTTTTATGGGGTTCACAAATTTCACTATAATTTTTCTTTAACATTTTCTTTCCATAAGAATGATACATGTCCATTTTCAACAAAAAACCTCTAATAGTTTTCGATATATTCAAAAAAAATCGATTTTCATTTTGTAACTTCAAAGGGCTGTAACTTCTTTTGTGTGCATATTTGTACTAAGGTAAGTTAGGTTCATTCGAACTATTTTTGGTCCCAGAATATGTGGTTTAATTTATGACCTATATTTTTGTTACACCCTGTATATATAGCTCTCATTTTACAATTCATGGCACATTGTTCTGTTACAATTTCTCTTGCGCTCTTCGTACCACTCCTCTCTATTCTCTTCTGTCTAATACCGTGTTTCTCTAGTTATCTATTTTTAATTCTCGTAAATCTGCTTGGACGCTGTCAAACCATCTTTTACGGGGTCTTCCTTTCCTTTTTTCCCTACTGGTTTCCTGCTCAATATCATCCTGGTCCTTCTATGGTTTTCCAATCTTTGCACATGTCCCAGCCATCTTATTCTATGCGCCTTTATTACTGCGGTGATTTTTGGTTCCGCATACAGCCCTTCCAACTCTTTATTTGTCCTTCTTCTCCATCCCATTTGTGTATTTATGCCTCCGTAAATTGATCGGAGAATTTTCCTCTCCCATCTTTTTAATCTTTCTCCATCTGCCTTTCTTAAAACCCATAATTCAGCTCTATATAAAACCGTAGCTCTAATCACTGTCTTGTAAATTCTTTCCTTTGTTTTTTTTTAAACAAACTTAGACTTCATTAAGGATCTCAGCATTCCGTATTTCTGGTTGCTTTTTGTAATTCTGGATTCTATTTCTTTATCCTCATATCCACTTTCAATTAGTCTCACACCAAGGTAAGTAAACTCTTCCACTCTGTCAAAAGTGTATATGTAATCTTTCTCCCCTTGTATTTTTATAAACTCTTCATTGTCTTGCTGCGTATCACCCATTGTATGTATTTAGTTTTCTTTTCATTTGTCTTTAGGCCAAACCTATTTGCTTCTTTTTCTATCTTTTTCACAATTCTTCTCAATGCTTTCTTTGATTTTGCTAATATTGTTAGGTCATCCGCAAAAGCTATACATTGATGTTCATTTTTAAATATGGTTTCTTCCATTTTTATGCTGCAATTCCTCATTATTACTTCAAGAACAAGATTGAACAACGTGGTTGACATCGGGTCACCCTGCCTAAAAGGCAGGGTGACCCGATGTGGTGCTTTGGGTCACTCTACGCCCTAAAAGGATAAAACAAATTTCATCCCAAAAGGAACCATAGACTCCGGGCAATTTACCAAAGTTATATAAAAGTGACTTGCCAATAAGTGAAGCAAAAAAAAACGGATTTGATAAGGAGGTGCCAAGAAAATATTTTCCAGAAGAGGTGCATACTTGAATAACAAATTTAAAAACCGGTAATTATATCGTAGATCGAATTCCAGACGTAATGATATGAGAAGAATCGGATGAAGACACATTTTACCTTTTAATTTTTTAAAAAGAATGCAGATTAATTTATTTTGTTGGAATGATATACAATTAACTTTTATTTTATAATTAAAAAAAATTCAAAATAATAACCAATAAAGTCAAATGTTATACTCATTCAACGAGGTAAAACCCGATAAATATCACGTTTTATTTTTTTTTTGTAAATACATTTGTATAAGTTAAACTTAAAATAAATTATTCTAACTAAATATTAAATTCTCTGCCATTTGGCTACAACAAACATTTGATAAAACTTCTTATAACGACTTTAAATCTACTTCAAACTACCTAAAATTTTAATCGCGATTACCTCTAAACAATGGTTTTGTTAGTTATCGGGTTTCCGCTCGAACCCCTCGATAGAATCAATTTTAATTGAACTTGTTTATATTATTGTTTATTGTAATCTTATAAATGTGTCGAAATGTCCTATGCTAAATAAAAAATGTGAAATCAGAGATTTTAAACGTTCCGCCGCTGATTAGGGTAGGCTAAAACGATGAAATAATCAGCTCTAGGCTGCAAAGCAGAGCATCCCCCGCCTACGATTTTACGCAGAGGTTTCAGCAGCTCCCGGAGTGGCGGTTATTAATGGAGAGCCTCCCTTTTTCTTGTAAAATTAACTTTAAAATAGGATTATACAATAATTGCTCGGATTTCAATCTGCAGATTATTAAATGAGATACCCAGGCATTTGTCTTAAAGCCTTCATAATAACTTTCAGTAGCTTCGAGGCTTGAAGGGATTTGGGAACAGTGGGGTGGCGATGTTGAGGATTTTTAACGGAGGCCGGAGTCGACGGTTTGGTGGTTGATTGGTATAAAATGACTTACGGTTAAGATTTAGAAAAGCTGGGGCTTTCCAATTTAAAATTAACATGTTTAGATAAAAACACCCCTCTGTCTGAAATGTAATTCGATTTAAAAATAACTGCTACATTTTGTTGATATATTCTTATTCTTGTAGTGCTTATCCGTTTCGGGTGTTGGTGACCATCATGGCAATCTGTACTTTGCACACTGCTGTTATGCAAAGATTTGTGGTTGTTGTGTTAAACCACCTACGTAAATTTTTCAGCCAGAAAATTATTCGCCTTTCTGGTCCGTGTTTTCCTTCTTCTCCCTGTAAAATTAGTTACAGCCAGTTATCTTATAAAATTAGTCCATATCTTTCGCTGTGCTACAAAAGAATACAAACATAAAAAAAATTAATAACAGAGGAAATTCTAGACATGATGGAAGAAAGAAGAAATTGAAAGAATATTGAAAGAAACTACAAATAAATAAATAAACGAATTGAAAAGAAAATAAGAGGTCAAAAATAAATGGATAATAGGGAACTTGCATAAAAATTATATTTCAGAAATATTATCGATAAACGTTATTTTTTAATACTGTTAAAAGAACCCCAGTGTACAAAACACTCATATTTTATTATTATGAAATAAATAAAAGTAATTAAAAACTGCAGAATTTAAATTATTCTTTCAACGGGCGGAATCGGTTGTGACGTCAATCAGTTCGTTAGTTCGTTGGTCATCCCTATAAACGGGCGAAAGCGATTGCAACGAAGTATTGCAACGGTATGCATGTCTTATTCCAGCTATCGTATGGTATAGTTAGACCCAAACCCAGACATCCAAAGTGAATGTTATCCTCCAGCACCAAATTGTTCTATATGGTCCACATAATGTTCAGAAAAAAGTCACACTATTTTGAGCGTCGGGCTTGGGGGGGGGAGAGGGGGGAGAAATCTGCAAATTCGTAGTTTTTTAGGTTTTTCGTCAATATTTATAAAACTAAAGTTACTCGGTTCCAGAGTTACGAAGGGTGAAATGTGGAGGTTTTCGATATTTTTTAGATTTACCGAATTCTCCCCCTTCTCCCCCCCAAACCCGACGCTCAAAATGGTGTGACTTTTTTCTGAACATTATGTGGACCATATAGAACAATTTGGTGTTGGAGGATAACTTTTACTTTGGATGTCTGAGTTTTTGGTATAGTTATATCATAAATATTGCCCAGATGATATAAAAAGTATCGAAAACCTCGACTTTTCACCCTCCGTAACTCTGGAACCGTTGATTTTATAACAATTATGTATAGAACATTTTTTGTTTTAAACTTCATGTAGAACATTTTTGTATATAACATTGTTTACGCTAAAGCATAGTTTTAGAAATATTGACGAAAAACCTAAAAAAAAAACTACTAATTTACCGGCTTCTCTCCCATCTCCCTCCCAAACCGGACGCTCAAAATGGTGTAACTTTTTACTGAACAATATGTGGACCATATAGAACATTTTGGTATTTGAGGAAAACTTTTACTTTGGATGTTTGGGTTAGGCCTTTTTTTGGACCAGTTATACTATACTACCTCCGTAACTTTGGAACCATTCATTTTAGAAAGATTATGCATAGGACCTTTTTTATTTCAAATTTAATGTAGAACAACTTTGTATAGAAGGTTGTTCATGCTAAACCGCATAGTTTTAGAAATATTGGCGAAAAACTAAAACTACGAATTTACCGATTT
Organism: Diabrotica virgifera virgifera; assembly: GCF_917563875.1. NCBI lineage: Eukaryota > Metazoa > Arthropoda > Insecta > Coleoptera > Chrysomelidae > Diabrotica > Diabrotica virgifera. The sequence goes on along the minus strand of NC_065443.1, from coordinate 286,105,273 downwards.
CTCCCCCCTCTCCCCCCAAACCCGACGCTCAAAATGGTGTGACTTTTTTCTGGACATTGTGTGGACCATATAGAACAATTTGATGTTGAAGGATAACTTTCACTTTGGATGTCTGGGCTATGCCATCTTTTGGATCAACTATACTATACTAATTCGGATTTTCTTGTTTAGGGGAATAATAATTACCTACTTATTTCTATGCCTTTTGTAAATTAATGCACATTGTTTTATATGGATATTTTATAAATATAAAAATTTCTGTTAAATAACTTTTTTAATTTAAGTAATAATTGTTTAAAACTTCACGAATATTCTATAATGTATGGCTTAAATAGTGTGCAGATTGGCGTAAGAGCGAGAGCGACACCCGGTTTCATAGCTAAGCAATATTTTTAGCACTTTTAATTATATTGGCCAATTATATTAGTCCTAGTTACTGGATAATTGTCAAGGCCATAGCCCAAAAAGGAATAAGAATAAAAATAAGATTAAGGTTATGTTATTAAAAGGTAACCATTTTACTACAAGCAAAATACCATTAATTAAATTCACTTTAATAATTGCATATCATATCAATATTGTGGAGCAACATATAATTTTTACAGTTTATAACACATCATTTACGAAGTCTTATTTTCTTCAATGACAGTATGTATGAAATATACGTCAATTTGACAATTTCGATTAGCATTATGAATTATTTAAAAAATATATGTTGCAAGATTTTTCCGTTACTCGCCACGGTCGTTTCTCGTATCCCCTCCAAGTACTTGCACACAGCGAATACGCGCACGATTATTTCTCGTATCCCCTCCAAGTACAGTGGAACCTCGATAACTCGGATTAATCGGGACCGCGGCCGATCCGGGTTATCGAAAATCCGGGTTAGCCGGAGAATATAGTAAAAATTAATAAATAACCTCCATTACAATTACAAAAACATGAAACACATATGCACAGTACACATCTAAATTACGTATAGTTGTATAGAGTGTAGAGTTTTGTTCATTTCTTGGTAAAAAACTCAGTCATACTGTAGAGATGTACCGACACCATAATATGGTAGGTCTGGATCCTGCGTACAAAAAAAAATTGATAAATAGCAAGCTGAAAATTTGTTATTAGCTTAAGGGTGTCTAGTCGGACAAACATTAATATATGGGAACACTGGAACAGGGGAAGTTTTAACTGTGGAATAGGTTAAAAATTTGGAACGGTCAGACCACGAAAACGGCACATGTATTTTTTCCGACAGAACAGACTTAAACTCTCCGAACAGAGATTAAACTCTCATGCAAAAATCAGGCTGCTATTTATCACCAAATTGGCGTTTTAATGAGTGGAACATGTAGAATATGTCAAATGACAGGAATTATGACAGGTGATAAATAGCAGTCTGATTTTTGCATGAGAGTTTAATCTCTGTTCGGAGAGTTTATGTCTGTTCTGTCGGACAAAACAAATGTGCCATTTTCGTGTTCTGACCGTTCCAAATTTTTGACCTGTTCCACAATTAAAACTGCCCCTGTTCCAGTGTTCTCATATATCAAAGTTTATCCGACTAGACACCCTTAAGCTATTAATAAATTTTTAGCTTGCTATTAATCAACTTTTTTTTCATACGCGGGACCCAGACCTATGGTAGCATAATATCATATTATGATGCTGCAATAAATTTATTTTAAAGATTCGTCTTTATCAATCCTACTTAATGTTTCTAGTTTCTTTTCCATCGTCACTGCAACATTTTTACGTTTTGTTACCATTACGTAGACAAAGCAAACACAATCTGAAGCACGATTACATTACAGAACGGAAGTGATTAATAGGCTGTACTACACACAATACAAGAATTTTTAAATAGTCACGTCTTTTTTAAACAATGCTAAGACAGTTTGACATAAATAAAGAAAAAGGAATACAGACAGGTGTCTGTTCTTTCCGATAAGCTGAGATGTCTGTTCTTTCCGATAAGCTGAGACGGTCGCTCTGGCTGCCGCCGTGTGCATGAATCATTTTTACTATTGTACTTATGTGTTCAAATTACACAAATACACATTATCTCTGAAATATTATTTGGCCTACGTACATTTTTATTTGATAAAATTGTTAAATTGTTTATTTGTTAAATTTTTGTCTGATGAAAATCGGTCCGGGTTAGCCGGACTTCCGGGTTATCGGGGGCCGACTTATCGGGGTTCCACTGTACTTGCATACAGCGAATAGAATTATTAAGGCTCGCCCGCTAAAAGGTTAATCTAATGATCAAAAATTCCAATATATACCACCTTTCCTCTACGAACAATAAAGGCCAAAACTTCACATATTCGAGATGAACTTTGAACGGGAGTTGGAATAGCTTAAGAGAAATTCGTATTAGAATTGAGAAAACCGAAAGTATGGTTTATAGTACGAAAACTTCGTTTTATAATCTACATCTTAAGATAGAGGTGACAATGCGAGAACTTTATTAATAAGTTTTTAACTCTACTGTATTAGATAATAAAGGCATGATTCCTAGCAGGAGGAAGCAGAAACCGAATATTAGAAGTCTTTAGAAATAAATTTTACTAAAAGATGATGTAACTTAATTTACCAGGGTAACTGAACAGAACTAGTGCAAGTACCCTATATAAATCTTATATGTAAATCATTATTGCCTGGTTGCACCAACAAATCTTAAGCTCCAGCTTAGCCCAGCTCAGCTTATAGATTATGACTATCTAGAATAATCTAGATTATGTCTTTAAACTCAGACACCAAGTTAAGCTGAGAATAACGGGGACTTGAGATTAACATCGGTTCAAGCTGAAAATTGATCTAAAACTCATTGATGTAAGGTTTATGTTTCATAGCCTGAGCTTAAGGCACGTCTTAAGATTAATATCTGTTGGTGCAACCAGGCATAAATCTCATTGTAATGTAAATGTATGAGATATCATATAATATGTCATAGAGTATTTATATCTTTTTGAAAACGATTTCATGACGGAAAGTGGAAACACGAAAAATATGTAATTTTAATTTCCTTATGTTGCAACATTGATCTTGATCCAGCAGGGTTCATTTGGATGATTTTTTTAATTATTAAAAAAGTTTAAATTGGAGAGTAGTAGAGCTATACGAAATTACTAGGACAATATTAAGATTGTAAGACAGGTATGCAGCTTGTTTATAAAATTTATAATTTAAAATACTTCGGAAAATAATATGGAAATTACGTAAATTGGAAAAATATGTAATCTATACATCACTTTTTGATTTTTCCTTTGAAAAGGAACGGATTTTTTTATTTTCTGACCAATGTAAGATTTGATACGAAAAATCTAAAGAAGTAAATTAATGGAGCAATAAAGAATGAGGGGATTTTCTTCATGTCTCCTCTCCTCATCTGATGTTTTTGTTGATGCATTTTTCTCTATCTTGTGCTAATCGTATAACTGTGCTGACCTCCCTGATGTCCAGGGATAATGGAAATGTTGATAACACAGCCAATAAAATTTATTGAGTCCGATGCCTCGTCTTTCGTGGAGCTTTCTTGACTCTTTGCTAGGCTATTATTTTATATAGCATTATTTGACCTTTCCTGGTATTAAGTTGACCATATATATAGATAGAAGACATGAAAAACCTCGATATGCTAATGAAACTTATAAAACTTACGAAAATGACAATTCAAGGATCGACTGCAGCAATAATTACAGGTAACAGTATCACCAAAAATATAGATATGGCAAGTGAAGTATGACAAGGTGACTCTCTCTATCTATTATTTTAATGTCGCAATAGAAGGTACAATAAGATCTACAGAAATAAAAGGTACAGTTATAACATCGACGTTGCAACTTGTGGCGTATGCTGACGACATAGCATTAATTAGCAGAAACCGGAGCAATTTAAATATAGAATTTACGAAGTTATGCAAGGAAGCATCCAAAAGGGGTTTAGAAATAAATCAAACACTTTAAACATCTTGGTAGAACCCTTTAAATATATTGGAGTCTCAGTAAATGGAACTAATGATAGAAGCATCGTAATCAGTGAAAGAATCCAGGCAGGAAACAGAGCCTACTTGAAATACAATAACTTCATCAAATATAAGAAGCTTACTTAGAATACTAAACTGAAAATATACAAAGCAGCAATTAGACCAGTAATAACATATGGTGCTGAAGTAATGTTTCTGATCCAGAAAGAGGAAGAAATATTGAGAATCCTAGAGAGGAAAATAATTCGGAGGATAGCAGGCACACTAAACTTAGGTAATAATGAATTTAGAAAACTTTGTACCATGAAGTAAGAGGACTTCTGAAAGGAGAAGACATCGTCAGATTTATCAAGGCACAGAGACTAAGACAGATGGGACATATAGAAAGGAGGAATACAGAAGCCGTTATTAAGGAAATTTCCAAATGGTGACCTGTATCAGGCAGACCACGAGGAAGACCCAAAACTATATGGGAGAACCAGATATTAGAGGACCTTATGAAGATGGGAGTCAGAGAATGGGTAACCATAAGCAAAAACAGGAACGAATGGAGAAAAATTGTAGAAGATGCCAAGTCACACAACCAACTGTAAAACCAAAATGTTAATACGGATTGATTCACCGCGACAAACGAATTGGAAGCGCCCAAAAAGGGCGGCTTTGCTAAAAAAATTTTAACTTGTTTTTGAAAACGTTATAGTATTAAGACACCTTCCCATGCCACAGCAAAGTATCACACTATTTCCTTCACCATTTCTTATGCCCATTCCAAAACATCCATGGACTTTCTACCCCGCTCTTTTCTACAAATATGTCCATTCAAATCACCTCTAATAAAAAAAAAAACACTTTTCGCCTACAAAAATCTCGAGCATCTCGTAATCAAGAACATTCCAATATTCTTCCTTTCCTTGTTCTTCACAGTCCACCTGTGTGACGTAGGCACAATTGTGTTCATATTCACTCCATCATCCAAAACGTTAAATAGATGCATATAATATACCTAAGTAAAACCAAGAAAAATAAAAAAGAAGCTTTTTCTCTTTTGACTTTCCATATTCATCAATTATTAACGTTAAAAAAAAATTTAAGACAAAAGGTAAACCAATGAAAAAAAAATAATGTGTGTGTCTGTACTTTGTACGCACGTAAGAAGTTATACTTCTATTATATGATTTTAACGAAATAAATATACTTTCGAACAGTTTATTTATACTTTATGTAAAGATTAAACTAATTTTTACTTAGTACTTTCCAAATTTTTTTAAACAATACCAAAAATTTAAAAAAAAAATAGAAAACACCCGGATTTGAACCGGGGACCTCTTGATCTCCAGTAGAACGCTCTACCACTGAACTATACTCATTTTGTTTGTGCGGGTGTGGACTACAAGATTTCTCAGACAGAGTGTCAAATATACCAAGTGAAGTATAAAAATACTTTATGTATTACTTATTATCTTATTCCCGAGGTAGACAAATCCAAAGATACAAAAATTATAATAAATATATTTACTAAAAACACTAATATATTGTTTCCACACCTTTTTTGGACTAATACCTAGATAACTTAAAAAATTTAGCAATGAACTCCATACTGTCTGTGTGCGCATGCGCGCAGAATAATAAAAATTCACTCCCAATCGCGCCTAAAGAAGTATAACTTCAAAAATTCGGTAGAGAGAAACAAACAGAAAACAAAAACCATTATTGACCAAACTCTCACTATTTTTCCAATACGAAACACTTAATGAACGAAAATATTAGTTTTATGCAAAACATAAAGGACAATGCGGTTTTGAAATGCAAAAAAACTCATCGGGTAATCACACTCAACGGACTGCAAAATTTCAGTTTTAACATATTAAACAAAACAAGCAATTCCAAACAAATTTCAATTAAATCGGACGAGTATTGCGAAGTAAAAATTTCGTTTAATTCCCGACATTTTAGTAATAAAACGCTTATTTCTAGTTAACGCGCTGGTGATTTGGGTTAAAATTAGGATCTGGTTATGCTTTTGCAATTGTTGTTCATAGGTTTAATTAAAATGAGCAGGGCATTTGATACTGTCCTGAAAAAACTCAAATATTTACATTTAAATTGAAAATATCTGGTCGAATTTGTATTTACAATGCGTTGTAACATTGTTTTAAGTATATTTACACCTCATATAGTTGTTTTCGTGTGCCCTACATTTAGGCTCTTTTCACATCAACACGACAGTCGTGTATACGATGTCATCCACGAAAACGGCAGAAATTTGGCTCATTTCACACCAACACGACATTAATTCGACAGTCGTGTGATCTATAACGCCTTCTCAAATGCCTCAAAAAATATGGACCTGCAAGTAAACGAGGAGAAAACTAAGATGTCGGCATCAACACCCAACAATAGAGCCAGAAACATCGGTCACCAATTTACGGTTGATTACGCTACCTTTGAAGTGGTGGACAAATTCACATACTTAGGCTCCCTGATCACCAAGAAGAACGTCATGACGGAAGAAATCAAGCGTAGGGTAATCCTAGCAAACAAATGCTATTTTTTACTGACTAGACATATGAGAAGCAGAAACTTAAGCCAAAAAACAAAAATATCCATATACAAAACCCTTATACAACCAGTGTTGACATATGGATCGGAGGCATGGATCATCTCCAAGGCAGATGAAAACCTTCTGCTTATATCTGAGCGAAGTATGCTGAGAGGAATATTCGGTGGCATCTGTGAAAATGGTGTTTAGTGGAGGAGGTACAACTAAGAGGTATACCACAGATGTAAACAAAAACTTGGTGGTAAAGACGTAGTATCTCTTATAAGAATAGGAAGACTGAGATGGGCAGAATATCTAGCAAGATCACAGCAGAACAACCCTCCTAGAAGAATCCGTATATCACAACCTGTGAGAAGTAGAAATGGGAGTAGGCCAAAACTCAGGTGGAAGGATAGTGTAGATGAGGATGGGAGAAAAATAGGCTCAGCAAACTGGCAACGGTTGGCAATGGATAGGACTGACTGGCGTAATAGACTTGGGAAGGTCGATGCTCTTTCATAGGGCTGTAGCACCATTGATGATGATGATTTTAGTAATAAAACGCTTATATCTAGTTAACGCGTTGGTGATTTGGGTTCAAATTAGGATCTGGTTATGCTTTTGCGATTATTGTTCATAGGTTTAATTAAAATGAGCAAGGCATTTGATGCTGGCCTGAAAAAACTCAAATATTTACATTTAAATTGAAAATATCTGGTCAAATTTGTATTTAGGATGCGTCGAAACATTGTTTTTAGGTATATTCACACCTCATAGTTGTTTTCGGTGCCCTATATTAACAGTCCCTTTTATTTGCTTATTTATATGCATAACATGGCTGTTTATAGTTATTGTGTAGAGTACCCCACAAGGATGTTTTTAATATAGAGGATATTACATTTAAAAATCAGATTAGATGTATCCGAGATGAAAATAATAAAATACTAGTTCACGAAAGGGATGTCAAAAAGAGAAGGAGAAAGCACTTTGACAGCTTATTAAATGAAGAATTTGACAGACAGCCTGTAGAGTCAACGGAGAGAGTAGTAGCAGTGGCCACCAAAATAACAAACGAGGAAGTGGCTCAAGCGCTTCAAAACATAAAGAAAGGAAAAGCGGTATGACCAGATGATATTCCTGGGGAAGTATGGAGAGCATTGGGAGATACAGGAAAAAGGTGGCTAGCAGGCCTATTTAATAGAATTATGGAAGTTGGACAAATGCCAGAAGAATGGAGAAGTAGTATACTGGTACCTGTTTACAAAAACAAGGGAGATATACAACAATGTACAAACTACAGGGTTATAAAACTGCTTAGCCACACCATGAAAATATGGGAAAGAGTAATTGATAGACGGATACGTGAAGAGACCGAAATATCCGAGAATTAATTTGGCTTTATGCAGGGCAGATCAACAACAGATGCAATTTTCATTATAAGGCAGTTGATGGAAAAATACAGAAGTAAAAAAACAAACGCTTATATGGTATTAATTGATCTTGAAAAAGCATATGATAGAGTTCCTCGATAGATTCTGTGGTTGGACACTCAATAAGAAAGGAGTCCCTGGTGAATATGTAAAAATTGTGAGGGATATGTATGAGAGAGTAACGAATAGTGTTAGCACAGGTGTGTGAGAGACTGATAATTTTCATGTGAAAGTAGGATTGCACCAAGGCTCTGTGCTTAGTCCGTATTTATTCTCATTAATTTTGGACCAGATAACAGCGAAACTACAGGATAATATTCCATGGTGCTTAATGTATGCTGATAATGTCGTGTTAGAAGGAAATAGTGAAAGAGACTTAGAACAAAAACTGGAACAGTGAAGGCAAGCTTTGGAGAAAAAAGGTTTAAAACTTAGTAGGACAAAAACAGAGTATTTGGAATGTTCATTTAAAGATGTATTTACTACAAATAAAATGGTATTTTTGGATGGTGAACTGATTGTAAAAAGCAATAGTTTTTAGCAATAGTTTTAAGTACCTGGGATCGGTATTACAGAGTAATGGAGAAATAGATAAAGATGCATGCAGTAGAATTAGAGCTGGATGGATGAAGTGGAAAGAAGCGAGTGGTGTGTTGTGTGACAGAAAAATTCCAATGAAGCTGAAGGGAAAATTCTATAAAACAGCCATAAGACTGGTTATGATGTACGGAACTGAATGTTGGGCAGTGAAAAAGAAAGAGGAACAACGAATGCATGTGGCGGAAATGAGAATGCTTAGATGGATGAGTGGAATGACAACGAAGGATAAAATTAGAAATGAGTATATTATTATAAGTCTAGGTGTGGCACCAATTGATGCCAAAATGAGAGAGCATAGGTTAAGATGGTTTGGTCATGTTCAACGTCGAGACGTTAATCACCCAATACGAAGAATAGTTGAAGTGCAGATTCCTGGAAGGAGTAGGAGAGGAAGACCAAAAAAGACCTGGGGGGAGACGATAAGGCAGGACATGTTGGTAAAGGGGATTAACATTGATATGACCCAAGACAGGATTGTGTGGAGAAATGCAATTAGGGAAGCCGACCTCGCATAGGGATAAGGCAAAGAAAATAATGATGATGATGACATTACATTTAAGTATTAAAATATTAGCTTGAAAATAACATCGTAATAACCAAACATCGCGTGATTCAACTCAATTTCAAATAAACAAAACGTAAGTTGATACATCAATCAGGATTTTCACATGGTACCATGCCTGGACCGATCCTGTGCTTTTTGTATACTGAAGACATCCCATTAACACAACTTATCACTGTTGCGACGTTTTATGACGATTCAGACATTTTTGGGTCCTAGACTGATTCAAAATCATCCTCTAGGAACCTGTAAACTGGTGTGAACAAGATAGAAAACTGGCTAAAAAGATGGCGTATTAAATCAAGTGGATTTAAATCAACATACGTGACGTTTACCCTACGCAGAGTAACGTTCCCTCCTGTTCAGTTTATTATTTGTTAACTTCCACAATCTGATAGCACTAAATACTTCACCATGCACCTGTTTCGAGGACTGACTTGGATAGAACACATATTCACTAAGCGTACGCAACTTGGCCTCAAACTAAGAAACATGTATTGACTCGTCGGTCTCAGATCAGAGCTCTAACTAATCAACAAAATATTTGTATACAAAACAATCTTGAAATCTGTGTGGATCTATGGCATTTAGATGTGAGAACTGCTAGCAACTCCAACATATCCATCTTGCAGAGGCTCCAAAATAAAAGTACTGCGAGCTATTGTTGATGCTCCCGACTACGACAATAACGAAATCATTCAGCATAATATCCCTTTAGAATCCAACAAAGAAGCCGTACCTACATCGTTTTAGTGTCAACTGTAGTGAAAGAGTGTCGGTGCTCCAAAATCGGTTAGCAGCCCAACTACACGTGCGCGATGCCAATGAAATCCGTAAGCTAAAACTTCTTCTACCGTCCGACCTATCTACATCACCCAGACTTTAGTTTAGCTGTTAAGACAAATGTTGATAAATTTACACAAACAATAACCAAAGTAGTTAAGTATAGTCCGTCCGCTATAACTTTTCCTATGCGGTACGATTCATTTTCAATCAAATTAAGTCAAAACATAAATTGAAACGAACGTCGATGTGTATATAGGGTGAGGCAGATAAAGGGCCTATTAGAAATATCTCGAGAACTAAAGGTAACTGAATTATGAAAATTGGAATAATGGGGTTTTGAAGACTGATCTATTTAATGAAAATATTTTCATCTACTTGGTACTTCCGGTTATACCGGAAGTTGCTTATAACTTCGTTTTTTTAAATGGGACACCCTGTATATTTTGACATTTTTGGATTCTCCTCGATTTCTTCTTTCTTAAAATATAATGTTTTGTAACATTATACAGGGTAGGTTAAAAGATAATTACGTTTTCTTATTAATTTCGTAGCAATATTCACACCTTGTAGGATTGTAGTAGTTTGACATAGTAAACTCTATTTATGTTCAAATGATTTTCAATATAGTCTACTGTTGTTAGCAATTATTAGTATAGCTAAATTTTTAATTTTAGTATACAGGGTGGGTCTAAACTCGGAATGATTATATTATGAGTTTTCTTAAATGGAACACCCTATATTTTAGTATTGTAATGAAATGATATTTCATGGTACTTTTTTATTTCTTAAGCATTCCCTATACCTAACTGCTTTAATTTGTGCTTAATTGTTAATCGCACCAACAATCTTAACTTCGATGGTATTTTGACAGTTAAACCATTATTGGCAATTTTAAGTATCAGTCTAGATTAATATGTATTTATTTCCAAAAAATTATTTGTGATTGAATATTTTCACGACCAACCTAATACAATTTCACATATTTTGTGTTGCAATTAATGTTTTGCTTGAATCACCAATAAGTCACAAATTAAAGCAGTTAGGTATAGGGAGTGCTTAAGTAGTTAAAATGTACCATAAAACAACATTTCATTACAATACTAAAATACAGGGTGTTCCATTTAAGAAAACTCAGAAAATACTTATTCCGTGTTTCGACCAACCCTGTAAACTAAAACGAAAAATTTAGCTATACTAATAATTGTTAACAATAGAAGACTATATTAAAAATCATTTGAAGATAGAGTTTATTATGTCAAACTACTACAAGCCTACAGGGTGTGAATATTGCTACGAAATTAATAAGCAAACGTAATTATCTTTTAACCTACCCCGTATAATATTACAAAACCTTATATTTAAAGAAAGAAGAAATCGAGGAGAATCCAAAAATGTAAAAATATATAGGATGTCCCATTAAAAAAACGAAGTTACAATCAACTTCCGGTAAAACCGGAAGTAGCAAAGAGACCAAAATATTTTCATTAAATAGCTCACACCTCAAAACCCCTGTTTAACAATTTTCATGATTTTCTTATAGGTCTGGATCCCGCGTATGAAAAAAAGTTGATTAATAGCAAGCTGAAAATTTGTTAATAGCTTAAGGGTGTCTAGTCGGATAAACTTTAATATATGGGAACACTGGAACAGGGGCAGTTTTAATTGTGGAACAGGTTAAAAATTTGGAACAGTCAGACCACGAAAACGGCACATTTATTTTGTCCGACAGAATAGACTTATACTCTCCGAACAAAGATTAAGCTCTCATGCAAAAATCAGACTGCTATTTATCACCTGTCATAATTCCTGTCATTTGACATATTCTACATGTTCCACTCATTAAAACGCCCATTTGGTGATAAATCGCAGCCTGATTTTTGCATGAGAGTTTAATCTCTGTTCGGAGAGTATAAGTCTGTTCTGTCGGACAAATTACGTGTGCCGTTTTCGTGGTCTGACCGTTCCAAATTTTTAACCTGTTCCACAATTAAAACTTCCCCTGTTCCAGTGTTCCCATATATCAAAGTTTGTCCGACTAGACACCCTTAAGCTATTAACAAATTTTCAGCTTGCTATTAATCAACTTTTTTTTCATACGCGGGATCCAGACCTGTTATCTTTAGTTCTTGAGATATTTCTAATAGGCCCTTTATCTGCCTCACCCTGTATACATTTTGTGTACTGTATACTATATACTACACACATCGGCGTACGTTTTACTTTCTGTTTTGACCTAATTTGATTGAAAATGAATCGTACCGCATAGGAAAAGTTATAGCGGACGGACTATAATATCCAAAATTTCACGTGATTCAATTCAATACCAAATAAAGAAAACGTAAGTAATATTCAGCAAACCTCGTGCGTGATCCTGTGTTCCTATAGATTCGGCAGACATTATGTATAACTATGTCTCTGGAGTAACTCAGTAAATATCTGTGAAGGTTCTAAGTTTGCTTCAAAAAGAGCATCCGGTAGTAAAACCCTTGCTAAAACATTTCAAGAAAAGAATATGGAAAAGAGTTTAGAGGCTATAGGGGGTTCCCTGACTCCTGCGAAAAGTTAGTTGTCCCCTGACGATAGGGGCTAAGGAAGTTACTCCTGATAATGTTTTCCCGTATAACAGGTAAAGTAAGAAAGCTCACCAATTTTATATAGAGAAGAACGACTGATGAAGTTTATGTGCAAGAAACTCGTTATAAAAGTAATAAGTCCACAGATCTTGGAGTTGGCTGCCTGGAAGAAATGCAGGAGGTATTATTTTGAACAACGAGTGGAAGGAAGATCCTATAAGTTTCTTTCCTGGAAAATACCAATATCAGTTCCCTTTAAGGTGACTCGCTTAAGCAGGTCTACCCCCACGTATCTTTTGCTCTTCTATAAGCACTAATAATAGTTTATGTTTGCTTTTTAATTATTTCTCCTAAACTCTTTCTTTTGTATAGAAATAGAAAATGTACAAAGCAATAGTTAAGATAAATACTTTTTGAAAAAATACTTCTCCTATCGCTTAGTATTTAAATTTGCTAAAAACAGGGTCGATATACATATCACAGGATGTAACTCGGAATTTTTACCAGTTTATACTGATAGAGACATTGTACAATAAAAACAGTAGAGACAATGAAAATACACCGTAGTTGCGACAAAGTACGTGAAAAATTCTATTAAAACAAAGGTGGGTTGTCTGCACGTGCTTTACAAATATTTGATATTACTTTATTATCAGCAGTTCTTTGAACCAAGCGTCGACACGTTATATGAAAAGCAAGAAAAAAATTAATGTAAATATACCAAAAATTTAAATAATCTAATTATCTTAAAAGTTTAGAAAATAAATAGATATAATTAGGACAAAATATGACTTACATCACTTTGGTTTAAACTCATTCAGCTCTGAGATACTACTTGTTTTTGATACATTAATATGGACTTAAAAGCTAGACATTGAAGCAAGTACGCATAAATAAGTTGCAGTCATTTGAAATGTGGTGTTACATGAGGATGCTTAGAATAGCATGGACACGGAAGAAAACGAAGTCGGAAGTATTACGAGAAATGGGTAATAAATACGAAATAACACACACATTGTCCAGAGAAATAATATTTTTCTCGTGACACATCCCTCTCCAGGCCGAAACCAAATTTTTTGAGTAGTATGGACATCTATATTACTAACATATATGTTTCCTGCAGCCGATTTTGATGATATACATAATTATAAACAAGTGAAGAGCAAAAAACGGTAAATTTTCGCTTTTTTCGTCTATGACTAAAAAGTAAAGCAGTCTAAACAAATTTGAGAATAAGAAACTCATAAATCATATAAAAAACTTCAATATGGCTTTGGCTGAATATGTCCATCCTTATTTGTTGCTTGGAAAATTGCAAAATAAATCATACATTTTGAGATTTTATAAGTGTTCATAACTTATGTAAAAATTAAGCTATAACCTTCTTATTAAACGGAATGCTGAGACTTCTTGTGTTTAAATTATATTTTAAATTTTAAAGCAATCGGTCAAATAGTTTAAAAGTTATTTAATTTGTTTATCCCAAATTCATTTTTTTTTTGCAACACTATAAGTCAGAAAATTATGAGGTTACAGTAATACCTCCGACAGTTTATGAAAGAAGAACATTTACACTATTAACTTAAATAAAAAGAATGTGTGTGTACTTTGTACGCACGTAAGAAGTTATACTTCTATTATAATATAATCTAACTTCATATTACGATTTCAACGAAATCAATATACCCATCTACTTTAAACAGTTTTTTGTATTGTATTTAAATATTAAACTAATTTTAGAAAGAACAAAAAGAATACCACAAATAAAAAAAAAGGATATAACTTTGTCAGGATTCGAACAGGGGACCTCTCAATCGCTAGGGGAATGCTCTACTGATCAGCTAACACCGCTTTTGTATTCAGTCGATCATTTCTCGGACATAATTACAATCACGGTGACAGATACATTAATTGAAAATAAACATTCTCAATAATACTTATAAGGAGGAAGACAAATCCACAGACATAAAAATTAAAATAAATATAAAAAAAAGTAATGAATGTGTTGCATGTGTGAGTCCATACTAGTGTAGTAAAGAAAAGAGAGACGTTCTCACAAACAATTTATTTTACTACTGACGACCGGTTTCGCTGTTTACAATTTATACAGCATCATCAGGTCCGGTTAAAGTAAAATCAAATGCTACAAAACAAAAAACCAGTGTTAGTTGGGTGGTCTGGTTTGAATAAATTTTTAATGATACAGCCAATATCAAAGTACATCTGTCAAAGCATGCACATGAATACCCACATGTACGCGCGCATGGTGTGCAATCCTCATACTCACAAACATGCACGCATCCATGTGCAGCGGCAAACTATAGTATGTCAAGTATAAGATATATACTTACTTTCCGGTATAAGGGAAAAAAATAGTAGTATTCAATATCATACTTTTCATGCACCTTGCTAGAGGGATGGTTGGTGAAGGGAAAGATTTCAATATAATATATTAACTAAACATCGATGGGATCTTGAAGGGTTTAGTAGGAAAATACGACATTAAACCGATAATCCAATTTGTTAGTTATATATAGTAATGTTATTTTAATTATATCTATGGTGATGTTATCTTATTTATAAATGTAGCTTTTATTATTTGATAGTTAGATGTTGTGTTGGGTGTGCGACTTTAAGAAAAATTGTTCGTTTGTGTAATAAATATGATCTGTTTGTGAATATTTATTTTCTCTGTTTAAAAAACGTTTTGTTATGTGTTGTTTATCAAAGTTAAAAAAACAAAAGAAACCTTTTTTACCAATAAAGAAACCATCAATGCAACAATAAAGGTAATGTTAAAGGTAAACAATGTAATTAAAGTAAATTTTGATCTACACAACTATTCATTAAACTAAACAAATATTTCTATACAATAGGAAAAAAGTTTTTACATAGATTTTTTCATCATTCATTTATTATTAAAATTTTTTCTACATTTTCACTTTTTTAAACTTCTTAGTGATATTCCATAGTTTTCCATTATACTATAGATAATTATAACTTCACATTACAATTGGTTTAATTTAATTTAATTTACTTACTGCATTACCTTAACACAGCTTCAACTCTGAGTCAGTTATGAATGATTTTAAATTTTGACTAATTTTGACAATTTTAATATTTTTTAAATATAAAAAATAAATACAAAAAAGTTTTAACAAATTACTACTGTTCAATTTTATATTCAACTACAATTTTTTTAAACAGAGAAAATAAATATTCACAAACAGATCATATTTATTACACAAACGAACAATTTTTCTTAAAGTCGCACACCCAACACAACATCTAACTATCAAATAATAAAAGCTACATTTATAAATAAGATAACATCACCATAGATATAATTAAAATAACATTACTATATATAACTAACAAATTGGATTATCGGTTTAATGTCGTATTTTCCTACTAAACCCTTCAAGATCCCATCGATGTTTAGTTAATATATTATATTGAAATCTTTCCCTTCACCAACCATCCCTCTAGCAAGGTGCATGAAAAGTATGATATTGAATACTACTATTTTTTTCCCTTATACCGGAAAGTAAGTATATATCTTATACTTGACATACTATAGTTTGCCGCTGCACATGGATGCGTGCATGTTTGTGAGTATGAGGATTGTACACCATGCGCGCGTACATGTGGGTATTCATGTGCATGCTTTGACAGATGTACTTTGATATTGGCTGTATCATTAAAAATTTATTCAAACCAGACCACCTAACTAACTCTGGTTTTTTGTTTTGTAGCATTTGATTTTACTTTAACCGGACCTGATGATGCTGTATAAATTGTAAACAGCGAAACCGGTCGTCAGTAGTAAAATAAATTGTTTGTGAGAACGTCTCTCTTTTCTTTACTACAATAAAAAAAAGTCTTTCTCTTAGTCTTTTTATAATAAATATATTTACTAAAAGCACTAATAATATATTCTTTTCACGCACACCTTATTTGCGCTACATAACTTAAAAGATGTAGCGATTAATACCATACTCTCGGTGTGCGCATGCGCCAGGGAATGTAAAAATTCACCCTCGTGCCTAAAGAAGTATAACTTCAACAAATGACAAAAAGTAATTTTAAACAGTGTAAAATTATTTTGCAAAAACCTGTCGAATTTTTGCTTACTTATAAACAATTAGAATAACTTTTTAACCGTTACCCGTAGAAAAATTATTTTTTAATATTTAGAAAGACTGAATTTTTATACGCATTTAGAAAAAAAAAACAATTGTTCTAAGACAATTAGGGACGAAGTTAGCCCCCCTTTTTTAATTCACATGTTTTTGCAAAATAATTTTGCAATATTTAGAATTATTTTTTGTTATTTGTTTTTAATTTAATTAATAGCGTAAATCTTCTTTCATAAACTATCCAAAGTATTACCGTAACTTCATCATTTTCTGACTTATAGTGTTGCAAAAAAAATTAATTTGGGATAAACAAATTAAATAACTTTTAAACTATTTGACCAATTGCTTTGAAATTTAGGGTATGATTTAAGCACCAGAAGTCTCATCAACTCATCATTCTGTGTAATAAGAAAGCTATAAGTTAATTTTTACATAAGTTATGAATATTTATTTATGAGGGGTAGAGGGGGCTCCTTAGCTGTGGTGAAAGCAACCTCTCTAAGAGAAGGAACTCTGAAATCAAACCCTGGTCCTCCAAGTTGGGGGTTAAGGCATCGGGCTAACTCCTCGATACTTGTAAAAACAAGCAAATGTTAAACGACCCAATAATCAGACTCGGATGAATGGACGGATCACTCGGCAACGAAAAAAGCGACGAAAAAGGACTATGAATTTTGGAACGTGGAACGTTCAAAGCCTCTCAAATAAAATGGATTAAGTTATATTAGAGCTAAAATACATGAAAATGGACATCGCAGTAGTGACAGAAACTAAGAGGAAAGGCCAAGGATCACAGAAATTGGGCTACTATGATCATTTTTATAGTGGAGTTCCAAAACACATAAGAGCTCAACAAGGAATATCGATCTTCATACGCAGAACATTAAGAAAGCACATAACATCGTGGGAAGGAATAAATGAAAGAATGATAAAGGTCAACATGAACATATATGGCTATAGGATAACTATTTTGGGAGTATATGGTGTAAACGAGGACGCACTGGTAGCTAACAAAGATGAGTTCTATGAACAGCTCAACGATGAAATCGTCAAAATAGGAAATGCTAGAGAAATTATATTATTAGGAGACCTAAATGGCAGAACAGGCAATAAAAAACAGGATGACGTAGTAGGCAGATACGGCGAGGAAGTACTCAACAATAATGGAACAAGAATAATTAACATCTGTAAACAGAACAATTTAAGAATTATGAACGGCTTCTTCCAGCATAGATGCATTCATAAATATACTCGGACCCAACCTACTATGAACCAGAAAAGTATAATTGATTATCTTTTGACAAAACAACGGAGTCAAATGAAAATTAACGATGTAAGGGTTTATAGAGGAGCAACATGCGGTAGTGACCATCATCTTCTAAAAGCGGAAGTACTGTTCCCCGGAATGAAATCTCAAAAAAATCTAAATCCACGAGAACAAGGAGGAAACAAATTGGAACCAAAAAAGAAATACAACCTAGAAAGCTTACAACACACAAGCATAAAATCGTTATACGAAAAGCGACTGGACGAGAAACTGAAAGGACAATATACATTTATAAATACGGAACATCTTCATATACATATAATACAATGTATACACGAAGCTGCATATGAGGCATTTGGGGAGTACAAAGACAACATAAGAAATAAACCATACTGGTGGGACTTAGAAATAGCCACCGAAATAGACGATAAGAGAGAAAAGTACCGGAAATATATGAGTACACAGAAAGATTCCGATAAGCTTTTATACAAAGAAGCACAAGCAGGAGTGCGGAAAAAAATCACACAGAAGAAAAACGAAACGTGGACAAAAAAATGCAATCAACTTAACGCCTATATAGGGGGGACAAGAAACACAGAGAGCTGGAAATTCCTTAAAACGTTGAGAACAGATACCAAAAGGGATATAATAACACCGATTACTCTGGAAAAGTGGGATGGCTCTTTTATTAAAAACGAAGATCACGAAAGTTTCAATGTAATTGTCAGTGGCTCACCGATTCGGTTAAGACTGGAAGAAGTACGAAATGCATGCAAATCCCTAAAAAATAGAAAAGCGTCAGGGCCTGGCCACATAGCACCAGAACTGCTCAAATACGGTAGCAACACCCTGTATGAATACCTAAGAGATCTATTTAATAGATGTATGAATGGCGAAGTCATACCAAAAGAATGGCAATTGTCTGTAATTTCTACAATACACAAGAAAGGCAGTAAAAATATAAGCGATAATTACCGGGGAATATCTGTCACAAGTACCATCAGCAGAGTTTACGGAAAAATTATCAAAAATAAAATAGGAGAACAATACAAGGACTTAGAGGCCGAAGAGCAAGCCGGTTTCCGCGCTGGCAGATCCACCACTGACCACTTATATTGTGTAACACAGTTAATAGACAAACAAATAGCCTACAATCAAGAACTGCATTTAGTGTACATAGACTTAAAAAAAGCATACGATACTGTACCACAAAGTAAACTTTGGGAAGCCCTCGAAAAAACTAACATCAGTCTGAACCTCATTAAAGCTGTAAAAAATCTATACCAACATAATATAGCAAAAGTTAAGCTAGGCAAGGAAATCTCGTCAGGATTTGAAGTGAATAAGGGTCTTAAACAGGGCTGCTGTCTATCGCCGACACTATTTAAAATATATTTAGAGCAAGTTTTGAAATCCTGGAAAAGGAAATGTAAGAATATGGGTATACCGCTAAATGATGATAACATGCTATACACTCCATGTTTTGCGGATGATCAGATTCTTATGGCCCAGGATTATCACGATATTGAATATATGACCCGAAAAATCATAGAAGAGTACCGGAACTGGGGTTTAGAAGTGAATACCAAGAAAACGGAATATATGTGCGTTGGAGGTATACAGCAGGATCTAGCGTTGGAAAATGAAATAACTATTAATCACTGTCAGGAATATAAATACTTGGGTCTTAAAATTACACAAGATGGAACGTTGGACAAGAATATCCAAGAAAGGTGCACACAAGGAAGGAAAGCTATCGCATTATTGAACAAAATCCTATGGGACCAAAGTATCTCCAAAGAAAATAAACGTAACATCTATAACAGCATTGTTAAGAGCATTATAACATACAGCAGCGAAGTTTGGCCACTTAAAGAAAAATCCGAAAATATGCTCAGAACAACTGAAATGGACTTCTGGAGAAGATCTGCTGGTATATCAAGAATACAAAAAATCAGAAATACAAGAATATTGGAGATAATGGATGTAAAGCATACAATAATGGACGATATAAAAACAAAGCAACTAAGATGGTTTGGCCACGTACAACGTATGGAAGAAGACAGATTACCCAAGCAAGTGCTACGATGGGCACCAAAAGGACGGCGGAAAAGAGGAAGACCTAGGAAAAGCTGGATAGAAGGAATCCATAGGGAAATCAGAGAAAGAGGCTTGAACGAAGACATGTGCTACGATCGAGAGCAATGGCGATTGGGAATCGGAAGACGTCGTAGAACGTTATGAACCGATTATATATATATATATATATATATATATATATATATATATATATATATATATATATATATATATATATATATATATATATGAATATTTATAACAACTCAAAATTTATGATTTATTTTTCAATTTTCTAAGCAACCAATAAGGATAGACATATTTCGCGAACGCCATATTGAAGTTTTTTATACGATTTATGAGTTTATTAGGTACACTTAAATTTGTTTAAAATGCTTATCTTTTTGGTAGTAGGCGAAAAAAGCGAAAATTTACCGTTTTTTATCTTCATTTGTTTATAACTATGTATGGGAGAGTTGGACAAAACCGGGTAGGTTGATAAAACCGGGTACCCCTTAATTATTCTAACTGTCTGCTGCTAACTATTAGACAATGTTAAAATTAGTGTCCCTTTACCACCAACATTCGTGTGTATTTATTTCTACCTCATTTGAGTAATCTGTGCCGGAGCAGTAAGACCTCACCTGTTTTTGGATGCAGGAAACTCGATTTTTAAGTAGTTAAGTTTATAGCTGTTTTCTCCTCTAATGAATAACTAATGACCATTTTAAAATTTCATACATGTAACCTAGTATATTACCTTTAATTTGGCCAGAAATTTTGAATATTATTTCATAACTTAAAAATTTAAATAACATTTAATGTCTTGTTTACGAGTTTGACAAAACCGGGTAGTCCGAAAATCGACAAAACCTGGTACCCGTTTTTATCAGACCTGTTGTTACTTCCAGTTTCTGCAGTGGTTTTTTTTGCTTTTACTTAACTACAACATGTGGCTTCTTCTGTTGAAAAAGCTAGTAAGAAAGCTAGTAGGAAAAATGAAAAAAATCTCCAGTCAGTAAAAAAATTAAAACTAAATGAACTGGGCAAAAAAAAAGAATAAACGTGGTAAAATGGGCTGCACCAAAAACAAAATTTTGGAGAGTTTGGAGAAAGAAGATAATAATGACGATGCGTGTCTATATTACAATTAACTATTTTCAAATTGCAGTCGAACCCGCTTATTGGAATACCTTTCGTGACAACAAAAGTATTCCTATAACCGATATATTCTAATAACCGATTATTATTGGTAGCTTGTAGAAACGTTTGGGACCTCAAATTTCTATTCCTTAAACTGGGATATTCCTATAACCGGTATTCTAATAAGCCGGTTCGAATGTATAATGCGAAGGAAGGCTGGATAAAATGTGTGTTTTGCACCAAATAGGCTTATGACGCCTGTAGTGCCTATGATGATGTAGATGAAGTTTTTATTTGTGACTTCTGTTCATAGATTTTCGATTTTTGTTTACATACTTTTAATAAATATTTTATTTTCTGCCCATTAGTCTTTTTACATGGTAATTAAGTTACTACCCGGTTTTAACATATCAGTTGGACAAAACCGGGTATTTTGCAATATTTTCATAAAAATAAAAAGAAATTAAAAATCTAAGAATATTTTTAAAAATTGACATTGGCATATCAAGCTTAAGTCATTTGAGAATATTTCAATCTGCAGCAAACATTTGCTACTCTCACATAGCAAAAGATACAGACGGTTTTTGGAGTGGTACCCGGTTTTGTCCAACTCTCCCCTACATCATTAAAATCGGTTGCAGGAAACATATAGGTTATTATTATAGATCCATGTCCATACTACTTAAAAAAGCTGGTGTCGGCCTGAAGGGGGTTGTGTCACCAACAGGATATTTTTTTTCCTTTTTTCTCTACACTAACAATAAAAATAATAAAATTATAATATCTGGAACACGTAATGAGGGGACAGTGTTTTGAAATGCTAAAACTGATAATACAGGGATAGATAAGAAAAGGAAGGAGTAGGTATAGGAAGACGGGAGTGTCGTGGTTGAATAATTTAAGGGACTGGTTTAAATGCAGTTGTATAGAACTATTCAGAGCAGCGGTAGGTAGGGTTAAGATAGTGATGATGATATCCAATCTCGAACTAGAAGAAGGCACCTAAAGAATAGGAAAATCTTTAATTAACGTGGTAAATTTAATAAGTTCTAATTCCCGTGGTGCATTTATTATTAAATTAATTAATATTATTCATTTACCAACTATTCGCCGACTTACTTGTTGTCAGTAAATAAAGGCATTAGTCTTTCTGATTTAATTTAAACGTAATAGGCCTGGGTCCCGCGTACCAACAAAAGTTTATTAATATCAACCTGAAAATTCGTTAATAGTTTAATGGTGTCTAGTCGGACAAACTTTGATGTATGGGAACACTGTAACAGGGGAAATTTTAATTGTGGAACGTGATTGTAATTGTGAAACGTGGTCAGACTGGCAAGTTTATGATTGTGAAAACTAGCAGGTTGTTTTTAAGTTTATTCAATAACAAACTGAGTTCAATGAGAAAATGTTTGTCCGACAAATATGTTAGATATTTTAATAAGTCTGGCACGTGTAGCCCAGTCGGGATACCATTTAACCTTGCATTAGGAGCTGCTCCAAATTTTATTTTTCTAATCTTTAGGGGGGGGGGTTAATAGTAGAATTTTACCGTTGCGTTAGCCGCCATCTTGATTTTAAACGAAAACAGTTTTTGCTCAATATCTCCGCCATTTTCAACTTTTAGACAAAAAATATAGAAACTGAAATTGTTAAAAATAAGATTTTCTATAATTTCGTTTATTATAATTTTTTTTGGTGCGGTTCATATTTTCCGAGTTATGGGGAAAAACAGTGACAGTTAAAGCATAATTATTGATTTATTGAATTATCTGGTTTATTATTACTTTTACAACAAATTTTAACATATACAAAAATGAAGAGAATTAAATTTTGTACAATTTTTGATCTCGCTCATTTTTTTGATAAAATCAATATTTACGGTAGTACGTATGCGGTAAATGCGCGAGCGTAAGACCCGATTGATTTTAAAGTAGGTAATTGTTTTTGTTCAATATCTTCCCCATTTTCAACTTTTCGACAAAAAGTGTAAGGACTGAAATTTTTGCAATTGCGGCGGCTGGTCTAAGAGGGGGAGGAGAATGGGAAAATTCCCCCCAACGGGGTCCAAAATTAAAAAAAATTGTTGAAATATTAAAATATGTTAGCTGACATGAAACTTAATTATCTACAGACAAATTTAACCAATAAAACCCGCTAGTTAATAAAATTAAGTGGACGTAATACATATAAGTTATTATTTATGTCTTTTATGTACTTAGTTTGGTTGGTGTTTCATTGGAAGTCTCAAAAATTGTACAAAATATAATTCTCTTTATTTTTGTTTATGTACAGTTATGTCGTAAAATTAATAATAAATGAGGCAATTAAATAATTATGCTTCCCCTCCTCTTCCATTATTTTCCTCCTTAACTCGGAGAATATTGATCGCATAAAAAAATTGTGGAAAATAGATTGTAGGAAATTGCGTTTCCAACAATTTTAGTTCCTGCCGTTTTTGTCGAAAAGTTGAAAATGGCGGAGATATTAAGCAACAAAGGTTCTCCTTTAAAATCAATATGGCGGTTAATGCAACCGCGGAATTCAGTCGAGATTTTAAATTTACACTACTATTGATCTCCCCTAAAGGATAGAAATTTAAAATTTGGGGCAGCTCGGAAAAAAGATTCAATTCAGTAATTATGCCCACTTTTTACTATTTTCCCACTTAACTCGGAAAATATCAACTGCATGAAAAAAATTGTTAAAAATAAATTGTAGGAAATCATACTCGGAACAATTTAAGTTGAGAATGGCGTAGATATTGAACAAAAACAATTGCTACAAAATCAGTCCGGTCTTACGCTCGCGCCATTATCGCATACATACTACCTTAAATATTAACTTTAGCAAAAAAATGAAGGAAACTAAAATTTTGTAGAATTTAATTCTCTCTATTTTTGTATAGGACCATTTTTGTCGTAAAACTAACAATAAACGAGATAATTCAATAATTATGCTCTATTTATATATAACTGTCATTATTTTCCGCTATAACTCGGAAAATATTGATGGCACGAAAAAATTGTAAAATAGAAATGATAGAAAATTACATTTTCAACAATTTTTGTTGTTATACTCTTTGTCAAAAAGTTGAAAATGGCGGAGATATTGAGCAAAAACGGTTCTCGTTTAAAATTAAGATGTCGGCTAACGTAATGGCGGAATTCAGTCGAGATTTTAAATTTACACTACTAATTGACCCCCGCTAAAGTTTAAAAAAATAAAATTTGAGGCAGCTCCTAATGCAAGATTAGGCCTGTTATTCGTCTAACCCGACTGGACTAGTAGAGCATGCCAAATGACAGGAATTATGTTGTTGGTGAATAGCAGTCTAATTTTTGTATGAGAGTTTAATGAAAGGGTAACAAATCAATTCGAAGTTCTGTCTGACAAAATACATGGGACATTATCGTAGTCTGACGTTCGAAACCTGCAACTTGTTCCACAATTAAAACTTCCCCTATTCCAATGTTCCCGTACATCGAAGTGTATCCGACTGGACCTCGTTAAGCTATTAACAAATTTTCAGCTTGCTATTAAAACCCTTAAACGCCCAACCTTTTTTAGGTTCCATGTACGCCCAAGGGTGGGTAAAAAATGTCCACCTCGAAAATAGCTAACATATTTATTGAGAGTTGTTGGAAATGGATTAAACTTAAGAATCTTATGCTTAATAAACACAGCATCTTCTAAAATATTAATATAAATAATTTACAAACCCTACAACAAAATTACAATGTACAACAAAATTAACATACCAGTAAAAGCCATTAATTTAGATTTGTCGATTTTCCCCACATTCTTCCTTTCAGGCTCCTCATTGGCGGATAATTATGTCGAGAATGTAATTATACGTCGATAATTATATGCATTATGTTCCTACCAATGAAAAATTATAGAGAAACCTTTAGTAACAAGTTTTACCAAGGGTGTACTTTTTATGCCCACCCACATTTAACTCAAGATATTACTTTTATTTTCAAAAATGTCGGTAAAACCAAATTAACATTTGATAAAGGGCTGTATTTTTAACAATAAATAATTTTTGAAAAATTTTTAAACACGTAATAAATATGTTACAAGGGAATACGCATTAGGTGGACATTTTTTACCCACCCTTGGGCGTTTAAGGGTTAATAAACTTTTTTTTGGTACGCGGGATCCAGGCATATAAATCTATCTAAAGATAGAGAATTTCGTTGTCCAATTCTCCGTTATTCTTCAGCGTTATCCTTTCTTCTATGTTCTAATCCGAAATATCCTCGAGCAGAGATTATTATATCAGAAATTTCATTAAGTTTTGTCGTAATTGCTCAAGACTTATTAAAATAAAATGAATAAATTAATTTGACTATTCTTTACATAAGCGCACATTTTACTTTTCTGCTGGTTCATAGTTATTAAATAAACTTTGGACATCATTTCTTTAAGTAATAATAATTGCTAATCTCCAAGTGAAATCGAAAATTGTAAAAACAATATTATACCAGGGCGCATCTGTAAAAATATTAGTACATTTGGACGTTGAGAGGTGACTCAAATTTTTTTGCCGAAATTGCTTGAAAATTACTCAAATAATAATATTTGAGTTATTCTCCCACTCAAAAAGTTCCGGAACATTGTTTAAATAATCAATAAATATGTCAAAAAATGAAAGAAACATTCGATTTTTTTTCTTCGTTTTTTGATTATAACTCTAAAAGTATTCATTTTCGAGAAAAACTGTACTAACATAAAAGTTGCGTAATTAAATTTCCTACAATATAGAATTGGTTAAAAATTTTAAAAATAGTCACCCTTGTTGCAAAATAGCAATAATTGCGAAAAAAGCATAAAAAACAAGTATTCGCATTTTACATTTTTCAACCATTTATACTACCCTTCGGGTCTTCATATTTTACACAGAGAAACATTATGATATAATAAAATAACACTGTGAAGTTGATTAAGATCGGGTTAATAGATTTTACAAAATAAATTTTTGTGTTCAATTAAATCCTTCTAATTAAAATTATGTGAATAATAAAGGCACTTAACTCTTAAGACAATTCATATCTTTTACATACCTCGTATAAAATTAAAAAAGTTTAATATCTGATGGTCATATTTTAGATTTTATACCAGGGAGAGCATTTTACGAAGAATACCCTTTTTTCGTAAATGTGATAATAAAATAGTTATCATAATTGTAATAAAATGATGATGAATATCCGTAATTTGAGAAAAAATTGAAAAAAAAATTTCGACTAGAATAATGTAATTGTATATTTAAACATAGCTTTTAATTTCAAACTACTTTTCATAATAGCATTTTTTGATATTC
This sequence comes from Diabrotica virgifera virgifera, assembly GCF_917563875.1. Classification (NCBI taxonomy): domain Eukaryota; kingdom Metazoa; phylum Arthropoda; class Insecta; order Coleoptera; family Chrysomelidae; genus Diabrotica; species Diabrotica virgifera. Next base: position 286,078,841 of record NC_065443.1, on the reverse strand, counting down.
TGAAATATAAAGGTACTTTACTCTTTAACGAAATTCATATTTTTGACATAACTCGTATAAAATTGATAAAATTTGATATCTGATGGTTGAGTTTTAGATTTTTGATTATCCAGAGCATTTTATGAAGAATAACTTTTTTCGTAAAATTGATAATAAAAAAGATTTCCATGTGGTTCCTAGCTACGCAGACATACTGTATAAGGGCTTCTGTATAAGAATTTTAAAATTGCAATACCATATTCGGATTCAGTATAATCAAAAACAAAATAGAAACATATTTGATCAAAGTAAAATGATGAATTTAACGATATTTTTAAAATTATTAATACAAAATAATTGTTATTGTTTAAACAATTAATAAACAATTAGCGGCCAAATCCGCGAGTAGAACTTTTTACGTTAACATGTATATAAATTAACAAAAAAGTTTTAGAAAAATATAAGCTTGTTTGAATTTTTCCGAAACAATGCATATTTTCGTTCTAATTGCACTCCCCTAGAGAGTTTAATGAAAGGGTAACTAATCAATTGGAAGTTCTGTCCGACAAAGTACATGGGACGTTTTTGTAGTCTGACATTCGAAACTTGTAACTTGTTCCACAAGTAAAACTTCCCCTGTTCCAGTATTCCCGTATATCAAAGTTTGTCCGACTAGACACCGTTAAGCTATTAACAAATTTTCAGCTTGCTATTAATAAACCTTTTTTGGTACGCGGGATCTAGGCCTATTATTTAAAAAGCTACAGGACGTATTTCGACACCATAAAACCCCAAAATAGTTTGTAAAGTACTCCTGTGGGTACCAATAAAATAAAGTTGGTACCAGAGTTAGTAACAAGCGTCAATATTGTCATACGGTCAATCGGTATCAAAACTATTCGGCAATATAGTTGCCGAATAATTTTCGGCAATAATCATAATAGAAAACGGTAGAGAATTTATGTAAAAAATTGATAAAAATTATTTCCAGTTTTGATATTCTTGACTCCTCTCTAATCTTACAGTGCGATTGCCTCTGGAGATAGATATATTGAATCAGTGACATCTCAGAATAATATGTCAAATAATATGTAATCATATGTCAAAAAAGTACCTTAAAGTCATAGGTGCAAAATGTCGCATGTCAAAATGTTCAATGTTCATGTTAAATGTATTAATTTTTTTCGAATCCTTAGAAAACTAATAAATATTTTTGATAAATTTAAATGCAGAATGAAATATTACATTATTACTGAGTGCCGAAAGTCCCTAAAAACTTCTATAATGTTTATTTTAGTAAGTTACAGTGGTGAAAATAAAAGAAAAAATGTAGTGTAATATTTAACTGCAAATATTTCATTCAAAAGAAACTTTGTATTTACTCTAAGGGCCCTCGGTAATAATCTAATCTTACATTTTGCGTTTAAATTTTGCATTCTCAGGATTCGAAAAAAATAAATACATTTAAAACATATTGAAAATTTTGACAAGAGATATTTTGCGCATTTCACCTTAAAAGATAATGTCAAATATAGTGTATAGCATCCAATGCACAAATTGCGATCTGCTATATATTGGCCACTCTTCGAGACGATTGAGAGATTGTTTTGCCTCCCACAAAAATGACTTTAGGAAATATCCAGTTAGGTGTAGTTTATCCATGCATGTTCGTCAAAACAATCAATAACGAACTACACAGAAACCCTATATGGCATTCCAAGACGTTGACGTTTATCATACTGCTGGGAGTAAAACTGTCAAACATTGTATACTTCATCTAATTTACTAACCGTTGCACGTCATCCGCGTCATAGCCTGTGACGTCACATGATACCAACACGAAATATTTAGGCGGTAGGTGTATTCTTTTTTAGAATCGCGTTGCCGAATACACTGGAATTACAGCCACTAGACATATTTTATTATATACGCGTAGAAATAATATTTGAAGATTTCTATTAATGTTAACCTAAAGAAATACACAATAATATGTTTCATTTAATTTGTATAAATGGATTATTATAAAGCGTTTTTATGAAGCACATTTACTCGAATTACACTGTAACTGTAATCGAACCAAGGTGGCATTCTAGAATAAATTGGTAACATTTATTTGACAGTTGCGGTGATGGCACTTCATATTTGTTTATATTCTTTACTATACCTAAGTATCTGTTTTATTATATTTACTGTTTTTATTATTTACTTTAATATAAAAACATCCTTTACTATAAAAATATAAATTTCACCTAATTTTATCACGACTTGGAATAATCGAGGTATCTGACAACTTTTTTAGTTGTTATTGTAGACATATACAAAGAAACCAACCGGCTTCATGTCAAGAGTTCGAAGCCGTTTTTTAATTATTAACAATGCAGTGCAAAAACGCTTGCACTGCAAATCTTAAAAGATTATAACTTAATTCTTGTTCTCTATTTCTTAAGTTTTTACTTATTTACATTGAATATTAATTTGTTTTGATGTATAATTCACGTTTACAATAATTATGTGATCTATTTGATTTAAAATGGATTCAGGATTTTTTTATATTTTGGCAACTATGTCAACTTAGATCTCTGGCGTAGATAATGACGTGCAACGGTAAGTAAATTAGATGGACTGTATTTGTTTATGTTACCACATTGTGTTTCTTAAGTTTTTACTTTTAATAGTTTTTAGTTGTGTATTCCGAACATAGTGTAGTTTTTAGTTGTTAGAAGTACTTGAATGGCTTTATTTAGTTTTAAGCAGTGAATAAATAATAAACATTAGTGAATATTTTCGAAAGTTGTTGGTAGACAATACAAGATATTGCTAGTAGGTACAAGCAAAAGATTTGCAAAATGAATAAAATAAATTAATTTTTCCCTTAAGGAGTGTGAATTAAACTACAGTAGAGAAAGTTTTTTATGCGTAACTAACATGGACATAGTTATATAGCATTTTTATAGGACATTTTATAGCATTTAACCATTGTGTTTGTCTCTTAGATGATAACCTATTTAGTTCAGATTTATGGTACTAGTACACTTTAGAAGACCAAAAATTAGCATTTTTTCAAGATTTGTTTTCTCAGAACATTTATTAAAAATGAAAACAAAACTTTTTACATATTAATATCTAACTCTTAGAGAATACAAAAAATATATCTTTTTTTAATTTATGTATGTACACTAATATTGAAAAGGGCGCCAAACTTGAGGCCTCGAAAAAAAGTAGTTCCGATGGCGGACAGTTAATCTCAGGATTGGGATGTCAGTAACAAAAAAATCGTACGGGATTTGAAAAAGGAAGATTTCTTAGGTGAGAATTTACCACTGATAGTAAAAAATTCCGTAAAGAATAGATTTTACGGAAATTTGAAAAAAAGTTAAAAAAAAGTGAGAAAAGTGAAAAAAAAAGAAAATGTTTTTTTGAGTTTTTTATGGTTAAAAATATTGATTTTTTATTTTTTGGTTAAATTGTGGTAAATTGTCACGCGTAAACAACCTACCTTTTTCAAATGAAATACAATTTTTTTGGTTCAGATATACCAATCCTGAGATTAACTCCTGAGATTCCTTTTTTTTAATTGTACCAAAAAGTCTCATTATTTTTATCCGACAAGTGATCCAATATGCATTACACATGTAAAAAACAGTAAATATTCCAGAAAATTGACATCTTCAGCGCTTCTGACTGCGCATATGCCCCGTGAAAATTTTCCGACAAGGTTACCACATTATTGTAGACAGATTTTATTGTAGATTCTGTTAAAATTAGCCATGAGGTAATAAATTTATTGTTTTCATAAATTTGACATATTATGTAGCGTGTCCGATGGGTCATATGGCCCAATATTTCTGTCAAGTCTCCACCCAAATAACAAGTACAAAAAGTTTCGACGGTGTGGTCATAAATAATAATTTTTTATGTGGGACCAAGGACTATTTCTCCATATAGATGGAGTCAAAAGTGGTATTTTCAATCGGCTTATCTCCCCATTTCTTCATCAAGTCTAAGGAATCTTTGGGAAATCGAAAATATTTACACGACAAACTCGCCACCGCCGGAGAAAAAGTAATTTCCCTAATTCGACGTTTGCTTTTCCTCCACACGGCCAATTTGAATTAAGGCGACATGAATGGAAATTGCGTATTTCAGTTTCTGTGATTGAAAATTGCCTGTATATAATTCACTTCGTTTCCCTTGCGTTTCGTTAATAAGGAAATGAAAGTTGCCGCTTCCATTTCCATCGCTTTTCCTTCTCTCCGGTGACGTTAATGCGAATGTTTCGAAATTCGTTGCACAAAGAGAAAAAAGCAGATCGAAGAGCGTGTTATCGGTTACCTCCCAAAAGGGGATTTCCAATTTTTCCCGACACCTCGTTTAACGTTTCAGCTCTAACTTGTATCTATATTTAGACATAACGTTTTTATCTAAAAATGGGGATGGGAAATATCGCTGAATAAAAAAGGGATATTATTTAGTCATTAATACACTCAAGTTGAGTATCATCCATGTCATACTTGGAGAAAGTGTAGGTACTGTATGAATCTAAACATTCGGTATTATGTATTTGGAACCTAGGAGTTTTCTATTGGTTCGTTGCAGCACGTGGTCATATTTTAAACAAATGGGCGGCGAGGTCCCAAACGCATATACGGAATGTTATTCGGTTCCAAATTCATATACGGAATGTTAAATATTCGTACACCGAAGTTTTTATTGGAGTCTGTTAAAAGGAGATTGATTTTAAAATACTTGTTATTGTATTATTAAATAAAAGTAAAACAATTATAGTATTTGGAATGTTATTTGGGGCGAAATTCATATACGGTATGTTAAATATTCGTAGAACAAAAAGACGATTTTTATTAAAGCCAGTTAAAATCAGACTGGTTTTTAATAGTATATTATACAACGAGCATTTAATGATGGTCATTATGAAGCGAGTATAAGGGATACGAAACGAGCCGCCTAGCGGCGAGTTTCGTATAGAGTACGAGCTTCATAATGATAATTAAATGCAAGTTGTATACACTATTTTTTCTATGATTGTTCACAAAAAAAAATATATTCAACTTTATTAATTTTGTAACGCAAACAAATTAAGTAGTTTGTCAGTCTGACAGTTTGTTTACATATTGAGAACTGTCAAAGCATATATATTTGACTCGCCATTGGTTACTGCGCGTGTGTCACCTTTATCGTGAATGTCATATCGCGATCCTATTGGTTAAAAATCTGTATCATAATGAAGTTCATTATGATACAGGTAGTGACATAATAATTGATGTATTATAGTATGAGAACAGAAAAATTATTGTTAATGTATTATTAAAGATCCATAAGGAAAAAGGTTTTCCTGTAGTTGGCTGTATACCATATAATATAAAAAAACGTATAAAGTCCTTTATAAAAGGTCTATATTTAAAATCCCTAAAAAGGGCTACATCACAGAACTAGTTTTCGATTGGTTGACCAATCATCATCAGTGCTTTCCTAAAATGAATATAACCTTATAAAATGGTGCAAAGGTTTTAAAATTTTGAATACGGTTAAAAAAAATTGTACGTTATACTCACGTGATCTTACATGCTAACCACCAAAATATTTGTAATTATATAATATATGTAAATAAAATTTGTAATATTATATTTTGGTGGTTAGCATGGTAAGGACACGTGAGTAGGTATAACCTACGACTTTTTTTAAACGTAATAAAAATTTTAAAGCCTTTGCATCATTTTATCAGGTTATATTCTTTTTAGGAAAGCACTGATGATGATTGGTCAATCAATCTAAAACTAGTTCTGTGATGTAGCCCTTTTTAGGGATTTTAAATATAGACTTTTTATAAAGGACTTTATTCGTTTTTTTGTATTATGTGGTATACAGCCACCTACAGGAAAACCTTTTTCCTTGTGGATCTTTAATAATACAATAACAATAATTTTTCTATTCTCATACTATAATATATCAATTATGATGTCACTACCTGTATCATAATGAACTTCATTATGATACATATTTTCATTAGGATACAGATTTTTACCAATATAATCGCGATATAACATTCGCGATAAAGGTGGCACACGCGCAGTAACCAATGGCGAATCAAATACATACTCTTTGACAGTTCTCAATATGTAAACAAACTGTCAGACTGACAAACTACTTAATTGGTTTGCGTTACAAAATTAATAAATTTGAATATATTTTTTTGTGAATGATCTAGAAAAAATCGTGTTAGCAACTTGCATTTAATTATCATTATGAAGCTCGTACTCTATGCGAAACTCGCCGCTGGGCGGCTCGTTTCGTATCCCTTATACTCGCTTCATAATGACCACCATTAAAAGCTCGTTGCATAATATACTATTAAAAACCAGTCTCATTTTAATTGGCTTTAATATAAATCGTCTTTTTGTTCTACGAATATTTAACATACCGTATATGAATTTCGCACCAAATAACATTCCAAATATTATAATTGTTTTATTTTTATTTGATAATACAGCAACAAGTATTTTAAAATTAATCTCCTTTTAACAGACTCTAATAAAAACTTATATTTTTAGGTGTACGAATATTTAACATTCCGTATGTGAATTTGGAACCGAATAACATTCCGTATATGCGTTTGGGACCTCGCCGCCTATTGGTTAAAATATGACCGCGTGCTGCAACGAACCAATAGAAAACTCCCAGCTTCCAAATACATATACGGAATGTTTAGATGCGTACTGTATATCCCACTAAATTATGTTAAATAGTCGTTTCTCCTTACTACTAGAGGCGTACGACAGGGGGAAGTGAACAGTTCCCAAATTCTACGTCACTCACGGAACTGCTATTTTAGCATAATTTTTAGATTCTCTAATACTTTCTGTGTAAATCATATACATATTGTATTCTTCATTCGTAACGATAAAATCATTAGTTTTAGAGATATTTGAAGGTAAGGACGAAGCGGCATAATACATGAATCAAAAGAATTGTGCCAATTCATTTTTAACTTCAGATATCTCGAGAACTAATAACTTTATAGTAAGTAATGAAGAGTATAGATATTATTTAGATACATAGTATTGAAGAAAAAGGAAAAGGATAGAGATGGAAGTATCATCACTAACAGAGATGAATTATGAAGGGTAGTAGAAGACTTCTATACAGAACTATACAACAGCCAACAAAACCATGATGAGCCACTAGAAGTTTCAGGGCAAAGATTAGCCAACCAAGGATATATCAACAGACGAAATCAGGAACGCATTGAGGAAAATGAAAGAAATAAAGCTCCGGGAGAAGACAATATCGTTATAGAAACCGTAAAGATTTGAGAAGACAGACTTTTAAACAACATTAAGGCACCAAAGTGAAACACATACAAGATGGTACAGTGCACTTACCATCTTATTACACAAAAAGGGCGATCCAACAGACTTCGAGAATTACCGGCCCATAAGCCTATTAGACCACCTCTACAAGTTATTCACAAAAATAATAATAAATAGACTGGAAACAAAATTAGATTTTTACCAACCTAGAGAACAGTCAGGTTTTAGAAAAAACTTTGGCATTAACAACCACCTACACTGCACAAAAGCAATTATAGAAAAATCTATCCAATAAAACCGACCATTGGTCCTGGCTTTCGTACACTTTCGCAAAGCATTTGATACGATAGAAATTAACAGCATAATGGGAGCGTTGGAGGAAAGTCGTATAGATTATCGGTAGGTACTCGAAACTGATAGCGAACATAATATACAATAATGCAACCATGACCGTCAGATTACACAAAGATAACAAATCTATAAGAATCAATAGAGGAATTAGACAGGGAGACACGTTATCTCCCAAACTCTTTAAGGCAGAACTTGAACATGCTTTCAAACAATTGGAGTGGGACGCCAAAGGAATTAATGTCGACGGCGAAAAGCTCTTTCACCTACGATTCGCAGACGACATAGTTCTTATAACAGACAAGTTAGAAGAGATTAGACCTATGCTTACTGAGTTAGGTGCCGCCTGTAAGAAAGTTGGTTTAAACATAAATTTTGGAAAGACACAATACATGACAAACCTGGTACCAAGCGAAAATCCAAAAGTCGACGTCAACGAAATAGCATTGGTTCATGAATATAAATACTTAGGGCATGAAATCCAAATTGCCAGGGGCAATCAAACTGCCGAATTACAAAGAAGGATCACCTTAGCATGGGTCGCATATGGAGCTCTATCAGACATCTTCAAGAGAAACTTGCCAAATTATTTGAAAAATAAGACTTTCGACCAATGTGTGCTTCCAGTCATGACTTACGGCGCCGAAACTTTGTCATTAACCCAGGCCACAGTAACCAAACTAAGAGTGGCCCAAAAAAAGAATGGAACGGTTACTACTTGGACTGACTCTCAGAGACAGGATAAGAAACAAAGAAATCAGAAGAAGGACAGGCGTCACAGATGTCATAGAGCGAGTAGCATGGCTGAAGTGGAATTGGGCGGGCCATGTAGCCAGAATGAAGGACGGGAGGTGGACCCAAAAAATGACAGTGTGGAGACCTAGAGCAGACAGAAGAAGTAGAGGTAGACCACTTGCACGATGGACAGAACGTCAAAAGTATTGCTGGGAATAGGTTACAGGAAGCCCAATATCGACAAAACTGGAAGAAATTAGGGGAGGCCTATGTTCAACTTTGGATGCAGAAGGCTGGATGATGATAATATTGAAGAAACGAAAAATTGCACTAAAATAGCAATTCCGCCATTTTTGCAGAATTTAGGAAGTGTTAACCATTCACGTTCCCCCGTCGTACGCCTCTGGTAGTAGCCAGAAACGTTTGTTTAAGATAATTTAGTAGGGTGTACATTAGCTACACTTGCTGCTAAGTATGGCAAGGATATGTCAAATGGTTTTAAAGTACTGTATATAAATAATTTTTAAATATTTGAATAAAACTCCCTGTAACTCAGCAGGAGGCACATTTTATTTAAGTGATTTGGGTCCAAGAATCTAGAGTTAAAATATTTCCAATTATTAATGAAACATCCTGGATTTGTAATAAGTTCATTTGACTTTGATATTTTTAGAGTTTTTGAAACGTTATCTGATTCCATGTTTGATTCCAATTCGGCAAATATTATGTGAAAATTAAATACAACTCTGCAGACCTGCTAAAACAGATATATTATGGGCCTTTACTAAAAGTGGTTATTTTGCTGATAAAACTGGATTTGTTTGTTGACAACAATAACAAATAATTGCAATCTAATTGACTTTATATTAGTTTAAATGGATATTATATAAAGAGCTTGTACAATTCCAGTGCATGTAAATATATCACTCAAATTCGCAATTTATAACTTATATTAAACTGGTTAATATTAAAAATATTCGAACATTACAGTCTTCGATGCAGAACCGAACTCCAAATGCATACTGGTTGATCCCTTAAAACTATTTTGTAACATTATTCACAGTAATCTTGTTTTAAATATCTTTATAATAATTCCAGTCCTGTCGCCAGGGGGGGGGTACAACGGCCTCCTTAATTCAGATGGACTTACCCAAGTTATTTCATGAATTTGGACCCGTAGAACACGAATTTTTTGGGTAACAGTTGATCCGGATGTCGATAAGATTGTTATAAACAAAGAACTTGAGGAATTACATAACAGCGATTTTTCGCAAAACAAAACATTTTTTTGTATTTTTTGGGTGATTCTCAGTCTTACAAGTTTTTTCGCAGGATGCATAGTTTTCGAGATAGACGCGGTTGAAGTTTCAAAAAATCGAGAAAGTGCAATTTTTGAACCCGAATAACTTTTGATTAAAAAATAGAATGGCAATTCTACTTACTGCATTTGAAAGTTCAAGTCAAATTCTATCGGTTTTGATTATTTGCATTGCTAAAAATTAACTTTTTTTATATTTAAACAAAGCTATAAACACATAGTGTTTCTGTATTGCGCGCCTACTCGTTCGATTTTAAATGAGAAATGCATTGAAAACATCATTCAAGCACTATTTGTTTACAGCTTTGTTTAACAGTAAAAAAATTAATTTTTAGCAATGAAAATAATCAAAACCAATAGAATTTAACCTGAAACTTCAAATGCGGTAAGCCGAATTGCTGTTTTATTTTTTAATCAAAAGTTATTCGGGTTCAAAAATTGCAATTTTTCGATTTTTTGAAAGTTTAACCGCGTCTATGTCGGAAACTATGCACCCTATGAAAAAACTTGTAAAAACATTTTTTGCTTAGAATGACCAAAAAAATCGCTGGTATGTAATTCCTCAAGTTCTTTGTTTATAACAATCTTATCGACATCCGGATCAACTGTTACCCAAAAAATTCGTGTTCTACGGGTCAAAAAACATAAAAAACTTGGGTAAGTCCATCTGTATAAAGGAGACCGTTGTACCCCCCCTGGTGACAGGACTATTTATAGCATCTAGTAAAACAGCTTTAGCTAAAATTTTAGATTCTAAGAGCATAATATAAATTTCTCTATAATATCATATAAACTTTGGCATCCTATAATTATACAGTAGTTTTCTATATCATCGTTATATCACTTTATATCCTTTATAAACCTTGTAGCGTGTTTATAATGGTCTTTAACAATTAGTGGAGTCACTGAAGGTGGATATGAGCTATTACCTCCGATTTCGTTCAACCTGCATCGACTTACATGAAAATTTGTGAGTGGTTAGTGGATATCTCAAGGAACAAAGGTGACATGGTGCCAACTTGCGCTTTTACGCTGGGGGTGGATGCCACCCCTTCTCGGGGGTGAAAATTATTTTCTTAAAATTAACCCCATATTTCGATAGAGGGAAAAATTTCAAGCAAAATTTGTTATATAAAGTTATTAAAATAAATCAAAACTTTTTGAGTTATTAAAGATCAAAAATTTTATTTTTTTTTTGAGAAAAATGCATGTTTTTAACCAATTTTTCATCAATAACTCAAAAAGTGTAAGTTTTTACAAAAAAGTTTTTATTATCATAATTAAAGCTAATAAAAAACGAAATAAACCCCTTACTAGAAAAACCTTTTAATATTAACTAAAAGTGAGATATAGGTAATTGAATATATATTTTTTTCGGCGAGTAAAAAACTCTAAGTATTCAAGCTAAAATAACGGGAAATTGATGCATTTTATAAATAAACTTTTTAAACATTTGTCAAAGTACTTAAAAATATCTATTAAATGAGCCCCCGAACATGTTGATAGCGTTAAAATTTATGCTACAAAATTTTTTAAAATTTATCTTTTAAAAATTTTTCCAAAAAATGTTAGTGTTTTTTTTTTTAATAACTCCGTTTGTGTTTACGATATGAGGTTCATCTAAAAACTGTTTGAAAGTTAATTATTAAGTGCTATTTAAGCACGTTGAACCTAATCTTTTAAACCCCTTACTTTTTTAAAAATAAAAGGTTAAATGACCCCGGTTGCATGGTTCCCACAGCAAAATTTAAGATTTAAACGTTTCTATCTCGGTTATTTTTTACCCTATAGAAATAGTAAAACAGGTAAAATATTTGGCACAAAAAAAATAAAATTTGGTTATATATAATTTTTTACGTATATTGAGTATTTTTGGAGTAATTATCAAAAGATATGAGAATTACAATAATATTAAAAATTATGATTTTTTAAATTATACCTTTTTTCAAAAATCTGCATTCTAAACCAGTCAAAATTATCGAAAACATTAATTATGCTAATATAAAAAAGTTATTGTAAGGATTACTATAAATTTTAATTTTTGTGAAAATGGCGTATGTTTTATTTTTCACTTTTTCCTAAAAAATCGAAAGGTTCTTTAATTTTCAGTATAACTTGTTTCATTTTGACGCTATTACTTTGTTCTGAAGCTCATTTGATAGGTATTCCGAAGTAATTTGACAAATGTTTAGCAGGAATATTTTATACATTGCATCGTTTTCCCGTTATTTAAGCTTGAATACTTAGATTTGAGTACTCGTCGAAAAAAATACACATTCAATTGCCAATAACTCACTTTGAACTAACATTAGTTTAGTTCTTTATGTAAGTAGTGTATTCAATTGTTTATTATCTTCAATTTCAGTAATAATAACTTTCTGTAAAAGCTTAGAGTTTTTGATTTATACGTGAAAAACCGATTTAAAACATGCATTTTTTTACGAAAAAATAAAAATTTTGGTCTTTAATAACTCAAAAAGTGTTGATTTATTTTAATAACTTTATATAACAAATTTTGCTTATAATTTGTCCCTCTATCGACTTATGGTATTATCTTTAATAAAATAATGTTCACCCCGGAGAAGGGTGGCATCCACCCCCAGGGTAAAAGCGCAAGTTGGCATCATGTCACCTTTGTTCCTTGAGTTATCCTCTAATTACTCACAAATTTTCATGAAAATCGATGGAGGTTCAACGAAATCGGAGGTGAAAACCTTCAGTGACTGCACTAAATACATTCTTGAACTTTTTGAAATAATTTAAAACTTCTTATTTGTGTTGTAAGTGTTTGTTACTATTGTAATGTAATATAACAATATCATTATTGTTTTTTGTAACCTTTTATCACTCTTTTTATTTTTTATAAAATCCAGGATCGGCTTGACAAAATACTAGAAAAAAAAATGAAGAAAATTGTTCTATGAGAAGCCGAGAAAATATATTTTTTTAACGTAGATACCTATAGCGATTTCACACTTTGAAATTCGATTTTCTTCAACCTAGGTTTTGATTAGAATTTTGGTATTTTTGGTATTTTCCAGGCGTAATAACGATCGTTTTTATTATTATAATGTTATGATTCTATTGAAGATATAAAAATTTGTGTGTAGAAAGACGACCAAAATAAAAAGAATACCATGCTATTATTTATAACTTCGTCCGAAATACCGGTCAAATTTAACCGGTTGTATCTCAATAACCACTCCGCGCAATTCACCTTTTTCCTTTTAAACGAAAGGTTAACTTTAACTTTTTTGGTTTAAAGTTAAAATCTTCTGAGCTACAGTGCAATATGTGAAAAATAAAGATTTCGGAGCGCTGATTTGTTTATAAACAAAATAGCACACTTTCTGCGGACTTTGCTTTGTCAACCAATATTACAAATATTTGCAATCGTAATAATCGATTACAGCAATAAAATAGCTGGAGCAAAACTTTTCCCAAGAATGGCTTTTTTCGATAATTTGCCCAGACTATTGTAGTTTTATTGTTCTAGAGTAACTCCCCAACTGTCTGTGTTAGTTTTAGGTATTGTTCGAGCATGTAACAGTTACTGTTATATTATACGACCAACATCTCGACTACCTTTGTAGAGATAGAAGCGTTATTTTAACCTTTCTTACAACGACCATTAACAAACGTCAAATTACAAGGAACCACTAAGTTGTGAGTGCACAATAACCATTTTCGGCTGCACTTTCACACCGAGTTAAAAGTGAACAAAAGTACCCTTTTAGAGCTCGAAAAAGGAACAGGGCGCCGATGTTGAAAAAGAAATAAATCGGCTCCAATATTTAATTGGAGTTGTATTGAAAAGACGAAATGTCTAGATTGAAAATTTATTAAAAATATTAAATAAATAATTTATATCCGAAAACTTTTCGTGGAACGTGGAACTTCTTTCTGATAACATCCTTAATCTGTGACTTTTAAAATAATTGTAATTTATAAGACAAGAGACGACGAATCTTCTTCTTCTTCTTCAGGTGCCATCTCCGTTACGGAGGTTGGCAATCATCATAGCTATTTTAATTTTTGAGGCAGTAGCTCTTAATAGTTGTTTTGAGCTGCATTCATACCATTATCTCAGGTTTTTTAGCCATTAAATTCGTCTTCTTCCGATGCTTCTTTTGCCATCTATCTTTCCTTGCATTATGAGTCGCAGGATGCCATAGATACTTCTCGCCCCGCATCACATGTCCGAGATACTGTAGTTTTCTTTCTTTAATTGTAAGTTCAACTTCCTTCTCTTTACCTATTCTTCTCAGTCCTTCATTGTTCGTAACTCTATCTACCCAGGAAACCCTCATAATTCTTCTATAGGTCCACATTTCAAAGGCGTTAAGTCGTCTCATTGTCTCTACATTTAGCGTCCATGATTTCACTCCATAGTATAGTACACTGTATACATAACATTTTGTTAGGCGTACTTTAAGAGCTAATGTTAAATCTTTGCTACATAGGACCTTTTTCATTTTCATAAAATTCTCTTAAAAAATACTCTTTCGATCTGTTGGCCCTCTACTATTAAGACTTCGTTAGTATTATGGTTGTTTTTACTAATTTTCATAAACTTCGTCTTTTTGATATTAAGAAAGAGTCCGTACTCCCTACTACACCTTACTATTGTACTCATGAGCCTTGCCTGACTCCTCTCTTTATTTCCATTTCTTCAGATGTTTCTTTTTCAATTCTTCAATTCTTACTATTGCTCGACGAATAAAGAAGGCTAAAAGGACTCTACAATATGCAGTCACAGTCCTCTTCATTCGTCTAGGAAAAGGTCTGATAGATAGTTCCGAGTACTCACAAGCTGAGTAAAGGTAGAAGTTGAAGACAATTTATGTTTCCTTTCGATTCAGACGTGGTGCACTATCCCCAGCAAGCTTCTCTGTGACCTTTTCAGACGTCTACAGACGTGTTCAGTTGGGCTAGAGGAACATCTCTGAATCGAAAAGAAACCAAACTGCGTATTTAAGCAGATATTAAGGATGTTACCAGAATGTAGTTCCACGAAAAATTTTCAGATTAAAATTATTATTTATTATTCATAATAAATTTTGCATCGGGACTTTTCATCTTTTATTTACGAGATGTCGCTACCAGCGTCCTAAAAGTGGATTACAAAAATATTTTTATATTTTCTGCTTAAATACGCAGTGTGGTTTATTTTTCTTCTTCTCTTTAAAACATGTTGCTACAGCATCCTAAAAGTGAATTATAAAATTATTTTTATAATTCTGCTTACATAAACAGCAGAAGTGTTCGTGTAAACAGCTGTCTGGGGATGGTAAACCACCTCTGAACCGAAAGGAAACATAAACTGTTTTTCACTGTAGTTGTATCGTTCTACATTAACTCCACAACTTTATGTGGTAGTTCTATTTTTACAACATGCATACAATCTGCTCCCATATCTAATTGTACAGCTATGTACTACATTATACAACCAACATCTCTACTACCTTTGTCTAAGACTAATTATTAAAAAGTTTTATTTTTAACTAAAAATGGGTCGTTCTCTGGGTTGGCTGTATACCATATAGTTAAACAAACTCTAACATGAAGTAAAACCACTTCTATATAATAGTAGACGGAGAGGCAGCGCTGAAAAATCTCTTTGAATTTACTAAATTTTTCATAGTTGATTACTGTGATTGTGTAGAGAAACAAACTGCGGTCGGTCCAGCGAAACGTAGAACCAGGTGCGGATCCAAGGGGGGGGTCAATGGGCTCAATTGCCCCCTCCTTGAGACTTCGCATGGTATCGCCTTTTTTTTTAAGAAAGAGATAACTACGATTGAAAATAAATAATGAGTTTTGTGTCCTGTTGATAACTGAATACGGAATGAAACATAAAACAGAATTCCTTCTCCAAAGTACGTGTTCTCGGTCTTACTGTATGGTGTCGAGTCTTGGACTGTGAATAAAATCGATCTACCTACCTAAATCGTCTTGAGGCTTTCGAAATGTGGTTCTATAGAAGAATTTTAAAAGTATCTTCGGTGAAGAAACTCCACAATACTAGAACGTCTGAGCAAGACTCCTGAGATTATAGAAGGCATCAAGAAGAGAAAAGTGGAGTATTTTGGACATGTAATGAGAAGTTTCAAATATAGGTTGCTACAAAATATTATGCAAGTGAATATAGAAGGCAAACGCAGTCCAGGACGAAAAAGCACTTCGTAGTTGATTTAGGGTGGCAGTGAATAAAATTAAGATAGCTATGATAGTAGCCAACGTTCTGAAAGGATATGGTACATAAAAAAAAAGTGACAGCCCATACCGAAAAAGAATCCTGCGTACGCGAGTGACGAGAAAATTTTTATTTCATTGCCCCCTCCTTGCAAGGTTGCTGGATCCGCCATTGCGTAGAACAGGGGTTACTGAGAGGGTATCAAAGTTGCTTTCCTACGAACGTAATTAAATCCATTTACTAAGGCTGAAAATCAGTACACACATTCTAAATTAAATATAAATAAAAGTTATTATAGTCGGTCAGCTGTATGACGGAACAGAGCCGGTCGGTCGGCCCCAGTGAATGTACAGGGTTATTCACTATATTTTGACCCCCCTCTAAACTTTATTTATTTACAGAATTAGAAAAAATTTAAAATAGAAAAGTTATTCGATTTTTTAATTATGATTTTTTGACATATATATCGTACTAGTGACGTCATCCATTTGGGCGTGATAACGTAATCGACTATTTTTTAGTGAGAATAGGGGTCGCTTGCTAGCTGATTTGAAAGGTTATTCAATTCTCTATCATCATCAACCCGTACGCGTCCACTGCTGGACATAAGTCTCCCTCAGCTCTTTCCATTTATCCCTATTTTGTGCGGCTTGCATCCAGTTACCGATAACATGTTTCAAATCATCGGCCCATCTGGTTAGTGGGCGTCCTCTGCTCCGTAGTGCTTCTTCTCGCGGCCTCTACACGACAATACGTTTTGTCCATCGGTTGTCTGGCAATCTGGCGACGTGTCCTGCCCAATTCCACTTAAGCGACGCGATTTTTTCGACAGCGTCTGTTGTTTTTGTTCTACGGCGCATTTCTTCGTTCGGCGTTTTTCAATTCTCTATACAGTACTATAAACATTAGGATCATTATTTATACAGGGTGTCCAAAAAATTTTGAATTATTAATTAAACAATTATTTTAATTAAAAAAAAATTTGTTTTTGGACACCCTTTATAATTAATCATATTAATGTTTATATTACTGAATAGGGAATTGAATAACCTTTCAAATAGGCTAGCACTCGACCCCTATTCCCATTTAAAAAAAATAGTCGATTACGTTATCACGCCCAAATGGATGACGTCACTAGTACGATATATCTGTCAAAAATTCATAATTTAAAAATCGAATAACTTTTGAATTTTACATTTTTTTCTAATTCTGTAAATAAAGCAGTTTACAAGGGGGTCAAAATATAGTGGATAGCCCTGTACAATCACTGGGGCCGACCGACCGGCTATGTCCCGTCATACAGCTGACCGACTATAATAACTTTTATTTATATTTAATTTAGAATGTGTGTACTGATTTTCAGTCTTAGTAAATGGATTTAATTACGTTCATAGGAAAGCAACTTTGATACCCTCTCAGTAACACCTGTTCTACGTTTCGCTTGACCGATTACAGTATGTTTCTCTACACAATCACAGTAATCAACTGTGAAAAATCTAGCTTTAGTAAATTCAAAGAGATTTTTCAGCGCTGTCTCTTGGACTACTGGTATAATTACTATGATTTTAAAAATCTCAATGGATTAAATACAACCACTGTTTGGTTCTGGGGCTAGTTAGCAAGTATATATGAATTCACTGATGATGGACTGATAGGTCCGAAAACGTTCTGAATGAACATTTTTTATTTAATTTGTTGGGATTTTTAAAATTCTAGTAATTATACCTATTACATAGAAGTGGTTTTACTTCATGTTAGAGTTTGTTTACATTTTTAATAAAAACTCATGTAACAGTTATTGTTATACAACCAACATCTCTACTACCATTATAGAGACAGTAGCGGTATTTTTACGACGTTATTTTTAACCTTTTTTTCAACGACCATTAACAAGCCTTAAATTACAAGGAACCGCTAGTAGAAACCACAAGTTTTGAGTGCACAATAATCCATTTTCGGCTGCACTTTCACGCCGGGTTAAAAGTGAACAAAAAGTGCTCTTTTAGCACGAAAAGGAACAAGAGGCCGATGTTGAAAAAGAAATTAAACGCCAATAAAGCCACCTATGTGATAATAGGGCCATTACCGAAAAAAAGTCAGCATTTTGTGTCGCATTAGCTGCGAAAGAAATAAAATACGAGGAAACTCCAAGAACGAAGTAAAAGATTTGGAGAGTTTATGGACTATAACAAGTTCTAGTTTTATATTATAATGGTTTATTGTTGCCAGATAAATGGTTGTTACGCTATAAAATAAAAAAGTTATGTTCGAGGAAAGAAAGGAGCGAGTGTGTACTTTGGAGTCGAGGGAAAGACTATAAATATATTTATTTGTAATGTATAAAGTTGTGGAACAAGATGCTGAATATACAAGGTACTATCTAGAATAAATTGCAACATTATATAATTATTGCCAGCTTCAGATTTTTTATTGTTCGTTTGGTTGTAAATATTTATCACAGTGTGGCACTAGCACTTCCCTCACCGTTGGCACTTGAAGGTCTTGTAGAATGTCTTTGTTGCTTATAAACAATTGCGTATCAGTTATTGCTCGTAACAATGTCTATTAAGCCAGATCATCCATTTCATAAGTCCATATTTGGAATAGTTTCATATTTTTTTGCTAATTTTTTGCTAATTTATTACCACAAAAACAAATTTTTTGCTCCACCCCTAACCGAGAAACAATGGTTGATGTAGCTTAATATTATGTCACATCATCGATAGCCATATCTCGCGAACCTAAATAGCTAGAAAATCGTACGACGCGGCATATTTTTTTGCTAATTTATTGCTGTCGATCTGCATATGCAACATACCCCAAAACCACCCCTGCTTCCCTTACAGCTAAACAACACCCCCAAAAAACAACGAAAAATCTTGAAAAATGTTTTTGGTGATATAGTTGACGGTTGATATTTAATTTCTAATTTTTTGCTGTCATTAGCCGTAAAAAACAAATTTTTTGCTCCACCCCTAACCGAGAAACAGTGGTTGATGTAGCTTAATATTATGTCACATCATCGATAGCCATATCTCGCGAACCTAAAGAGCTAGAAAATCGTACGACGCGGCATATTTTTTTGCTAATTTATTGCTGTCGATCTGCATATGCAACATACCCCAAAACCACCCCTGCTTCCCTTACAGCTAAACAACACCCCCAAAAAACAACGAAAAATCTTGAAAAATGATTTTTGTGATATAGTTGACGGTTGATATTTAATTTCTAATTTTTTGCTGTCATTAGCCGTAAAAAACAAATTTTTTGCTCCACCACTAACCGAGAAACAATGGTTGATGTAGCTTAATATTATGTCACATCATCGATAGCCATATCTCGCGAACCTAAATAGCTAGAAAATCGTACGACGCGGCATATTTTTTTGCTAATTTATTGCTGTCGATCTGCATATGCAACATACCCCAAAACCACCCCTGCTTCCCTTACAGCTAAACAACACCCCCAAAAAACAACGAAAAATCTTGAAAAATGTTTTTGGTGATATAGTTGACGGTTGATATTTAATTTCTAATTTTTTGCTGTCATTAGCCGTGAAAAACAAATTTTTTGCTCCACCCCTAACCGAGAAACAGTGGTTGATGTAGCTTAATATTATGTCACATCATCGATAGCCATATCTCGCGAACCTAAAGAGCTAGAAAATCGTACGACGCGGCATATTTTTTTGCTAATTTATTGCTGTCGATCGGCATATGCAACATACCCCAAAACTACCCCTGCTTCCCTTACAGCTAAACAATATCCCCAAAAAACAACGAAAAATCCTAAAAAATGATTCTCATGATATGGTTGACAGTTGATGTTCAATAACAAATTTTTTTCTATGATAAGTTCTATCGATCCAAAGCTTATTTTAAATGTTTTTTAATGATACTTATGCACGTATTATAAAAATTGAGTTATCCATCGCATTTTTTCGGTATGTCAAAAAAAGGTGTTTCATTTTTTGTTTATTACATTTTCTGTTATATGTATCTCGAAAACTGCTCGATGGATTTTAATGATCCTCATCTCTTTTTATTTTGTTAAACGTGCAAAAATATGAATTTTTCATTTTACCATATCAATGTATATCGAACCATATCTCCGAGATTTATCGATCGATTTTTGACTATTATTAAATATAAGTCACTTCGATACCACTCCGGCTACACTCATAAAAAAAGTAGTTACCGATCTTAGAAAAAGCGTTCTTGAACGAAGAAAGGCTGTTTTCTAGAGCCAAGAGTAAAATAAATTACAACCAAGAATTTTTTTTCAATACAGTCTTATGAAGAATAAGTTCTTGGCTATAGTTTATTTTACTCTTTGCTGTAGAAAACAGCCTTTCTTCGTTCAAGAACGCTTTCTCTAAGATCGGTAACTACTTTTTTTATGAATGTAGCCGGAGTGGTATCGAAGTGACTTATATTTAATAATAGTCAAAAATCGATCGATAAATCTCGGAGATATGGTTCGATATACATTGATATGGTAAAATGAAAAATTCATATTTTTGCACGTTTAACAAAATAAAAAGAGATGAGGATCATTAAAATCCATCGAGAAGTTTTCGAGATATAACAGAAAATGTAATAAACAAAAAATGAAACACTTTTTTTTGACATACCGAAAAAATGCGATGGATAACTCAATTTTTATAATACGTGCATAAGTATCATTAAAAAACATTTAAAATAAGCTTTGGATCGATAGAACTTATCATAGAAAAAAATTTGTTATTGAACATCAACTGTCAACCCTATCATGAGAATCATTTTTTAGGATTTTTCGTTGTTTTTTGGGGGTGTTGTTTAGCTGTGAGGGAAGCAGGGGTGGTTTTGGGGTATGTTGCATATGCAGATCGACCGCAATAAATTAGCAAAAAAATATGCCGCGTCGTACGATTTTCTAGCTCTTTAGGTTCGCGAGATATGGCTATCGATGATGTGACATAATATTAAGCTACATCAACCATTGTTTCTCGGTTAGGGGTGGAGCAAAAAATTTGTTTTTTACGGCTAATGACAGCAAAAAATTAGCAATTAAATATCAACCGTCAACTATATCAAAAAAACCATTTTTCAAGATTTTTCGTTGTTTTTTGGGGGTGTTGTTTAGCTGTAAGGGAAGCAGGGGGGGTTTTGGGATATGTTGCATATGCAGATCGACAGCAATAAATTAGCAAAAAAATATGAAGCGTCGTACGATTTTCTAGCTCTTTAAGTTCGCGAGATATGGCTATCGATGATGTGACATAATATTAAGCTACATCAACCATTGTTTCTCGGTTAGGGGTGGAGCAAAAAATTTGTTTTTTACGGCTAATGACAGCAAAAAATTAGCAATTAAATATCAACCGTCAACTATATCACAAAAATCATTTTTCAAGATTTTTCGTTGTTTTTTGGGGGTGTTGTTTAGCTGTAAGGGAAGCAGGGGTGGTTTTGGGGTATGTTGAATATGCAGATCGACAGCAATAAATTAGCAAAAAAATATGCCGCGTCGTACGATTTTCTAGCTCTTTAGGTTCGCGAGATATGGCTATCGATGATGTGACATAATATTAAGCTACATCAACCATTGTTTCTCGGTTAGGGGTGGAGCAAAAAATTTGTTTTTGTGGTAATAAATTAGCAAAAAATTAGCAAAAAAATATGAAACTATTCCAAATATGGACTTATGAAATGGATGATCTGGCTTAATAGACATCTCGTAACACCTTGTTTTGAAATCGGTCCATTACACAAGGTGAAAACGGCGGGTTCGTTGGAAAAAATATTCCCATGAAATTTTTTTACATAATCACATTCGTGAGACATCCCAAAATAAGGTTCAAGAAGTCGCCCACACGAAAAGTGATCCAAATTTTTTTGAACAATTTTTTTTTGTTCAACTTGCAAAGATCAATAATTTCGACCCGGACAAGTTTTTTTTAGGTTTTTTGGACTATTCTAGACAAAATAACATCTCTTTTACTTTTTCTCTAAAGTTGATCGTTTGCGAGTTATAAGCAATTTGAAATTAAAAAAAAAAGAAAAATGGCGATTTTCAAGGCTTAATATCTCGGTTAAATTTATTATTATGAAAGTCAGAAAGTAACTAAATCAAAGTTTAAAGCCCCCCTACAAGATCCTGAAGAAATTTGTGTCATTTATTTATTGCTAAGCTGTTATTTTTAATTATTAATAATGAGCGGTAAGATCGTATTGACGTGGCTTTAAATGTGAGTGCGAGTAAGATGCACGATTGGAGTGCCGGAATGGCATCTCTTTCGCACCCACATTTACAGCCGCGTCAATACGATCTTACCGCTCATTATTATTACTTAAAAATAATAGCTTAGTAATAAAATAATGATAAAAAGTTCTTCAGCATCTTGACTAAACTTTGATTTAGTCACTTTCTGACTTTCATAATAATAACTTTTAACCGAGTTTAACTCGAAAAAGATCAACTTTAGAGAAAAATTATAAGAGATATTTTTGTCCCTAATGGTCCAGAAAATTAAAAAAAAAATTAGTCCGAACCAAAAATATTTATTTTTTCAATTTGAACAAAACAAATTGTTCAAAAAAAATTTGGACCACTTTTCGCGTGGGCGACTTCTTGAACCTTATTCTGGGATGTATCACGAATGTTGTTATGCAAAAAAATCTCATGGGAATATTTTTTCCAACGAACCCGCCGTTTTCGCCTTGTCTACATAATAGCTAGGTTGTATTGTAAAGCAGTGACAACTGGGACTTTCTTCCGAGTAGATAATAATAAAAAAAACAGTAAATAGACCAGGGCGGATCTGTAAAAATATTAGTACATTTGGATGTTAAGAGGTGACTCAAATTTTTTTGCAGAAATTGCTTGAAAATAAATCAAATAATAATATTTAAGTTATCGTCCCTCTCACAAAGGTCCGGAAAATTGTTTAAATAATCAAAATGTCAAAAAATTAAGGAAAAATTCGATTTATTTCTTCCCTTTTTTGATTATAACTTTAAAAGTAGTCATTTCCGAGAAAACTTGCACTGACATAAAAGTTGCGTAATTAAATTTTCTACAATATAGAATGGGTTAAAAGTTTAAAAATTAGTCACGCTTGTTGTAAAATAGCAATAATTACGAAACAACCATACAAAAACAAGTATTAGCATTTTACGTTTTTCAACCATTTATGCTACAATTAGGGACCTTCATATTTCAACCAGAAAAACTTCATGATACAGTAAAACAATACTGTAAATTTCATTAAGATAGGTTTAATAGATTTTGCAGAATAAATTTTGAAATCCAGCTTTCACAAAAAAAAATCATTTTTTCAGAATGTTACAGAACTGAAAGTAAAGCAGATAGCAAGTTGAAATTTGTTTTGCTTATAGAAGTGTACTGTACCTTTTATTTGCAATTTTGCAAAATTAAAATCGATTAACACCACAGCGTCAGGAATTTTTTTAAATAAACATTAATTATTGATGCTACCCGCAGGACATCGGATAGTTTGCTCTGATTGGGCATTCCAATGACCTTTGATAATGATTGATACATTTTAATTTTTATTACATTTCGATATAAATAAATAAATTTGTTTATTGCAAAATAAAAACACATACTTTATCCTTTGAAATAACACTTTTATTAGCAAAAACTTTCTTTGTTCATATATTTTGACTAAGAGAATAAAAGTTTATTATTTTTAAACATATGCAATTGTTTAAACAATATTTCACAAACAATAATAAAATTAGTTTGATTTTTGTGGAATTAAAATATTAAAATAAAACAAAATATAGAGTAAGAAAATAATATATTAGATAAAGATTGGAAGAAATTTTGGTGGAAATAAACTTGTGTGAATCGAACACTGCTGTCCTGCGCGTAGCTCCAAAAATTAATGTTTATTTAAAAAAATTCCTGACGCCGTCGTAATTAATCGATTTTAATTTTGAAAATTGCAAATGAAAGGTACGGTACACTTCTATAAGCAAAAAAATTTTCAACTTGCTATCTGCTTTATTTTCAGTCCTATAACATTTTGAAAAAATGAATTTTTTTGCGAAAGCTGGATTGCAAAATTTATTTTGCAAAATTTATTAAACCGATCTTAATGAAATTTACAGTACTGTTTTACTGTATCATAAAGTTTTTCTGGGTAAAATATGAAGGTCCTAAGTGTAGCACAAATTGTTGAAAAACGTAAAATGCGAATACTTGTTTTTGTATGGTTTTTTTCTCAATTATTGGTATTTTGCAACAAGGGTGACTATTTTTTAAATTTTTAACCAATTCTATATTGTAGGAAATTTAATTACGCAACTTTTATGTCAGTACAACTTTTCTCGGAAATGAATACTTTTAAAGTTATAATCAAGAAACGAAGAAAAAAATCGAATTTTTCCTTCATTTTTTGACATTTTGATTATTTAAACAATGTTCCGGACCTTTTTGAGAGGGAGGATAACTCAAATATTATTATTTGATTTATTTTCAAGCAATTTCTGCAAAAAAATTTGAGTCACCTCTCAAAGTCCATCTCAAAACAGATGCGCCCTGGACTATAAATCCTTTATAAAAGCTATATATTGAAAATCCCTAAAAGGGGCTACATCACAATCACATAACTAGTTTTCGACTGGTTTACCAGTCATCATCAGTGCTTACGTGAAGTTTACATGCTAACCACAAAGATATAGTTTAACAAAAATATGTGGGTCAAAGCCCTGTATAAGTGGTCCGTTAAGGAAACAGTTGAAAATGCCAACTAAAGCATGGATGTTTAAAATATTTTAATATTATACCCCAGGTAACATCTGAGTTGTGGTTTTGACTTGATTACATGGA
Organism: Diabrotica virgifera virgifera; assembly: GCF_917563875.1. Taxonomy (NCBI): domain Eukaryota; kingdom Metazoa; phylum Arthropoda; class Insecta; order Coleoptera; family Chrysomelidae; genus Diabrotica; species Diabrotica virgifera. The sequence goes on along the minus strand of NC_065443.1, from coordinate 286,054,102 downwards.
GAAAGTCTTGCAGCAAATGTAAACTTCACGTAAGCACTGATGATGACTGGTAAACCAGTCAAAAACTAGTTATCTGATTATGATGTAGCCCTTTTTAGGGATTTTAAATATATACCTTTTATACAGGATTTACTTTTTTTTGTATTACGTGGTATACGGTATACAGCCAACTACAGGAAAACTTTTTCCTTTTGGATTTTTAGATAATACTTTCTATATGTAATGTCAAGATGTTTTCTTTTTTTTTCATATTTGAGTTTTCCAGGTGAGTTTCTTGTCCATATGTAAGCCTAAGTAATTTACAGTATCTACCATTGAAAGGGGAGCATTGTTGAGTAATATTTGAGCATGTGGCTTGAATACTATGTGGCTTAATTTAGATTCATTAAGTTTTATCTTTCACTTCTTAGTCCATTTCTGAACTTTATTTAAGTTTTCTTGGAGTTGTTCTGCTGCAACAACGGAATCTGAATGTACCGCCATTATTGTGCCACGTCTGCAAATGTCGCTATATGTACTTTATTTTCAGTAGGCAAATCGGAGGTAAATAGTAGGTAAAGTATCGACCCAAGAACGCTACCTTGAGGATGCCCTGCCTTTATGAAATGTAGACCGATTATTTCGTCTTCATATTTTAACCTTTAACTACCCGCGCATCAAGTTATAGCATAACTACACGCGTGGCGTACTTTATACGCCACAAAAAATACACTTAAAACAGCGGATTTGTTTATTTTTTTTTTTTGAAAAATACACTTTAGTTGTTTGTTATAAACCTTATTCGGCATTATTGAATACTTTGAGTTAATTCTCAGTAAGCCAATTGGGATTTATAACTGAAATCATGGAATAACTGGATTCCATGATAAATAAAACTACTAATAAAAATTTTTTTGAAATGTGATTTTTTACGGAAGAAGAAGTATTGTTTATAAAAAAAATATATTTTCTGCCATAGTGACTAAAAAACAATTGAAATATGTACTTATATTACTACTTATATTAATATAATGGTGGTGTATATTGTCCACCACCAGAAACAACAAAAAATAAACTGTAAATTACGATCTTCCCAGAACGCCGATTATAACGAAACTAAAACCAAATTGTAAAGCACATTCCAGTGTTAGGTTAGAGAGATAAACAAGGTCAAAAATTAAATTTTTTAATATATTTACAGTATAATTCTTATGACGAAGTAGTTTTCAATCCTAATAGTAAATTATTAATATTGAAAATATTAAAAGTATTACTAAAAGATTTTTAAACTGAAAACTTATTGGTACACTTTCCTGGTGACACCTCCAAGACTTCTACAATTTGCAAGTCAAATGGATGCTGCAGTGAAGACGAGAGGGAAGGAATTCTACACTATGCAATTCACATCCCCCGTCTGCAGCTGGTAAAGTTCCAACGGAAAAATGCACCTAGTTACTCTACGGAGTAATACGACAATAAAATAAAATAAACATTACATTAAAATAAACATATGGTATACATTTTTATTTTATTTTATAATTCTTATATTTGGCGTACAAAATACGCCAGCGCGTGTAGTTAAAGTTTAACTGGAATATCTTTATTTTAGGTATGAGTATAGTATGTCATACATGTTCTGGTGTAGGTCCTTTTTTAGTTTTATATAGTAGTCCGTAATGCCACACCTTGTCAAAAGCTTGACTCATATGGATGAATGCAGTTGAGCAATATTGCTTACTTTCAAAACAGTCTTGAATTAATTCTATAAGTCAATGGATCTGTTCAACTGTGAATGTTTGGCTCTAAATTCAAATTGGTGTATCGGTAGAAATCCTTTTATTACAATAATTTTCATTATTTTCTTAGCTAGTAATTTTTCCAAAATTTTTGACATGGCAGGCAGTAGTTTTATTGGCCAGTAAGGACTTGTTTGCTGGACATTGCGCTGGAAAATAATTTAAGTCTTATAACGGCGTTGGTAAGGTAGGTTAACATATATCGTCGTCGTCACGGCAAAACTCACTAAGTCCACTTTTATCAAAATTGAGGTCCCTGTCCTACTCGATTCACAATATCAATTTTCAAAGTCTGGCAGAAATAACGAAGTCCTAGAAAGTACGTAGAGATGGTTACCTAAATCACTGAATATGCATAAGTCCAAAATTACCATTTTGCTGTCAGGTATAAGCCACTAAATTTTCCTTTTCAAAGATCTGTTGATTTGGACTTAGTGACTTTTGGTCCGTGACGACGACGATATGTAGTTACAATAGAAAAAGGTAGTTTATATAAAAAAAGTCATTAATTTAAAATATTTTTTAAATATCGCTGATCAATAAAGAATTACAAGCCGCCGACATCAAATTCCAAGTAGCGCGATTTTGCGCCGCACATACATTCTCTTACCTTTATTTTTTACAATATTTTCTTAATTTTTGGAAATACTGCTAAACGGATTTGGGCTTGTAGTCCAGGGCGCATCTGTTCTGAGTGTTCTGAATATAGACGTTGAGAGGTGACTCAAATTTTTTTGCAGAAATTGCTTGAAAATAAGTCAAATAATAATGTTTGCGTTATCCTCCCACTCAAAATGGTCCGGAACATTGTTTAAATAATCAAAATGTCAAAATATGAAGGAAAAATTCGATTTTTTTATTGGTTTTTTGATTAAAACTTTATTTATGATTAAATATTGAAAAAACATGAGGCTATAGTTGGATTTTAATATTAGTATTTTATAAATGCTAGAATATTTCACAGGGTGATGCGAACTTTGAGAAAAAAACACAGTTTGATTGATACACCCGGTATACAATGAAAATTTACCTGTTTAGCAAAAATATTATTACAGCGATATTGCTAAAGAATAAGGCTAAAATATATTAAAAAAATCACTTAAATCGGAAAACAGGTTTAGGAAATTCGAGACATCAAAAATGATCCATTTTTAAGATGTCCGGTTAATTTTGCACCCCATGTAGAAGTGTAGTGTACCTTTCATTTGCAATTTGCAAAATTAAAATCGATTAGTTACCACGGCGTCAGGAATTTTTTTAAATAAACATTAATTTTTGGTGCTACGCGCAGGACAGCGGTGTTCGATTCACATAAGTTGATTTCCACCAAAATTTCTTCCAATCTTTACCTAATATATTATTTTGTTACTCTATATTTGTTTGTATTTTAATATTTTAATTCCACAAAAATCAAACTTTATTATTGTTTGTGAAATATTGTTTAACCATTTGAATATATTTAAAAATAATAAACTTTTATTCTCTAAGTTAAAATATATCAACAAAGAAAGCTTTTGTTAAAAAAGTGTTATTTTAAAAGATTGAAAATGTGTTTTTATTTTGCAATAAACAAATTTATTTATTTATATCGAAATGCAATAAAAATTAAAATGTATCAATCATTATCAAAGGTCATTGGAATGCCCAATCAGAGCAAACTATCTGCTGTCCTGCTCGTAGCACCAATAAAGAATGTTTATTTAAAAAAAATTCTGACGCCGTGGTAGTTAATCGATTTTAATTTTGCAAATTGCAAATGAAAGGTACAGTACACTTCTATAAGTAAAAAAAATTTCAACTTGCTATCTGCTTTATTTTCAATCCTGTAATATTTTGAAAAAATGAATTTTTTTTGTGAAAGCTGGACTGCAAAATTTATTTTGCAAAATCTATTGAACCGGTCTTAACGAAATTTACAGTATTATTTTACTGTATCATAAAGTTTTTCTGGGTGAAATATGAAGGTCCTAAGTATAGCATAAATGGTTGAAAAACGTAAAATGCGAATACTTGTTTTTGTATGGTTTTTCGCAATTATTGCTATTTTGCAACAAGGGTGACTTTTTTTTAATTTTTAATCAACTCTAGATTCTAGGAAATTTAATTATCCAACTTTTATGTCAGTACAACTTTTCTCGGAAATGAATACTTTTGAGGTTATAATCAAAAAACGTAGAGAAAAATCGAATTTTTCCTTCATTTTTTGATATTTTGATTATTTAAACAATGTTCCGGACTTTTTTGAGAGGGAGGATAAGTCAAATATTATTATTTGAGTTATTTTCAAGCAATTTCTGCAAAAAAATTGGAGTCACCTCTCAACGTCCAAATGTACTATTTTTACAGATGCGCATTGGTCTATTGTTGGTTTTTACGCTTTTAAAAAATAATGTACGAGGACAACCTCGTAAGTATACCAAAAACAAAAATATAAGCGGAGATAAGGAACCTGGGGCAGAAATTCTCCCTCACTGATATTATAGGCTAATAAATAAAAAAATGCTCAAGCGGATATGCCAAAATTGGATGCAAGCGGCTCAGGACAGGAATTTGTGGGGTGAAGTACGGGATGCCTACATTCAGCAGTGAACAAGTATAGGCTGAATGATGATGATTGATGATGAAACAAAAAAATGAAATTAGTCATAGAAAGCCATGCGTTTTAACTGTTCCAAAGTAGCCGGAATCATGTGTCAATCATGAATTCTCGGAAATTTTGAATTCGATCATTGGCGGCGCGCAATGAAATATGTTTCCGTGCTGGTCACTTTTCTAAGAACTTCTCACATTTAAACTTTCTTAGCTAGTACTATCTTCTTCTATTTTTATTTATTTATACAATATTAAATAAAGGCAATATATCGTTTAGCACAAAGGCACCTGTACAACAAAAAACAGTGGCGGCTCGTGGCTTTAGGGACAGGGTCGGCAAGGTTTTGTCTCCTCAGATAGGTATGCCATCTAATTAAAAGGCTTCAATTTCATAGTAGATTTTTGGGTTTTGTTTTTTTTTTTATTTTTTTTTTTGTTTTTTCCTATAAATTTAAAACCTAAACCTGTTTATAAATTAACTCTAGTCTATGTTGTTTCGATGTAGCAAAATGGGTTATAACGTCATTATAAAATTTATTGTTGTTTTAGAGAGGTTCTAAAAGTTTTTTTCTATTGACATTTGAGACAAGTTTGACATTCTCTCTTGTTTCATGGTGTTTCGACAATACGTTTTGACCCTTTTGAGACAAAAGAAATCCCGTTCATTTGATGCAGAATTTGCCCACATTTGAGCACAATAATTTATTAATTTCGGGAACAGTTTGTTATACCTATTGAATTGCAGTATATAAAATTAAACATATTTTGTAACTTATCCCCCCTTCCGAAAATATTTGGATCAACATATAAAACTGTGAATCCATTTTCTTATTTTATTTGATCGAAGAATGATGGATAATTTTTAATGAACAACTTGTCTAATAGATATTTTGAAAATTCTTTGGAAATAATAATTGAGTTATCCTTCTACTCAAAAAGGTCCGGAACATTGTTTAAATAATCAAAATGTCAAAAAATGAAGAAAAAATTTGATTTTTTTCTTCGTTTTTTGATTTTAACTTTCAACGTATTCACTTCAAAGAAAAGTTATTCTGAGAAAAAAACATAAAAAACAAATATTCGCATTTTACGTTTTTCAACCATTTATGCTGCACTTACGACCTTTATATTTTAACCAGAAAACCTGTATGATATAATAAAACATATAATACTGTAAATTTCATTAAGATCGATTTAAAAGATTTTGCAAAATAAATTTTGCAATCCAGCTTTTGCAAAAGAAAATTTTTTTTTAATGTTGCAGTACTGACAATAAAGCAGATAGCAAGTTGATTTTTTTTACATACAGAAGAAAGGTACAGTATTCTTCTATACGTAAAAATAAATTCAACTTGCTATCTGCTTTATTTTCAGTTCTGCAACATTTTGAAAAAATGTTGCATAACTTAATCGATCGAGAACCGATCTTAATGAAATTTACAGTATTGTTTTATTATATGATATAGTTTTTCTGGGTAAAATTATGAAGGTCCTAAGTGTAGCATAAATGGTTGAAAAACGTGAAATGCAAATACTTGTTTTTTTTTATGATTTTTTCGCAATTATTGCTATTTTGCAACAAGGGTGGCAATTTTTAAAATTTTTAACTAATCCTATATTGTAGGAAATTTAATTACGCAACTTTTCTCGAAAATGAATACTTTTAAGTTCTAAGTTAATGGCAAGTACTGCCGTACTTGCCATTCAAATAAATACGGGGAATGTATAATTGGTTGCCTATCGGCTAATATTCCATAGCTTCTTATTCCAAGCAAATTGTCAATCTGGTACGGCTTGCCGAAGCGGGCCTTATAAGAATTCACACAATCGCAATCGGGTGCATGGCTAGGATCATTAATTTGAAAAGTCTCTTACACTCAACGCACAGGGATCACTTAACGTATCGAATCGATCGAATTCTTTTAAAAACAATGAATAAAATTTAGTCTGTATTATCTCACAGATATTTTTCTTATTTCACAGAAACGGATATCATCAACTCTGATTAACTTAATATTTAAAAAAATCTATAATGTGTCCATAAATGTGTGGGTCGGCACTGCCGACCCTGACCGGTCGCCACTGACAAAAAATGTACTTATAACTCTGAGAAAACTAAATAATGTACTGATTATGTACGCATTCTTTCTCCTCTACTGACATGATTCCTAGTAGTAAAAGTCATAGCGATAGCAAAACGATGTGATACAGTGAGTGATCACGCTTATGACTCATTTCATTTTTTTATTTGCTGGAGTGTACGATGGATTTAAAACTCGTAGTGTGTATTCTGTCAATTATAATGCCTCCTCTACACATCGGCAGACGCGTCTGCGGATACATCTGCCGATATATCATCACGAGCTGACCACACATCTGTAGGTACACATCTGTAAATCGTTCAGTCTGTGTTAATTCCAGAGACATGTTAACCGTAGACAAGGCATACTGAGCAAAAAAGCGTAACGCGCGGCAGTCGATCGGTGGTCTATCTATCTCTTTTTACTAAGCGATACAGGTCATATGAAGGACAAAGATGGCTAAACCACTCAAAATGAATATTGACCAATGGCGTCCTTGATATCGGTCTTACACCTCGATGCACAAAGCGGCCCATAGCTAGCCTAATCTACAAGTTAATATATATATGGTTAATTTTCGGGTGACGCAATATCTACTTTGAATTCAGTGCGAAAACTAATGCGTCGTAGAGGTCAGAGGTGAGATGTGTGGAGAGGCATCGGGCGTTCGCACCGAAATCCTTTGATCTGTCCTAAGAAAACCGACAACAATCAGATATTTCGCAGACGCGTCCGCCGACGTGATATATAAACAACAAATGATCAAATAACACCATCTACACATCTGCGGATGCATACGCAGATGCCGTCCGCGGACGCGTCTGCCGATGTGTAGAGGAGGCATAAAATAGATCTGACGTGTCAAATACTTGGAACATCGTGTAGGGGAGACCGGGGTTGGTTGTTACAGATTTGGCTGAAAGAATAATATAACAAAAACTATTTTTAAGAAATGTATTTTAAATAAATCAAACAAAAGTTTAACACTTGTTTTACTTATTAAAGAACTGGAATAAAACTTAAACACTATTGAGTTAGACAAAAAGTGTAAAATATATGCTGACGACAAACGTAACAACCAACCCCGTTATGGGGCTGGTTATTACAACAAACCCCAAAAGCATGGTTTGTAAAAAATGCTGAATAACTTTAACAAAACTATATTTATTGAGCACCTATATAATAAAAAAGAAACATAATATACTGATGCATTTACACGTTACAAGAATATTTAATTTCATTATGTATTACTAAAGATATTAATACTTACTTCGGCACATTAAATTTGATTCGGAGGCATGAAAACACATAACCACACTCTACGGGATTATACGATGGACTGGCGCTGTGTCGCTTGGATATATTATAGGTAACAGACATGCGCGAAATTATTCAGACTTGTTATGGAGTCAACGACTATTCGTACGTAATAAAAGCGTCTGTAACAACCTGCCCCTGTAACAACCAACCCCGGTCTGCCCTACTATACTGTAGAAAAAACAATTACGAGAAAAACCTTTTAAGTACAATAAAAATAAAAATATTAACGGAAATAGGTAACTTGGGGCGAAAATTTGCCCTTATTGGTATTATAAATGTTTTAAAACTCGTGGTGTGTATTTTGTTCAATTGCAAAATAGACCTGATTTCCAAATACATAGCACATCGTATACTATATAGACGAATCCAGCAAAACTCTGAATATAATATATATTTCGCCTCTTTTGTCTCTACAATCTGCCGACTCTAAACGTTAATGATCCAATTTTTTCTCAGCTTACAACCACCACACCAACTGTCGCTGGGCTCCAGCTACTCTTTTTCGAATCTCCCAAGTGATGCTGAATAAAAATTCCATTTCGCATTAAGTTAATTGAGCATTAGAGGATGACGTGGCCTATCTGCAGTCACAATAGGGCCTCGCTGGTGGCCCTTCCGCCGTGATAAATGGGCCCTTGTCAAACAATGGCTGTTCTCTATCTAATTACACAGAAGTCCTGTCGATGAATGTAAATTTATTATACGAGGGTTTATGTGGCTACCAGCGCTCTCTATTTTACGAAGGAGGGCACAACTCAATTTGTATATTGTCTGCGAATTCGGCTGCTAGGGAAAGACTTTCATTAATTATGTGAAAGAATGGCCGTTTTAATCTAAATTTTAGTGGAAATTTCGGGGATGATCGCTCGTAAATTCACGATTTAATAGATCGGAATCTTTCGAAAGTGATATTCATTGAAAATTATTGGTCTGCCTTTACTTTCGCTGACGCGGTGGAAATTTTGATAGGAAAAATAGGACGGAAGCACAATGGAAGCAACTTTTAACTTTTTATTAGAAAAATTTAGTCAAAAAATATACTTTATGAACTAAAAATGGGTTAAAAAGTTTTAAGTTGTGCTAGTTCAATCTGAAAGGGAGTAACTGATTTTAAGAGACGTTGTTAATTAGATCATGAAATTCCTAATATGGCTCTTTTCTGAATTCACTGTCCAATTCACACTACTCCGCAAAACATAAACACAATAATAGCACTTTTGGGGGGTCAAGTTAACACTAGAAAATAAACTAGGGATGTTTTCTTTAGTAGTAATCGACTTAATTAATAATAATCATTTGCGTAACGTGTAGTTTTTAAACTAAAAGCGAGACACACAATAACTACTGCAGCATTTTCAATTTCGTTGCAACACGAAACTACAGCCGCATCATTATTCCAGGTCAATCAGAGAGTGCAGCAAGCACCTCTACCGGATTCGAAATTTATTAGTCTCTCATCAGGAGGCACATATGCCGCTCTCGCTGACCCAACTAGGACAAACCCCGGCGTGCAGTCACGGATTGCAACTAACGAAATGACAGGGATTCCCTAGCGGCAATTGCTAGCAAAAGACTAAATTTTCAATCTAATAGCACATAAAACAACACCAAAAAATGTTGTTTCACATCCTACCAGACCGAAAACAATAGGAACCTTCTCTGGTAACACCTCCGAGGCTTCTACAATTTGCAAGCCATAACGGATGCTGAGACTAAGGAAGATGAGGGAATTTTACAATTTATAATTCACGTCCCATCTGCTCCGCGCGGTAAAGTTCCAACGAGAATGGTTCCCTTCGTACTCCAATCAGAGTAAACATGTAAATTAAAAATGAATAACCATTTTCAATTTCGTTGCAACACGAAACTACAGCCGCATCATTATTCCAGTTCAATCAAAGAGTGCAGCAAGCACCTTTGACTAAAACAAAAAATAGGATGGAAGGATAACGGAAGTAACTTTTAACTTTTTATTAAAAAAAAGATTGTGTGTGTACTTGGTACGCAGATACACGTCTATTATATGATTTTAACGCAATACCTTAATATACTTTAAACAATTTATTTGAACTTTATTTAAATATTAAACTAATATTAATACTTATAATGTATCTCCCGTTTTATACCGCTCACGTGGCTTAAGGAGTATAGCAGGATAGTCTGCTATATCTAGGGTCTACGGTATACAAGGAACGTACCAGGGCCAGTGCTACGCTTCAACCGCCTATTATTACCCCTGGTTTTACCCAAGATACTCATTTTATTCATGTTGAGTCGACCTGGGGCCTATAAACATTTAAAAATATCTAGTTGTTCTTGCCGGCGGTAGGATTTGAACTCCGACTTACAAGCACGCTAGCCAAGCACACTACCGCTTAGCTACGCCGGCCCATATATACTAATATACTAATGTATATTAATACTTATTACTTTCGAAAAAAAAAAATTATTAAAACAATACCAAAAATTGAAAAAAAGTAACGCAAGGCAATGTGTTCCTAAGCGGTCACCCATCCAAAACACAACCGCAATAAAGCCTGCTTGACTATGGTTATCTGGCGACAACCGTTTACGTCAGTGTGCTATAATAATATTAAAATTGCTTTTTAATCTTCTTTTCATACTGTTTATGTGCGCGTAGTTCATACTGTCGTTTTTATAAAAATTCAGTTTCGATATTTTTCCCAAAAGCGCGTAAAGAAGTAGTTTATAAAATATTTATTCGGAATTAAAAAAACTATAATAAGTTTTAAATTCTGCTAGAACTTCCATGTTCTGTTGTTTGGGGATTTTGTTCCTCAAAAGTTCCATGAACACTCTTTTTATAGTTATTTATGATATTGGGACCGTGCAAGTTCGGCAAAGCGACACCTATTTCAACGCTCTGCAACTTTATTCGCACTTTTAATTATATTGGCCAATAATATTAGTCCTGGTTACTGGATAATTGTCAAGGCCATAGCCCAAAAAAATAATAAGAAGAAAAAATAAGATTCAGGTTATGTTATTAAAACGTAAACAATTGTATGTAGTAAAAAAAATTAGTTATTAAAATGCAGTACTGCAAGCAAAATACAATTAATTAAATTTACCTTTATATAATAATTGCGTATCATATCAATATTGTGGAGCAACATATATAGTCCGTTCCCTAAACTCAGACTCAACTGGCTAGTGATTTAAGCTAATAATTTTGCCAATTTGATAAAATTGCCAAAAAAATAATTACTAAATAGTTAATAATTACTAAATATTTAGTAATTTTGCAAATTTTGTCAAAATTGGCAAAAAAACAAAAAAGTTACGTACTAAAATCATTAGCCATTTGCGTCTGAGTTTAGCGAACCGACTATAATTTTTCTTCTTCAATGACAATAGATATGAAATGTACGTCAATCTGACAATTTCAATTGACAATATGAATTATTTAAGAAAGCTGCAATATTTCTCCGCTATTCGCGCACGATCGTTTCACGTATCCCTTCCAAGTACTTGCACACCGCGAATAAGTGTTAAAAGTACAATTGTAAGGCACGTATGTGAAAGTTTGTAGAATGAGCGAAGCGAATTCTGCAATTAACATGAGTGCCTTTAAAATGTACTTTTTAACACGTATATCATACAATATTTTTTCTACAAACGTCTTATATATCAACAATTATAATTTATTCATTCTCAATTACAGGACAGTATCTACAAAAACTTTTACTTGAACTTGACTGACATTCCATTTTTATATTTTTCTTGACAATACATCAAAACTGCATATACTATCAATACGTAAATCATAACAACTATAGAATAACATCTTACTTTTATTGTTGTATATTCTAACAAATTTTAATGGTCCAAGAGTCGTGAGACATTTTTGAGTAGGTATTTTAGGCAACCTGAAAATTTTTCAGGTGACTCTTCCATGATAGCCTAATACAAAAATGCCGGTCTGGCTGGAGGGTAGCGGTTATTTTCCTCAAAAATCCCCCCAAAATTAAACAAAAGGGTAAAAATTGTTATTACAAAAAATATTATTGAAGTGACTTTAAAGAAAATTTAAATATTCAAATATAAAGAAAATAAACAGGCCAGGCGATTTGAGGGCGATTTTAACTCTGCAAGATACTTGCATGGGCGCCCCAGGAATATTTTCAGGGGACGCATCTGAACTTTAGAAGGTTTCATCTGAATCTGTACATACTATTAACGAGTATAAAATATACAACTATACATGCATAGCTATGTACATTCCTTCCAGACAGGGAGGTGCAATTGTTATCTTGACAGAGTATTTTTTTAAATTAAAAATAAATATTCTATAAAAGACAGGTTTTTTTTGGTGAAATTTTCCAACTGCCTGGTGATCAAACAAATTACGCGTGCACATAAATGAAAAGCGCTATTATAGGTAAGCAGCAGTGTGAGAAAGAGCGTATACCGATAGCTGTTTGCGTCCTCTGTTATAGCTGAGCGAGTCCGTTCGCTCGACAAAAATCACGTGACCTGGCCATACCCATGTTGTTGTTCCTCGAAACGTTAGAGTAATTATTATACATTATAGTTTTTTAAGTAACTTTTTCTTAATTAAAGAAAAATAATACGTACTATACAATAGATTTTGCAAATATGATAGAAAAAAATAAATTTAGTATTATAAATATATAGGTAGAAAAGTATAAAGCTATAAACTAAATTAATTCTGTATCCGAATCTTGTACTTCTTCAAAATCCTCATCTGAGATTAAATAATCATTCTCTTCTTCTTCGTCAGACTCCCCTCGAGACTCAGATTCCTCTTCTACATGATCTGTAAGTAGTTGTAATATGTATTTAGAATTAATTAAAAATTAATTAGTGATTTATTAGTTAAGTTGCTACGTATTCTCTGTCCTTTTATACGGAGTCGAAGCCTTGACAATCACGGGCGCATCTGAACAAAGACTTGCCGTTGTTGAGATGTGGAGTTATCGAATAATGTTAAATATATCATGGACACACGTAACAAATACGGAAATATTAAGAAAGATAAAAAAGGCAAAAGAAATACTTAACGCTATGAGGGAAAGAAGCATGAGCTACTTTGGTCATATACTAAGAAATAAAAACGTGATGTGATTGGTTATATAAGGAAAAGTATTAAGCATTGAATATATAAGTAGGAATACGTAGCAACTCAATCAATTAATCACTAATTAATTTTTCATTAATTCTAAATACATATTACAACTATTTACAAATCAGGTAGAATGGTAGCAGAATCTAAGTCTCGAGGGGAGTCTGACGAAGAAGAGAATGTATATTTATTTTAGCTCATTTTTCTTTCCTTCATAGTGTTGAGTATTTATTTTGCCTTTAGCATCTTTCTTAATGTTTCCGTGTTTGTTAAGTGTTGTGTCCTTGATATTTTTTACATTATTCGATAACACCACATCCCAACAATGGCAAGTATTTCTTCAGATGCGCCCGTGATTGTCCAGGCTTAGACTCCGTATAAAAGGACAGAGAATACGTAGCAACTCAATTAATTAATTACTAAATACATATTACAACTATTTACAGATCATGTAGAAGAGGAATCTGAGTCTCGAGGGGAGTCTGACGAAGAAGAAGAGAATGAACATTTAAGCTCAGATGAGGAGTTTGAAGAAGAAGTACCAGATTCGGACACAGTATAAAACTATAAACTTAGTTTATAGTTTTATACTTTTCTACCTATATATTCGTAATAATAAATTTGTCTTTTTCTATCATATTTGCAAAATCTATTGTATAGTTCGTATTATTTTCCCTTAATTAAAAAAAATTACTTAAGAAACTATAAAATATATAATAATTACTCTAACGTTTCGAGGCACAACAACATGGATATCGCCAGGTCACGTGATTTTCTCGGGCGAACGGACTCGCTCAGCTACAACACAGGACGCAAACAGCTATCGGTATACGCTCTTTCTCACACTGCTGCTTACCTATAGCGCTTTTCATTTATATGCACGCATAATTTATTTGATCAAATGGCAATTGGAAAATTTTACCAAAAAACCTGTCTTTTTTAGAATATTTATTTTTAAAATTAAGAAATACCCTGTCAAAAGAACAATTGCACCTCCTTGTCCGGAAGGAATGTACCTATCTATGCATGTATAGTTGTATATTTTATACTCGTTAATAGTATGTACCTACAGATTCAAATGAAATCTTCTGAAGTTCAGATGCACCCCCTGAAAATAATCCTGGAGCGTCAATGCAAGTATCTTGCAGAGTTAAAATCGCCCTCAAATCGCCTGGCCTGTTTATTTTCTTTATATTTGAATATTTAAATTTACTTTCAAGTCATATCAATGATATTTTTGAAATAACAATTTTTACCCTTTTTTTAAATTTGGGGGGATATTTGGGGAAAATAACCGCTACCCTCCAGCCAGACAGGCATTTTTGTATTAAATCTAAACGGGAACTGGTGTATGTTTTCAAAAGACTGATAGTGTGTAAATAAATTTATTAAATCAGCTAAGTACTTTCAGCATATTAATGCCATCATCAGAGCTATCCTATAAAAAGACTAAGTTGAAAAATCTTATTCATAAAAAATTATAAAGTGAAACTTACGTCTTATAGGTGTAAAAACCTCAAAAGAAGAGAAAACTTCGAACAAACACATTCTTTAGTTTAAAATAAACCCAGGGATGTAACCACTGGTTAGGGTAAAAACCCTTAAATGTTTAAAAAATCACATTTAATGTGTTTTTTATAAAATGGCTACCATTCTTACAAACAGCTGTTACTGACAATATTCAAAAACGACAGGCTGCTGACGGAAACAATAGTTCCTAGCGACATCTGTGTTATTAAAATTATTTAAAATTTTTGAAAATGACTAAGTTGTCATATGTAGGTTACTAATTAGTATGAAGTTAATATGAAAAACTGAAGTTAAATTTAAATGACAATTGTTAAGTTTAAAGTAAAGTTAAATGTGAAAATAATCAAATTATCAAAGTATTATTAATTATTAAAAAACCAAACAACCAGTCAGTTCTGACCAAATATAGAAGTGAGATAGATGAAAACCAAGGAGAAGCACCTGGTTCGTCCACATAAGTAGGAATAACAATTTTTAATTTTCTTGTTTTTGTAAAGAATATTTTAATTCATTTTCTTTTCAATATTATGGGACACCCCGTATATACGAGTAGGCCAATACCTAATTCAGTGAGTATGTATTAATTTTTATCATTATTTTCAAGTAAAAACCTTAAAGTTTTTTGTATGTAATTACCTGCCTACTCGCCTCATTTTAAAAAGACAATTCGCCAACCAACTCTCTTGGTTAACAGTCACTTACAATTATTCCGAAAAGTGTATAGAAACTCAATATAGTCCTCGCGAGTGATTTATACTACTCAGCAATAGCAGTACGAAAAATAGCAGGCCTGCTCCAGCTTGTGCAACTAGAAATGACAAGGTAGGAAATATTTTTATTACAATTTACTTTAAGGTCTGGTTTTTTTACTGTTATTTTTTTATTCTATTTTAAATTCACCCTATGCTAAACAGTCCACTAATAAAGCTCTCACTGAGTTAGTAGTCTCCTCCAAGATGATTTATTGATCCGTTACGAGCCTGATAGATCCATTTTCTATATTTTTTTCTTGCATTTTTCATTTTTCTAAGAGGGTAATATAGTCGGGGAAAGTTTCTTTTAAACCTGAATTGTTTGATTTTATTGTCATACTTTGCTAATTTACAAAGATCAGAATCAAATTCAGGTTATTTAACCGCATTTCCTTTGACTTTATTTTTTTGTTATTCTTTAACATAAGGCGATAAAATATTCTTTACAAAATTAAAATCACGTATCAATTAGTAAATTGGTTTTTTGTTTGTGCCGATCGTTAGTGGTACCTATACCTCAGTTAATGTTGTTTTTTAAGTAAAAAAGGAACACATTAATGTAAAAGTAATTATTATTAAATTGTCAACGTCGGCCAATAGACAAATTTTGTTATAATAATTATTATACAGGTTGACTCTATTATAGATGAAACTGTGTGTTTATTTTACACAGTAATTTTTATTTAAAGGGTTTATGTTTTATAATTATTTTTTGTCTATAAATATTCAAATAGCAGAGGACATAGTTTTCTATTTTATTAGCACAAAGTTCGGTTGTATTTTATTAATTTTCGTGTGGTGAACCTATTTTATTTCCTAACGCTAATTTCATATTTTTCTAAATTTATTAATTCTACATTTAAATTTACAAAATGGCAGATAAAATTAAAAAATATCAATCTTTAAGACAAGTTGAAGTGCAACAAATGACTGAAATTCATGCTGTTGCTTTAAAGGTAGCTGCTGACGATAAGAATTTTTACCCGGTTTTGGAAGTTATGTATGAAGGATTGGAAAAAATTCGTGACAATTTTTATGATCTTCATAATAAAATAATTATGTTAGTTTCTGAGCAAGATAATGAGGACGCGCTATTTAAAGTCGCAGATGATTGCCGTAGTAATTTTGACAAATTATATTATAAAATTAAATTAACATACGTGCAAGCCTTTAGAAAATCTTCAACATCAATTCAGCAAACTACATCAACTTCACAGTCTCAAAATCCTTTACCTATAAATTATTTTAATTTACCGAAACCGGAATTGCCATCTTTCAGTGGAAAAATAACTGAATTTAGAAGTTTTATAGATCAGTTTGATGCTCGCGTTCATACTCTTACTTACTTACAACCAATTGACAAATTTAATTTGTTACTATCGTGTTTAAAGGGTGCAGCGCGCGATGCTGTGGATCATATTGACATCACAGCAAACAATTATCCAATTGCCTATGATCTGCTTTGTGAAAGGTTTAATAATGTTAGGGTAATCGCTGCCAATTTATGGAATAACCTTGAAACTTCACCACAACTGACTTCAGAAGATCCAAAAGAACTACGCAAGTTGTTAGATACATTTTCGAAAAATGTGGCATCTCTAAATAAGCTAGGACTACCCACAGTACATTGGGATTTTATACTTGTTCAAATGATTTTAAAACGATTAACTGTTTCTTTGGTAACACGTTTTGAGCTTTTTCATAATAATTCAACCATCCCAAGCTATAAAAAACTGATTGATTTTTTAAATCAAAGTTGTCTCGCTTTAGATAATATTGATTTTCACACTAAACCAAAATCTAACTTTTCTAAAAAACCTAATTCTTCCAAATCTACATCATTGCTTGCTCAAACAGAACCTGAACCAAAATGTTCTATCTGTAAAACTAATGATACCCATGCCATTTATAAATGCTCCGTTTTTTTGGCAAAATCTCCTGTAGATCGATTTCAATTAATAAAAAAGAACAAGATGTGTATTAACTGTCTTGGATCACATCGTTCTAGCCTATGCAAATCTACATGGACTTGTCACTCGTGCCATAAAAAACATCATACACTACTTTGCTTCTCCTCTTCTAAGAAAGAAGAGAATGTTCAAGATTCGGCGGCATCCACTTTAAATTCAACGACTGGATCATCCGTTTCTGTGTGTTTTTCTTCCGCTGATAAAAGTACTTTGCTTTCCACTGCATGTATTGAGGTGCTTGATTGTCACGGTAACTACCAACCTGTTAGGTGTCTGTTAGATTCGGGAAGCATGACGTCCTTCATCTGTCAAAAGACCCTTAGGCGTTTAGGTTTACGTCCCATGAAAACTTCAGCTAACATCCAAGGATTAGGTTCTATGCAGTCGAACACTAATTTAGGTGGGGTTACCATTTCTTTTAAACCAGTACGTAAATCTTCTCCTATTTTGACAACCGATGCGTTAGTCTTGACAAAAATATGTGAGGATCAGCCTTTATGTAATTTAGAAGTTAATACTTGGCCCCATATTGCTAATTTAAAGTTAGCAGATGATAACTTCTTTCGTAGAGGATCCATAGACATTCTTTTAGGAGCTGATGTATTCTCTACAATTCTTTTGGATGGACGTATTTACGGCAATCAAGATGAACCTGATGCAATTAATACTATATTTGGCTATGTGCTTATGGGAAAAGTAAATATTTCAAAGGCACCTACTCTTACGTCTTTATTTTGCCAAGTTGAAGATACGGTTTCTTTGGATCAGCAAATAAAGAAATTCTGGGAATTAGAAGCAGTCCCTGAAGTTTTTTGCTTAGCTCCTGATGACGCTAAAGTGGAAAATATGTTTATGAATACTTATACGCGTGAACATTCAGGACGCTTTGTAGTAGATCTACCTTTTAAGGAAGAAAATCCTGTCTTTCCTAATATTAGATCACTTGCTCTTAGTAGGTTTTATTCATTAGAAAGAAGGCTTCAAAAATCTCCTGAACTTTATGACCAATACCGCACCTTTATGAAGGAATTTGTTGAGCTCGGTCACATGGAACCTGTCCCATTGAATAACTTCGATTCACCTTATGTTTACTATTTATCGCATCATTGTGTTTTAAGACCTGAAAGTCTAACAAGTAAATTAAGGGTCGTTTTTAATGGTTCCGGGCATCTTCCAAATCAACCCTCACTCAATGACAAATTATTCACTGGTCCTAAGCTTCAGACTGACATCTGTACAATTTTGATTAATTTTCGATTGCATGGTTATGTAATTACGGCCGATATTTCTAAAATGTATAGGCAAATTTTAATTAATCCTACTCAAACAGATTATCAAAGAGTACTTTGGCGTTCTAATAATTCTGAACCTGTTCGAGATCTTCGTATCAACAGAGTTGTTTATGGTCTCTCTTGTTCTCCTTATCTTGCTATTAGATGTCTACATCAGTTGGCTAATGATGACGGGGATTCGTTTCCTCTAGCAGCCGAGGCACTTAAAACTGGAACCTACGTTGATGATATCGTTTCTTCCTGTCCTAGTTTCGAAAATGCCTTAGCACTAAGAGACGAACTTATTGCCTTACTTGCCAAAGGAGGTTTTGAGTTGAAAAAATGGTCCAGTAATGTACCCGATTTATTGAAAGGATTAGCTGTATCAGATTTAGCAATAAAACCTCTTACATTTAATGATGACATTTCGTCCAAAACACTTAAAGTATTAGGGTTGGAATGGGACGCTTCTTCGGATACATTTGCGTTTAAAGTTCAAGTTTTAGACTCTTCTTGTACAAAACGTCATCTTTTGTCCAATTTAGCAAAAATATTTGATCCTCTTGGATTTTTATCTCCAATAACATTTCTAATTAAACACCTTATTCAAAGAATATGGACTCAAAAGATTGGTTGGGATGATGCTCCATCAAAAGAAATTATCCGTTTGTGGAAAAAATACATTGATGATGTAGCATATTTGAGTAAATTAAATTTACCTCGTCGTTTATTAATTGAGGATATTTTACGCTTAGAAGTTCACTGTTTTGGTGACGCTAGCGAGAAAGGTTACTGCGCTGTCTTGTACTTTCGATGCTTATCACCTTCAGGCCAACCTTTTGTTTCTTTTGTTATAGCTAAATCTAAGGTCGCACCCATTAATAAGAGACTTACTATTCCCAGATTAGAATTGTCTGCTGCGGTTTTAGTGGCTCGACTAGTCTCCTTTGTTTCTTCTGTTATTAAGTTCAGTTGGACAAGCTCAGAGTTCCAAAACTGTTTGAAAACAATATTAATATTAAAAGGCAAATCGAAAATATTTACTTATTGTAATCAATGAAAGAAAATTCAAATATGTTATAAAGTAATGTTCAAAAAACTAGAGCAATTGTTGGGCATGCTGAATATAACAGTATTAAAGAAACTTCTTAAAGATTGGATCAAATTTACAATTTAATTGAACCTGGGTGTTAACACAATTTTGAGGATTTCTTTTTAATTCCCTGCTAATTTCTAAGTCTTCTAATAAATTCATTTTTGTATAGTTGTTAATGGGTATACTATGTAGAATCCTACTATCTCTTTGGGGACTGAAGTTATGTTTAGAAGCATGTAAGTGATTGCCAAAACTAGATTTGTCAATCTTAGACAAATGTTCTTTGATGCGTGTTTCCAAAGGTCGCATAGTTCTCCCCACATAAGTAACAGGGCAGTCTCCACAGGACAATTTGTATATACCACTTTTTGATGTTTTTCCAATTTTATCTTTGGTATGAGAAAAAATAGATTTGATATTTTCCTTACATTTGAATGATAGTTTAAGGTTGGGGATGTTATTTAGGATTTTGGCTATATTATCTGAAGGATAACCTATGTATGATATTGATCTATACATAACTGCTGTAGTGGAATTGTTAAGGACAGAATTGTAAGCTAGGGATCTATTCCTTTTACTCCTTAATTTGTTGAGGATGTTATCAACTAAAGTAGGGGAATAACCATTACTATATGCAAGTTGTTTGATAATATCTAATTCTGAATTGAAATTAGTATCTGATAATGGTAAACTAAGTAAACGATGGATGTAGCAATAAAAGGAAGCCATCTTCTGTTGAAAAGGATGGTTAGAAGATCTAGGGATGGTATGGTCAGTCTGAGTAGGTTTTCTAAAGACTGAAAAAATTAATTTACTGTCCATCCTAGTTAAAGTAAGGTCTAGAAAATTTATAGACTTGTTGGACTCGGTTTCTAGAGTGAAATTTATAGCTGGATGTAAATTGTTGAGCAAATAAAGAATATTTTGAGCATCTGTAGAATTGCCATCTATAATAGCCAATACATCATCAACATACCTGAACCAGTATAAGATTTTTTGGAAAGAGTTTTGGTTCGAAGAATTATTACCAAATATGTTAACCTCGAGGTTGTTAAGAAACAAATCTGCTAGCAAAGGTGATAAAGGATTACCCATTGCCAAGCCTTGTGATTGTCTATAAATAATACCTGACTAGTTGTTTGGTTTTTTAATAATTAATAATACTTTGATAATTTGATTATTTTCACATTTAACTTTACTTTAAACTTAACAATTGTCATTTAAATTTAACTTCAGTTTTTCATATTAACTTCATACTAATTAGTAACCTACATATGACAACTTAGTCATTTTCAAAAATTTTAAATAATTTTAATAACACAGATGTCGCTAGGAACTATTGTTTCCGTCAGCACCCTGTCGTTTTTGAATATTGTCAGTAACAGCTGTTTGTAAGAATGGTAGCCATTTTATAAAAAACACATTAAATGTGATTTTTTAAACATTTAAGGGTTTTTACCCTAACCAGTGGTTATATCCCTGGGTTTATTTTAAACTAAAGAATGTGTTTGTTCGAAGTTTTCTCTTCTTTTGAGGTTTTTACACCTATAAGACGTAAGTTTCACTTTATAATTTTTTATGAATAAGATTTTTCAACTTAGTCTTTTTATAGGATAGCTCTGATGATGGCATTAATATGCTGAAAGTACTTAGCTGATTTAATAAATTTATTTACACACTATCAGTCTTTTGAAAACATACACCAGTTCCCGTTTAGATTTATATAGAAGTGTGTACAAGTCAAACAGTCTTTTTCTATTTCTATTTTTGTATTAGGCTATCATAGAAGAGTCACCTGAAAAATTTTCAGGTTGCCTAAAATACCTACTCAAAAATGTCTCACAGCTCTTATACTATAATAGTTATTTTTCTACGAACATGATAAAAATGCAATAGGTAATACAGATTACATTAAATTTTAAAAAACCTTCTAAACTACCTTTTTCAAATTGCGTAAATTGTACTGTTAATATTAATGATAATAAATTAAATATAAATATTTTGACGTTTCACAATTTGACAATTCACTTTTAACTGCAGTGCCTTAAAAATTTTAAAGCACTAGTGCCTTAAAGTAGCATTTTTCACGCTCCTATGGAGTGCTAAAATAGTTATTATTTATGAAACAGTTCGTGAAGTATGCTTTTTGCGAACGCACGCGATATTTAGAGCACGAGCGACAGCGGAGCGAGTGCTATACATCGCGTAAGTTCGCAAAAAGTACTTCACGCACAGTTTCATACAATATTTTATCTACTCTACCATAAACAAATAAAAAAACTGTAACTCTTCGTCACTGGAATTCATTTCTATTTTACAATTTTTAGAACTTTTACGTTTAAAAATTCTAACTTCTTTCAAACCACAAAACTGTCAAAACTTTTGTCGTAATTTATGGCTCATTATGTCATCACCATGACAATGCGAAAGTTAAGGATATTTGATTATATGAAAGTGTGTCAAAAGCAGTGCGAAAAAGTAAGTCCCATTTAAAATATATTGTTACTTCACGCATACTTTAAACACTTCACGCACTGCTATCTATAATGACAGTTTTGACAAACTAAAAACTTACACATATAATATGACATAGAGTAGATAATAGTTATTTATGATATAAGTGTTAAAAGTACACGTTTAAGGGCAATCCACATGAGTGCCTTAAAAATGTACGTTTTAACACGCATATCATACAATATTTTTTCTACAAACGTAATTATAGGACAATATCTACAAAAACTTTTACTTGAACTTGACTGACATTCCATTTTTATATTTTTTTGACATTACATCAAAATTGCCTATACAATCAATACGAACTGCAGTGCCTTAAAAAATTTTTAAAGCACTAGTGCATTTTTAACGCTCGTATGGAGTGCTAAAAATTGCATTTTTAACGCGGTTGTAGAAAAATTTCATTTTTAACACGGTTGTTGAAAAAATGCATTAATAATTTCTGTATTGTTTCAAATGCGTCATAAACGCCAATTTTATCGTATAAAAGGTAAGGTATAGAAGCAGGTGTTTAAAGTCACATATATCCCAATATTTATAATAAATTAGAATCGTTATTATATTGGTGCATTTCAAATTTAATAGACATAAAAGCAATATCCAGAAATTGTATATCGATAAATACAATTGAATGCGATATTGTGTAGTAATGGGATATTATCATAGTCATTTTACGCTCGATTTGGGAGAGCGGCCAATAAATTAATACAAAAATAATGTACAACTGTGCGCTGCAATATTGAAATCCCATTAAGGGAGATGCCGGCTGGAAATTTGTATTGAGGGTAAATATTCCGAAGGGAAAAGGGAACACACAACAGCGTACAAGGTGAGTAATTAAACGAATAATATATGGAGTGTAAGCATACCAGTAGCTTGACAAGTATACAAAGAAGAAGGAAGTTTGTTTAAGGTTTAGAGGGTGAAGACGAAAATTAGGAGTAGATATTGAGTAAATATTGAACAATTATAATTTAACAATTATATTAATATTTACAGAAAGATATTAATACGTGGTGACGATGTGTCAACTAAACGAGGGAGCGCAATCTCAAAGAGAAGAGAGATAACAATTTTGATGAATTTAGAGTTTGCTCTAATTTAAAGTTATAGATTGTGTTCCTCTTCTTTTGGGGCTCCCTCTAATGGAGGTTGGCGACGAATTCTGCAAATTTGTCTCTAGCCTGAGGTTTCCTTATTGCGGTTTAGGAGTGTTGTCTTGCCCAACCTTGTAGTGATGTCGAAAAAGTAACTATTCGTTACAATGTACTCGTTACTTACGAATACCGAAAGTAACGATTACTATACTGCCGTGCTAGGCCCAAAGGCGGTAACTAACATTTGAAAAAATGGTGGCAAAATCGATTTCAAAATTGAATGCTACAATTTTGGCCCGTTAGGGATTTATGGACTAGCTAATAGATTTAATGCATGGATAAATGCCCCAGTTTATTAAGGGAACCATTAATTATATTTTAAAACAAAGTTTTATATAAAAAGAGGTAGATACCGCTAAAACGCTTTATCAAAACTTACTATAATACTAAGCCTATTAGCGGTATGTGGTTTACAGTTGTGATTGATATGAAATAAAAAGCTTTTCTGTGTATTAAAGTTTATTAAATTGAAAGAATTAAAATACTATTAAATGTTATTATTTTGTTGAGCCACGATATGACAACAACAAATTGACAATATTTAGTTGTGGTTATATCTGTTTTCTTTCAAGAGTCAATAAAAACATATTGGTTCATTAATAATAATGTTCCATTTGTGATTCAATATAGACACTTAAATAGACAACCGAACAACATACCAAAAAACCTATTTAGTATTACAATGGTATTACCTCATAATTAAAATTTTTTATAAAATCTTTTATAGTGCGTGCGTCTAATAATTTGGGCGAAACTGTACTTATACTAGGAAAAAACAGAATCCCTTCAGAGTGTTATAGATGTTTAAACAGCTGCTGATGTTAAGCGTTTTAAAGAATTCTTCAACTGTAAATGTGATTGTAAACCATACTTTTCACTTTCTATTCTCAGCCATTATATTCTTAGCGACAAAGGTTCGCTATTTTACGAATTTTATAATAGCCGACACCTACCCTAATATTATTATGCATTGTTATATTATTGCGTATTTCACAATATCATATTGGGTATTAAAATACCATTACTTAATGTAATTAGGGCAAATTTTAACATTTTATTAGTTGTATTGTACAAACTAGTTATATGTTATGATTAAAATATGATCACATTGTCTTTTACCTATTTATAATAGCATTGTATAACTAGACTACTAGATATTGTCTTGTTAAGCAATGATAATATTTAAACAAAAAAATGCAATCAATGGGTCTGCTAATCCCATGTACGACCAACAAAGGGTTAATTACAGAAAACTTTAAGTATGAAACAGACCTTGCGCCTGTACAGGCTGAACATAATTTTTTTCACCTCTTGTAATTACTTTACAATAAATTGTCCTCTTTCTATAATATTGTCTTCAGTAGTTTCACCTCGTGTTTCACAACTATTACTCGACTCTACTTGATTTTCTAAAAAAACAAAATATTATAAGTCTCTTTTTCTAAAAATGCTTGTGGACAGCGTGTGGATATATTATTAAGTTTTTAAAACCTAATTAAAAAAAGATATAAATCACCCACTTGGCGCAGAGTCATATTGTTTAGGACAACATAATTGGTTAATTCTGGAAACACTATAAACAAAAATGAAAATACATTTCAATAGATATAATAATCTCGAAAAGTTCTCATCATCCTCGCTAATTATTTCTTCTACTAACACAACTGTTTTCACTAACACAATAATTTTTTAACCTTGTAAAGTTAGGCCGAATTTACTTCGTAATACTAAGGCGATTTGGCGGTTTCTAAATGTAGGCGTAGCATTCTTTAAAGTAGATTAGCGCTAAGTGCAATATGCTAAGGTATATGGACGGCAACTGTAGCAGATACCGTCAAAACGCCATAGTATTTAACATTTACCGCCAAATGGCTTAGTATTTTAACTGAAAAGTGTAGATACCGCTAACAAAATTGCAATTTTATTTAAAATATAATGCTTCTACAACTCCAAAGACTTTGTAAATATATACTAAATACCCTATTCTACCTAAAAATACAAAAATCTCATTTTCGATAAAAAATCAGTTACCGCCTTTGGGCTTAGCACGGCAGTACACAGAGAGGCAAATCGTTACTTTGGTTACTCTGATTACTTCTTTACTTCGTACCAATCGTATCAGAGCGAGTAACGACTATTGTATCTACTTTGATTACTCTGATTACTTCGTACCAATCGTATCAGAGCGAGTACCAACTATTGTATCTACAACCAGTACAATTGATTACTTTTTAATTTCTAGACTGACCGAAAAAATGTGGAAATGATAATGTTTCTACAGTTGTTGAATACCTATACAAAATACA
The DNA here is from genome assembly GCF_917563875.1 of Diabrotica virgifera virgifera. Classification (NCBI taxonomy): domain Eukaryota; kingdom Metazoa; phylum Arthropoda; class Insecta; order Coleoptera; family Chrysomelidae; genus Diabrotica; species Diabrotica virgifera. Next base: position 286,028,631 of record NC_065443.1, on the reverse strand, counting down.
TACCTACTGAGAAATACGATTTTCGATATGATTACGGTATGATTAGCGGTACTCAAATAAAAAAGTAACAAAAGTAATCATAGTAATCAAAGTAAAGAATACTCTAAATGATTACTTTATACAAAAGTAACTATTTGTAACGAATACTCGAAAGTAACTATAATCAACATCACTACAATTTTGATGTTACTTAGGGCCGGTTTTTCAGTGCTGGGTTAACCTATTTATTTTTCGGTCACCGAAATATTCATGGTTAATCAGTTTTCCAGTACCAGGTTAGAACTTAAACCCGTTTAAGTTAACCAAGATTTTAACCGATCCGCGTTAAATGGTTTAACTCCGAATTTTGTGGTTAACGCTTGCGCATGAGTGCAGTGAATGCATTAGGGTCAAATTATGTGAAATTGTGTTTATTTTGAGTATTGCATGACAGAAGAGGTTAGTTGGGTTATCTTATTTTTATTTTGTTTTTATCGCGAGAAGTATTCTAAAATACCTCCCTATTATTATAAAGAAATTGGGTAATATGTATGTATTATTATCGAAAGTATAAATTATTATCGTTATTATATAGGAAGGAATTATATGGAAATATATTTAAATATATTATAACTGTAACAGGTACCTATACACATACAGTAACAGGATTTAATGCATGATTCCTAGTAATATTTTAAACATATAATAATTATATATTTGTCTATACAGCAAAATCAGTATTTAACAGTTTTACTTCTTATTTCCTGGCCAATCTGTTCCAATAGTGATAACACCGTGATCTTTGACAAACGAAATTGGCAAAAAAGTCTAAATCGGCCCAGTAATAGTATAATAAAATTATTGTAATGGTACCTTCTGTTATGAAACCGAGGTAGACGTTATGAACTAAATAAAGATTCCGAACTTAATACTGAATGAATCATTTTTATAAATTTGGTTATAAAATTGTTTTTTTTTTTTTATTTATTTTTCTGTCAAATTGATCATTATTTCTCGAATTGCACATGCGCACGTACAGTTACTGTTGCCAACAGAAGAAAAAAAGTGCTTAGCTAACCGAGATTTTGTAAACTTGGTTTAAACCACTGAAAAACGCTAGGAGGGATAAAATATTGGTTAAAATTTAAGCTAGGTTAGCTAACCAAAATTTTAAACTCTCACTGAAAAACTGGGCCTTACCCAGGTTATTTTGTAATTTGACCAGTACCACGCTTTTCTTCTGTTTCCACCTGTTAATAATTAACTATTTTTTAATATATTTCAGAACAACATTAAGGTGATACAGTAGCGATCAACAGGTAGCCAAAACGCGTTCCAAGATTGCGGCTATAATTTTGAATATTTTTTAGAGATATTTGGCACACGTATTTTTAATATAATAAAGAATGGCGGTACAGAGCCCAATTTGAAAAATATATTAATATGTGGAAATTACTCTGTAATTAAATACAATATTAAACAAACGAGCCTGTACCGCCACTAAGCAGAACAAAAAAATACACTTTCTTCAAATAAACTTTTTTATCCGATGCCTAGATTTTGTGTCATTTTCGAACTACTAATGAAATAAAAAATTTTAGTAGTTCCAAAATGACACAAAATCTAGGCATCGGATAAAAAAGTTTATTTGAAGAAAGTGTATTTTTTTTTGTTCTTCTTAATGGCGGTACAGGCTCGTTTTTTAATATTGTATTTAATTACAGAGTAATTTCCACATATTAATATATTTTTCAAATTGGGCTCCGTACCGCCATTCTTTATTATATTACGAATACGTGTGCCAAATATCTCGAAAAAATATTCAAAATTACAGCCGCAATCTTGGAACGCGTTTTCGCTACCTGTTGATCGCTACTGTTTCCTCTTAAGAAACCGCCTGTTAATATTTGAGGGAAGTTGTATATCTCGTATCTAAATTTTAAAATATAATATGTTTCCCTTTTCTGTAATAATTTCTATAATTTCACGATCAGCTCTCTTTGTACGTCTTAATTTTTTTTTTTTCATTTCTAACATGGTCAGTCCATGAAATTTTTAAAATCCGCCGGAATATATATATCCTAATAGTTTTCCAGGCGTTGTAAAGAACTAATTGTCAACGTCCAGGCTTCCATGCCATGTAGTAGGATACTGGGAATATAGCAATATATGATTTGATATCGTAGAGCTAGATCAAGATCTTGGTTAGTGAAAAATTGTTAAATTTTTAGATTAGAAATGCGTTTCTAACCTTAGTACATTCTTTCACGGTTTTTGCTCTAAATTTTAAAGAACCGCTTGGATTGACCTGAAATTTGGCATAAGCATAGCCTACGTGTCAAAGAAAAAAAGTGATATTGTGCCGATGTGTGCTTTTGTCGTGGGGGTGACTTTCACCCCCTCTTGAGGGTGAAAAAATATATGTCCAAAGTAAGTCCGGAAAGGGATAAACTGACTAATTTTAAGTAACTTTTGTTCTATAGAGCTTTTTCGCCAAGTCAACACTTTTCGAGTTATTTGCGAGTGAATATGTTCATTTTTCAACAAAACAACTACATTTTTAGATGGTTTTTCGCAAATAACTAAATAACTCAAAAAGTAAGTATTTTGTCGAAAAAACTTTCTCAGCACAAATATAGCATGTCAAAAAGCAAAAAAGAATGGTGTACGCGTTAGGTCTCTGGACCTACTAGAACCAGAGTTATAGCCAATGAAAAATAGATTCATATTCACCAAATTTTAAATAGAATATTTCGAAGTGAAATATCCAAAAAATTAAGCACTTCTTGGGAAAAATCTATTTAACTTTTTTAAATTGTTTACTAAAGGCTTTATTTCCGTTTTTATAAAAAGTTTCTAGCAATTAATTTAAGCAAGTTACGCTCAAAATAAAGTTGGTTCCTTTTGTTTTGGCAAAAAAAATCGTGAATACCACCCCCTAATTAGCAACTTAAATGAAATTACTCGTTACTGCTCCACAAATTATTATACTTATGTTGTGTTTATATGATCTGTAAGTTTCATCGATTCAAAGTGGTTATTTTTGAAAAAATTTGGTTTTAAAGTTAAATTTTTAAAAATTTTAATTTTGAAAAATGTTTTTTTTTCAAAATAACTTTTAAAATTGTTAGAGATACCAAAAATATCAGAAAACAAAAAAATTCAGCATTGCTTTTCTGAATATCATGTATTTTTTTGTTTTTCTGTTAGACAAAAATTTATTAAGATTTGGTGTTTCTAAATTTGCATACATTCGTGATCAGTGACTCGTTCAACCCCTTTTAACTACAGCCCTTTCAAAAATAAGGACTTTGAACCGATAAAACTTACACATCATATAAACAATACATACACGAGTCAAGAAACTTGTGTAGTCGTAACGATTAAGTTCATTTGAGATACTAATTAGGGGGTGATTTTCCCGATTTTTTTACCAAAAAGAGTGGACTAACTTTATTTTGAGCGTAACTTGTTTATTTTTGATGCTAGAAATTTTTTTTATAGAACAAAAATGAAGCTTTTTTTAAACGCTTTAAATAAGTTGTAATAAGTTTTCCCGGAAATGTGCTTCATTTTTGGTTATTTCACGTTTAAATTATTCCATTTGGAATTTGACTAATATGTACCTATTTTTAATTAGCTATAACTCTGCTTCTACTAGGTATAGAGACGTGATATATACACCGTTTTTTAAAAAATTTTACAGGCTATATTTTTGTTAACAATGTTTTCCGCAAATCGCCAGGAAATTTTGACATTCCTGTCAAAATTTCTTGAAGAAAAAGTCAGGACTTCCTTACAGTAAGGAAATGTCATTTCCTTACTGTAAGGAAATGATATTTCCGTACAGTTGTTAGTGTTCTACATAAATGATAGAAAACACATTGCTATTAAAACCTTGTAAATTACCTTAATCATTAAATTTTCTTTATCTGGAGCTTCCTGGATAAATTTTTCAATTTCTTCCTTCGTTAAAATCTTAGATTTCTTTGCCCTATAACCTTGAGCTTGCCGTTTCAATAAAGAACGAAGTTTTGAGTATGTAGATATATCTACATTGTGTTTAAGTGCAAGGGTTGACTTCAGCATTGAATAATTGGCCCATAATGTTGAAGATTTCATCTTTAAACAAAGGTCTAGGAAGTATGCCATTACAACATTTTCTGAGAAAGAACTCGTATTTTTACTCATGCGATAATCCATAAAACGTCTGTATGCATTTTCGTACTTTTCTCTTGATTTCTTTGGCAATAATTCTAATGAAGCAGTATTCACTGCCTCAACCAGCTCTGGAGGAGTCCCAGGAATGGAAATTTCATCATCATTTATCATTTTACTTTCGAGAACACCAGCAATTAAATTTATAAGCGTCAAGTTTGACAATTCAACCTCAATACGTTTCCATAGTAACCCAAGTAATTTTATTGGGAATTTCAAAGCACCATTTATTTGGGAATAAAATTATCGCGTTTTTTTTAAATCAATCAATATCTGTCGAATTTTAAACGATTTGCGGAAAAATAGTATGTTTACCTCGTAGGAAAAGCCACATTCCTGGACTCTGTGTTGCTAAGTCTCGGCTTGCGCCTCGACTTAGCAATCTTCACAGTCGTCCAGGAATGTTAAGCTTTTCCTACCCGGTAAACAATGTACTATTTTTCGACAAAATACTTACTATTTGAGTTATTTGCGAAAAATCGTCTAAAAGCGTGGTTATTTTGTTTAAAAACTGAACATATTCATGGGCATATAACTCAAAAAGTATTGACTTAGTGAAAAAACTCTATAGAACAAAAGTTACTTAAAATTAGTGATTTTATCCATTTCCGGACTTACTTTGGACAAATATTTTTTCACCCCCAAAAGGGGGTGAAAACCACCCCCGGGGCAAAAGCACATATCGGCACAGTATCATTTTTTTTCTTTGACTTGTTAGCTACGTGTATGCCAAATTTCACGTCAATCCAAGCGGTTCTTTAAAATTTAGAGGTTTTGCAATATTTTACCGTTAAAGAACGTACTATTCTACATTTTACTCCTTTTTGAGCCTTAAGTTCGATGTGTATAGCATCCTAGGTATTTAAACGTTTTAGCTTGGTCAATTAGATTATCATTTACTAATTCTGACACTTGCAATATTCTTTTGCGTGGTTACCATTGTTTTTTTTTTCCTTGGCATTAATTTTAAGACCCTATTTTTCACCCTCGCTCACTATCTCATTCGGCTTGGATAATATACTGAATTCTACAAAGTGAATAATGACTACGTTGTAAAGCAAATGTACGCTTTTTTAATAGGGCACCCTGTATATTTTCTCGTATTTATATTTCTGCCACAATCCCTACTCTTACAACATGGTGTTGGATATTACTATTTAGGACATTTAACGAGCTGTGACCATTTTTATTTCGAAATCGCTATAAAATAAACACACTGTATATAAAAAAGTAATAATTAAATAACTACTTATTCCTTCTATATATACAGTGTGGAAGGCATTTATGGAATAAAATTATTTCTGTCCTTGTATCAAAAAATTATAAAAAACGCTGAGACCCGTCGATTTTTAAATAAAAATGTGCACTTTTCAAACATAAACGTGCAAGTCTAACAGAGTCCATAAGCTTTATTTTTAATGGAACACCCTGTATATTCTTTTATTTTTAAAAGCTGCTTAACAACCTGATCTCAACAAACTATATCATGTAGGGTGTATTATGAATAATACAGGGTGAAATTTTAAAATTATAGAGTATGGAAACCACTTATGGAATAAAAATTGTTTGTGTCTTTATTTTAAAGATTATAAAAAATACTGGTGTACATGTCAACTTTTAAATTCCAATGGGTGCTTTACAAACAAAAATTAAAATATACAGAGTGATTCACGCAAGTACAGCATAGTCCATGATCTTTAGTTTTAATAGATCACCCTATATATTTTTATATTTTTACAATCTGATAAACAACCTGATATCAAAAAAGTGTTTACTTACTATGTAGGGCCTATTATGAATAATACAAGGTAAAATTTTAAAATTAATAATTTATCATAATAATGGTATATATTTTAAATTAGCTAAATAAAGGCATCAATTTTCTAAACTGAGTATTAAATCTATTGAGTTTTGTATTTAATATCTTGACAAAATTTATCAATAATTTCAAAATTTCACCTTGTATTATTCATAAAGTATATTTATACATAATACACTTTTTACATAATACAGTTTTTTTATACAGTATTTTATACAGTATTTTATACAGTTTTTTATAATACAGTGTATATTATATAATACAGTTTTTTATATGAGGTTGTTTAGCAAATTCTAAAAATATAAAAATGTAGAGGGTGATCCATTAAAACTAAAGATCATGGACTATGCTGTACTTGCGTGAATCACCCTGTATATTTAAATTTATGTTTGTAAAGCCCCCATTTGAATTTAAAAGTTGACGTGTCCCAGTAATTTTTATAATTTTTTAAAATTACACAAACACTTTTTTCTACAACCGTGTTAAAAATGCAATTTTTAGCAATCCATACGAGCGTTAAAAATGATACTTTAAGGCACTAGTGCTTTAAAATATTTTTAATGCACTGCAGTTGGTATTGACCGTATAGATAATTTTGATGTAATGTCAAAAAAATATAAAAATGGAATGTCAGTCAAGTTCAAGTAAAAGTTTTTGTAGATATTGTCCTGTAATTACGTTTGTAGAAAAAATATTGTATGATATGCGTGTTAAAAAGTACATTTTTAAGGTACTCATGTGAATTGAAGAACTCGCTATCGCTCATTCTGCAAACTTTCACATGCGTGCCTTAAACGTGTACTTTTAACACTTATATCATAAATAACTATTATTCCATAAGTGACTTCCATACTCTTTAATTTTAAAATTTCACCCTGTATTATTCGTAATACACCCTACATGATATAGTTTGTTGAAATCACGTTGTTTAGCAGCTTTTAAAAATATAAGAATGTACAGGGTGTTCCATTAAAAATAAAGTTTATGGACTCTGTTAGACTTGCAAGGATTGCCCTGTACATTTAGGTTTATGTTTGAAAAGTGCACATTTTTATTTAAAAATCGACGGGTCTCAGCGTTTTTTATAATTTTTTGATACAAGGACAGAAATAATTTTATTCCATAAGTGCCTTCCACACTGTATAATAAGGTGAACAATACGTTCTAGTAGGAAAGGAAGTATCTAATATTCTCAAATGTGGTCGTCCAGAGCCAATAAAGGAGTCAACTCTAAGAAACCCCAATAATTTTATTAAAACACTTAAAGGTGAAAATATTGGACCAGTTTCGATCCAACACGAGCTATCATCAGCAATTGCAGGAAATAAATTTACCGACAGGAAGGAGGAAAAATCGATTAGGCTCAAACAGAAATATACCCAAACACATTAAATGTGTTTGTTGGTAAGTATATTCTTTTTATTAATTGTTTTTATTGCAAATTTTAGTGAACTATAAGGAAGCTGATTACCATCTGCGAAATATTGATGAAACAAAAAAGAAAACATTTTGAGTTTATGGATTAATGCAACTATTATTTTCAATTAAACGCAATACAAGACCCTGTATAAGACCCTCTATGTGAGCTATAGCTTTTCCACTAAAGAATTATTTTGTCGTTTCCCTCTAAGTATCGAGGAAATGTAAATTTAAAGGAAATCCAATACACAGGAGTTCTAGATATCTCCTTTACTTTTAACCAAAAAGGTCTACGAAATGATTTACTTTCACTGTATATCAAAATGTTATTCAATATTTTCGGGAATTGATAAAAGAATAACATAAAAGGTTCTGGATAAATATTGGCAAAAGACCTGGAAAATTCTTCTTCCGATACATAAACAATATTCTTTCGAATTTTTTGCGACAATAATATCTCTGGAACAGCTTTCTGTAATGTCTGTGGAATGTAGTTAACTTATGTGGAGGGTGAGGGAAAAAAGGAGCCGCGCCCTAAGGAGCTTTTGTAAGAAAAAATCTGTTTACACAGCGAAAGGATATTTTAAAATCTTTACGAGAGGTTTTTTCATAAAATTATAAGGACTGAAAAGCTACTTATTGTAAGGTGTGTGCATTGAAAATATTTTCCGGTGTAGCGTAAGTATGAAAGAAAGAATTGAATAAATGTAATAAGTAAATAATATCATTACAGTCACATTCTTGTAAGGATCAGCTTCTAGTATTTCTGAAAAATTAATGTATCTAAGTTTTTTTTTAACATAGAAGGACCAAGAGCTGGTCAAAAGTTCCACAACATTGAATTATATCAGATTTTCTAAATACCTTTGTTCCTAAACATCTCAAATAATTAGTAGTTGTCGTGTTGTACCTACTCTATAAGATACCCTAACTAGTATTTCTATGTTCTTTATTATATTGATTTCTTCCTACTTTTAAACAAATTTTACGGTGGACTATAAATAATCCCCCTTGAGTACCTTCAACACCTTCCCGACATGGAAAGGGACGATGCCATTGCCATTCATATTGCAAATTAGCAAAATCTAAAAGAGAAAAGACCAATGAATAAGTTGGCAAAAACAGCAATGGTTTTCAGGTAAAAATAGCAAAAATAGTCAAAGTGTCAAAATTATGTATGCGGTAAGCATAGCAAGAAGTCAAAAGTTTCTGTATCCTACGATAATGCCAATTCTACTGAAGCCAAAGACTCCGGATAAATTATAAATTCTTTGCATTGCGTTGCGATGGTTTGCCTTAAATTGGCAGAATTGTTTGTATTTCCTTCAGAGTTGAGACTTCTGAGCTTCACCGATGAGGCATAAGTATGCTGAAATAGCTGTATGGAGATTGTGGTCCAACTTTGAATCAAATATAAACAAAACCTGCCTTGATCTTTTTTATCTTTTTCATTTTTACTCAGTTTGAGTATTTAGAAACTGTCTTTCGGTCCTTTTCCTTGACGAAGGAAAGTTTCCTTGACGAAGGGAAGGTAAATGCGTGGCCTAAGCGTCCTCTATTTGCTTTCTCCTACTTTCGTCGTCTCTTGTGATTATATATTGTAAAATCCGGAGATATGGGATGCAGCCAGAAAGCAGTATATTAACGAAAAGTCTTGGATTTAAAATATTGTTTATTATATTTTTATTTCAATTATTCTAATTGTTTAAAAGGTAGTAAACTTTGCATCTGGGGCTTTTCGCTGTTTTCTTCGTAATACGAGAGATGTCGCTGAATTGCGTCTCAGAGGTGGGTTCATTGCATTGCGATGGTTTGCCTTAAATTGGCAGAATTGTTTGTATTTCCTTCAGAGTTGAGACTTCTGAGCTTCACCGATGAGGCCTAAGGATGCTGAAATAGCTATATGGAGATGGTGGTCCAACTCTGAATCAAATATAAACAAAACCTGCCTTGATCTTTTTTATCTTTATAAATTCTTATCTTTTAACTGTTCATTAAGGTCTAGGAATACTTTGATTATTCGTAAAAGAGTTATTTTTAAATTATTTTAAATATTTTTTTTTAGGTTTTTGATTAACATGTATATGTGTGGACAATATTGACCCCCTATTGGTTCTCGTTGTTTCTAATAAAAGGTTGAGGATCTTCGAAAAATCTTCATATTTTCATATCTTCATACATGAGGATCTTCATATTTTTAATATACACAAGAAAGTTAAAGAAATGTGCTCCAGGGAAATAAGCAAAAAAGGACCCTGTTCTGGGCTTTGAATAATCCAGGTATTTTTACGGACAACTTTATTAATTATTTTTTCTACAACCGTGTTAAAAATGCAATTTTTAGCACTCCATACGAGCGTTAAAAGTGCTACTTTAAGGCACTAGTGCTTTAAAAAAATTTTAAGGCACTGCAGTTCGTATTGACCTATAGGCAATTTTGATTAATGCCAAAAAATATAAAAATGGAATGTCAGTCAAGTTCAAGTAAAAGTTTTTGTAGATATTGTCCTGTAATTACGTTTGTAGAAAAAATATTGTATAATATGCGTGTTAAAAAGTACATTTTTAACCCTTAACTGGTCCGGTACTGTATCAGTAGCGTAACTGGTCGGGCGTCGTCTGCGAAACTACTGTTTTCAAGAAAGCAAAACAACACTCAAAATTAATTTTTTTATTAAGAATAAATGCTACAAACATACACTGATATATTTATATAAAAGTGAACGTATTAGATTTGGGCGTTATTTGGGTTAAGAAAAAAATATTAAAATAAAACTGAAATCCGTACAAATATTTGTGAAAAAGTACATGATTTCGTAAAGTAAATAAAAAAAATATAAAAAACAAGATGAAGAAAAAATGTATTGCTAGGATAAAAGTTCAAACTGCAAACTAAACAAAAAACTAGGTGAAACAAAATTCGATAAAAAATGTTTGTTTCCAGCATCAGTCAAACTTTACCAATTTTATATGCAATTTCTACATAGGTAGTGGTTTTGTTAATCCCAAAAAACAGGCTTTTTGCAACGCAAGCACAGGTATTTTGTCATCCTGCGCTTTCTACTCGGACATAAACTGCAATTTTTGCGTTTTTCTAAAATAAGAACATCCGTCTGATTGTCCTCTTGTTCTTTTTGAACAAGAAAAAAGTAACACAAACGGTCCGGCGTCGTCTGAGAAACTACCCTCGACCTAATTGTTGGGACAACTTTTTAGGAACTGAGAGAAACTTGTCTCAAATACACCCACTTGTCAATCTCCAATAGTTTAAGGATTAGATATAACGACTTGCCTGTGGGCGGTGCCAATTTGCAATAAAAAAATAATTAAAAATATTAAATCGTCTGTCAGACGACGCCGGACCAGTTAAGGGTTAAGGCACTCATGTGAATTACAGAACTCGCTATCGCTCATTCTGCAAACTTTCACATGCGTGCCTTAAACGTGTACTTTTAACACTTATATCATAAATAACTATTTAACCTATAGGAAGAAAACCTACTAGTCGAGGAAATGAAGCATTTTGGCTCGCAAATTTTTCGTCCAGCATGGATTTACTTGAAATTTTCACAGAAGGTAGGGAATAGTCCAAGGATCATTCGCGCTTGAACGTAACAGTTTTTCGACGAAAAAATCAACTTCTTTAGAGTGTTTTTTGAGAATACCTCGAAAAATATGCATTTAATCAAAAATACTGTAGCTATCAAAATTGTATCTTTTAGTAACACAAATCAAATTCTTTTTCTATAATATCTTTAAGACTAATACAAACCAAGAGACGGCATGTTAAAAGTTAGCTTTTTTCGTCAAATGCATAATATTTAATGTTCAAATCCAAATAACAGGAAAACTTTGCATTTTTTTGAGGAAAATTTAAATAATATTTTTTAAGCATACTAATTATTATACCTAATTAAAATTGGAGTTTAAAGAAAAATTGACTTTTTTTAAATATAGTATATTTCACCTTTTACTTCAAAAAATCTCCGAAAATACTGGAGTTACGAAAAAAATGATAGACTACTAAATTGTGGTTTGTTAATAACTAAAATTATTTTTACATAGATTTTAATTACGGTGAACAGTTAGCAGATATAACTGTTGAAACCTCTATTTACGAGCAAACACCCCCTTATTCCAACCATTTAAACCCACCTCAATTAAGAACTAAGGGATCTTACGGAATTTAGTTAACACAGTCCTATATCTCTTTAAGAATCCTACAAAATCGTTTTTGAAAAAACTTTTTATCGACAAAAATGAAGAAGCCATGTTTATAAAACGAATTTCTTTTTCGAAAAATTCGAATGAGCGTTTTTAATGTATGTATGTATAATACCACAGAACCGGTTCGTATACTGGAAGATGACTAAAAAACTATTTGTTTTTGTATTTGTACATATTTGTAAATTCATATTTTCGTGTAAATAAATGATTTTGTTCTTGTATTCTTTAATTCTTTTTCTATATAGATCTATTAAATTAGGTATCTATTTATAAAAATTGTAATGTTATTAAGGGTGATTTTTCAGGGTTGAAATATTATGATATTATATCCTAAAGCATGAAACAATCATTATTTAACCAATCAAAACCAAATTTTATCCATATTAAAGTTTACAATGTTTTTATATAATTTTAAATCAACGTAAAAATAATCAACGCCCTTGAGCATGATACAGAATATAGAATATGAAATACAGGCTGAGATGATAAAAATTTTTATGTAAATTGATGCAAGCCGAAATTATTCTTTTAGGACAAGTAATTTTTTATATATAGCTCCAACAAGGGTGGTTGTACGGGTTGAAATATTATGTTAGTATATTTTAAAGCATAAATTAATGATTATGTAACTAATAAGAACCAAATGATGACAATATTAAGAGCAAACAGTATCGATCAACAGGTAGCAACAAACGCGTTCCAAGATTGCGGCTCTAATTTTGAATATTTTGTCGAGATATTTGGCACACATCATTCTAGACCGGTCTAGTTAGACTCAAAAATAGGAGTGAGACTACAATAATTACCATCATGCTGAAACTTGGCAGGATTGTTTAAAATACCATCATAAATGAAATCTAAAAAGTCCTCATAAATCCGACCCGTGATAAAAAATTTACGCGGTGTCAAATGTCACCAAATATGGTTTTTAACGATTTTCAGCGAAACGGTAAGTTTTATCGTAAAATTAGCTCTAACAAAAAATGTAAGTTAGATAATTATCTATAAAAAATATTTTAATAGTTTTTTTTCTAAGAGCCACTGTTTTTGAGATACAACGATTCAAAGAGTTAAAAGACTTCTAATCGTCATAATGTATGTATTAGTACACCAGGTATACATCACTAAAGCTGTAATACAAGTAAACATAATAGGTCTGGATCCCGCGTATGAAAAAAAGTTGATTAATAGCAAGCTGAAAATTTGTTAATAGCTTAAGGGTGTCTAGTCGGATAAACTTTGATATATGGGAACACTGGAACAGGGGCAGTTTTAATTGTGGAACAGGTTAAAAATTTGGAACGGTCAGACCACGAAAACGGCACATTTATTTTGTCCGACAGAATAGACTTAAACTCTCCGAACAGAGATTAAACTCTCATGCAAAAATCAGACTGCTATTTATCACTTGTCATAATTCCTGTCATTTGACATATTCTACATGTTCCACTCATTAAAACGCCCATTTGGTGATACATAGCAGTCTGATTTTTGCATGAGAGTTTAATCTCTGTTCGGAGAGTTTAAGTCTGTTCTGTCTGACAAAATACATGTACCGCTTTCGTGGCCTGGCCGTTCCAAATTTTTAACCTGTTCCACAATTAAAACTTCCCCTGTTCCAGTGTTCCCATATATCAAAGTTTGTCCGACTAGACATCCTTAAGCTATTAACAAATTTTCAGCTTGCTATTAATCAACTTTTTTTTCATACGCGGAATCCAGACCTATAATATTCTATTGGTCAACTTAATTTATATTACACATAATAATATAAGATTATAAATATGATAATGTTTCTACTATACAGCTTGCGGTCTACCGAGGGATGCAATGTATAAGCTGTATTATATTACAGTGCCGACAAAAAAATCTTTTCAAAGTTAATGTAACGCGAAAATAATAAGAATTATTTGCATTTTACGGCTTAATCCCAACAAAAATAGTAAATTGATAGGTACGGCGTTATTTTGGTCCCAGAGTTACTGTCGTATTTGATGGCTATAATGATTTTACGAGAAATATTAAAGCTGCAGAACAACGTCGCGTAGAACTTCAGCAACATCTTCATCTTCTAATATTTTATTTGATTAATCTATGACAGTATCTACCACTCAACAAAAATTTCTTGCAAATACTTACAACAAATCTCGGTTTATTTCAATGCTGAAAGATAAGTTTATTGCTGAAAATATATCGGAAAAACGGGCTAATAATGATGCTGACGTAATGATAATTGAAACAGCCATAGAGCAATTAAATTTAACAAATACAACTATTGTTGTAGGTGAAGATGTAGACTTGCTAGTATTACTCACTGGTAGAACTCCAATCGAAAAAACTATCTTTTTTTTAAACCTGGAAAAGCTCAACACCAATCGTAAATATATTCATCGAAAAGTTTATCTACTTTTGCAAAATGTCAAAATGATATAATATTTTTACACGCAATAACTGGCTGTGATACGACATCTGTATTTTTCAGGAGGGGTAAAACGACTGTTTTTGAAATGTTTCAAAAACAAGATTTATTTGAATGTGCTGAAGTTTTTAAAAAAACTAATTCAACTCCACAAGAAGTTATTTCCAACGGAATTAGATTTCTTCTCTCTATGTATGGAGCGCCTAAGAAAACTACGTGCTTAGATAAGTTTCGATATGCATGTTTTTTTAAAAGTACTCGAAACAAAAAACAAGTGCAGTTATCTTGTCTTCCTCCAACCTCAGCGGCTGCTCATCAACATATTTTTCGGGTATATTACCAAGTTCAAGTGTGGCTTGGTTATCAGCTAGATCCAAAAGACTGGGGATGGATATTAGTTGCAGTTCATTAGAACCAATTCAAACTTTACTCCCCCCTACGCCGGAAAAACTCCCGAACACAATTTTTTGCAACTGTAAAAAGGGATGTAGCGCTAATTGTGGTTGCAAAAAAGTTGGACTTTTTTGTTCGGTAGCATGCACTAATTGTCAAAACCGGTCGTGCTCCAATGGTGATTCACTAACAATTGAGGACCTTGCCGCAAGAAGGGGGCAGCTCCATTTTTGGTCAAATTTGGGTTAAAGATGCATATTATGTAAAAAAATTAGCTGAATCGATTGGTACAAGAAAGAAGCAGATCCATTTATAAATGGCAAACCTATAACTGTTTATGTACCTGCCTCCGAAATTGTTTGCTGCAAGAAAGATGCAGCTCCGGAGCTGCCCCCTTCTTTCGCCAAACATCGAGACGCTTCGGCTGTAACCGTTAGCTTGGCCTCGAATGAAATTAACGGAAGTTTAAGTTTAGTATTCAGTCTATGATTCAGTCGATTGAAGTCCATTGCTATAACAGTCTAACGTATTCTCGCAGTGCATTTTACGAAAGTTGACCACGTGTGTTTCTATACAACTGTTTATTTATTTTTTAAGTGTTTTTTATTATTTATTTGTATCATGAGTGGTACAGAATCTGATTTTGATGATGTTAGTCTGTTTAGTACAGGTTCGTCTGATCTGTATAATCCATCCGAATCGGAAAAAAGCTCTGATCCTGATGAAGCAGGGCCTTCAGTGAAAAGAAGGCGTGTAAAAAAACACAAGCTTCCAGTCAATACAGTTCAAAACGAGGTTCAGAGTGTTTCGTTTGCGAAGAACAGACAAAGTGTTGATCCAGCTAAGTGGAAACGGAACATTAAGAAAAAGTGTATTGCAGAAGGAAAAAGTTATGTTAACTGGAAAGGTAGTAGTGTGGGACCTAGGCAAACTGGACGTAACTGTGAATGTAAGTTTAAATGTTTTGAAAAGGTGAACGAAGAACAGAGGCAAGCAGTTTTAGTAAACTTTAATGAAATAGGAGACAAACAGATTCAAACTATCTACTTGGGTGGTTTAATAACAACAAGCAATGTTGCCAGAACTCGAGCTAAAACTGGTGAGAGAGAGAGGCGTAGTTGTGCTCACAAGTACTATATTAAGCTGGGTATGGAAAAAATACGAGTTTGTAGGAGTGCATTTGGAGCAATACACGGGATATCCAAAAAACGAGTGGATAATATTGCTAAAACTTTTCGCAGTAACAACATTACACCAACGAACAGCAAACAAGGTAAACATAAAAATAGAAAAAACCGCATTTCAAAAGATTTACTGCAGAAGGTAGATAATCACATAAAAAGTTTTCCACGACGTGAGTCACACTACAGCCGAGTGAAAACGTCCCGTTTTTATTTGTCTCCTGATCTCAATGTTAAAAAGATGCATGAACTTTATTTGCAAGTGAATGAACCGGGAAATGTTGTTGATAAAAACTATAAACCTAAAGTAACCTACGATTTTTATTTTAGGTATTTTAAAGCAAATTTTAATTATAGTTTTGGGGCGCCTCGTTCAGACACCTGTAAAAGATGTGACATATTACACAATAGCCTTCAAGATCCAGCTCTTGATGATACTGAAAAGGAAAATCTACGACTTGAAAAGAAAGTACATGAGGTTAAAGCAAGTCGCTTTTTTACAGATTTAAAAGAAAAGACAAAACTGAGCCAAAAAATAACGACATAGAAATTTTAACGTTTGATTTTCAGCAGAATCTTCCTCTTCCGAAAATTCCGGCCGGCGAAGCCTTCTACAAACGTCAACTATGGGTCTACAATTTTTGCATACATTCGGGCAAAACCGGCAAAGCTCATTTTTACATTTACGATGAAACAACCGCTAGAAAATCACCGAATGAAGTTGTTTCTTTTCTTTATCACTACATAAAAAATATCCTTCCAAAAAATGTCAAACAACTGTACCTCTTTTCTGATAATGCTGCAGCTCAAAATAAAAATTCAACGATACTACAGTTTCTGCATCTTCTTGTAAGAACCACGTCTTTGGAGAATATTCAACATCGTTTTCCTGAACCAGGGCACAGTTTCCTACCGTGTGACCGTTGTTTTGGTGTTATAGAAAAGTTTTTACGGAAAAAAGATTATATTTTCTCTCCTACACAATACTGTCAGTTTATTCAACAGACATCCAAATATTTCATACCCATTATGGTTCATCAAGATATGATCTTCAACTTTAGCAGTCATTTTGAGAACCATTTTAAAAAAGTTATAATGAATTCTCAGAAACAGAGGTTTAAGATTTCTCAATACCGGATTTTTGAATACAGCAAGGACCACATGGATACAGTTAATGTGTCTGTTACAACTGGTATTCCTATCTTTGAATCGTACTACATTTTGAGGGACAATAAAGATAATCTTTCAGTTGAAACAAACTTAATGGTGTACGAGTCATCAATACCCATAAAAAAGGCCAAGTACAAAGACGTAATGCAGTTAGCTACCAACTACGTTCCAGCCAACGAAATGGAGTTTTACCAATCCCTTAAATGTGATGACGTTGGTAATGACAACCATGCTTCCCAGATTTCAGGCACGGATGACGACGACCAAGTAGACGAATAGACTGATTTTCTGTTTGAATATAAAAGAAAAAACGTTTTTTTTGTCAGTTTTTAATAATAATAAACAGATTTTGCAGTAAGTTATTTTTTATTTTCCAATAATAACTACAATGGATACTATTTTTTTGTAATTTTGGTGCAAGAGAGGGGCAGCTCCAAATTTTTTTGCATTTTTTCAGCAAAAAAGAAGCTTATATAAATAAAGGAAAAAGTTGGCAGGTGTACCAATATGATTATCTTTTAACTTAACTGCTTTATTTTAATTAATACATGAGTAAATTTTTTTAAAACATTTTTTTTATTTTCCCAAAAGTTATTATAAATGGAGCTGCCCCCTTCTTGCAGCAAGGTCCTCAATTGAGGATTCATTTGATTCTATCGAGGAGCCATGCGATGTGTCATTATTGGGACAATTTACTTGCACCCAGGATGAACAAGAAGAAGAAAAAAAAGAAGAAGAAGAAGAAGAACAAGAAGAAGAAGAAGAAGAAAAACAAGAAGAAGAAAAAGAAAAACTAAAAGATGAAGAAGAGGAAGAAGAACAATGAGAAGAAAAACAAGGGAAGCAGAAGTATTAGAAAATTATGAACCAGTTTGATAAATTTCCCTTTTTTTAATTTATACCGCTTTATATATCTTTTATCATTTTTAACCCTTGCCAATATAAATATTAAATAGCTTTAAATTAAACAGAATCATAACAGATCCGTGGAATAGGTCTACTGGGGAAAACACGTTAAAAAAACGCGCTAAGTACACTACCTTAAAGTTGGTGTGGAAACGTGTGCGCATATTATGACGATTACCACTTTTTGAATCGTTATATCTCAAAAACGGTGGCTCTCAGGAAAAAAAGTAGGAAGATATTTTTTATAGATAATTATCTAGTCTACATTTTTTGTTACAACTAATTTTACGATAAAACTTATCGTTTCGCTGAAAATCGCTAAAAACCATATTTGGTGACATTTGACCCCGCGTAAAATTTTTAGCAGGGGTCGGATTTATGAGGACTTTTTAGATTTCATTTATGATGGTATTTTGAACAATCCTGCTAATTTTCAGCTTGATGGTAATTTTTGTAGCCTCGGATGCGTAAGTTGACCGGAGTATTCGTAATCTAGTAAAAAATTGCAATAAAGAGCCCAATTTCAGAAATATGTTAGTATGTGGAAATTACTCTATAACTAAATAAAATATTGAAAAAAGGAGCCTGTACCGCAATTAAGAAAGACAAAAATACACTTTCTTCAAATAAACTTTTTTATCCCGTGCCTAGATTTTGTGTCACATTGAAACTACTAAAAATCGATTTTTTTATAACAAAAAATCGAACGTCACTGACTTGGCAACATTTCGCGCCTATATGTGTAAAAATTATTGTTTTTGATAGTATAAACGTCACTGTCAGTGTCGAATTACCGACGCACTGTTGCCTCACTTTTGAAAGTTCGCAGAACTTTCGCAATCTTGGACCGCGTTTGATGCTACCTGTTGATCGCTACTGTGTGCTCTTAAAGTCTAAAATATTATTTTATAATTCTTTACAATTAAGGGTCGTTTTCACCCTTAAAAAACCAAAAGCGTACAACGGCTCCATATAGAAAATGAACTAGAGAGTGAAATGAGCCTAATCCCAAATTTTTATACAAATCAATGCTGAACGAAAAAATTGCGAGGTTGTGCCATTTTTTCAGTTTCATTTCCTCGACTACCTGTTTCCTGCCAAGAGTTCAGAGCCGTTTTTAATAATTAACAATCTAGTGCAAAAAATGCGATTTTTCCAATTTTTTGTACCTTAAAAAGCTACTTGACATAAAATTACAAATTTTAATTTTTTAAAACGTTAAAAAAGCTTCAAAACGACGATTTCTTAACATAAAAAAAGTCAATTTGTTGCTTAGCAAACTCCAAAATAAAGCAAAATCGTTATTTATTAATAACTACTATAAAAATTAATCTAAAACTTTGGTATTTGATCAGAAGTTGGGTATTGGGGTACTAAAGGAACCGTCAAAATTTCAGAATAATCCATCAATTAGTTTAGAAGTTATGCTATGTTGTTGGTTGTTTTGCTTGCTGTGATGTACTGGTTTTATCTTTTTCAATTTTTCTAATAAGCCCTTTACATAATATGGTATTGTTGTCATCTTTTAATCCCTGCTTGTGAGTGTCTCTGGAGTACTTGTGGTATGCTGTTGTTTCTTTTTTTCAAACATGTGGAATGCCTTGTTTATAAATGACATCGGTATTAAAAATTTAATTTTCATTACATCAATTGTGGCTCAATACCATAACTATAAACATAATTATTATTAGAGATGGGAAAACCTACCGGTTATAACCTAAAACCGGTTTTTTTCTTCTGCAATAATCGGTTTTTCCGGTTGGTTTTTTGTCACGGTTATAACCGGTTTTTTCTGTTTAAAGTAATAACCGGTGAAAAACCGGGTAAGTGGAAAAATACTGAATTCAGAGAAAAAATGTGAAAATTTTTCGCCCACCGCGCGAAAATGAGAAATTTTAAGTTGACTGAAACCGATTTCACAACACTGATGACTGATTGCTATACTGGTATGGACTGATATCCATTCGAATGGAGTATCGCAAACTGAAGCGCAATGTAAATGTAACCTATTGGGTATTGGCTGTGACTAAAAAAACCGAACACCGGTTTTTGAAACAACCAGTTTTTTTGACCGGTTATAACCGGTAGGTTAAACCGTAGGTAAAAAAAAAAAGGTATAACCGAAAACCGGTGTTTTGTCAACAACCGCCATCCCTAATCATTATCACGCAGCCGTTCAATCATAGTGGATTATGGTAATCTTTTTTCCAGGTGGCTTATTCTTGTTTGGTTTATTTTTTTTATAGATCTATATATGTGTGTTTGTTCTACCATCTTACCCTGGATGTTCCTCTTGGTCCTAGGAGTGTGCACAGTGTGCAGTTCGTGATCCTTTTTATCATTTCTGTTGGTGCTCTTCTCATTGTGGCC
This sequence comes from Diabrotica virgifera virgifera, assembly GCF_917563875.1. Lineage (NCBI taxonomy): Eukaryota > Metazoa > Arthropoda > Insecta > Coleoptera > Chrysomelidae > Diabrotica > Diabrotica virgifera. The sequence goes on along the minus strand of NC_065443.1, from coordinate 286,008,530 downwards.
TGCCGATTCTAGTCGTCTTGCTTTTATGTATCTTGCTATGTTCTCTCGTCTTATTTATTGTCGAATTTCTTTATTGGTCTTTATTTTTTTTTCTCCCTCGCGTATCCTTTTTGGTCGCAATATTGACCTCATTATGTTTATTTCTACTATTATTAGATCTTCTTTGCCTTTTTTTTGTCAGCGTCATAGTTTCCATTGCATATGTGATAACTGGTTTGATCAGTGTCTTATACATTCCGATTTTTGTTTGTCTGGTGATGTTTTTCGATTTGAGTAATTGCCTAATCCTTCAAAAACTGGATTACCCTTCTGGATTCTTCTGTGTTCTGCCTTTGTTGCTTTTTCTTATTATTACTGCTAGGTAGTTAAACTTAGTTGCTTCTTTAAATTGATATTTTCCCGGTATTATTATTCCCTTTCCAGCTTCCCCGTTCAATTTGATGTATTTGGTTTTGTTTTCATTTTTTAGTAATCTCACCTTTTTTTGCTTTTACATCCAGCTTTTTTATGGCATTTATTAAGTGTTCTCTTTTCTCTGCTACAACTGTTAAATCATTCGCATAAGCGATAATTTGTATTACATTCAGTATTATATCATTTCCGTTAATTTTGCTTTTCCCAAGGCATGCTCCAAAACTAGGTTAAAGAGTGTGGGACAGATTGGATCTCCTTGATGTTGTTAAAAATACCATGTTTAGTGATCCTGCTAGTAATAATGCTAGTGCAGAGATACAGTGTCCATTATCGTTTGTTTTCTTGTGTATTGTTCCATTACTTTCACCTACCACCTCCTGTAAGTACACTCCTCCCCTAGTTGTGCGTTCAGATCCCCCAAGACAATTATTTCCCTAATAGCACAAGGACGTCCAATGGACGTCCATTGGACGTCCTTCACGGACTTTAGGGACGTCCATTGGACGTCCGTTTTCGTCCGAGGAACGTCCTTTATACGTCCTATTTTGGTCCAAATGTCGCGCTACCGAACGTCCAATGGACGTCCATCTAAGGTCCGAGGGGACGTATATTGGACCTTAATCAGACGTAATTTGGACCTTGATCGGACGTCCTAGGGGACGTAAATTGGACCTTAATCGGACGTAAATTGGACCTTAATCAGACGTAAATTGGACCTTAATAGGACATAAATTGGACCTTAATCGGACGTAAATTGGACCTTAATCGGACGTAAATTGGACCTTAATAGGACGTAAATTGGACCTTAATGGGACGTAAATGGGACCTTAATCGGACGTAAATTGGACCTTAACCGGACGTAAATTGGACCTTAATAGGATGTAAATTGGACCTTAATCGGACGTAAATGGGACCTTAATCGGACGTAAATTGAACCTTAATCGGACGTAAATTGAACCTTAATCGGACGTAAATTGGACCTTAATAGGACGTAAATTGGACCTTAATCGGACGTAAATGGGACCTTAATCGGACGTAAATTGGACCTTAATCGGAAGTAAATTGAACCTTAACCGGACGTCCTAGGGGACGTGAATTGGACATTAACAGGACGTCCAATTTTGGTCCAAATGCCACGTTGCCAAACGTCCAATGGAGGTCCACTTAACATCCGAAGGGACGTTCGGTGGACGTCAATTGGGCCTTCATAGGACGTCCCAGTTTGGTCCAATGTCTTGCTGCCGAACATCCATCTAATGTCGTGGGAAATAAAAAATATATTTTTTAAGGAACTTATATTACATTTTATATTAAATTACAATTATTGGATATTACATTATTTACATTAAATTACAATACACTTCTCCAAGAAATTAATGCACCACCTTAAATATGGGGTATTAAACCTTAAACAAATGGTTCCGTATGTACAGGCTCACTCATTACTATAGAGAGCGATGTGATATAATATATATTACAGTATAGCTCCCCGTGCATGACAAGCATAAGGAGGTACTTAACCTATAGCCTAGGGCCTAGGCTAGAATATAATAAAAAAATCACTTAGATGCAACAACAGGTTTAGGAAATTCGAGACATCAAAAATGCCCAATTTTTAAGGTGGTGCGTAATCAGCTGTATATACAGGGTGTAACAAAAATACAGGTCATAAATTAAATCACATATTCTGGGACCAAAAATAGTTCGAATGAACCTAACTTACCTTAGTACAAATATGCACATAAAAAAAGTTACAGCCCTTTGAAATTACAAAATGAAAATCGATTTTTTCGATTATATCGAAAACTATTAGCGATTTTTTATTGAAAATGGACATGTGGCAGTATTATGGCAGGAATATCTTAAACAAAAATTATGGTGAAATTTGTGCACCCCATAAAAATTTTATGGGGGTTTTGATCCCTTAGATCCTCCCAAACTTTTGTGTACGTTCCAATTCAATTTTATTATTGTGGTAGTTACCATTAGTTAAATTCAATATTTTTGTTTCTTAGTATTTTTCAGATAAGGCAGTTTTTATCGAGTTGCGACTTCTTTTTTAACATGTCTACATAAAAATTTTATGGGGGTTTTGTTCCTTTAAACCCCCCAAATGTTTGTGTACGTTCCAATTAAACTATTACTGAGGTACCATTAGTTAAACAGAATGTTTTTAAAACTTTTTTGCCTCTTTGTATTTTTTCGATAAGGCATATTTTATCGAGATCTGGCTTCTTTTTTAATATGGTTCAAAATATACCTAAAAATGTAAAGCATAAATAAGTCTGCATATTATTACCAAGTCTCCATAATCGTACTTAACGATATACAAATATGTGGTGGATTTGACAAATATTCAAAATATTTCGATAAAAATTGACTTTTCGAAAAAGCAATAAGAGGCAAAAAAGTTTTTAAAACGTTGTGTTTAAATGGTACTACAATATTAATTAAATTGAAACGTGCACAAAAGTTTGGGGGGGTTTAAAGGAACAAAACCCCCATAAAATTTTTATGGGGTGTCCAAATTTTACTATAGTTTTTTCGTAAGATAGTTGCAGCCAAAGGGCTGCAACTTTTCTTGTGTGTACATTTGTACTAAGGTAAGTTAGGTCCAATCAAACTATTTTTGGTCCCAGAATATGTGATTAAATTTCCCTAATAGCACAAGGACGTCCAATGGACGTCCATTGGACGTCCTTCACGGACTTTAGGGACGTCCTTTGGACGTCCGTTTTCGTCCGAGGAACGTCCTTTATACGTCCTATTTTGGTCCAAATGTCGCGCTACCGAACGTCCATTGGACGTCCATCTAAGGTCCGAGGGGACGTATATTGGAACTTAATCGGACGCAAATTGGACCTTAATCGGACGTCCTAGGGGACGTAAATTGGACCTTAATCGGACGTAAATTGGACCTTAATCGGACATAAATTGGACCTTAATCGGACGTCCTAGGGGACGTAAATTGGACCTTAATCGGACGTAAATTGGACCTTAATCGGACGTAAATTGGACCTTAATCGGACATAAATTGGACCTTAATAGGACGTAAATTTGACCTTAATCGGACGTAAATTGGACCTTAATCGGACGTAAATTGGACCTTAATCGGACGTAAATTGGACCTTAATCGGACGTAAATTGGACTTTAATCGGACGTAAATGGGACCTTAAGCGGACGTAAATTGTACCTTAATCGGACGTAAATTGGACCTTAATCGGACGTCCTAGGGGACGTGAATTGGACCTTAATCGGACGTCCTAGGGGACGTGAATTGGACCTTAACAGGACGTCCAATTTTGGTCCAAAGGCCAAGTTGTTAAACGTCCAATGGAGGTCCACCTAACGTCGGAGGGGACGTTCGGTGGACGTCATTTGGGCATTCATAGGATGTCCCAGTTTGGTCCAATGTCTTGCTGCTGAACATCCATCTAACGTCCTGGAAGGTCATTCGGTGGACGTCTAGCGACGATATTTAGACCTGTGGAGAATGTATTGTGGGAAATAAAAAATATATTTTTTAAGGAACTTATATTTCATCTTATATCAAATTACAATTATTGGATATTACAGTATTTACATTAAATTACAATACACTTCTCCAAGAAATTAACGCACCACCTTAAATATGGGGTATATTTGATGTCTCGTATTTCCTAAACCTGTTGTCCCATCTAAGTGATGTTTTTATAATATTATAGCCTAGGCTATAGGTTACCTCCTTAAGCTTGTCATGCTGTAATATATGTATATTATATCATATCGCTCTCTATAGTAATGTGATATAATATATATTACAGTATAGCTCCCTGTGCATGACAAGCATAAGGAGGTAACATATTCTAGGGCCTAGGCTAGAATATTATAAAAAAAATCACTTAGATGCAACAACAGGTTTAGGAAATTCGAGACATCAAAAATGCCCAATTTTTAAGGTGGTGCGTAATGGGCTGTATATACAGGGTGTAACAAAAATACAGGTCATAAATTAAATCACATTATTCTGGGACCAAAAATAGTTCAAATGAACCTAACTTACCTTGTACAAATATGCACATAAAAAGTTACAGCCCTTTGAAATTACAAAATGAAAATGGATTTTTTCGATTATATCGAAAACTATTAGCGATTTTTTATTGAAAATGGACATGTGACATGTGGCATTATTATGGCAGGAATATCTTAAAGAAAAATTATGGTGAAATTTGTGCACCCCATAAAAATTTTATGGGGGTTTTGATCCCTTAAATCCTCCCAAACTTTTGTGTATGTTCCAATTCAATTTTATTATTGTGGTACCATTAGTTAAATTCAATATTTTTGTTTCTTAGTATTTTTCAGATAAGGCAGTTTTTATCGAGTTGCGACTTCTTTTTTAATATGTCCACGTAAAAATTTTATGGGGGTTTTGTTCCTTTAAACCCCCCAAATGTTGTATGTTCCAATTAAACTATTACTGAGGTACCATTAGTTAAACAGAGTGTTTTCAAAACTTTTTTGCCTCTTTGTATTTTTTCGATAAGGCACGTTTTATCGAGTCTGGCTTCTTTTTTAATATGGTTCAAAATATACCTAAAAATGTAAAGCATAAATAAGTTTGCATATTATTACCAAGTCTCCATAATCGTACTTAACCATATACAAATATGTGGTGGATTTGACAAATATTCACAATATTTCGATAAAAATTGACTTTTCGAAAAAGCAATAAGAGGCAAAAAAGTTTTTAAAACGTTGTTTAAATGGTAGGTACTACAATAATAATTAAATTGAAACGTGCACAAAAGCACATTGTTTTCAATACATTGGAAAAAATCACTTTTCATTTTGTAACTTCAAATGAGTGATAAAGGCACAGAGACTTAGATCACGAGGTCACATTGAAAGGATGCCAAAAACGAGGACTCCGAAAAGGGTACTAAACTACACTATAGCTTCAAGAAAGAGAAGAGGAAGACCGGAAAATAGATGGAAGCAAGAGGTCGAAAAAGATTTGGAAAGAATGGTGTTACAGGGTCAGAAAAGAAAAATGAATAAGAGGAAGGAATGGAGAAAAATCACATATCAAGCCAGAGAAGATCTCAGTACATAAAGAAACGTGAAAATGAAGAAAAAACAAACTTTTCAAGCCATGGGCCTCTAAGGCCCTTGGTGCTATTAATATATAACTTCAAAGGGCTGTAACTTTTCTTTTGTGCACATTTGTACTAAGGTAAGTTAGGTCCAATCAAACTATCTTTGGTCCCAGGATATGTGATTAAATTTATGACCTGTATTTTTGTTACACCCTGTATATATATAAAGGTTATATTTGGTTCTTGGGACATCAAAGTATATTTTTTAGACATTCCCTGGATATAGTCACTGATGTGACATACCTCCGATTTGTTTTTTCATGAGTTTTGTAAGAGAGACTAAAAACTTTTTTATGGTTACCTCCTGTTTTCATATATTTTTTGACATGTTTTGTAGTAAATTCAACTATCTATTTACTACAAGACATGTCAAAATTTACATGTGAAAGCAGGAGATGATCCTAAAAATGGTTTTTCGTCTCCTACAAAATTCATGAAAAATCAGATAGGAGAATTTGTACATTACAATTCTCTGATGTTTGGGAAAAAGGGCTTAAGTCAGAAATGCACATCGATAATGTTTTGATGATTTCTGGACCAGAAAAATCGGCTCTTTTTATTGGTACATACAGTTTACGTCTACAACAGTTTTTTGCTGGTCCAGAAATCATCAAAACATTAGCAATGTGCAATTCTGACTTACGCCCTTTTTGCCAAACATAAAAAAAGCAATCTGGTCATAACTGACCAATGAGCAATTTTAATTTAACCTAAATTACTAATGTTTCTTAAAATGAAGAGCTTACCCGATAGCGTCTCTTATCTAATCTAACAAGATCGTGCACTATTCTAACATACACAGCCACATCACGCACTATGCTCTGCTTTTCACTATCACCTATCACTCAAACTAGTTCAAAAGGCTTTGTCCTCTTCAATCTTCTAGTTTGCCCAGTAGTATCGAGGAGGATTTCCTCAATATTCTTGTACTTATTTAAGTTGTTTGTCGGGATTCCTGCTATCTTCTTGATGATTATATCCAGGTTCCATTCCTAGGTATTAATATTTGTTTATAAAGTAATAACTTATTATGCATGGACAATGTTGTTTCTTCCAATTAGCCAATACACTTTTTATATCTTTATTTTGGTTATATCTGGTTTTTTGTAGACCACTTTCAGCTGATTCTAAAAAAAATTAAAATGAACGGTAATTTTTCTATTCTTTACAATTAAAAATCAAAATATTTACAGGTAATACATGCATAAATGATTCGTTTCATAAAGAAAATTGAAAACGGATTTTATAATACTTACATAATTGTTTAAGAGATCCAGCCATAGCCAAAACTAGCATACTAAACAGTACAGTTGAGTACAGCAAAAAAAGCCACTAATTTCCATTTTTCACCCCCTTATCGATGCATTTTTTTCCAATCAAAATTTTTACTAAATTTTTAGGTTATCTTATGATGAAAATGAAATAATTGATGACTTGATGACCAATGACCACGCGACGCTACATAGATACTCGCGCGGCAAATTTGAAAATGAACGCAAATTGAATAGTAAATGGCCTCTCTTTAGAGTATGGAAAATTTTACCCCTCCAGGAGGACATTGTACTCTTTTCATAGAATATCTTGTGGTAACTTTCCAGCCATAATTTAATCAGATGTTCACGGAATAGAACTTTGATAGTAGAATTCCTGGAATGTTTTGTTGTTAGGGGAAACTTTTATTTTATTTATTCTTGAATATTTCCTGTTGTTAAACATTGTAACCAATAATTTACAAATAAGATTTTCATTACATTACATGAAATCAAAACATGTTTTGGATATTTAACTATATAGTTTTATAATTGTAATAATTTAATATACAATTTTGAATTAAGATTTAATCTTTCGATCTAATCGATTTAAACTACAGTAAAACTTGTGTTACCGGCCCCCTGCCAACACCGGCCACCTGTACTAACGGCCAGTTTAAAAATTCCCCACACTAATTACAGTAAAACCTGTCAGTAACGGCCGCTAAAAATGAAAAAGCTATTGGCCGATATAGAAAGGTGACCGGTATTGCCAGTTTTTGTAGTCTAGATATAATTGGTTTGGGGAATTTTTAAACTGGCCGTTAGTACAGGTGGCCAGTAACACAGGTTGTACTGTATATCTAGGCTACAAAAACTGGCAATAACGACCACTTTTCTATATCGGCCAATAGTTCTTTCATTTTAGTGGCCGTTAGTGACAGGTTTGACTGTATTTCATTAACGTAAAGTTAACGCAAGTTAATATTTTATTGAATTATTTTGCTATTTGATCTCGTAATTGGTATAATGTGTCCAATATAAGCGTTCATAAAACGTCCGTATTTCGTCCAGTATGGACGTCCAAAGGACGTCCATATTTATTCCGTCCGAAGGACGTCCATATTTATTCCTTCCGAAGGACGTCCAACATGGGACGTCCGTTTATAGTCCATGGACGTTAGGACCAAAAATGGACCTATTTTGGACGTCCAAATGACGTCGTGTGCTATTAGGGAATTGTCCGTATTTCGTCCAGTATATATACGTCCATATTTGTTCCATCCGAAGGACGTCCAACGTCGGACGTCCATTTTTATTCCGTCCGAAGAATGTCCAACGTCGGACGTCCAAAGGACGTCCATATTTATTCCTTCCGAAGGACGTCCAACGTCGGACGTCCATATTTATTCCTTCCGAAGGACGTCCAACGTCGGACGTCCAAAGGACGTCCATTTTTATTCCGTCCGAAGGACGTCCAACGTCGGACGTCCAAAGGACGTCCATATTTATTCCTTCCGAAGGACGTCCAATGTCGGACGTCCAAAGGACGTCCATTTTTATTCCGTCCGAAGGACGTCCAACGTCGGACGTCCAAAGGACGTCCATATTTATTCCTTCCGAAGGACGTCCAACATGGGACGTCCAAAGGACGTCCATTTATAGTCCATGGACGTTAGGACCAAAAATGGACCTATTTTGGACGTCCATTGGACGTCGTGTGCTATTAGGGTTATGACCTCTATTTTTGTTACACCCTGTATATATCTACATACTTCCTCTAATTTACTAACTGTTGTGCGTCATCCGCGTCGTAGTCTGTGAGGTCGCATGATACCAACACGACATATTTAGGCGGTAGGTGTGTTCTTTTTTAGAATCACTTTGCTGAGTACACTGGAAATACAGACTCTAGACATATTTTATTATATACGCGTAGAAATAATATTTGAAGATTTCTATTAATGTTAACCTAAAGAAATACACAATAATATGTTTCATTTAATTTGTATAAATGGATTATAAAGCGTTTTTATGAAGCAGATTTGTTCGGATCACACTGTAACTGTAATCGAACGAAGGTGACATTTTAGAATAAATTGGTAACATTTATTTGACAGTTGTGGTGATGACACTTCATATTTGTTTATATTCTTTACTATAAGTATCTGTTTTATTTATTATATTTACTGTCTTTATTATTTACTTTACTATAAAAAGATCCGCTACTATAAAAATATAAATTTCACCTAATTTTATAACGACTTGGAATAATCATCGAGGTATCTGACAACTTTTTTAGTTGTTATTGTAGACATACTTATACAAAGAAACCTACCGGCTTTTTGCCAAGAGTTCGGAGCCGTTTTTTAATTATTAACAATGCAGTGCAAAAACGCTTGCACTGCAAATCTTAAAAGATTATAACTTAATTCTTGTTCTCTATTTCTTAAGTTTTTACTTATTTACATTGAATATTAATTTGTTTTGTTGCATAATCCACGTTTACAATAATTATGTGATATATTTTATTTAAAATGGGTTCAGGATCTTTTTATACTTTGGCAACTATGTCAACTTAGATCTCTGGCGTAGATAATGACATGCAACAGTAAGTAAATTAGATGGACTGTAGGTTATATTTGGTTCTTGGGACATCAAAGTATATTTTTTAGACATTCCCTGGATATAGTCACAGATGTGACATACCTCCGATTTGTTTTTTCATGAGTCTTGTAAGAGAGACTAAAAACTTTTTTTATAGTCACCTCCTGTTTTCATATATTTTTTGACATGTTTTGTAGTAAATTCAACTATCTATTTACTACAAAACATGTCAAAATTACATGTGAAAGCAGATGATCCTAAAAATGGTTTTTCGTCTCCTACAAAATTCATGAAAAAGCAGATAGGAGAATTATTGTACATTACAATTCTCTGATGTTTGGGAAAAAGGGCTTAAGTCAGAATTGCACATCGATAATGTTTTGATGATTTCTACAGTACTGTAGTAGATTCTACTGTACATACAGTTTACATCTACAACAGTTTTTTTCTGGTCCAGAAATCATCAAAACATTATCAATGTGCAATTCTGACTTAAGTCCTTTTTGCCAAACATAAAAAAACAATCTGGTCATAACTGACCAATGAGCAATTTTAATTTAACCTAAATTACTACTGTTTCTTAAAATGAAGAGCTTACCCCATAGCGTCTCTTATCTAATCTAACAAGATCGTGCACTATTCTAACATACACAGGCACAGCACACAAGCACTATGCTCCGTTTTTCACTATCACCTATCACTCAAACTAGTTCAAAAGGCTTTGTCCTCTTCAATCTTCTAGTTTGCCCAGTAGTATCGAGGAGCTGGATTTCCTCGATATTCTTGAACTTATGAAGTTGTTCAATTGCTCGTGTTGCTCGTGACTTCCTGCTATCTTCTTGATATTTGTTGATAAAGTAATAACTTATTATGCATGGACAATGTGGACTTTCTTCCAACTAGCCAATACACTTTTTATATCTCTCTTTTGCCTTTCATAGCCACAAGGCTTCTTTGTTTTCCTTCTTGGTTTTTTTTTGTAGACCACTTTCAGCTGATTCTAAAAAAAATTAAAATGAACGGTAATTTTTCTATTCTTTACAATTAAAAATCAAAAGAAATAGATACTATTTACAGGTAATAATATGCATGCATAAATGATTCGTTTCATAAAGAATAAAGAAAATTGAAAACGGATTTTATAATACTTACAAAATTGTTTAAACAAGAGATCCAGCCAGAGCCCCGAGCAAAAACTAGTAGACAGTACAGCAAAAAAGCCACTAATTTCTTCCATTTCCCACACCCCCTTATCGATGCATTTTTTTCCAATCAAAATTTTTACTAAATTTTTAGGTTATGGGTTATAACGAAAATGAAATATATGAAATGTGATGACCAATGACCACGCGACGCTACATAGATATTCGCGCGGCAAATTTGAAAATGAACGCAAATTGAACAGTAAATGGCCTCTCTTAAAATCTTGTAATGGAAAATTTTACCCCTCCAGGAAGACATTTATACCTTGTGGTAACTTTCCACCCATAATTTAATCAGATAGATGTTCACGGAATAGAACGGTAGTACCTACATTCCTGGAATGTTTTGTGTTGTTAGGATTAAACTTTTATTTTATTTATTCTTGAATATTTCCTATTGTTAAACATTGTAACCAATAATTTACAAATAAGATTTTCATTACATTACATAAAATCAAAAACATGTTTTGGATATTAAACTATAGTTTATAATTGTAATAATTGTATATACAATTTTGAATTAAGATTTAATCTTTTCGATTTAAACTACAGTAAAACCTGTGTTACCGGCCCCCTGCAAACACCGGCCACCTGTACTAACGGCCAGTTTAAAAATTCCCCAAACCAATTACAGTAAAACTTGTCAGTAACGGCCACTAAAAATGAAAAAGCTATTGGCCGATATAGAAAGGTGACCGGTATTGCCAGTTTTTGTAGTCTAGATATAATTGGTTTGGGGAATTTTTAAACTGGCCGTTAGTACAGGTGGCCAGTAACACAAGTTTTACTGTATATCTACACTACAAAAACTGGCAATAACGGCCACCTTTCTATATCGGCCAATAGTTCTTTCATTTTAGTGGCCGTTACTGACAGGTTTGACTGTATTTCATTAAGGTAAAGTTAACGCCTAAGTTAATATTTTATTGAATTATTTTGCTATTTGATCCCGTAATTGGTATAATGTGTCCAATATAAAATATATAAGCGTTCATAAAACGTCCGTATTTCGTCCAGTATGGACGTCCAAAGGACGTTCAACGTCGGACGTCCATATTTATTCCGTCCGAAGGACGTCCAACGTCGGACGTCCAAAGGACCTCCATATTTATTCCTTCCGAAGGACGTCCAACATGGGACGTCCAAAGGACGTCCGTTTATAGTCCATGGACGTAAGTACCAAAAATGGACCTATTTTGGACGTCCAAAGGACGTCGTGTGCTATTAGGGTTCGTCCTTTTTGGAATTTTTTCGAAAGTTTCACCATTAAAACTCGTCTTTTTCCTTGGCATCTCAGAGTTCAGTGGGTGCATGTATACACACACCCAAACTTATATGGAATCATCTGATATGTCTTACTATTTCGTGCGAATTTAAAAAAAAAACAAACACACGAAGTCAAACAATATTTATTTTAAAGCAATTTAGTAACAAATAGATAACAATTAAATAAAACAATAAAGTATTTAACAAACAAATTGAAAGTAGTTGTTTTAAAGTCAATAGCACACAAAATTTAAATGTATAGTATTTTTACTACAAAAACGTTATTACGTAGGTCAAAATTTTTGACGTAAGAGAACTGTCAAAACATTAGAATGTGACTTTTCATTATTGCTATGTTTATTAGTACAGTGAGAAGCTAGGCATCATTACTTGTCAGATATATTTTTCTCTGTTATTGTTTACATAGAGGGAGCCTACCTTCCTCGCTTCCTGACGACAAGATCTCATGGACTGGTTTGCTGCATCTCTTTCTAACACATTGTGTCGAAAATCTATGATGACATTCAGTGTGAATATAGGCACGGAAGAGGAGGACAACTGTAGCAGCTTTACTATGCGTAAGAGTGAAACAGCACTAATCCAAATAAAAAAGATGGTGTCGTCACTTCGCTCTGAATGACACTCTCTCTATGCTAATATATAACTCTATGATTGTTTATTGAACAAATAATATCCATAATTCTTTATTTTAATTATTGATGTCAGTTGGATTTCAATACTTGCCGAGATATATTAATTAACAACAATATTATTATAATGTATAATCAATAAAATAAACAATTTAACTATGTGTTCACAGGTATTTGTTATTATTATTTATATTATTAACTTAACATAAAAAATACTAGATCTAAATATATTTATTATTATATTATTGAAATAAAAATACTTTTTATTCGTATATTTTATATTTAATTCGTTAACTTACTTCTCTGACAGCAGTTAATCATGCCTATTCTGTAACTCATTTCGATGATAGAAGTCAGTAAAATCGAATAGAAGTGACCCAGTCGAATAGAAATAGTCCAAATCCGTATTCCATAACTACTTCGGAATCTCATATCTACAATCGTAATGTGAATAGAAATCACTTCGACAGCATTTACCCTGTCGAGTGTCGAGATGAGATTTCGATTATCGGAATTGTGGTTGACGCAAGCGCATTTTGTTTTGTTTTGACGTTTATATTTTATATATAAAAATAATTAATTACATACTACTTATTTATAATGATTTATAGTATTTGTACCTTTTTTTAGCTGCTTAATTTTTAGTCTGTGGTGTTATTTGTTTAGAGAACTATATATATTTCATTTAGACATGTTGTACGAGTATGAATAATTGGACCTAACCTTATTTATTTGCTACTTGGCGTCTGAATGTTTCCCATTCACATTGTTGCCATATTTTGTTCGCATATTTCTTGTACAATTGCAATCAATGGTATAATGCACAAGAATAGCATACGATAGACTTCTTATGCGTTAATTGATAAATAAATATTATACCAGTATACTTGTATATTTATCAGTCAACGCTCATAGTCTGAACAAATTATAGAAAAGATGCCATTTTTGGGAAAAGCTGTTTAGCAGTTATTTCAACTGGAATCGATTGCATATTATTAGTAATATCAATTTTAAATAATTTATTAATAATAATGAATTAATAACATCAATTTAAATATCTTTGATTTAAAAGCATTTATACTTCTTATCTTCACTTATCTTTTTTATTTATGTTTATCTTCTTTTTTATATCAATTTTAATTAACTTTAATTTAAAACCATTTATCCTCTTTTGAGCTTTTTGCATCCAGTATTTACACGAATATTTTATTTACTTCTCAAAACTTTGAGGATAGTATGAAGAAAGTATGAAAACATTGAGGAAATGGCAACGGTGTCATATTTCAAGTAACAAAATAGGTCACAGAACACAATTTCGCTGGTTACTGCGCGGTTGCCACCTCCTCAGAACCGCGTGAAATAGAAGTCAGAGATTTCTATTACGATATGAGTTACAGAATACCGATCCAAACACAAAAATGACGCGATAGATATCAAACATTCCGATTTTGGGTAATTACGATTCGACTTGGTCATTTCTATTCGATTTGTTAAAAGTTACAGAATAGGGCTGAATGGTAAAAGTGGGCCCCCATGATTTCGCTCTTGTTCAAAATAATCTATTAAAGAAGCAACAAGCTCTTTGCAGCGACTATTAAGCTGTTTCGGCATTTTTCACAACAAATGCAACACAATAATTACAATATACAACAATAATTAATTAATGGTTAATTAATGTACAGTTTTTTAAAGATATAATATTATCTATTGTGAATTAAATTATGAGAAAAGAAAACAAACTCACATGCAATGCAATGTTTGTTTGATGATTACAACTGAGTCTGAGAACATAACATAATTGACCGCAACCAGCAACAGGGAACTGTCATTTTCTTTGAATATATCAGTAGCGTAGGAATGTGTAAAATATTTAACTAAAATTATTATTTTTTGGGATATTGAACTTAAATAATTGGTTTAGAAAATTTATATTATTGATAATAATAAATGTTTTTGGTTATTTAATTAATATAATTATAAAATTCTCAATGCAATCGCGATTACGTTTTTCTTATTAAAATACCATGTGGACGCTTATACAAGATCGGGCAGTTCCGTGTTGGTGTCGTATTTTAGCTGTGCTAGAGAAATTAAATTCTAGAGTTGATGTTATGGAATATCATTATGTATTTTCGTTAACATTAACAAATATTTTGGGATATGAATAATATATTTCCGCAATTGATGAAATCCGATTGACATCATTAATTAGAATAAAGAACTAGAGATATTATTTGTACAGTAAACAAAAACAAATAAAAATATCTCTGAGAAGTAATGACATTAACGTGGCCATGATGAAAAGTCACATTCTAATGTTTTGACAGTTCTCTTACGTCAAAAATTTTGACCTACGTAATAACGTTTTTGTAGTAAAAATACTATAAAACGAATAATGTTTAAATTGTTTTATTTTTTTTATATTTTGGTAGTCAGTGTTATCACATCTAGTCCCTATGTAAGCTTCAGTTTGCGTGGGCACGCTCCTAATCAAATTATCAACATTTTGTTGTGGTAGGTTGCTCCATCTTTTAAGAGCAGCTTGTACCAGCCGTACGGTATTTTGTGGATAATCACGGCGAGTTATAGTTTTTATTTTAAGCATATCCCACAAATACTCTATAGGACTAAGCTCGGGTGAGCAAGTAAGCCACTCCAAACAAGGGATACCTTCTGCTTCAATGATGTCTGTAGTCACTCTAATGGTATGTAGAGGTCCATTATCATGCAATAAAATTAAATATTCTCCTGTTGCACCTCTCCAGAGCCTGACTACAGGTTATCAACATACCTCTGAGCAGTTAAAGTTGATTGGTTGAAAATTAAAGGAGTTTTTTACGGATCACAATTCCTTTCCAGAACATTACACTTCCATTTGTATATTTGTGAACAGATCTGACAGTTTTCGTTCTTGCTTGTCTTCCTCTACCTCTAAGTACACGATTTCATGGGTCATCTGATTTTACACAAATCCTGACTTTTTTTTTTTGAAAATAGCACATTTTGTCAATTCCCAATGTTCCAGTTTTGGTGGTGAAGACACCAATTTATGCGATCACTCTTGTGCTGCCTGGATAATTCTGGAACCCATAACTGTCTCCTGCTGTATACTTCTTGGTGCAAACTCTTCTTCTTATCGTTTCAACTGAAACAGTTACACCTGTAGCTTCCAAAAGCTACCTTTGGAGCTGCAGGTGAGAAATGGTTGAGTGTCTTCCAGCTGATTGTTCAATTAAAGGATCTTGGAGAGCCATTATTACTTTTGGCGACTTTCATTTGCTTTATTTTTGAGCTTTCCTAGTTCCTGTAACCTAGCATAGGTTTTGGACAGAACGCCCTGTATTACGCCTAGCTCTACAGCTATGTCCCTCTGAGAACATTACTTTCTCCACAAGACCAATAATCTTTCCTCGTTGTAAGTTATATAACCTCACATCAGGTATATTTTCCTTTTTTGGATGCAAAAGTTAGTTTATTTATTTTCGTTAAATTTGCAACTCAAGCCGAGCTATGTATACTATCCGATTGTCTTATATATTTATTGATTTTCAATAAAAACCTTTATTCTTCGCAACAATAACAAGTCTTTCCAAAAGAAATAAATATTACTTTGAAATACATGGTGATTCCATATAAGTTTGGGTGTGTGTACACCGGTCTTCCCTGTCTGCTTTTATCCACTATAAAAAAATAAGCAGGTGTCTTTTTTTATTTCCCCTATTTCCCCTAAGTCTTCTCATCTTACCTCCTGTAGGCACCTACTGCTATGAGGTCTATGTTATACCTTCTTATCTCTTTTGACACTTCTTTCATTTTTCCTATTTTTATAGTGTTTTAATACGCCATGTAATTATTTTTGTCTGTTTATTTTTTTTTCTTTTATCATTTATGTTACCTTTGTTTTGCAATTTTACAATTTACAATTTTTAGTTGTGATCTAATCTTATCTTCCTATTACAATCTCTGAGTCCTTTTCGTTTGCCTTGTTGTTACCTATGCCTCCCTCCTTCCTCTGGCTCAGATTTTGGGCTTGTTTTTACCATCTTTTTTATATTATTCCATCTCCATTCTTCTCCATTTGTACCTTATTGTACCCTAAACCATAAACATATTACTTAAACTAAATCAGTATTCGATGAATTGTTAATCTGGTAAATATTTTATGTAGATATTAATTATTATACATTTATTTTGATTGCTTAAAATTTTCAATGACGGGGAACATCTTTTTAAAAATAATTTAGCCTGGCTAAACTTTAAATTAATTACTGCACTTCAACAATCTTCAGAAACTATAACATCCCCTTGAAAGAGCCTGTACATGAATCCTCCTTAAACTATCTCAGTGTTGACTTGAAAACGATCCCCTGACATCCATTTCTGCAACTGCCAGCTAATCTATCTACATAATTGTTGTTTCCCATGGCCTAATTCAATCTCAACCTCAGCTTTATTACTAATAACCTATATTGTAGGTCTGATATGACCCTACATGGAATAATGTGGTCGCAATCAGTGTCGGTAAGCCCAAAAATGGGGGATGTCGGTAGAGATGGGGATGGAGAGATTGGAATAATATATATTGATATATGAGTGTATTTCAAAGGTAGAGCTTTAAATTTCAATATCAAAAAGTAGCATTATGCAGACTTCTTAGACGTATATGTTCATCAACTTTGGTTTTTTGTAAACTTTAAAATTCTGCGTAATTTTTTTGTAATTTTTGAAAATTTTATACTTTTGGGAACCTATCATAAATATTTTCTTACCATTTCTACTTTTTTTGTATTAAATTGTTTATAATCTTACTTTATTATTCATCATTATTGCTTCTACGGTGCTATTTCAGCCCCAGTGCTCCTATTCTATATCTATTGTAAGTATATTTCGTTGTAAGTCTATATTATCTCCATCATTATTCTCACTGTGATTCCTGCTTCTCCATCATTATCCAGTCGGGCATTCGGAAAAATAATTCTTGTTGAAGACCAATCTCCCAATCAGTTTAAAAAGGAACGCTTTTAACCAATTTATTCAGCCAGTAGTCAAATATGGAGCAGAATCCTTAACTCTCACTAAAACATCAGCGGGAAAATTGAGAAGGACCAACGGAAACTGGAGAGATCATTACATGGATTAAGATTAAAAAAGAGAGTAAGAACCAAGGAAGTTCGTAGACGAATCGCAGTGTAAAATATTATCCAACATACTATATGGCAAAAATAGAGAAGAGCAGGACATGTTGCAATAATATAAGACGACAGATGGACAACGAGCAGACAAGCGAAGCTAGGAAACACCCCAACGCAATGAACCGACAACCTCAAAGAATTCTGACCAATTGGATAGTAGATGTGCAGAACAGAAGAAGATCGAATTATCTAAAGGAGGCCTATGTTCAACAATGGACAAATCAGGGTTGATTGATGATGATGATGATGATGATGATGATGATGATGATGATGATGATGATGATGATGATGATGATGATGATCCCACCGTCCATCTATCTCAATCTTGGTCCATCTCGTGTTCTAGTGTCGTACGGACTTATATTGTTTTTCTAAATATTTTTAAATAAATAAAGCAAGAATTTTACCGGCAAAAAATGCTTTCAACAAACTAAAAAAGTATCCTCTAGCAATTTGTTTAAAGATAAGTTTACTGAAGTGCTACGTGTTCTCCTTATTATTTTATGGGTTGGAGGCTTAGACATTAAATAAAGATGTTTCGGTCGGACAGATTAGAAACCTTCGAATTATGGGTCTACAAAAGGATATTAAGAATAAGTTGGGTGGACAGAGTCACGAATGTCGAGGTGTTGAGAAAAAGGGAAAAGAAAGAGAGGTTTTAAATACAATTAAAGTTAGAAAACTGCAATATTTGGGACATGTCATGAGGGGCGAGTGTTGTAACTCGTTGCAATTAATAGTACATATAAGGATGAATACAGGGTAGAAGGAGTCCTGGAAGAAGACGCATCTCCTGGACAATTTGAGAGCTTCGTTTAACTTCACTTCTGCTGATCTCTTTAGAGCAGCGGTATCGAAAGTGCGAATTGCCATGATGGTTGCCGACCTTCTTAGAGGAGATGGCACATGAAGAAGAAGAAATATTTTTATCCCGAATATTAATAGTCTGTTTTCATGTACGTTAGAAAGCATCCATATGTCCAAGCTATATATTAGGACTAGGCGCATTAAGGTTCTATATAACATTATCTTTATTTTTATTGTTAGACTCTCTGTCTCTCCCTATGTATCTCTCCAGTCGTGACCGTTCGACTTGTTCGTTTCCAATTATATCTATGTCTGGTCATTTTTTAAGGTTCCATTTTTTAATAATTCAGCTGTTATTGTATCAGTACAAGGTACTTATAGACGGAGAGCTAGAGCCGAAAAATCATCGTCATAAGTTATATGGAGTTTTTCCTGTAAAATGTGTCCATTGTATATTGACAATTATGACCCCTTACAGGCTGATACCTCAGTGGATACAGGAAGTAGCCATAAGGGATGAAAGGGGAAAGTTAGTGCAGTCATTAAAGGTTTTCACCTCCTATTTTGTTAAACCTCCATCGATTTGCATGAAAATTTGTGACTAGTTAGAGCATACCTCAAGAAACAAAACTGATTTGGTGCCACTTGCACTTTTACCCTGGTGGTGAATACCACCCCTTCCCGCGGGTGAAAACTATTTTATTAAAAATAACCCCACAAATCGATAGAGGGACAAATTTTAAGTAAAATTTGTTATATCATGTTATTAAAATAAATCAATACTTTTTGAGTTATTAAAGATCAAAGGGTCAAACTAACGTCAGAACGTGTATGTATCGATCTGTAAATTGGTGCCGAAATTTATAATTATTACTGTAAATACTAGTTATCAGTGGTGTCATGGTGTGGGAACGCCAGTACATTTGGGTGTAACAATTCATTGGCGCGAGGTGTTTTGACCCGAGTTTAAAACAGGGATCACCCCACCTCGCTTCAATGCCCCAGGCCATCCCTGCCCCCCCCCCCCATAGCACGCTGATGCGCGATGGGGGCACAACTATCGTAGCCAAATGCTCTTCACAATGGAATCCTGGGTAATAAGATTCCAATGTGGTGCCCTAATCGAATTACAAAACTAAGCCAGCATGAAGCGCTCTATGCCTTTATCTTCTATTTACTTATCCGTGGTACTAAAATTGCTTGCTTGGGCCCCAAGTCATTGTACCAAGCCCCACTGAGCTCGGTCCAATGACTTGGTGCTCAAGAATTTTATGATTTTTTGTTTTTTTTTATGATTTTTTTGGTGATTTACGCCTTTTTTGTTTTTTTGTTTGGCTTGCGCCTTTTCCTCTATTTTCTTACCTAGTCGTGATGTTGGACCTACGCTTGGGTTGTGTGTTTCTTCGGCACTTGGTGTTTCGAGCTACGAACTGACTACTACTTTCACTTTTACTTTTTCTTTTACTTTGTCACTCTTTGTTTGCTTTATTCGATTCACTTTAATCCACTATTTGCTGTTTAGGACGTTTGTGCTTCCATCGGTGGAACGCGTCATACCCTAGCACCTCTCGCAGTATGTGACTTGGGTGGTGCTCCAGCTCCGCGAATTTGACCCTTGCCTTATCTGTCATCATTTCGGTGACTCTCACCTGTTGAAGTTCTCTAAATAGGAATCTCTCTGCGACGTATCTTGGGACTCTGGCTGCTTCTCTTAAGCTGCTGTTGTGGATCGCTTGTATCTTTTTTTTGTGGGTGTTGCATACTTGTCCCCATGCGGGAGATGCGTATTATGCTTAACCACGTTTTTAGTCTTAGTTTACTTTTTCTTCCTATGAGTCCTCTTAAAGTTGCTCTCGCCATGATGGCCTTCTGGACTGTGGCTTCTACGTGTTTTTGGAAGGTTAGTCCTTTGTCCATGGTGACTCCCAGGTATTTAGCTTTATTTTTCCACTCAATGGGGTTGTTCAGCACCGTCAGCTGTTCTTCTGGCTGTTGTCTTCCTTTCTTATATAGTACCGCTTGCGTCTTTTCGGAATTGATGGCTATCTTCCATTTTATACACCATTTCTCGATGTCTTCTAACGCTGTTTGCAGGTTGGTCACTACGATGTCTACTCATTAGGGTACCTGGTGTTCTAGGTACGTCAGCGGTGTATATTGTGTACAGCAGAGGTGACAGGACCGCTCGCTGTGGCACTCCAGCCTCCGGGTTTCCGAGCTCGGACAGGAGTTGTCCTATCCGAACCCTGAAGTTCGGAGCTACAAGTACTCAGTTAATCTGAGTACTTGTAGCTCGCTGGAGTGCTCTGGTTTGAATCCGAATTGAGCTTCTGGAATTATCTCTAATCTGTTTGTTTCCGCTTGCAGTCTGCTGAGGATAATTCTTTCCACTGTCTTGCTGATCGCTGGGAGTAAGCTGATTGGCCTGTAGTTCTGCATTTCGTTCTTTGCAATTCGGAAAGGCTCAAAGTATGATACCTGAGGAAATTGGAGAGAAGAAGTTATGGGACTACTGATGAGGGGGAAAAACCTCCGAAACCGGTATAGACTCTTCCTGCACTCTCCGATTTAACCAGAATATTGGACAGCCAGCTGCTACATTTTCGTGTTGCAAAGAAATTGAAAATGTTTATAACATTTTAATTCATTTACTCTTTTGTTGAGTACTAAGGAATCTTTCTTTTTGGAACTTTTACCAGGCTGCGCAAATGGGTTATGAATTATTTAAAATTCTGTCATCTTAATTTCCTCGGAATCCTGTATGATTTATAATTTTTGAAGATTTCAGGAGGTTGTAACCAAACAAAGTAGAAAGACCTGTTGTCAATCTGGTGGTATGGGAATGATATTTATTGTCGTTTTCTGTGCTGCTTCGATTGATAACTTATTTTGGAAAAACAGTTTTTGAAAATTTGTACCCGCTAAAACGGAAAATTTTACTTATTTTCTTTGGTTTTAGGCCCTAATCTTCCCACCCCCTTAGGTATATATGGCGCTTTAGTAACTAAAAATTTAGCACCCAGGGCTCCCCTATTAATACTAGTTCTTTAAAATTCATTTAATTAACTGTATAAATGTCAGCATCACTTTAGAAGTAACTAAATATTAAAAATACCATTATGTAATGGTTTATCCCACGAAATAATGAATACTTTGTACAACATTGTTCAACATAAATCGTTTAGAAAATGATGTATGTTCTTCTGGTTGTTAAAATTAATCAATTCTCATTATTAAAAGTAAAAACCCCACTTCCATTATCGTTTATAAAAATCACCTTGGAAACATTTTTCCCTCGGTAATGCGAATTTCATCCCGTCGTGCCTTTCATTCACAGTTATTCTTAATAAAAAATTAAATAGTCAGAGTGTTCGTGTTTGCAAGCTGACAAAACCAATTTGACAAATGCAACGTTATTAAATCCTGGAAAGATTTTTGAGAGGCGAGCCAAACAGGCGTTAGTTTAAGGCTCGAGCTAATGCGTATTTTAAATTTAGGCCCGTTAGTGGAGTCAATGTAGATCGAAAACACGCACTGACTATATTTTTCTAAACCCCTTTGTTTTTAGTTCGAAGCTTTAGTTCCGAACCGAAGAACTAATTATTTCTAATAGCACCAAGTTCTGGTAACACCTGTATTCGTGCTTTCTAATACTTGCAAAGCAGACGAACGGTGAATTAGAATCTTCCCCTAGAAGAAGTCTAGGGGAAATCTAAAATTGCATTTCACTACCTGTCTATTCATCTAAGTAAAAATTCCAATGAAACTTTGTTCCCTTTACTCAGATGGGAGTAATTGTAATAGAAATTGACAATGAGGTACATCTTATATTTCAATTTGTTGAAGTAAATATAACTACAGTCGACTCGCGTTAATTCAAACCTGCGATAATTCGAATCTCTCTATAATTCAAAGTTATCAGGAGTTCCCTACAAAATCTCTTTATATTTCGAACTAAATCAATATATTTTTATACACTTGGTAATTCGAACGAAAAATATCATAACATACATAACAAAACGACGCGTTAATTCGAACTTATCGGCGTCCAACACTCGACAATTCAAGTTGCAGAGATTGTGACAAGCAGCTAACTGCAAATATCACGGTTCTGACAGCTATTTTACTGATTTACAAAGCATGGAGAGGTGTAACACTCATAACTATTCTCAACTGCTTAAAAAAATCCGGTTTCTTAAAAGAAGATCAGGAAGATCTTCCACTACTTATGGATGATGAAGAACCAGCAATAGAACCATAAGTTGACATCAGCGGTGTGATTTTTTCTGACTTTGTTCAAGTGAATGAAGATGTTGCTGTCTCAAGTTCACTAACCGACGGCGAAATTTTATCTGCGACATATACGAATGAAAAAAGTCACGATGAAGATGAGTACGGTACATCAGAAGCTTTGGCAGAGGTGTCAGTTAAGGAAGCAAGATCCTCATTCGATACCTTACAAACCTTCTGTCTACAAAACGAAAGTGATAAAAAAGCATTTTAGGCACTTTTTATCTTAAAAAAAAATTATTGAGCAGTCTGAGCAGCAGCAATGTGTTTGAAGCAAACCCGTATAATACAGTTCTTTCCAAAGATTGATTAAATCACATTAGGAATACATACATGTACACGAACGTACCTCTAAACTTTTGTCATCGTTATAAAATATGTAGCAGATAATAAATAATCAACACTTAATAATTCGAAGTGTTATTTATTTTCTCTCACAAATTTCGAACCATTTGATATTTCAAACACTCAATAATTCGTAATATTTTAAGAGTCCCTAGAGTTTCGAATTAACGAGAGTCGACTGTATATAAACCAAGCTGCAACGATGATGACCGAGATGCCAGGTCTTTGTCCCACTTATTTGGAAGTACATTTATTCCATTTAGCTGACACACATTGTATATTACTTAAAGACTAATAAAAATCACGTCAGCACCACATTATCGTCGGCCTGATATGAAAAGTGCCTTAGTCCCAAAATAAGCAAAAATGATATTTTTGCGCCATCTGATTAATATTTATGGTACGCATGCATCCTCCTCCTCCTCCTCAGTCGTTTTCTCATTGCTGAGTGTCGTGATTCCCTATAATACGAGCAACTATCTCTTTCCATCGGCTTCTGTCCTGAGCTTCCCTCATGGATTCAGAGAATGTTTTTCCACTGGCTCTCTGCACTTGATCCGTCCATCGAGTAGGTGAGCGACCTCTACTTCTGCGCCCTTCAACGTTTCCCCAAATTATAAGTCTCTCAAAATTATCATCACTTCTTCTTGCAATATGGCCGAAAAAGTTTAAGACAGTGGAGAGGCAAATAGAGGAAAGTCGAGTCTGAATATTAAGCTTTTGGAGGATTGAGTGATTTGTTCTCTGTTCCGTCCATGAGATCCGAAGCATTCTTCTCCAGCACCACATTTCAAACGCGTCAATCCTTTTTCTGTCGTCCGATTTCATTGTCCATGTTTCGGATCGTAATTAAATATGGGAAAAATTAAGGTACGTACTAAACTTATTTTGGTGTTCTTCGACAAGGAGCGATCTTTCTAGATTTTCGATAATCGACTCATAGCGTTTTTAGCCATGCCTATTCTCCTACGTATTTTTGTTTCACATGATCCTGTTTTACTGATGTAGGATCCTAGATAATTGAACTCGTTAACCACTTCAAACTGGTCTAAGGCTCCTCTTGTCTGAAGTGAATTTGAATAATCTGCTATCATAATTTTTGTTTTTTGTTTATTGATCTTGAGACCACATCTATTATTGCTTTCGGCTTCAACTAGCTGCAGCAGGCTGGACATTTCTTCTTCGGATGCAGTTATTAATGTTGTATCATCTGCATATTTGAGATTTGAGATCTTCTTTCCTGCGATAGAAATATCGCCATTCCATTTGTCGAGTGATTTTCTCATTATATATTCCCCATAGAAATTAAAAAGACTTGGAGATAGAATACATCATTGTCGGACTCCTCCACCTATTTTGAAAGGATCGGACTTATGGTTTTTAATTCTTATTCTGGTTTCACTGTTCTCATATAGGATTTTCACCAGAGCTGCCAGATGATCAGGAACCCCCATCTCATGTAGAACTTTCCACAAAACTGTCCAGTCTACACAGTCAAATGCCTTCTGATAATCCAGAAAGCAGATGATCATCGAAATTTTTAATTCTCGTGCTTTCTCAATGAGTTGTCGCATATTAAGAATTTTCTCCCTTGTGCCTTTACCCTTTACGAAGCCTGCCTGTTCTTCTGGTATTTGTCTATCCAGGTATGTCTGCATGCGACACTTGATGATTCTCAACAGAATTTTACTTGTGTGTGAAATTAGTGAGATGGTTCGGTAGTTACTACATTTTGTGGTTACGCCTTTCTTATGAATGGGAGTAAATAATGCGGTACACCAATCACTGGGCCATTTACCGATTCTCCATACATGATTGCATAGTCTCCACATTAATTAGAGACCATGTTCACCCATGTTCTGTAAAAGTTCTGCCGTGATGTCATCGCAACCAGGTGATTTATTTCTTTTAAGGTGTTTTATGGCTTCATCGACTTCAGACTTTAGATTATCTGGTTCTAGGGTTGTTGTTGAGACTTGCAGCGCTGTTATATGATTAATGTTAGAGGTTTAAGCTTTATAGAGTTCTGCGCAGTATTTCTTTTAAGTCTCCAGAACCGCATCCATATCGCTTACCATATTACCTGTCTCATCCTCTATAGCGTAATTTCTGGGATTGTAAGTGGATTTCTACTTCCTGGCAAATGTTAGACACATATTTGTTTTTATCTTTCCGGCAATTTCTTTGGATTTCTCTTGATAAGCTTCGATAGTCGTTTAAATCAAAACTGCCAACTTTAAGTTGCCTTCTTTGTTGTATAATTTTCCATGTTTGGTCACTGATCCATGGTTTACGACTGTTGTTTCTTATGGGTTGGCGACTTTGCTTAGCTGTATCTAATATATCTCTTTTAAAACCTATCCAGAAAGTCTCGATATCATCTATGGGGGTAGTACTTGTCCCAGTTAACACTGGGTTTATTCTTTCTTTGAAAGTTAAAAGTTCAGTCTCTGTAAACCCGGGAGTTCTAGGAGTGGGCTTGTGTTTGTTTCTAAAACGTATTCGGAATACAGCTACAAGGTGTTGGTGGTCGCTTTCACAACTTTACCTGGATAAGCTTTTGCGTTAGTAACTGAGGACTTCCACCTTGTGTGTAGAGTTTTCGTGGGTGGTGTTGGAAGTAGGTATTCATTACAGACAATTTTCTTTGGCCACAGAACTCTATTAATCTATCGCCTCGTTCATTTCTTTCCCCAAGACCAAAAGGACCCAAGGTGAATCTCATATGATGATCAAGCTGAGTTCTACCAATTTTGGCATTGAAGTCGCCTATTATCATTACTGTGTCTTTGTTTGATATTTTGTCGAGTGTTGTCTCCAAAGTTGTGTAAAAATTTTCCACAGTTATGTCGTCTGCTGTTGATGTAGGGGCATATACTTGTATAATGTGTAAGACACAAGTTGAGCCTAGAATCCTAAGGTGAATGATTCTATCATTAATTGTATCGTATCCACAAACAGAGTTTGTGCGACACCATTTTTGCTTTCATTTTCATTAACCGAGAAATATACTGTAGCGTGATTAGTGTAATTACTTCTAATTACAATAAAACTAGCGGTTCGTAATTTATATACGACTTTATTTATATAAGTTACAGACGAATTTATCTTATACACTAAACTTATTCACAAAATATGCCCGTATTTATACCCAGTTGTTATTCTGGAACAATCGACTCCCATCTCGAGCTATCGGCTTGTTCCGCCTACGTGACGTACCTTCCAGAATTCTCCGGCGAGGCCTAGCACATCCGATTACGTCATTCTCGAGGTGTTTACTGTTATACGGGGATCGGCCAAGATTTCTCTTCCGCTACACTGCTCCCCTCTTAAGATCTGAGCGTCTCGATCAGCAACTCTAAATGAAGGCCCAGGATGCCGGAATCTACACGACTCTCCAGCTCTGCATACACCCTTCAAGAAGAAATAACAGTCTACTGTCTTTGAAGGGTACGACATCTTCGGGTTCATGCAACACACAGTGATTTGTACACCAGTTCCTCTGAAGACCACTTCAAGCATGCTTCTCACAATCTTCCAATCCAGATTTTCTACTGCATGGCCTATTTTTGGTAAAGCCAAATTTTTGATGTCATAATTACACACGATTTTCTTCAAATTAGTTAGAGCACGCCATATGTTCTCGTAGCTTGGCGTGTCCGTATAAGACTTTCTGGTCACCATATACAGCAAAGATCGAGGACCATCTTCCAATCGCAGTACTCTTCCAATTTTAGGCTGCTGATTTCTTAACTCGTCCAGGCGGCCGAACTTTCTATTGAATACGGACGATATTCCTTTAGTCATCTCGAGGTCTTGGGCAACACAGTGGGCCAGAGAGACGTTTTCTGGAACACCAAACAGATCTTGCTGAACTTCTGTGGTCACGCCGAATCTAGCACCCTTTCTCGCTGCGTAATTTGACATAAATTGATTAAAACTTGGCTGTACCGTTTGGCAACTTCTTAATTCTATATATTACGTCATTTATTTTCTTCTTAACTTCATATGGACCTTCCCATTGTCTTTGCAGTTTAGGACATAAGCCTCGACGACGTTGCGGATTATAAAGCCAGACAAGATCACCTACTTCGAAGCTTTCATTCTTGCATCGAGAATCATATTGATCTTTCATTCTGTCACTGGCTATATGGATGTGTTGTCGGGCAAGTTCATGAATGTTGTTCATTCGTAATTTCAGGCGGTCAACGTAGTCTTCGCCTGCAACATGTTCCTCGGAAGGTCCGCAGCCAAACTCTAGGTCGCAGGGCAACCGAACTTCACGACCCAACATCAGGCAGGTTGGTGTTTGACCTGTAGTTTCATTTACGGCCGAGCGGTAGGCCATCAGGAATAAATGAATGTGTTGGTCCCAATCTCGCTGATGTTCAGATACAACTTTGGACAAGTGTTTACCCATCGTTCGGTTCATCCTCTCGACCATCCCATCTGATTGAGGATGCAGGGGTGTTGTTCTGGTCTTATTGGCACCAATCAATTTACAAACGTTTTGGAAAAGAGCTGACTCAAAGTTTCGCCCTTGGTCGGAGTGGATCTCCAAGGGAACACCAAATCGGCTAAAGAATTCTTTAACAAGTACCTCTGCAACGGTAGCAGCTTCTTGATTTGGTAATGCATAGGCCTCAGTCCATTTTGTAAAATAATCCATGGCTACCAGGATGTATTTATTTCCAGCATCGGTTTCTGGAAATGGACCTGCAATGTCGATAGCTACTCTTTCCATAGGACTTCCAACATTGTACTGTCTCATGGGTGCTCTCTTTTTACCAACCGGACCATTACCGGATGCACACGGTTCACATTTTCGGCACCATCTTCTTACATCATCTTTACAGTTCACCCAATAGAACCGTTCTCGAACCTTTTGCAGAGTCTTCGTAATACCAAAGTGTCCACCTGATGTACCGTCATACAACTGACGCAATACTTCTGACACTTTACTTTTAGGTACAATTAACTGAAGCTTAGATTCTGTACCATCATCGTTCTCAAAGGTTCTGTACAGAAGATCATCTTTTAGTATCAGGCAATTCCATTGGCTCCAGTAGGCCTTGACTTCCGGACTACATGCACTAATGTTTTGCCAACTAGGTCTCTCACCTCGACGCATCCAATCCAATACTCTGTTTATACATGGATCGTCTTCTTGGGCTTCTTGTAACTGTTGTGGCTGCCATTGCTCATTAACGACGGTAGTTCGTCTCACAGGGCAAAGCTGTTCATCTAGTTTAAGCCGGTGATTACAACTTTCACTGCATGGCCGTATCGAGGAAGCATCTGTATTTGAACCAACTCTTCCAGCCCTCTTCATGCGTCTCTTCGGCATCGTGTCACGAATCACCCTCCGTACCATTTCCACCAAACGTTCATCTTTTCTCTTATCGCCTTTTTCCACGGTTGTTACTCGATTGTTTCGTGAAGCTTGGCTAGCTGCTTCGTGTTCCAAGGCAATAGCAAGTGCTTCATCTAAAACTTTCGGTCTTGCTAGTCGTAAAGCTTTCTGTAGTTCATTATCTTTCAGCCCATTGACGAAGGTATCTACTGCAATTTCTTCTAAAACGCTGTCTGGCACCTCTGGATAAGCCAACCGCACCACACGAGCCACATCTGCTTCAAATTCTTGCAGATTCTCACTTGCTCGTTGACTTCTACTTCGCAGTTGTGCTTTGTATACTTGTTGTAGATGGGCATCTCCATAGCGTTTTTCTAGACGAGTGAACAAGGTCTGGTAACAATTTTCTTGACCCTTGGGAATTGACCTTAATATATCTGCAGCATCACCTCGTAAAGCAGCAGTCAAGGAAACAGCCTTTTCTTGTTCGGTCCAATGATTGGCGGTCGCAATAGCTTCAAACTGTCTAAGATATATGGACCAAGAGGACTTTCCATCAAATGGTGGTAATTTGAATCTCATATTATGCGACGTTTCGTCTCTCGGTAGTTCGTCTTTCACTAAAGGATCTAACGTTGCTGCATTAACTGATGGTTGTACTTTTGTATCGGTTATCCTGCTCTCTAGCTGTTTGATCTTTTCTTCTACGGTCTCTACACTTTTCTGCATCTTATCGAATGTTCTAGAAACTTCTTCAAATTTCTCATTGTTCTGTTTACAAACTTCTTCTAGTTTTTCGTTGTTTTGCCTACAGACCTCTTTAATTATTTGAGAAGTCTCATCGAATCTTTTAGCAACATTTTAGAATTTCTCGTCGCTTTTTCTAGAAGTTTCATCGATCGTTTCAGAAACAGTTTTTAATTTCGATAAGATTACTTGTTCTGCTGACTGGAAGTGGAACGTCTTTGGGTCTTCTCCGTTCTTCGTGAGGACATCCTCGAGTCGTGCTTGTAGGACTATCTTGAGCCCACTGCTGTCCAGATCCCGTTCCTCGAGCTGTTCACGGAGCTGTTTTACTGTAAGTTCTTGTAGCAACATCTTTGGTCGGCACACACGTACTTTCCAAAATGTCTTTTAACAGTCTTTCCGAATACCGAACAATCAACGCACTTTAACTGTTCCCGACGAATAAAGTCCAAAAGTATTTTAAAGTCTCTCTGTAATTCACTTATTTATATCCCACTTCTGACACCAACTGTAGCGTGATTAGTGTAATTACTTCTAATTACAATAAAACTAGCGGTTCGTAATTTATATACGACTTTATTTATATAAGTTACAGACGAATTTATCTTATACACTAAACTTATTCACAAAATATGCCCGTATTTATACCCAGTTGTTATTCTGGAACAATCGACTCCCATCTCGAGCTATCGGCTTGTTCCGCCTACGTGACGTACCTTCCAGAATTCTCCGGCGAGGCCTAGCACATCCGATTACGTCATTCTCGAGGTGTTTACTGTTATACGGGGATCGGCCAAGATTTCTCTTCCGCTACAATACGATATTTCCTGAAATGCTGCGAAAGTGTCCTATCCCCTTCCAGTGGGTTTCACTTATACCAAGAATCGAAACGCCATGATCTTTCATTTCTTTCTCGACTATATATGTAGTTTTCCAGGATGCTGTACTAAACCTTGTATGTTCCAGGTTCTTATTTTGTGGGTCTTTCGGAAAAACATCTTGTTATAATTGGATGTTCCAGTACCTAGCATATTTCGCAGTTGCGACCTGGACGCATGCATAGCAAGACAAAAAGTTCAAAAAAGTCAATAGATGTCGCTAGAACCACAGAAAAGAATTTTACTCAACTCCACGGCGTCGAGTGAATCACATGAAACTTGCCAAAATCCATCATTTTCATTGAGGTTAGATGTACTTTTGCTGCGCTGCTGTGTTATATCTTCAAGAAAAGTATTATAAGCTAACATTTCTTCATGGAAATAGTGTAAACTTATTGAAGGTAAGTTCAATTTGATCATATTATTATAGTTTTTTGTTAACTACCTTTAATGTTGTTCTGAAGCTATTTTCTTGTGGCATTTTTATAATCAAGTAGGGATTATATAGTGGCCTATATTCAAATGGGAAATAAGCCACAATTTTACCTAAAAATGATTTTATTAACTTTTCGACGCCCAAGTCGGGTGTCGTTGTCAAAATACAAAATAATACTAAATAAACAAAAATGTTGTTGCTTAGTAAAAAATTCTTCTAATAATTTATTTAATCTGACTCATTTATATCGGCAATTCAGACACGTATTATACATTTTAAAGTAGACGACTTTAAAATGATATTGACAATATTGATGAGTTGCGTTCCTGGGACGACTTTACTAAAAGATAGTTCATTCGATTACATGAAATCAATCCCAACTCAACAATTAAATCCTTATATGATAGAGCCAAAATTACTTGTTCTAACGAAAATTCATTTTTAGAAGAAAAACAATTGTTAACATCTGTTTTATTAAAAAATGATTATCCCATATCGTTTATAAATAAGGAATTGTCAAGATTGGATCGAATGGAACAGAACAACTTAGAACGGGATCCTACAACATTCACAAGAAATAATACGAGGAAAATATCAATACCATATATAAAAGGACTATCCGAGAAACTTAAAACAATAGGAAATAAATTCAACATATCAACAACATTCAAAACAACAAACACATTGAGATCTATTCTATCTAAAACTAAACCTAACAGTGAACAAGAAAGAACAAAGAATTGTATTTATAAAATACCTTGTGAATGCGAACAATTTTATATAGGTGAAACGTCAAGACCATTAGACGTTAGAGTAAATGAACATCAGTCCTATATAAAAAATAGAGAATTTGATAGATCTCAAATATGTCAACACGCATGGGATAATGAACATAGAGTTCAGTGGAGAGATTCAAGTATAGTCCTAAAAGAAGCAGATAGTAAAAAGAGAAAAATCAAAGAAGCGGCTCTAATTATGCTAAATGAAACCAATTGTGTCGCAAATTCCTCGGTAGAATGCAGTAGGATGTGGTTACTCATATTAAAGGAGGAAGTCAATAGAAAGAAAATACCACAATTAGTAAATCAGTAACATATCGAGTTAGTACATATTTAGTATTTTAGTATTATTTAAAATTTAAAATATCAAGTCAGAATTTGGTATTATTTTTGAGAATAAACTAAATGTAAACCCAAATACTTACGATGTCGGGATAGTATCACGAGGTTTTTCCTGGTTTTCCCTCGTGATTTACTATGGAATCTCTAACGCGAGAATTTCAATGCCACCGTTGCATTTGGATGTCTTTTTAAAGACAGATCACATGCTATGATTTTTTGTGGCGAATATTCTTGAGTTGGGATTGATTTCATGTAATCGAATGAACTATCTTTTAGTAAAGTCGTCCCAGGAACGCAACTCATCAATACTGTCAATATCATTTTAAAGTCGTCTACTTTAAAATGTATAATACGTGTCTGAATTGCCGATATAAATGAGTCAGATTAAATAAATTATTAGAAGAATTTTTTACTAAGCAACAACATTTTTGTTTATTTAGTATTATTTTGTATTTTGACAACGACACCCGACTTGGGCGTCGAAACGTTAATAAAATCATTTTTAGGTAAAATTGTGGCTTATTTCCCATTTGAATATAGGCCACTATATAATCCCTACTTAACTACCTTTAAGTAGCATTATTATCCTTAAAACCTCACATTTGTTTTTCTTGTGGGACTTAAGCATTTTTCACAGTTTTGCGACCTTTTATGGAGTTACGCACATTTCTTCATGATTTTCGTTATTAAATGTGCCTAACTCCAAAATTTTTCCTTATTTCAAAAATGAAAGTTGCCTAACCCAATTTTAAAGTAATAATATTTTAAAAAGAGATCTATCTTTATAAGAAGGCTGACGGACACTATTCTAAGTAACTGTGTCAAATCAGATAAAGTTTTAAGTGAAAATCATTCTTAATCATTTTTTTTCGTCTCCTGTATAATTTGTTAATTTGGACTTAGGCACTATTCATATGAGGCCGACGAATATTATATCGATAACTATTTGTTACTTACAATAAATAACAAATAAACATGTTATGAGGGAAGACTATATACAGGAATTTTTCTACGACATCAGAGAACCTCCTACATTAAATAAAGAAAACGACGAAGGTCCTCCAATACTGAAGTTCGAACTGAAATATGTTCCACGTCAACAAATATGTAGGAAAATACGAAATACCAGCTGAGCTACTGAAGTTAATGAACGAGGAAAGCTTAGACCTTCTCCTTGGCATATTTAATAATATTTACAGTACAGGAACATTACCTAAAAGGGTGGCTGAAATACGATTTCATACCACTGCCAAAAAAGGAGCACGCCAAATCATGCCAGGACCTCCGCGTTAAAAGTCAAGACTAACATTTTGAAGCTTTTTGCGAATCATACAGAACAGAATATAATATGTATATAGAGTGAGTTTTATGTATGAAAACCCTCAATTATCTCGGAAACGGTTAGTACGATTTTTATAGATTTTGGTGGGTAAGGGTTTTCTAATGCAGCCGATATTTTCTAATGCGTACAAATGTTCGAAATGTAAGATAGGACAATTATGATTGTCCTTCCTTAACAGGTAAGTCAACCAATCAATTAATTGTCCTTCACATAATATTTCGAACATTTGTACTAATTGTAGGCTGTTGAAAGATTAAGCAATATTGTGCAATAATTAAACAAAACTACATTGCAATCCAAAAATCGATACTTTACATTTTTTTTATTAGGAACTTTACAAAAAAAATACATTCTTGTCAGATCTTCCGTTTTTCTGGAAAGCTAATGAACTTTCTTATTTCAAATGGAACACCCTGTATATTTTTTTGCGTTTTGAAGTCCTTATGAAAAACTGATTATTTTTCATGTGATATTCTCTATACCTAAATGCCATAATTTCGGAATTATGGCTACATTTACTTAAAGAAAAATTTAAACAAATTATAAAAATCACTTATTTCGGTCCGGGTAGACACTATTTTAGGTTCTTTGTATCATTGGGACCAAAAAATTTCTGTTGTAATTTTTCTCTAAAGTTATCGTTTCCGAGTTATAAACAATTTAAAACTGAAAAAAACGAAAAATGACGATTTCAAGGTTCAAATACACAAATAAAAAATATTATTTTTGAAACTACGAAGTACCTAAATTCAAGATCAAACCTCATTTTATCAGGTACCGATAAGTAACTAGGGGTTGTTTTATTTTAAAACATTGTTTTTAAGTTGGTAATGTAGCCCTATCCCCCGTCCTCTCATATCCGCTTTATTGATAATTAAAAAACAATGTTTTAGAATAAAACATGCCAAAAATTTTTATGGGAGGCTGATAGAAGAAGATTTGAGCTTGAATTTAAGTACTATGCAATTTAAAATCTTATATTTGTTTTTATATTTTTATAATATAAATAATATAAAACGATTATTTTTAGAGAAAAATTACAAAAGATCTTTTTTGTTCCCAATGATCCAAAGAATCTAAAATAATGTCTGCCCGGGCCGAAAAAATTGATTTCTATAATTTGTTTAAATTTTTTTTAATGCATTTAGTAATCACTCCAAAATTATGGCATTTAGGTATAGGGAATATAACACAAAAAATAATCACTATTTCTTAAAGACTTCAAAACACAAAAAATATACAGGGTGTTCCATTTGAAATAAGAAAGATCATTAGATTTACAGAAAAACGGAAAATCTGACAATAATGTAATTAACACTATAATATAGGCCGCACTAGAAAACTCTTACCGAGCAAAATCTATACAAATCGTGCAAGCTGTTTCCGAGATAATTGAGAGTTTCCATACATAAAATTCACTCTGTATAATAAAAAATGCGGAGAGGTCACCAGTCAAAAACAATTTGGCTTCATGAAAGAGACACGAGAACCAATATTCTGTCTTCAATCTCTGGCACAAAGGTGCAAAGAACAGCAAGCAGACCATTTTATCTGTTTTATAGATTTTGAAAAGGTGTTCGACCGGGCGCAGCACATGATCTTGGTAGAAATATTGAACGACATCGGCAAATAGTCTAGGGCGCATCTGTTTTGAGATGGACGTTGAGAGGTGACTCAAATTTTTTTGCAGAAATTGCTTGAAAATAACTCAACTAATAATATTTGAGTTAACCTCCCACTCAAAATGGTCCGGAACATTGTTTAAATAATCAAAATGTCAAAATATGAAGGAAAAATTCGATTTTTTATTGGTTTTTTGATTATAACTTTAAAACTGTCCATTTCTGAGAAAAGTTGTACTGACATAAAAGTTGCGTAATTAAATTTTCTACAATATAGAATTGGCTAAGAGTTTAAAAAATGGTCACCCTTGTTGCAAAATAGCAATAATTGCGAAAAATACCATACAAAAACAAGGATTTGCATTTTACGTTTTTCTACCATTTATGCTACACTGAGGACCTTCATATTTTACCAAGAAAAACTTTATGATATATTTAAACAACTCTGTAAATTTCATTGAGATCGGTTTAATAGATTTTGCAAAATAAATTTTGCAATCCAGCTTTCGCAAAAAAAATTTATTTTTTAAAATTTTGCAGGATTGAAAATAAAGCATATAGCAAGTTGAAATTTTTTTGTGTATAGAAGTGTACTGTACCTTTCATTTGCAATCTTCAAAATTAAAATCGATTATCTACGACGGCGTCAGGAATTTTTTTAAATAAACATTAATTATTGGTGCTACACTCAGGACAGCGGTGTTCGATTCACACAAGTTGATTTCCACCAAAATTTCTTCCAATCTTTTGTTTCCAATAATTTTATTATTGTTTGTGAAATATTATTTAAACAATTGCATATGTTTAAAAATAATAAACTTTTATTCTCCAAGTTAAAATAAATGAACAAAGAAAGTTGTTGCTAACAAAACGTGTTATTTCAAAGGATAGAATATGTGTTTTTATTTTGCAATAAACAAATTTATTTATTTATATCGAAATGTAATAAAGATTAAAATGTATCAATCATTATCAAAGGTCAATGGAATGCCCAATCAGAGCAAACGATCCGCTGTCCTTCGCGTAGCACCAATAATTAATGTTTATTTAAAAAATTTCCTGACGCCGTGGTAGTTAATTGATTTTAATTTTGCAAATTGCAAATGAAAGGTACAGTACACTTCTAGACGCAAAAAAAATTTCAACTTGCTATCTGCCTTATTTTCAGTACTGTAACATTTTGAAAAAATGAATTTTTTTTGCGAAAGTTCTATTTAACCGATCCTAATGACATTTACAGTATTGTTTTACTGTATCATAAAGTTTTTCTGAGTGAAATATGAAGGTCCTAAGTGTAGCATAAATGGTTGAGAAACGCAAAATGCGAATACTTGTTTTTGTATGTTTTTTTCGTAATTATTGCTATTTTGCAACAAGGGTGACTATTTTTTAAATTTTTAACCAATTGTGTATTGTAGGAAGTTTAATTATGCAACTTTTATGTCAATGTTTAATTATGTTTAAATTGCTTATAACTCGAAAACGATTAACTTTAGAGAAAAAATATAACAGACCTTTTGTCCAGAATGGTCCAAAAATCCTAAAAAAAATGTGTCCTTTTTCCGGGCCTAAAATATTGATTTTTGCAATTTTATTAAAAAAAAATGTTAAAAAAAATCTGGACCACTTTTCGCGTGGGCGACTTCTTGAACCTTATTCTGTGAATGTGATTATGCAAAAAAATCTCATGGGAATATTTTGTCTCGACGAACCCACCGTTTTCGCAACTATATAATTTTTTATTACCATACTGAAACATTTATAATTACGTACCTGTTGCTTTTAAAAACTATTTAAAAAGTCACTACAATTTTAATCTTGCTTTTTTCTCTGATCTCACAACAATAAAAACTAATATACACAACATTTAATTACTCATAATCGACATATTGAACAATTATTGACAGTTCATTGTAATTACCCAATCAGAGCACGTTTAACGTTTCAGCTGCGCTCAGGACCAAGATTTTTGCTGAATTCGCGCACATATAAATTTACTCCCAACACGCCTAAAGAAGTATAACTTACAAAAATTTATCGGTTTTGCATGCATTTTTTTGGTTATCAGTATTTACGTCAAGCTAGCAGAACACTGTATTAAAAAATACATTGTAGTTTGTCGAAAAATCTAGTTAGATTAGGTAAAATACCGAACAAACCTCGTATGATGTATTTCTTTATACTCAAGAAGGAAGTATTGCTTCGCTTTTACTTATACTATTTTGAGATTGTCGAGCAAGTAAATCGAATGTGACATGATTATTAATGCGGGGGTTGCACGAAGGTCCGGGCCTATTAGAATGAGAATACCGAGCATCAGCACCGGGTCGAGCGAGTAAACGCGCTATTTTGCTCTCCTCAATTAATCCTCTTGTGTCGTGCACTGAAATTCCTCTCAGATAACCCCGACAACAGGGCTTAAAGGGGCTTCATTTTCTACCATTCGCCATCAGAAATGAAATCCCCAACTGGTCATTATAAACCAGTGAGGATTAGAGTGTCAGATTTCCGCCTTTCTCGTATATATGAGATAAGCATCCTAGCCGGTCCGAATCTATCCCCCAAAAACGAATAGAAAATCAAAAGGGGGATTAGTTTCGGCAAACTTTGATGTTTGTTTAACTACAAAATCAGGATCTTAGAAAGTTTTCGAGGGGAAAGTGAATGAGCGTGTATTCACTTGTCCCTTTTATCAAGACTGCGGGATACCCTTATAATCCTTCTGTGTGAGCTTGGTGCTTAAGGTCCGTATTATTCATATGATAATCAGTCAAAGGAGCTTTTCCAAAAGACGCATTACAGAATTTAATATCAGCTCTAACGGTTCACGCTGATTAAACGTTTCGACGGAGCCGAATATAGATCCACGTAGACAATTTTAATCTTCTCTCTCTAAAAACAGATCTATCTCTTCAAAAAAGTTTACTCATTTAGTATTTAGTCATTAAAATAACATAAGGAAGTAATACAAATTATTGCCTAGAAATATCAAACAGGAATGGAAAACAAAAGAGATTTTACAATTAATGGAAAACGAAGAGAATCTAAAGGAAAAGATGACCAGGACGGAGAATAAAAAAGACTAAATATAATAATTCGAATAAAAAATAACCGAATCAAAAGAGAAATGGCTGGAAACAAAATGCGTCGAAATAGAAGAACTGCAGCAAAGGCACAATTTTTTTAATTCACATAAAAAGGTAAAAGAGTTTACATCGACTATGAAGATAACAACTTTTCACACCATGCTGAACACTGATGACAAACTGCTAGAACCAACGGGAGATAAACTGAAAGAATGGGAATACTATATCAAAATTATTTTTTCCGGCATACGAGCAGAATCAAGAAGATTTGAAAATAACAACGAAGGACCAGCAATTCTGTAACCTGAAACTCCAAGAGGCAGGTGGATGGAGCTGGCTTGACCATTGAATTTAATCGAAAAGCAATGTTTATTTGTGAAATAAACATTTTTCTCTGTTTTCGGGCAACAGTAAAATGCATTTTACATTAAAAAAAAATACAAACTTTCTTCTTTTTTTGTCAAATTATTTAATTAAAAAGTTTTTTTTTGACACGCTGTACAAATAATTATGTAAATGTTTATATTACTAAATAGAGAATTAAATGAGCTAGCACACGACCCCTATTCATATTTAAAAAAATCATCGATTACGTCATCACGCCCAGATGGATGACGTCACTAGTACCACATATATGCCAAAATATCATAATTTAAAAATAAAAATCGACCTGTTTCAGGATTTTCCTTTAAAGTCGCAGGTTTGCGAAATAACGAATTTATTCCTTCCATTTGCATCATACTGGAACGCGTATATAATATAGGTATAACATCTATTTTTGGATGGGGAAAAAGGATTGATTTCGCGAACGTCATCGCTTCGGCGAAATAAATTTTGCACATATATATCGCACCTATTTTTCTTCTTCTTCTTCTTCTTCTCTTCTTCTTCTTTTTGTATAGACATGTTTCTGTCTGTTTTTTCAATGTGCGTCTAGTAAGTTGTCGTTCCATCGTTTTCGTGGTCTTCCCACTGATCGCCTATTTTTGGATAGGGAAAAATAATTGATTTCGCGACGTCATCGTTTAGTCGAAATAAATTTTGTATGTATATGCAATAAGCGTCAAAATTAACGCACCACCTTAAAAATGGGACATTTTTGATCTGTCGTGTTTCCTACTTAAACCTGTTGTCCGATTTAAGCAATTTTTTAGTACGTATACCGGGTGTTTGGTAAAGAATGGGCCATAGCTTAACCTCAGCTTTCTGAGGTTAAAATAGGCCGATTTAAGCTAACTTACCTTAGTACAAAGTTAACAACATGAAATTTGTTATGTGGGAATTTTTTTTTGGTCGAGAAAACTAAATTCCCTACCAAAAATTATGTATTGGCCAGAGGCCGCCACATACGCCTTTCAGCACTCATTTATTACGTTCAATTTTTTTTATCCCCCACTCTGTATAATTTTGACATTAAAATTTTTATCCTCGCATTAGTTTTACTTAAAAAAGATATACTTCTTTCATCTCCCTAAACTTAACCGTTTTCGAGATAAACGCATTTTAAATCTGCGATACACCATCATTTTTAGCATAATATCATTGTAGTTACACCCGAAAAATAACGTCAAACCATAATAATTGTGCCAGTTCTCAAATTTATGTCATTGCATCGCAAATTCCGTTTGAAGAAATTTGCGATACATCTTTGGATAATTTTATGGTTTTAAGTTATTTTTCTGGAGTAACTACAATGATATTAGGCTAAAAATTATGTTGCACCGCAGATTTAAATTGCGTTTATCTCGAAAACGGTTGAGTTTAGGGAGATGAAAGAGGTAAAAAATTTTAATGTCAAAATTATACGGAGTGACGGATAAAGAAAAATTGAACGTATTAAATGAGTGCTGAAAGGCGTATGTGGCGCCCTCTGGGCAACACATAATTTTTGGTATGGAATTTAGTTTTCTCGACCCAAAAAACCCCCACATACCAAATTTCATGTTGTTATCTCATACCTGTCGGGAAATATTCAATAATAAATTAAAAAAAAAGTTTAACTTTGACACCCTGTATCTCGGTTATTATAAACTTTGTACTAAGGTAAGTTAGCTTAAATCGGCCTATTTTAACCTCAGGAACCTGAGGTTAAGCTATGGCCCATTCTTTACCAAACACCCTGTATAGTGTTATTCTTCAAGAATATTGATGTAATAATATTATTGCCAAACAGGTAAGTGTCATTGTATACCGGGTGTAATAATGATAGTGTGTGTTTCCTCAAAGTTTGGAACACCCTGTGGAATATTCTAGCTTATATAAAATATTGAAATTAAAACTTAATTGTAGCCTTAGGCTTTTTTAACATTTTGCTTTTTGATTCATTCGCTTATGTTGGATAATCACAATAAAACACTGAAAACGTTAGTTTTCTATACTTCCACAAAATTTATTACAACTAAGTGACTACAGCTGTTTCGGCAGAGTGCCTTTCTCAAGTGATCACTTGAGAAAAGGCACTCTACAACCGTGTTAAAAATGCAATTTTTAGCACTTCTTAGGAGCGTTAAAAATGCTACTTTAAAGCACTAGTGCTTTAAAAATTTTAAGACACTGCAGTTAAAAGTGAATTGTCAAATTGTGAAACGTCAAAATATTTATATTTTATTTATTAACATTAATATTAATAGTACAACTTCCGCGATTTGAAAAAGGTGGCTTAGATTTTTTTTTTAATTTAATTTAAACTGTATTATTGCATTTTTAACACGTTTGTAGAAAAAAAAAACTATTAAAATTTGTTAGAATATACAACAATAAAAGTAAGATGTTGTTCTATAGTTATTATGATTTACGTATTGACAGTATAGGCAGTTTTGATGTAATGTCAAGAAAAATATAAAAATGGAATGACAGTCAAGTTCAAGTAGAAGTTTTTGTAGATATTGTCCTGTAATTGAGAATGAATAAATTATAATTATTGTTGATATATAAGACGTTTGTAGAAAAAATATTGTATGATATTCGTGTTAAAAAGTAGATTTTTATAGCACTCATGTTAATTGCAGAATTCGCTTCGCTCATTCTGCAACCTTTCACATGCGTGCCTTAAAATTGTACTATTAACACTTATATCATAAATAACTATTAATAAAATAAAATTGTCTTTAAATAATTAAATTTTAACAGTATAAACTTATGTCTCAGATGTTCAGATGTCTCAGATGTTGTAGAGATAGTTAATATAATAATTTATTATTGATCGGCAATAAAAAGCAACCATATATTACCGACTGAGTTCTGAATGGAGGACGATTTAGAAACCATATGACATATCTGTTCAAATGCGTTTTCCTTGAAAGCAAACTTTTCAAAAGTTATGTAGTACATCCGATGTATATTCACGTAGGATATAAGTCTCTATATTCCAT
Source organism: Diabrotica virgifera virgifera (assembly GCF_917563875.1). Classification (NCBI taxonomy): domain Eukaryota; kingdom Metazoa; phylum Arthropoda; class Insecta; order Coleoptera; family Chrysomelidae; genus Diabrotica; species Diabrotica virgifera. Next base: position 285,967,412 of record NC_065443.1, on the reverse strand, counting down.
TTTGAACGGCAACAGCTTGCGAAGAATGACTATCCACACTAGAGATATTAAATTTATGCATATTTCATCATTCTCTACGGCCCACTTTAACCTGCTTTCCCAATAAAGCCGGCAAAATGGCGGATCAATTAAATGCAGATAAGTTTGGAGTGTTACATCTTGACAATCCTTTTCATCGGGATGATGAAGGCTGTAACAGTAGACTGGCTGAAACTGCCTGAATTATTGAAATACTTGGAAAGTACGCGAGCTAGAAACCTACACTGATAAAACTGATTTATTTACGGAAGTTGGTTGTTAAGACGGAAATTTAGTGGAGGAAATCCTCATTTTACGATGTGTAAGTTAAACTAGATTCCTGAGGGTAATAGAAAAGTTTTGGCGAGGGAATTAAAAGATGTTGTTATTTTAGCCGTTATTTCTAGTGGAATTTCAGATAGTTCGCAAAGATTTTAAGTTAAAGTGTAACAATGTTATCAAATAAGAGATTATAACACTCTTCCTATAATAAGTTTACAAAGATTTACTCTTTAAAAAAAATGAAACACACTAAACTAAATCAATAGCTGGGTAGTTTAATATAGACATGGCTAGAAATCGAAAAGTCTTGTTCACTATTCTGTAACATCATCTTGTAAGAGGATAACAATATACAGGGTGGGGCATTAGTGTGACAAAGTCCAATTACTCGTTTGTGGTAAGAGATACGAAAAAAAGATATTTAACTAAAGGTTGAAGCACGTATAGGACCATAATTTAAAAATATTTTCAGATATACAGGGTCACCCGTATTGACAGGGTGACACAAACTTTTGTTTTTTTAAATGGAACGCCCTGTATCTTTTTACATTTTTGGATTCTCCTCGATGTCTTCTTTCTGAAAATATAGGGTTTTGTGATATTATACCGGGTAGTTTAAAAGATAATTATGTTTTATTGTTAATTTCGTAGCAAAATTCACACCCTGTAGAATTGTAGTGATTTGACATTAAAATTTCTATTTATGGTCCAACGATTTTTAATGTAGTCTACTATTGTCAAATATTAAGAATATAGCTAAAAGTTTAATATTATTATACAGGGTTGGTCAAAATTCGGAATAAGTATTTTCTGAATTTTCTTAATTGGAACACCCTGTATTTTAGTATTGTAATGAAATGATATTTTATGGTTCTTTTTTATTTCTTAAGCATTCCCTATACCTAACTGCTTTAATTTTTAAGTTATTCGTGATTCTTTAATCCAAAAATGTGCTACTAGCAATAAGAATTTTTCATCAGCAATTTCCTGATAGACGAAAACCAAGAAGAGAAACTTTTGAAAGTACACCAAAACGATTTCAACAGTATAGGTCTAGATAGTTAGATTATAAGAACGTTCTTCCTAATATGCAGATCCTCATTTATACTAAGGATTACATTTAATTCATTTTATTCATTTACAAGAGTTTTATTCGATCAGGTTTCTCGTAATTTAAGTATATAGTCCATTGAAACCGTTTTAGTATACTTTCAAAAGTTTCTCTTCTTGATTTCCGTTTATCAGGGAATTGCTGATGAAAATTTCTTATTGGTAGTAACACATTTTTGTTATATTCCACTAGCACAAAAATCTTATTAATCAGTTCCTCATTAGAAAAATTCATATTAGTAATGGTAACAAGCAGCTGGAACTATAAAAATAGTATAATGTCAAATGTTTTAGCAAATTTATTGTCATAGCCAACTAAGTAGAATCTTGTATGTTTTATTCATATTTTACGCACCAACAATCTTAACTACTTAGGTATTTGGATATCTCACCCAAAATTAATAAATTAAGGATCAGTCTAGATTAATATCTACTTTTTTTCGAAAAATTATTTTTGATTGAATATTTGCACAGCCACCTAATAAAATTTCGCGTAATTTTTGTTGTAATTAATGTTTGGATTAAAGAATCACGAATAACTCAAAAATTAAAGCAGTTAGGTATAGGGAATGCTTAAGAAATAAAAAAGTGCCATAAAATATCATTTCATTACAATACTAAAATACAGGGTGTTCTATTTAAAAAAACTCAGAAAATACTCATTCCAAGTTTTGACCAACCCTGTATATCAATATTAAACTATTTGCTATATTATTAATGTTTAACAATAGTAGACTATATTAAAAATCGTTTGATCATAAATAGAAATTTTAATGTCAAATCACTACAATTCACTACAGGGTGTGAATGTTACTACGAAATTAACAAAAAAAAACGTAATTTTATCTTGTAAACTACCCCATATAATATCACAAAACCCTATATTTTGAGAAAGAAGACATCGAGGAGAATCCAAAAATGTAACAAGATACAGGATGTTTCATTTAAAAAAACATAAGCTTGTGTCACCCTGTTAATAAGGGTGACCCTGTATATCTGAAAATATTTTTAAATTATGGTCCTATACGTGCCCCAACTTTTATTTAAATAACTTTTTTTCGTACCTCTTACGACAAACGAGTAATTGGACTTTGTCACACTAATGCCCCACCCTGTATATTGATTTTGAAGTTATACTTCTTTAGGTGCGATTGGGAAAATTGTTGAGAGTGAGTTTTTATAAAAACGACAGTTTGAAATACGCGCACACTCACAATATGAAGTTATAGTTGCTAAATACTTTAAGTTACGTATGTATCAGTGCAAATAAAGTGTGACAAAAATATATTGGTGTTTTTAGTAAACATAATTTATTATCATTTTTGTGTCTTTGGATTTTTGCATGATATGTTAGTTTTTGAGGATTATGATACAGTTTTAAACATGGGGTATATAACGTATTTAAAACGTATGAAAAGCGAGGTATTAGTGAAGATAAATTTAAAAAGGATTTAAATTGGAAGCTACTGAAATATAGACAGAACAGTGAAAAGGTTATTTCACTTTGAAAAATTGGGACTATATTCGCAAAACTGTTAACCATATTAACTATTTGGTTAGGTTTTGGATGAGTGACTGGCCGCTTGGGAAAACCTCATGTTGTAGTCTTACTTTTTTTTTAATTTTTGGTATTATTTTAAGTAAAAAATTAGTTTTATATTTAAATAAAATACAATTAAATTGTTTAAAATTTATTCATCATCGTCATCCAGCCTTTTGCGTCCATTGCTGGACATAGGCCCTCCCTTATTTTTGTCCATTGTGCTCCATCAAATTATATTTATTTCGTTGAAACCATAGTAATAGAAGTTTAACTTCTTACGTGCGTACAAAGTACATACACTCTTTCTTCTTATTTAAATATGGCAATAATTATAATTTCATAGTTTTAGGACTGTATTATAGATGTGGTTCACATAAATTAGGAGACATAATTAAATATTGTACCGTCAATAGCATAATTAACTTTATAAAAAAGCTTACCAATGTGGCAGGCATTTCTTTCTTTTTTTCTTTTTTTGTAGATACGACTCTGTTTTTTAATGTACCTCCAGTAAGTTGACATTCCAATGTTTTCGTAGTCTTCCCATTGATCATCTTACTGACTCTCGCCGTCCTTACTACTCTATTTGTTCTATTCTAATCTTCTGTTTTTTACCCAGTTATTAATGTTGTCTACCTTGCATCTCCGTCGTATATCTGCACTTCTAGCTCTATCCCACAGTATCTTGTCATCGATTTTTGAAGGGTTTTGAGCATGTGTTTGTGGCATTATTTTTGTCCTTTCTGTATCAGGTCGTGTTTCTGCCGCATATGTGATTATTTGCCAAAATGAGCGGCTTTTCTGTCCGAGAGTCAAGGTCATAGAGAGTTATTCGCACTTCTGTTGCCTGTGGAGGTCAACAGACCAGAAATATTCGAGTCTGTTCACTTCAAGAGGAGACAGCAGAGATATTCGCGGTATTTTCGCGTGTTAACTAGTAGTTGTTACTAAAAGAGTAGAGGACTGTGTATTTTCTTCGATAGGTAAGGCCACAGAGAGAGTTTTTCGTTTGCAGTGTCTAAAAACGTCTATATTTCTAAAGGAGTAGGGTAGAGTTAGTAGTAGGAATTATTACTGAGGGTTGACTTAAGTAACCATTTAAGTATGTAAAGGTGAAAGGGGGTGGAAATTATCTAAATGACCTAGTGAAAAATATAGTTTTATTTTTGCAGTGCAAAATTGAACTGTGTACTGACATGGCATATTTTTTATTCCGGTTAATAATAATTGATTTACACTAACTACTATTTTATCGAGCTCTAGTTGTTACTACAGAGATACGATAAACGACTTTCAATATAAATACAACAATAATATGATTATTGCTCCAATTTCGAATACACACATAAGTTGACACAAATTGCCTTAAAAGCTAATAGTCAAATATAAAAAATGAGCTTAAACGGGTTATTAAAAATATAGAATATACAGGGTGTCCCGAAAAGATTGGTCATAAATTATACCACAAATTCTGGGGTCAAAAATAGGTTGATTGAACCTCACTTACCTATATACAATAGTGCACACAAAAAAAGTTACAGCCCTTTGAAGTTACAAAATGAAAATCGATTTTTTTTTCATATATCGAAAACTCCTAGAGGTTTTTTATTGAAACTGGACATGAGGAATTTTTATCGCAGCAACATCTTAAAAAAAAATTATAGTGAAATTTGTGCACCCCATAAAAATTTTATGGGGGTTTTGTTCCCTTAAACCCCCCAAACTTTTATGTACGTTCCAATTAAATTATTATTGTGGCACCATTAGTTAAACACAATATTTTTAAAACTTTTTTGCCTCTAAGTACTTTTTTGATAAGCCAGTGTTTATCGAGATATTTTGAATATTTGTCGAATCCACCACATATTTGTATATGGTTAAGTATGATTATAGACACCTGTTAATAATCTGAAAATTTATTTATAACTTAAATTTTTTGGTATATTTTGAAAAAGTAGCAACATCTCGATAAAAGTTGACTTATCAAAAAAAGACGAAGAGGCAAAAAAGTTTTAAAAACACTGTGTTTAACTAATGGTACCACAATATTAGCTTCATTGGGACGTACACAAACATTTGGGGGGTTTAAAGGAACAAAACCCCCATAAATTTTTTATGTAAATATAGTAAAAAAGAAGCCGCATCTCGATAAAAACTGGCTTATTGAAAAAATACTAAGAGGCAAAAAAGTTTTATAAACGTTGTGTTCAACTAATGGTACCACAATAATGAATTAATTGAAACGTACACAAAAGTTTGGGGGGGTTTAAGGGAACAAAAACCCCATAAATTTTTTATGGGGTGGACAAATTTCACTCTAATTTTCTTTTAAGGTGGTCCTGCCATAAGAATGATACATGCCCGTTTTCAATAAAAAATCTCTGAGAGTTTTCGATATATTGAAAAAAATTGATTTTCATTTTGTAACTTCAAAGGGCTGTAACTTTTTTTATGAGCACATTTGTACTAAGGTAAGTTAGGTTCAACCGAACTATTTTAGACCCCAGAATGTGTGGTATAATTTATGACCATTCTTTTCGGGACACCCTGTATATTGAACAATTCTTCTAAGGGTGCCTATCTTCTAGAGATGTTGGCCACCACACTGACCCATCTTATTCTCTTTACCGCAGCTGGAAATACATAAATCAGTTGACGTTAGACCATTCCCCTTCCTAAGATTGGCCAGCCAGGATATATTTCTACGTCCAGGGCCTTTCATGATCTCAATCTTGGCTTGTAGAATCAACTGTACAAGTTGGTATTTATCGCATAAGTCAGCCGCATAATATGGCCGAAGTAAGAAAATAAATTTTTTGTCCTTTACGGTGGTTAATAATTTCTTTATCTTTTCTTAGCACCTGGAGAATATTTATGTTAGTTGTGTGGTGTATATAGTATATATGAGACCCTCAACTTATGTCGGTAGCACCACATTTCAAATACCTCTTATCGCTTTATGGCATCTTCTGTAAGACTGCAGCTGTTTACTCCTTAGAGGAGGACACTAAAGACGTAACATCTAAGAATTCTTATATTGATACCTTAAGATAAGTTGTAGAGAATCTTCCTAAGACCGTTAAAAAAGCTTATAGCTTTTTCAATACGAGTTTTTATTTCGTAGCTATGATCCCAAGCACTCCTAATATTGCAGCCCAAATAACAATTTTCTTTATTCTTTCTAATGGTGTATCGCTTATTTTAATTTGGGTGTTTATGTTGGTGTTCATTTAGGCCGAATTTTTAGGCCATATTTGTTAAATGTTTCTACAAAATCCACCATCCTTTGGAGCCCCTGCCCACTATCCATAGAACAATGCGTATAGCAAATACTTAGAGTAGCTATAGATACAATTGGACAATAATTAAGTCTAAATAGTAGAAAGCAAGCATAAATATAGAGAAGTTTACAAAGCTTGACAAATATCTCAAAAGAAAAGAAGAAAATACGATATTTGAACAACATAACATTTTACACAGTCCAACAAATAGATTAGGCCTAATACATATTTTATGTAAGACAACACCTGCCAATGAAGACGACAAAAGAATAGAAAATGTTTATGTAAAATGCTTTGTTCGAAAACTCCATTTTGGGAGCCATAAAAAATCTCAAGAAATTAAAATAAATTGAGTATAAATCTTTCGTTGAAAAAAAAACAAAATAAATAAGAAAAATAAACATGAAACGCAATAAACTTTATGCTGGTACTGAACGAAAAGTAAATATTGGTTCTCTCCTGGTTTTTCTTATTATTTACATTGGAAATAGTCCCAAGAGAGTTTTGATTTCATGTTTGGAAATGAAGGAATATGCTCTATTAATAAAGATCGATCGTATGTTCCCATTATTAGGCCTGGATCCCGCGTACCGAAAGAAGATTATTAATAGCAACCTGACAATTTGTTAATAGTTTAACGGTGCCTAGTCGGACAAACTTTGATGTACGGGAACACTGGTACAGGGGAAGTTTTAATTGTGGAACAGGTTACAGGTTTCGTACGTCAGTCTACGAAAACCTTCCATGTATTTTGTCGGACAGAACTGCCAATTGATTTGTTACCCTTTCATTAAACTCTATACTATATAATGTTTGCTACTGAATAAACTTAAAAAACAGCCTACTAGTCTTCACAATCAAAAACTTGTCAGGATGAGACGTTCCACAATTAAAATCACGTTCCGCAAATCCACACTGTTCCAGTGTTTGCCATACATCACGGTTTGTCCGACTAGACACCGTTAAGCTATTAACAAATTTTCAGTTTGTTGTTAGTCAACTTTTTTGGTACGCGGGATCCACGCCTATATTTGTCGGAGAGACTATTGAATTACTGGTTAGTTTATTTTATGTAATCAAATGAAGTATCCACAATAGCAACATATTAATTAATTAATTAATAATACATAACCACAATGGTAAGCCTGGGGAAACCTGAAATAGGATACATTTTGGTGAACTTAATTTTTAATTACATATATGTATAGGGTGTAACAAAAAGTTAGGTCATAAATTAAACCACTTATTCTGGGGCAAAAAATAGTTCGATTTAACCTATCCTACCTTAGCACAAATGTGTACATAAAAAATACATTTAATACAATTTATTCTTTTTCTCATGATCATCTTTCAGTGCGTCACAGTTTTTCGATTTCTTTCTAACGCATTAAATTGTATATGACAGAAAAAAAGCACGTCGGTGATTACTTTGGTAATTATTCTATTTCGGTGATTATTCTAGTTGTCGATAGATGGCGCCATAATAAAAAAATATTTTTTTTTTAATTAGATAATAATATATATATATATATATATATATATATATATATATATATATATATATATATATAAGACTATACAAATCAAAGAAAATACCATTTTATAAATGCAAGAAATACATTTGATTTGATTTTATTCCAAATTGAAATAAAGTGTGACAACTGTCAGATTTAACTAAAATGTCATGTTAGAATAAATGTCATAAATGTGTATTATCACTGACTTACCCTTTTTCCTATCATTTGTTACGCACTGAAAAATGCTCATGAAAAGGACAATATCTCTCAAAAATAATAAGCGCTTATATCAGATACAATCTGAAATAGTTTATATCTTCTATCTCCTCCTTATTAAGAGAAAGTAGGCAGTGATCTATATTAATCTTTCCAGCTGTCATTCTCTTATTACACGACAAAAATCATCAACGGCCAAAACTTCAGAGTCCAAACTGTCCTAAAAACTACCTGCTTATCCTTTGGTAATGTATTTATCAGAAAATCTAAACGAAAACTACCCTTCCTGACTACAAAATTGCTGATTCTTGCCAGCAACGAACTTCCTGATGAATACATTGATATCCTGGAAGCAACTCCGATTTGCTCTGGTTTTCCGGCCTCATTGCACAATTACACCCTGTACATAGAAAGGATAAAGCCACAGCTACCCTCACCGCGCTAATTCAATTTTCATTTTTAATTACAATAAGTTGAGTCACTAATCATAACGTTTTTTAGCATCAATACTCTGAAAAAGACCGTTCATCACAACCCTTTCTTCTCTGGCGACTCTGAAAGCTGACTCCTCCAGTATCTAGTCCTCCAAATCCAAAACAAAAGATATCACCAGTGGGTCTGCGAAGGCAATGGCCAAATGCCAACATCCAAAAACATACCACATTCTGAAGAGGTGTTAGATTATCTAAAGCAGGACATAGCGAATAATCCAGTCCAAAACAAAGAAACTTCAAAATACACAACACATTGGACCATCCTCTTTGTCTTTGAAATGTTCGTTTTAAGACATACGATATTGCTTCACTGACTAGACTTATAGTGCAGTCATTGAAGATTATTAGCTCAGAAATTTTTTACTATGAACCGATTTACATGAAATTTTGGAATTAGACTTATCCTATCCTTAACTTCAAAAATGATATTGACCCGAACTCCGATTTTACCCTGGGGTGGTTGCCACCCCTTTCGGTAGTGGACATTTTTTTAAATAACCTCAGATATCGATAGAAGACCTAATTTTCAGCAAAAAATGCTGTATAAAGTTTTTTTAAGTACCCAATATTTTTCAAGTTATTGGCAATTGAAAATTCGAAATTATCTCACGATTTTCAACAGTTTTTTGAAAATATCTCCAAAAATATGCATTTTAGCGGTAATAGTATATTGAACAAAATTATAGCAGGTAAAAAATAAACAAATTGGTTTTTTAGAGAGTGTTCTATATGCAAGATTAAGCGAGATGTTAAAGATCAAAGCCGTTTTTTATTTTGTGTGAAATTTAATCGATGTATTCAATGCCATCTAGTGGAGAGCGAATAAATTTTATGCATGCTAATGAGAAAGGATTTTATACTGCTTAAAATAGGCTTTAAAATGAGCACTGTTAAAAGTCTTTTGTGCGTAAAATAAGTGAGCTGCAATGAAAAAAAGAGGAACATCTAATGGTTTTTTTTAATCAATGGAATTCATAAGTGCCATTTTTACCAAAATTAAAATTAATCGTATTTCGTCTAGAATCAACTTTAATATAAAGGGGTTGATAGATTCAAGCAGTTTCGCTGCTTTGGAACAAACATTTTTTTTAAAAAATCACGATTTTAAGAAAAAAAAATTTGAATTAAAAAAAACAAATTATTTTCATAATATCTCAAAAATAATGAAAGATACGTAAAAAAGTTTATTAATAAAAAAATATTTTTTTTTGGCAAAAATTTTGGTTTGTTTGTTTTTTTCATCACACAAAAATTGACGAAGGTATGATTAATTAAAGAGCGCGCGGTATCGCAACCACAGTCTCTCTCGAGCCCTTTGACCCTTCACCGTTTCAAAATAAAAGGTTTTTCACTAAATATTATAATGGAAAAAGTTGTAGCTCTTTTAATTACCTTCAAAATGGTTTTTTATAAGTTGTGGTAGGTTAAAAAAAAAAGTAGTTATGACCCAAAAATCTAAATCATACATATTCAATGTTTTAATTTAGGGGTAGTTTAAGTTTGAAAGAACTTGAGGATATGATTTTCCAGCATAGCTTTTTTGAGAACGTGGAACGATATTTAAATCCTTTTTAGTTTATCAAAAGAAATTTTTAATACAATTTTTAATCGAGGGGTTGATTTTAAGCGTTAAAAGGGGGTTAACAATATGATAATTAAGATAGAGAACATGAAATATTATTTACTCTATATTTAAATCTTTTTATGTCATATTAAATTAATTTTTTGTAAATTTTTTCGATTTAGGGGTTGTTTGCAAGGGTTGTACGGTTTTCAAGGGGATGAAAATGAGTTTAACATGACGTTATTGTGTTGAAAACACTTCACAATGTCACTCTTTATAGTCCGTTCTTTAACGGTAAAATATTGCAAAATCTCTAAATTTTAAAGAACCGCCTGGATTGACATGAAATTTGGCATACACATAGCTAACAAGTCAAAGAAAAAAAGTGATATTGTGCCGATATGTGCTTTTGCCCTGGGGGTGGTTTTCACCCCCTCTTGGGGGTGAAAAAATATTCGTCCAAAGAAAGTCAGGAAATGTTTAAACTGGCTAATTTTAAGTAACTTTTGTTCTATAGAGTTTTTTCACCAAGTCAACACTTTTCGAGATATTTGCGAGTGAATATGTTCATTTTTCAACAAAATAACCACGCTTTTAGACGGTTTTTCGCAAATAACTCAAATAGTAAATATTTTGTCGAAAAAACATTCTTAGCAAAAATATAGCCCGTAAAAAATTTAAAAAAATGGTATACATATCACGTCTCTACACCTAGTAGAAGCAGAGTTATAGCTAATGAAAAATAGGTTCATACTCGTCAAATTCCAAATGGAATAATTTAACGTGAAATAGCCAAAAATGAAGAACATTTCGGGGAAAACTCATTACAACTTATTTAAAGTGTTTAAAAAGAGCATCATTTTTGTTTTATAAAAAAAATTCTAGCATCAAAATGAAACAAGTTACGCTCAAAATAAAGTTAGTCCCTTTTGGTTTTGGTAAGAAAAATCGAGAAAATCACCCCCTAATTAGTATCTTAAATGAACTTAATCGTTACGACTTCACAAGTTTCTTGACTCGTGTATATATTGTTTATATGATCTGTAAGTTTCATCTGTTCAAAGTCCTTATTATTGAAAGGGCTGTAGTTAAAAGGGGTTGAACGAGTCACTGATCACGAATGTATGCAAATTTAGAAACACCAAATCTTAATCAATTTTTGTCTAACAGAAAAACAAAGAAATAAATGATATTGAGAAAAGCAAATCTGACTTTTTTTTGTTTTTCGAGATTTTTGGTATCTCTAACAATTTTTAAGTTATTTTGAAAAAAAAGCATATTTTTCATAATTTAAATTTTTAAAAATTTTACTTTGAAACCAAATTTTTTCAAAAATAAGCACTTTGAATCGATAAAACTTACAGATCATATAAACACAACATAAGTAAAATAATTTGTGGAGCGGTAACGAATAATTTCATTTAAGTTGCTAATTAGAGGGTGGTCTTCCCGATTTTTTTTTGCAAAAACAAAAGGGACCAACTTTATTTTGAGCGTAACTTGCTTAAATTTAACGCTAGAAACTTTATGTAAAAATAGAAATAAAGCTTTTTTTAAATACTTTTAAAAGGTTATGATGGATTTTCCCCAAAAAGTGCTTAATTTTTTGGATATTTCACGTCGAAATATTCTATTTGAAATTTGGTGAATATGAACCTATTTTTCATTGGCTATAACTCTGGTTCTACGAGATCTAGAGACCTAACGCGTACACCATTTTTTTTTTACTTTTTTATAAGCTATATTTTTGCTAAGAACATTTTTTTCGACAAAATGCTTACCTTTTGAGTTATTTGCGAAAAACCGTCTAAAAATGTGGTAATTTTGTTGAAAAATGAACACATTCACTCGCAAATAACTCGAAAAGTGTTGACTTGGCGAAAAAGCTCTATAGAACAAAAGTTACTTAAAATTAGTCAGTTTACCCATTTCCGGACTTATTTTGGACATATATATTTTCACCCCCAAGAGGGGGTGAAGGTCACGCCCAGGGCAAAAGCACACATCGGCACAATATCACTTTTTTTCTTTGACATGTAAGCTATACGTATGCCAAATTTCATGTCATTCCAAGCGGTTCTTTAAAATGTAGAGCAAAAACCGTGAAAGAATGGACTATTATTATTAAACAGGTTTTCTGGCTATAAAATTGCTCAATGTCAATTTTTCCATTAAGGGGTTGTTTTCACCCCTTAAAATATATAAACGGAGTTCGAGTCAATATCACTTTTGAAGTTAAGGGTAAAATAAGACTAATTTCAAAATCTCATATAAATCGCTTTATAGTAAAAAATTTCGGAGGTAAAAACCTAATTTACGCTTCAATGACTGCACTATTACTAATGTCTGGAGATCTTGTAAAATTTCTGCCAGAAAGACTGTATCGCCTGTAGGTGATATTGTTAATTACTTCTCCGCCCAGACTTACTTCCTCTTCTCTGTCATCCAACGCCTACTTAAAGATTTCTTCAGAGTATAAAAAATAAAAAGACTGAGTGACAAAACACAACCTTGTCGTACTCCACGTTTGATGCGTAGTTTTCAGTACTTACTTACTTACTGGCTCCGTGGCGTTACAACCCTTCGTGGGTTTTAGCCGACTCGACAACATGCCTCCACTGTTCTCTGTCTAATTTTTAACGATCGGATGGACAAGGGGTCACGAAGGCTGAACCAGAAGGATCAGGACGATATTATCCTTGGATGGAATAAGCAATAACCGAAGATGGAAAGGTCCAATCGCTTACATTGACGATACGAAGACTGCGTTGCTCAGTCGGAAGAGATGCGGGCGTGGTTCTTTGGGTTGGACTTCTGTTGCAATAAAATATGTTAAATCAATAGATAATGATACGTGAATAGGGCTACTCAAAAGACAATAGACAAAAGATGGATAGATAAAAATTAACTGATGGTTTGACACTAGGGCTCAAATAAAACGAAAATACTAATACTAAATACATAATACTAAATACATAATTAAAATTGGGCGCCTGGGATTTTTAGCTCTAAATCATCAAAGAAATAATTAATGAAACATACACAACAATAGAAAAATTAGCAACACTGCTACGACAAAACAAAAATGTTCTAGTCGTGAGCTGTAAATAATAATTAAATAAAATGCGACATCGTACGTTTCAATGTAACATTTATTAAAATACTCAATAAGGTATTCTCAATAAGGTAATACTCAATATTTACATAATCTACACAGAAAGAGATAACTATAAAATTGTTGACCAAAAAAAGAAAACTTCAAATACAATGACTTTATATTATTTGGTCAACGCTACACAGACCGATAATAAACCACGTAGAATAGATGACTATAACTTCTAATGACTCTACGTACTATAAAGAAAAACTAAATAATTACTCAAAAAAATTAAAAATATATAATTGACACTCATATTCCGTCATCTATTAGACAATATAAAAGCATTTTTTTGTTTCTATAATACTAAATATTATAGTAATTACACAAAAAATTACATAATTAAAATGTCTATAGTTTAAATTTTAAATGATCACCCATTTTAAAATAAAAATTACTCAATAATGACATCAAATTAACTATATTAAAAGGATGACCTTTTTAGGATGTCAATGCACTTTTTCAGTAAAATAAACACAAAGCAGGTGTCTTATCTAGACCGCACGCGACAAAAATGGCATATTGCTACTTCACAGTAAGCAGATAATAATTAATAACTTACTAGGCAAAGTGAGACATCTGGCAAGCTCCATCTGGCCTGCGAAAAGGGAAGAACACGGTACATAGCTGACTGGCCCCTCAAATATGGGCAGGTTGAATTAATTGGCCCCAAAGGATAAGGCCGGGCGGTGGAAATGGCTCTCAAAGAAGACTAGGTGGTACGGTAGAATTGACCGTGCCGTAAAACTATTGAATAGAAAGAAAAATTATTTCTTTAAAAACGTCGGAACAATAGAATGAAAGGTTATTTCGACTTACCATAATTCACTTATGAGTTCACTCCACTACTTATTACACACGTCCCCTATGATACAATACTTCGACGTCGCAATGCATCTCACTGCGTCAGAATTCAATTCACGAATGCCGCAAAATCTTCAGAACTCTTTAACTTTTAGTGTTGGTAAGCATCAGTGACGCTACCCAATTAAAATCGTAGGAAACTGAAGATGTATTCCCACAAAACCTTTGACATTCGAGGCTTCTCAGCGATAAGGTTTCAAAAAACACAGTGTCTTGAAGTGTGTTATAGGTGCGAAAGAAATTTATTATGGTTTGGGAACTTAATTTGATGTGGATCCACATCACCTTCTACTCACAGATGTCGATAAAAATTCACAAGAAGACGTGAATTTGGTGCTATCCATTTTATACTACACGCAGAAAACTTAAACGTTACAAATTGAGCAACCTCTATCCCAGCAACCTTGCCACCGGAGTCGAGGATGACCGCATGATCTTCTTCCATTTGGGACTTCCTCCCACACCAGCCTTACTGTTCTTTGCTCATAATGACTTCTGAGGAGCCAAAGTTCCTAATTTTCAGTATGACTATCTCGAATTTGGATAGAAGCTGCTCGATTGTAATGTAAATATCTTAGCAATCTTATATTGTAGTGCACCAGTCCTCTCTCTCTCTCTCTCTTGTCGTTTTCCCATTACTGAGGATCGTGATTTCTTCCAATATTCCTAACAATGTTTCTCCATTGGTCTCTATCTTCAGCTGCTCTAAGAGCTTCGCAGAATGAGTTTCCAGCTGAATTCTTTATTTGGTCGGACCATCTAGTTGGTGATCGTCCTCTTGATCTTCTCCCCAGAACGTTTCCAGAAACGATTAATCTCTCCAAACTGTCGTCACCTCTGCGAACCACGTGACCAAAGAATTGCAGAATTCGTTGCAGGCATATTGTGGACAGCCTTTTTTTAATATTGAGTTGGTTTAGAATGGAAACGTTTGTCCTATGAGCTGTCCATGGTATGCGCAGTAGTCTTCTCCAGCACCACATCTCAAAGGCATTAATTTTTTGGCGCTCGCATGCGCGAAGAGTCCAAGTCTCTGCTCCGTATAGAAATATTGAGAATACAAGGGCATTCACCAGTCTCATCTTGATATTTTGAGAGATAGATATGTCTTTCCAAACTTTAGTTAGGCGACTCATCGCATTTCTTGCCATACCAATACGTCTCCGAACTTCTGCTTCACAGTTGCCATCGTTAGTTATACTAGACCCGAGGTAGACAAAGGTGTTTACTATCTGGTATTCCTGTAACATGTTAGTCAGTTGAATAATGTCGAATCTGTCGACCACCATTATTTTTGTCTTAGCTTTATTGATTTTCAGACCAACTTTATTGCTTTCGTGCTCAACTCTTCGCAGAAGATCAAACATTTCTTGCTCATTTGCTGCTATAATTGTAGTGTCATCAGCAAATCTCAAATTGGAGATTTTCCTACCGGCTACTGTTACTCCACCGGCCCATCATCCTTCTAAAACCATCCTCATGACATGTTCACCATAAATGTTAAATAAGTCAGGTGACAACACGCATCCTTGTCTAACACCTCTCTCGGTCTTGAATTGGTTTGAGAACTTCTGATCTAGTCGTACTGTCGCTATATTAGACTGGTACAGATTTTTAATAAGTGTCACCAGGTGCATTGGTGCGCCCATTTCTATTAAAATTGATCACAGATTTATCCAGCTTACACAATCAAATGCCTTTTGGTAGTCGTCGAAGCATATAGTCATAGGTACTTGAAATTCTCTAGACTTTTCAATAAGTTGTCTCAGGTTCAGGATTTGTTCCCTTGTACCTTTATCCTTTACAAATCCCGCTTGTTCCTGAGGTATTTGGTAATGTAGATAGGTTTTTAATCTCTTTTTGATGATATGCAACAAGATTTTACTAGAATGTGTTCTTAGTGACAGTGTGAGGTAGTTTTCACATCTGGTAGTAGTTCCTTTTTTGTGTAGCGGGATATAAATTGAGGTGCACCAATCAGATGGCAATTTTCCTGAATTCCAAACAGCGACACAAATAGAATGGATGATATGTATTCCTTTGTCACCTAGTACCATTTCACATGGTATTGAATCAATGCCTGGGGATTTATTTCTCTTTAGTGATTTAATTGCATCTTTGACTTCAGCGAGTAAGACAGTAGGTTCTCTAGGGTAGTCAGAGGGCCACTGATGTTCTGCTGATACCTCGTTATTTTTATACAGCTCGTCACAGTAGTTTCGCCATGTTTCCAATATTTCGTCAGTATCGGTCTTTAGATTACCTTCCTTATCTATTACAGACCACGTTTGAGGTTTAAATTCTCTGGTAAGGTGTTTGATCTTCTGGAATAAATCCCTCGGTTCATTTCGACAGCCATGTTCCTCTATCTCTCTGCATATTTGAGAGATGTAATCAGCTTTGTCTTTGCGGCACTGTTTTTTGATTTCTTTCGATAACGCTCTGTATTCATCGTTTGTTCCGTGTCTAGTTTTGTGTTCTTTTCTGCGTTGAATCACAGTCCACGTATTATCGGATATCCATGTCTTACAGCCAGTGGAAACCGCTGCCTCACAGTCTTTTGCAGCCTCGATTACCTTATCTTTGAAATAAATCCAAGTGCTCTCAGGGTCACTATCTACTTGGTCTAAAGAGAGAGCTTCTTCTAGGTTGTGTTGGAAGTCATTTATTTTTGATGGATTTAGAGACATGACTTTTCTCTGGGGTCTTCTTTTGGGAACTTTAAAACGAAGTCGAACGTGCAATACCAGGAGTTGATGATCGCTTCCACAGTCTTCGCCAGGATATGTTTTACAGTTGATGGCCGACGACTTCCATCTTGATCTTATTAGGATGTAGTCTATTTGATTCCTTGTTCGTCCATCTGGGCTGCGCCATGTGTATAATATCCGTGGATGATGTTGATATAACGTGTTTGTAATTGTAAGATGTTGTTCGACACAGAACTCCACTAGACGGTCGCCATTCTCATTTCTCTGTCCCAGTCCATTTTTGCCCAGCACTCCTTCAATATTTTCATTAGATGACCCCACTTTGGCGTTAAAATCTCCTAGAATTATGATGAGTTCACGATTCGGAATAGCGCGAACAGTTTCTTCTAGACGACCATAGAACCTGTTGATGTCTTCTTCTTGTGCAGCTGTTGTAGGAGCGTATACCTGGACAAGGTGTAGGGTATTGGTGGATATTCTCATTTTAAGGGATATTATCCTGTCATCAATAGTATTATATCCAATTACGCAGTCGTTAAATTTAGAGGGTACAATTATTGCGACTCCATTTGTACTTTTGTTATCTGGGCCTGAAAAATGGACGACGTTGCCTGCAGTTGTTTTAAAATACCCTTTACCTCTCCAGTGAGTTTCAGAGAGTCCCAGTACCGAAAGATTGTGGTCTGCCATTTCTTTTTCAATTATGTGTAACTTTCCAGGGTTTTAGATCAGTCCCTGGACGTTCCATGTACCAATTCGCTGACATTTTCTTAAATTAAATGAAAATTTAGATTCAGTCGCACAATTTCTGCCAGGTGCCTGGTCCCTCACACCTTGGCAGCCAGTAGCAAATTTCACACCATCCGACCCGGAACCGAGATGGCGCCGAGCGTGAGTCGGGTCGCTACACATTCCATCTTCACTTACTGAAATTGTCATCGTTATGGGAAGAAATTCTCTTGGGAAAATAGTGCAGTGGTTTCCCTTTGCCTTCTGCACCGCTGTATATGTGCCGTTTCTGTGGTTATGATTCTCGCCGCATGGTCAGTTTTGTAACAGCCAGCTGCCACTGTCCAACCTATCACCATGTCTGGCTACCAGTCCTGCTGCCCTCAAAATCTAAAAATGTATCGTGTCGTCTTAGATCGAATATTTTCTCGAAGTCAATGAAACAAAAATAAACGTTCTTTTGGAACTCACAAGAACAATTTAATTTTAAAATAATCGCTTGTATTAAAACTGTTTACTGCTTATTAACAAAAAAAGATATTTAATAAAAACTAAGATGACAAAAGTAAACTCTTTTAAAACAACACCAAGTCGTTAATTATGTATTTCCCTCTTAACTCACCTCGTACAATATTAAACTTGTTCTTTTATACCCGATTGCCATTTTTCCTTTCAGAAACAGATATTAAAACTCGTACATATTTTATCGGCGAATTCTTTCGCTTATTACACCCAAATTATCAAAGCAAAAAAGTTGCTAAAAGTAATTTATACTTTATACTTTATATTTTCTCCTTGCGGCCCATTAATTATAAATCTTTAGGTCAGTGCCGTGCGGCACATTGATATGTTCATATGTCCATAGATTTGAACGGAGTATCGCAAACTAAAGAGCAAGCTAAATGTAACATTGTAACTTATTGGGTATTGGCTATTGATTAAGAAACCGAAACTTGGTTTCCTACTCTCATAATAATTGTTTAGGGTCAATGATAAGCCGAGTTGGTACTTTTATGAAAGATATAGAAACGTAAATAGCGGGGAGAAAACAAGCGATGAAAGCACTCCATGGAATGATATGGTACAATACTGTAACAACAGAGATGTCTACAAATCTCCATATAGTATATAATAAAAACAAAGGAAACATGGAACAGAATGGAAATACTGTCGGAAAAATGAAAGAATACCCATGAACGATCACATCAATCACATATTATTCAGATTATTAATAATCTATCTCTCTTGTTTGCTATTTATGAAAAAAAAAACAGCAAATACAAAATATGTGATTGATGTGATCGTTCATGGGTATTCTTTCATTTTTCTGACTGTATGTAGCAAAAAAGTTAAAAAACAGATCTCTGCAAGTATACGGGCATGTACAAAAAAGTCCAGACCACAAGTGACTGAAAAAAATATTGGACTGGGATCTGCTGAGGAGAAGACGGTTAGGAAGACATGCTATGTGATGGAAAACTTACATAGGAAATGCTATGATAGGTAAACAACCCCAGAGAAGGTGACTGGAAAAATAAAGTGTTGTGGGGGGACGAAGTCTATCACCCCAGAGAAGTGATATAGCAAATGCTTTTGCTCGATATTTTGAATCTATACATTCTAACACTAATGCAATAATAACAGACTCCTACAAGGAATATGAACTTGAACAATTATGTGTTGATTGTATAACTTTAGAAGAAATCAATATTGCAATTAAGTCTTTAAAAAGTAGGGCAGCTATAGGTGTGGATGGGATCCCTTCTTACCTGTTTAAGGCGTATTCAGAAGTCCTGTTGCATCCCTTACAAATGATATTTAATAAATGTTTGGAGACAAGCACGTTTCCGGATGCGCTTTAGGCAGGTAGAATAACTCCTATCCACAAATCTGGAAATACGAGTATAATATTAAATCATTGTTCTATAACAGTATTGCCTTCTCTTTCAAAAATTTTGGAATAAATTATGTACAATATACTCATATACAGTATACTCATGTTTCAAAACTTTAATGGAAGAACAACATGGTTTCATAAACTAAAAATCAACTCAAATCTGTGTATTTTCAGTCACTTTATTGCTTCATCCATAAATATTCTCAAGTTGCTGTTATCTTTACTGATTTAGCAAAAGCCTTTGATAGAGCAAATCATTCAGTACTATTAAAAAAACTGAGGTCATATGCAATTTCTGACAAACTTTTTTTGAATCTTACCTTAGCAATCGTACAAATGTATTCAAATTTGGGAACTGCTACTCAGACAGTTTTATAACCGGGTCAGGTGTACCGCAAGGTTCCATCCTTGGGCCTTTACTTTTTGTTATGTTCATAAATGGCATAACCGATTATATAAAATTTGCCAAATTTTTTCTATTTGCAGACGATTTAAAATTATTTCTTACAATAAAAACGAACATGACTGTATTAATTTACAACAAGATATTAAAAGTCGTGACCCGTCAAAATAGCCCGGTCAAAACAGCCCCGTCAAAAAAGCCCCGTCAAAATAGCCCGAACACAAAATAGCCTCGACAAAATAGCCCGCAAACAAAATAGCCCCGACAAAATAGATCGCACACAAAATAGCCCCGGTCAAAACAGCCCCGGCTAAAATAGCCCCGGCTAAAACAGCCTCTTATAATCAATTACATAATTATTTATACAAGGTGTCCAAAAACTTTTTTTTAATTTCAATTATTTGACAAAAAGGAAGAATGTATTTAATTTATTTAATTTAAAATGCATTTTACTGTTGCCCGAAAACAGAAAAAAATGTTTATATCATAAATAAACATTGATTTTCGCTTAACTTAAATGTTCAAACTTCCAAGAGACAGGGAAGACAGGACTCGAGGTCTCTAAAAAGACCATTTTTATTTAATGTGGTTAAGATAAACATCTGAATGGAGGATAATTACCATTTCCGAAAAAATTTATTTTTAAGGAATTATTTCATGATGAATTCTGAAGGGAGCTTTTTTGTCGGGGCTATTTTGTCGGGGCTATTTTGTCGGCGGGCTATTATTCCGCGGCTATTTTGTCTGCAGGCTATTTTGTCGGAGCCATTTTGTGTGCGGGATATTATGTCGGGGCTATTTTGTCGGAGCTTTTTTGACGGGGCTATTTTGACGGGGTACCATTAAAAGTGTATCCACATTCTGTAAAAATAATGATTTGAACTTAAATGAATCAAAATGTAAACTATTGACTTTTTCTAGAAATCGAGAAGTTATAAGAACAGACTATTTTATTAACGAAGTAAAACTTGAAAGGTTAACAAAAATGAGAGATCTATTATAGGGGTGTTATTCACTAGCACATTCTACTTTAATGAGCACATTCTCAAACTAACTAATAGTTGTTATGGACAGTTAGGCTTTATCCTAAGATCCAGTGAAGAATTTTATTGTGACACTACAATTAAGCTTTTTAATGCATATGTGAGGTCAAAACTTGAATAGTTTTGTACCATATGTAGTCCCTCCACCATATCACATGGTGATATGATAGAGAGGATTCAGAAGAAATTTTTAAGGTCTTTATATCTAAAGAATAAACTATCTATAACTTGCCGAGAATGCTTTGTGACACTGTGTTATTGAGCGAAAGGCGTAAAAATGCCCAAATCACTTTCATATTTAATATAGTTTATCAAATCATAGATTCTTCTACGATTCTTTCATTTATAAATTTTAATGTACCAGACCAAAGGCTTAGATGTAGACACATTTTATTTAAAATTACTCCAGAATACGCAAACTCCCCCATGGCAAACTGTTTAATGGCAATAAATGATTTTATTGTAAGTGAAGACCTTGACCTATATAATATGAAAAATAGTACTATGTTACATAAACTGTGATACCCTTGTTTATTGTTTTAAATTATATTTATTTTATTGCATTGTATAAATTATTGTATTTTCTTATTTCTTTGTATTGACCAACTGTGCGTTTATAATTGGCATCATTGCTATAAACGTACAGTAAAAATAAATAAATAAATAAAACCCCGATTAACAAAATCTGGCCCTTAATATACTGAATTTGGTACAATTTTGGATGCATTTTTTGTACTGTAAATGCAAATAAGCATTTCTATCCATTTTTCTATTGTAGACTTTTCCCTGACGTCATCCCTAACACAATGCGAAAAGCTGCAAGTCGATGTATTTAATAATCGATTTATTCAGGTGTTTTTTTTTTTGTTCTAATCCCGTTATCTATGAATGTAAATTAGAACTAGAGAAACGAAACAATACATATTTCATCTGCGAATTCTTTCGCTTATTACACCCAAATTATCAAAGCAAGAAAGTTGCTAAAAGTAATTTATACTTTATACTTTATATTTTCTCCTTGCGGCCCATTAATTATAAATTTTTAGTTCAGTGCCGTGCGCGCCATAATATGAACATACTCTTCGGGGAGCCCTAAGGTTCCCTGCGGGGACATTCCTGTAATTTCTGAAATGTTTTATATTTTCCCAGGCACAGCAGAAGATTATTTTCCTTTTATTATTACGAGAAGTTTTGATTGATGCTGGGAGGTTTGCTGTGTTAAAGAAACATTTGCTGAGAGTTGTTTTTATTTTAAATGAATAAATCATAATATTATTAGAATACATTCTATTTTCGTCTTTATTTTTATGTAATACTTAATTTGCTAATAATTCATTTTCCAAGGACAATTTTTAAAATGTTATTTTTTCTATCGAAAGAAGATGCAGCCAAAAAAAATTGTAAAATAAATTGCAGACAGGCAGCAATCGATAGATGGAAAACTAAGTAAAGTGATTGGTTCTAGTAGCGCGGCTGATAGGTTTACTTTTTGTGTTTTATTTTACATCGGTTTTATATCGGTAATTGATGCCGATCAGTCCATACATTATCTGTAAATGCCCTCCTTTCCATTTGTTCTCTTTATCTTCTCTTCAAATTTTCCTTCCCACTTCCTCTTCTTTTTATTTCTCTTGGTTACCATTCCAAAATTATTTTGGTAGTATGCTCCTAATGTTGCCGTACCAAATTAGTTGTTTAGGTTTGATATCCTCTCATAATGTGTGTTACATTACAACTACTATCTCTTTAATTTTTTTGGTTTTTACATTTTTGGTTCTCGATTTTTCTGCTGTTCTTGTAATTGTCTTTTCTGTTTTTGTTTTAACTTTGATCTGTAATACTTCACTTATATGTTATTATACTGATGATAATTCAATTTAGAGGACCTATGGATATTAAATGTGATTTTACTATAGATGCACAGAAAAAAAAATGGTTTGTACTCTTTCTGCTAGTATTAACCCTCGCAGAACCAACCTTTTAGTAGAAACAGAGAGGACCAAGGAGGGTCAATAAAAAATGTCCACACATAAATTAATCAAAAACGTGCTTCTTTATTTGAACTAATTTAAAAAAAAGAATGTGTGTGTACTTTGTACGCACGTAAGAAGTTATACTTCTAACTATGATTTTAATGAAATAAATATACTTTTGGACAGTTTATTTGTACTGTATTTAAAGATTAAATTAATTTTTACTTACTACTTTCCAAACATTTTTATTAAAACAATACCAAAAATTAAAAAAAGATTAGAAAACACCAGGATTCGAACCGGGGTCCTCTTAATCTTCAGTCCAACGCCCTACCACTGAGCTATACCCTTTTGATTATCCGGGCTACAAGATTTCTCAGACATAGTGACAAACAGACGAAGTGAATTATGAAATACTTTAAATATTACTTATTATCTTATTCCCGAGGTAGAAAAGTCCAAATACACAAAAATTATAAAAACTTACTTACTTAAAACTTAAGCCGTCCTCTTGTACCTTACGGTGTCGAGGTAAGTGGAGAAATGAGACGTATCCATGCCTTTCGGTCGGTAGCTAGTCTTTCTGCTTCTCTCCACCCAATATTTCTTTTTCCGCAAGCCTTTCCAATATTTGCATTCCACGTTCTTGCTGGCCTGCCTCTTCTTCGTTTGTTGTCAGATGCCGCTTTCCATACCCTCTTTACAGTTCTACCTTCACTCATTCTCGCCATATGTCCGAACCACGATAACTGTTTCGTTTCAAGTCTGTCTAAGGTCCTTCCAACACCGCACCTTTCACGTATGTCTTCATTTCTTATACGATCACGTCTGGTCACCCCGGATACCGGATACTTTAAATATTACTTATTATCTTATTCCCGAGGTAGAAAAGTCCAAATACACAAAAATTATAATAATAGTTATTTATGATAATATAAATGTTAAAAGCACAATTTTAAGGCACGTATGTGAAAGATTCGCTTCGCTCATTCTGCAATTCACATGAGTGCCTTAAAAATGTACTTTTTAACACGTACCTATATCATACAATATTTTTTCTACAAACGTCTTATATATCAACAATTATAATTTATTCATTCTCAATTAGAGGACAATACCTACAAAAACTTTTACTTGAACTTGACTGATATTCCATTTTTATATTTTTCTTGACATTACATCAAAACTGCCTATACTGTCAATACGTAAATCAGATTAACATCTACTTTTATTTTTGTATATTCTAACATATTTTAATAGTTTTTTTCTACAAACGTGTTAAAAATACAATCCAGTTTAAATTAAATTTTAAAAAACTTTTTAAAACCACCTTTTTCAAATTGCGCACGTAGTAAGTATTATTAATATCTATTAATGTTAATAAATGAAATATAAATATTTTGACGTTTCAGAATTTGACAATTCACTTTCAACTGCAGTACCTTAAAATTTTTAAAGCACCGGTGCTTTAAAGTAGCATTTTTAACGTTCCTATGGAGTGCTATAAATTGCATTTTTAACACGTTTGTAGAAAAATATATTTAAAAACACTAATATATTCTTTCCACACCTTTTCTGGACTGATAAATACATAAATTAAAACATTTAGTAACGAACTCCATACTGCCTGTGTGCGCATGCGCACCTATTAATATAATTTCGCCCTCAATGAAATCGCGCCTAAAGAAGTATACCTTCAATAACAAAAATAACACTTTTATATTATTCCTAGACGTTAATGGAATAGTTAAACGATACGAATTTATAATTATTTTCCCGGAGTCTTCGGCTTCAGTAGAATTGGCATCATCGTAGGATACAGAAACATTTTTGACTTCTTGTTGTGCTTACCGCATACCTACATACTTGAATTTTGAACAAATTATGGTGTTGAAGGTATTCAAGGGGATTATTTATAGTCCACTGTCAAGTTTTATTAAAGTATAAGGAAATAAATTAAATTATAGAAACGCTAATTATGCCATCTAATAGGGCAGTAGTACGCCGACAACTACTAATTATTTGAGATTTTTAGGAACAAAGGTATTTAGAAAATCGGATGAAATGCAAAGCTGTGAATACTTTTTAACCCTCCTTGGTCCTTCTAGGGTTAAAGGAGACATATTAATAGAATAAACATATTTAGGAGAAGTTTGTATTCCTGAAAGTTTTAATAGTAGAAAAAATGGATATGTCAAAATGGAAATAAATAACACTACAAACAAACTTTTGAATCTTTCTGAACTATACAATTTCAATTGTTTTAACAAAAAATGTAATGAAAAAGGCAACACAAAAAACAAAGTAGACGTCTACTTCTTGTGCCACTCCTATCAAAAATTTAAAAATTATCAAGACTATCCTGACCTTGTTTACAGCTGACCTAAAGAGTTCATTAGTGGTGCAGCCAAACCACTCTCTCAAATTCCGCAACCATGACGTTATTCTATGTCCTGGATTCCGTTTTATTCTATTTTTCCTTGCATTATATTTTGAAGTAATGCGTATTTATGTCCTCTCAAAACAGACTTAGAGAACCTCATAAGAACAGATCACGAGTTTAGAAGAAAGGAAAAACACATTCAAAATATATGTAGAGCATTTTCAGATACATCTGTAAAGGCAAAATAACAACAACTTTTGATATTTATTTCTAATATCGTATACACCATTAAAACTAACAGACGAATTTCCCATGCATTCTAAATATTACAGATATCTTATTATTGGCATAAAGAAGAAGTTCCAAGTCAAATTCAGTCAATAAGTGAATCCTCTTGCTGTCAGTATTTTTAATGGAGAAATAATAATATAAGATACATATATAGGACAAGTCCATATACCTTAAACATATTTTCTTTGTTTTTTGGCCTTGGTTTAGAACCTTCAGCCATCCTGAAACATTAGTAGTAGCAAAAATGGAAATAACAAACGCTATAAAGGAACCTTTGAAGATAACTTTACTGAGATCAGTGGATGTATTACCCATTTAAAGACACAGAATATGAACTATGCAATTTCAATAATTATTTTAACAAAAGATTTAACGAAAAATGGAACGAAATAAAAACAGACTGAGGAACCTCATAATATTAGACCACATGAATTCAGAAGAAAGGGAAATCGTAATCAAACTATTTAGATAATTTTCAGATATTTTTCTAAAAGTCAAAGTTCTATTATTATCTAAGTCTTCTTTCTAAGTCTCTTTTAATACTTCTATTCTAAAAGTCAAATATTTTCCTAAAAGTTAAATATCAAAGAATATCAAAGATATTTTTTGACATTTTTAGTTTCAATGTCAGATACACCATAAAAGCCATAGACGAAGTTCCTAGCTTACAGATATTCTTACTGTCCAAAGGAAGAAGTTCGAATGTAAACTAAACAAACGTTAAATAAAGGAATTATAAGATATTTCCCTTGAAGTCGAAATTATAGTAAGCTTAATGAAAAGACAATTACTGATCAATATCAAATTTCGTGTATTCCAGAAGTTCTGGAGAAATTAGGAAGATCACAATATCTATCACATTATACAGGGTGTCCAGAAACTCTACCGACAACCAAAAACAGGAAATTCCTCAGATAATTTTACGACAATTTAATCCAATTCTTCTAGTCCGAAAATGCTTCCTAAAGGAGCTAGAGCTATTTGAAGATGGCGTCTGGTAATTAGTTTTTCTTACATATCTCCAGAACGCTTCTATTTAGAAAAACGAAAATTGGTAAACATATTTATCTTCCAGAGATAAATCGATTCCATCCGTTGCAAATTATTAGGCCCGGTCATAGGCGTCCGTTTCGGGTAGGGCAATAGTTATATTATCGCATAACTTTTTGTTTTTAATTTTTAAGCATTTTTGAGTCTGGATTATTAAAATGCAAGGTATCATATTACTAAAAGGTACTCTTACTTGAAGTCGATGGGATACACCGTTTTCTAGAAAAATCGATGCAAAAATTTTTCGTTTTTTTTAATATCAAAAAAAAATTTAAAAAAAACTATTTAGAAAAACAAAAACTGGTACGTTTAATTATATTCCAGAGATTAATCGATTTCATTAATTGCGATTTTCTAGTGACGGTCATGTGCGTCCGTTTTGGGTAGGTTAACGGTTATTTTACCGCATACCATTTTTGTCTTCAATTTTTAAGAATTTCTGACACTAAATGATTAAATTATTAGGTATTCTAGTTCTAAAAGTTACTCTTGCTTGAAGTTCGTAAACATGCATGGCTTTTTTTTGAAAATTTTTTTTCAAACTCAGGAAACGAAAAATTTTCAAATCAATTTCTCTAGAAAACGGTGTGTCCTACCGACTTAAAGAAAGAGTACCTTTTAGTACTAGAATATCTCACAATTTAATAATCCAGTATCAAAAATACTCGTACTTAAAAGTTAAAGACAAAAAAGTTATCCGATAAAATAACCGTTGCCCCACCCAAGACGGACGCCTATGACTGGTGCTAGAAGTTCACAAGGGAATGAATCGATTTATCTCTGAAAGATAAATATGTGTACCAATTTTCGTTTGTTTAACTAGAAGCGTTCTGGAGGTATTTAAGAAAAACTAATTACAAGACGCCATCTTCAAAGAGCTCTAGCTCCCTTGGGAAGCATTTTCGGACTAGGTGAATTTTTTTTAAATTGTCTTAAAATTTTCTGAGTAATCTCCTGTCTTCATTTGTCGGTAGAGTTTCTGGACACCCTGTGTTCAGCGGATTTCCTTAATATGTAAATCGAAATGGATCAAAATCTGTAAAGTGTAGACTCTATTCAGTGTAGACAATGATGCTTATAAATTTCTAAGAATGAAAGTGAATGAAAGTAGAATATCTTGGTCATATCTTGGTCAATCTACCAAAATTTCCAGAGCCATAATTAATATGATCAAAATTGACTTGTAAAATGTTCAATCAATTAGAGAAACAAATACCACATTGTATACAACTCCATTAATGGCCACCTGAATTATAGCAAATATTCTAATCTTGATCGTTATGTAAATTATTAAAACAAAGAAGACCAAAACAACAGAAGGAGCATTAAATACAAGAATAACATTACAAGAACATTCCGGCTTTGAAAAAGATACCAAAAACCGATATCCCAAAAATAATTTCATTATTTTTTGGACTCAGTGAGGGAGAAGTTACGACACTGGATTCTACAGAATCTGTACATTCCAGTATACCAGCAGAAACTGCGCAATATTATTATTAGAAATTTTTAATCGATGATAACTTTTTAGCTTTTATTTTGTATTGTATATTTGTCGATAACACTTCCCGTTATTATGATTTCGAATTTTCAAAATAAATTAATATTTTTAAAACCTACTTTTTGACATTCAAAGGTATAATTAGTAGGTTCAACTTTCTTTATCTGAATAGATTAATTAAATGTAAATGAAAATACAAATAATATCTCGATTAAAATGCAGTGAAATGAAACAAAAACAATGATTAAAATAGTATTGGAGTATGCAACCAACACTTTAATGATAGCATAATAAAATAGTGGTCTAAAACAATACACATCCATATACAAATATACACATGCCTTCGGAGAAATAAGAAATAGAACTAAAGGAAGAGTTCTACAATTTACTATATCGATAGGTATATTATAAAAGCTTCACCAAATATGATCTCAAAACACTGTCAATGCCAAAACAGGTAGTAAGGACATACTTATGCCTACGATAAGAAGATACAGCTTGCATTCAACAGCGAATGAAAATCGTCACGTGCTACTTTTGCTGATTTTTCAAAAGAATAACACCTTTGAACAAAAAGTACATGTCTCTCTAGAGGATGAAAATACAAAAAGATACTTAGAGATCGCCGGATGGTCAAATGGTAAATCAACAAATCATGTTTTAGTAGAGAATAATTAGAAAAAAAATTATGTATTCCAAAAATGATGTACATAGCATGTACAGGGTTATTCACTATATTTTGACCCCCCTGTAAACTGCTTTATTTACAGAATTAGAAAAAAATATAAAATACAAAAGTTATTCGATTTATAAATTACGATTTTTTGACATATATATCATACTAGTGACGTCATCCATCTGAGCGTGATGACGTAATGGACTATTTTTTTAAATGGGAATAGGGGTCGAGTGCTAGCTCATTTGAAACGTTATTCAATTCCCTATTCAGTAGTATAAACATTAACATAATTACTTATACAGGGTGACCAAAAATATTTTTTAAATTAAATTAATTGACACAAAAAGAAGAATCTATGTAATTTATTTAATTAAAAATACATTATACTGCTGTCAGAAAACAGAAATAAATATTTATTGGACAAATAAACATTACTTTTCACTTAAATTCAATGTTCAAGCTGCCTCCCATCTGCCTCTTGGCAGTTTGACATTGCATTTAAGCAAAAATCAATGTTTATTTGTGCAATAAACCTTTATTTCTGTTTTCTAACAGCAGTAAAATGTATTTTAAATTAAATAAATTACATACATTCTTCTTTTTGTGTCAATTAATTTAATTTAAAAATTTTTTTTTGGACACCCAGTATAAATAATTCTCTTAATGTTTCTATTACTGAATAGAGAATTGAATTACCTTTCAAATGAGCTAGCACACGACCCCTATTCTAATTTAAAAAAAAATAGTCGATTACGCCATCACTGATGGATGACGTCACTAGTATATATATCAAAAGATCATATTTTAAAAATCGAATAACTTTTGTATAAACCATTTTTTTCTAATTCTGCAAATAAAGCAGTTGACAGGCGGGTCAAAATATAGTGAATAATCCTGTACATTGTACATTGCTCTAAAGGGCCAGATATAGACTCAGAACACTTTTTAGTGGAAATTAATAATGAGAAAAATATTTCCTAGAAATCGAAACAAAAACAGAGAAAAATGTAAGATAAACAAGCTAATCAGGTCACAACAGGAAGAATAAAAAAAAAGGAAAACTGGTTGACACTCAACAAGAAATTGGAACTTATTACAGAAATTCTTAATGTAGAACAAACATAGGGTATAATTAGAAATATTGTTCGACCATTTACTCCAATGTTCCAGGTTCATTATTTGCTTGCTTCTTCTTCTTCTTGGTGTGCCTCTTCGTGATAAATGTAGGCAATTATCATGACAATCTTGTCTGCAACAGAGCGGAAAAGCTGCACAGAGGTTGTGTTGGAC
The DNA here is from genome assembly GCF_917563875.1 of Diabrotica virgifera virgifera. Taxonomy (NCBI): domain Eukaryota; kingdom Metazoa; phylum Arthropoda; class Insecta; order Coleoptera; family Chrysomelidae; genus Diabrotica; species Diabrotica virgifera. The sequence goes on along the minus strand of NC_065443.1, from coordinate 285,937,416 downwards.
TAGATCCTGAGATTCTTTCATCAGTATGTTCTTCTTCTTTTTGAACCTCGCTTTCCAAATATTTTTCCTGGAGGATGGCTTGTAGGAGTGTACATTTGGATTCATATCTCTTAGTATTTCCCAAGTATTGTAGCTCTCGAGATTAGATAGTGTATTATATAAGTGCACGGGATCTTTTCCGATAATTTTCACGGAAAGTATTTTCCGATATATCCACCTTCCAAGTTCTTCCAATTTTCTGCACATATCATCGTTCAAGGTCCATGATTGAACACCATAAAAAGGACAAAGAAAACGTAGCACCCAGTATTCTTCCTTTTACTCCAAGAGAGATGATAGAGCTTTTGAAGGAGATCTGGTTGTTTTGGTACTTTCCCCGAGGTAATAGATAAATCTTTGATAATTAATTTTGATCAGTGTGGTCCAACCTCAGGCACGCGGGCCGCATGCGGCCCCCGCAAACACATTTCAAAAATATTGCCATTGATAACTTTTACCTGTTCCATCCCTGTCTAACTTTCCGTAATCTTAAGAAAGTAGTTAACCTTGAACACCCACTCCAGGTGAGCGGGCAGTTAGCTTCAGTCAGCTGAACGTGTCGTGTTGAATTAACAGTAGCGAATAAATTGAATTTTAAATTCAGAATGAATAGTGCCAAAAAACGCAAAATTTTCGAAGAGAATCGTACATACCAAGGAAAATGGAAAAATCAATATTTCTTCATCGAATTAAAAGGCAAACCTCAGTGCATTATTTGTTGTCAAGTACTCGCGGTATCAAAAGAATACCATATTAGTAGACATTATGAAACCCAGCACAAAACAAAATACGACAAATATCAAGGTGAAGCTCGCAATACTCTTGTAAAAGAACTTAACGCTAATTGAATAAACAAAAATCTCTATTTACAAAACCGACAGCTGTTCAATCATCAAGCTTAGCAGCAGCATATGAAGTATCTTTAGAGCTTGTCAAAAATAAAAAAGCATTTAGAGGTGTGCAGTTAAAATGGCGCGATCATTTGGATATGAAAAGATGGCAAAAATTTTGAATGTGTTTCAAACTGTATCTAGAAGAGTTAATGAGCTGAATACTCATAGTCTGGGCTGATTATCGGAGAATAGGCCATTTTTGGGAAAAGTTATTTACCTGCAGTTTTATTGCTGGAATCGAATTTTATGATTGTATATATTAATAATATAGATATGCAAAGTCCACAGATAGTGTGCTACTTTTTTTATCAACAAAATGGCGCCCGAAAATCGTATTTTTTTCAATTTTTGCTCTATAACTCCAAAGATTTTAACTTTAGACCAAAAACACCCAAATAGAAATTCACCGCAATTAAATTCTGCATAGAGATGTGTTTTTTCTGATTTACTTCGACGAAAAATTTCCCCGGAAAAAGCGGGTTTTTCCAACAAAATCTTTAATTTTCAACTAAACTTTTAGATAAGTAGTTGTTAATCAATAATTAAATAACTTGGTAACATAAAAGCGCTTTCCGTATGTATTATAATTCCAGAAGCCGATGGAAATTGAATGAACAGTTTAGCAACAATTGAAATGTTAATTAAAAATTTACGGTCGCTATAATAACGACAATAATTATGATGCATAAGAATAACTATGATTTTCTGATAAAAAGACACTATACCTATCTAACGTACTTTACAGAATTGAAATTGGACTATTTAAGCGGCCTCAGGAATATTTTAAACTTATAAACAATTTTTTGGCTTATAAACAAATAGAATATCTCGAGAAATATTAAACTAAATTAAATTGTGAAAACGGTATTCGACATACAGCGACAGGACGCTTCTTTTAAAAGAAAAACATTTAATTATGACAAGTGGTTCCTGAGATACAACCGGTCAAAGTTGACCGAAATTTACGGCACAGATATAAACAATAGGATCATAATTTTCAAACCATCACCTTTTTATTTTTGTCCTCTTTCTCCACACCAATTTTCATATCTTTAAAATCCTCGTAACATATATTATTATAATAAAAACTATCGATAATACGTGTGAAAATTGCCAAAAATAGCAAAATTCCAATCAAAAATTAGGTTGGAGAAAATGTAACCCTCAAAGTTCAAAGTCGGTATACGTTAAAAAAAATGCATTTTCTCGGTTTCCCATGGAGCAATTTCCTTCATTCTTTTTTTGTTCCCAAGTAACTCGAGTAGAGCCATCGAACTAAGGCATTATTAAATGTCAAACTTGCTTTTCTTTTGTTATAATAAATTATATTATTTATTATAACACAATATTTTAATTTGTTTAAATAAAAATTGTTTAAATAATTATACAGCTTTCAAATGAGAATATTTATGTTTTTAACTTTAAAAGGTACACTTCTAGTAAGTTTATCTAAAAAAAAGCCTACAACTGGAAAAAATATGTCATTTTCTGTTCTTATAAATAAATTAATCTATTATAACAAAACAAAAGCAAGTTTGACATTTATTAATGCGTTAGTTCGATGGCTCTATTCGAGTTATTAGGGAACAAAAAAATAATGAAGGAAATTGCTCCATGGGAAGCCGAGAAAATGCATTTTGTTAACGTATACCGATTTTGAACTTTGAGGGTTACATTTTCTTCAACCTAATTTTTGATTGGAATTTTGCTATTTTTGGCAATTTTCACACGTATTACCGATAGTTTTTATTATAATAATATATGTTATGAGAATTTTAAAGATATGAAAAATGGTGTGGAGAAAGAGGACAAAAATAAAAAGGTGATGGTTTGAAAATTATGATCCTATTGTTTATATCTTTGCCGTAAAGTCCGGTCAACTTTGACCGGATGTATCTCACAAACCGCTTGCCATAATTAAACATTTTTTCTTTTAAAAGAAGCGTCCTGCCGTTGTCTTTTGAATACCGTTTTCACAATTTAATTTAGTTTAATATTTCCCGAGATATTCTATTTGTTTATAAACCAAAAAATTGTTTATAATTTTAAAATATTCCTGAAGCCGCTTAAATACTCCAATTTTAATTTTGTAAAGTACATTAGATAGATATAGTGTCTCTTTATGAAAAAATCATAGTTAATCTTATGCATCATAATTATTGTCGTTATTATAGAGACCGTAAATTTTTAATTAACATTTTAATTGTTGCTAAACTGTTCATTCAATGTCCATAGACTTCTGGAATTATAATACATACGGAAAGGGCTTTTACGTTACCAAGTTATTTAATTATTGATTAACAACTACTTATCTAAAAGTTTAGTTGAAAATTAAAGATTTTGTTGGAAAAACCCGCTTTTTCCTGGGAAAGTTTTCGTCGAAGTAAATCGTAAAAAACACGCCTCTATGCAGAATGTAATTGCGGTGAATTTTTATTTGGATGTTTTTGATCTAAAGTTAAAATCATTGGAGTTATAGAGGGAAAAATTGAAAAATCACGATTTTTGGGCGCCATTTTGTTTATAAAAAAAGTAGCACACTATCTGCGGACTTTGCATATCTATATTATTAATACATACAATAATAAGATTCGATTCCAGCAATAAAATTGCTGGTAAATAACTTTTCCTTGTATTTTGCTAATTAGCCCAGAGTATCATGTATTTAAAAAAATGGTCGACACAGTTCGTGATTATTTGTACTACTCATTAGCCCTGGACGAATCTGTTGATATTACTGACAAGAATCAGCTATTAATTTTTGTTAGATGCATCAGTGAAGATTTTTGTGTAAATGAGGAACTTTTAAAACTGCACCACGTTTAAGACGGGACCAAAGGTATAAATATATTTGAAGCAGTTAGTGACGCTGTGAAAAATATAGGCGGTTTTCAAAAGTGCTCTTGCATTTGCACCGACGCGACGGAGGAAAAGCAATGACGGGAAGCATAACGGGATTGGCTGGACTTGGTGTTAACTGTGTTATGTTTCATTGCTTTATCCATCAAGAGGCTCTCTGCGGAAAGATAATTATAATCAACGATACTATGAAAACTGTGGTGCAGATAGTAAACAGCTTAAGAGGACGAAATAGAGTTCAGCGACACCGAAAATTCATATCTTTCTTGGAGGAATTAAATACTGAATATAAGGACGTCCCCCTACATTCAGAGATACGCTGGTTGAGTGCAGGTAAATGCCTTAGAATTTTTTTTTTCTTTAAGAAAAGAGATCTTACTCTTTTTTGAAACGGAAATTGGTATTAACACGGACGTATTTATAACAAAGCTTAAGAACAAAACATTTCTTTATGAACTGGCATTTCTAACAGACATTACCTCTCACTTGAATACATTAAACCTACAACTCCAGGGGAAAAATAAAACAGTATCACAGTTTATTGGTCAAATTGAGACATTTCGCAAAAAATATTGATATTTTCGAGAAGTACATGAAAATAAACGACCTCACACATTTTCCTGTATGTTTCGAAATTGAAAACCATGGTCGATTTCTCGAGGATTGCAAAAGTTCTTACAGAAATAAAAAGAGAATTCGATGAAAGGTTTTCGGAATTTGATGCACTAAAACCCGATCTTGAGCTTTTTAACAATCCAATGGGAGTCAACATCCAGAACCAATCAGCAGAATACCAATTAGAGCTGTACAAATGAGAGTCCGATTCGTTTTTTCAAGCAAAGAAAAATGAAGACATTAGTAACTTTTGGAAGTTAGTCTCCAAGGATCCTTTTCCTAAACTTCGTAGCTTTGCATTGAAACTATATTCAATGTTTGGTAGTACGTATACAGAGTGTCCCAGACTAATTTACCTACGCTATATCTCTTAAACGAATAGAGATTTTCGAATGGGACGAAAGGTGATATATTCTACTGGTAATACTCTTTAATATGGCGTACAAAAAAATCATCCCCTAAATAATCATCCCTTAGTTACAACCCCTAACTTTAACTTTTTTAATAGCACTCTGTATATTTTTTGATAGTTTTGGATGTGGTCTTCTATCGTCAATTCAACACATTTTTTGAAAATAAAATCGGTTCGTAAATAACCACGAAAATATCAGTTTAGTTTTGTTAATTATGTGTCCCAGACTAATTTATCAAGGCTATATTTCATAAACGAATAGAGATTTTCGAATGGGACAAAAACTGATCTATTACATTTGTAATACACTTTAATATGGTGTAGAAAAAATTATCCTATAAATATTCATCCCTAAGTTACAACCCCTAACTTTATTGTTTTTAAATGGCACCCTGTAAGTTAGGGATGAATATTTAGGGGATGAATTTTTTCTACGCCATATGAAAGTGTATTACAAATGGAATAGATCAGTTTTTGTGCCATTCGAAAATCTCTATTCGTTTAAGAAATATAGCCTGGATAAATTAGGCTGGAACACACAATTTAACAAAAATAAACTGATAGTTTCTAGGTTATTTACGAACCGATTTTATTTTCAAAAAATGTGTTGAATAGACGATAGAAGACCACATAAAAAATTATAAAAAAACATACAGGGTGCTATTAAAAAAATTTAAGTTAGGGGTTGTAACTAAGGGATGATTATTTAGGGGATGATTTTTTTGTACGCTATATTAAAGTGTATTACAAGTAGAATATATTACCTTTTGTCCCATTCGAATATCTCTATTCGTTTAAGAGATATAGCGTGGGTAAATTAGTCTGGGACACCCTGTATATGTGAAAGTACATTTTCTGCTTTGAAGCATATTAAATCTAAAACAAGTAATCTCATGGAAAACGATTCTCTGGAAGCGTATATTAGACTCACTACAACTAGCATAGATATAGATATGCAAAAGTTATTAGATGATAAACCCAAGCCTCAAATATCCCATTGATTTTTTATTTTTTATTAAATTTTAAACATAACATGTAAATTGTAAACCATAATAAAATACTTGTAAATAATATTTGGTTTGTATATTATTTTTTAAAATATACTTTTTTGAATGAGTCGAGTTCTCTGGCCCTTCATAATAATTTCAAATTTAATACGGCCCGCAACGTCTAAAAGGTTGGACCACACTGATTTTGATGATTTAAACTACATTCTATTTTATCTTCTGAACTCTTATTCGTAACACTTTTTGTATTATTTGACAAACAGCAATTAAGGTAGGAGAATCCAATCAGCGATTTGCAGCGCTACGCGAGCTTGCCAGAAAATCACATGAAGACAAACCTTGTACCCTTTAAATGTATCCGTACCATATAATATGGACTTCTAATACAATGGCGTGCAGTGGGGCAGTCCACAAAAAAATATATCCTTAGAAAATTTCGAAAACGTCAGATTAAGAAAAGGTAAGTTAAATACATGAAGAACAGTGTATTTTTCAAAAATCTGACGTTTTAAGCAGGGAGTAAGAAATTGGGCGTGTCGCAAAGTTTCACAAAAAAAGCGAATATTTCGCGATCAGATGGAAAAATATCAGATGGAAAAACTGAAACATTTTTCAAAAATCTATCGAATGATACCAAAGACGACCCCTCACGGAGATGGGTAGGGAGTAACTTAAAGGTTTTTAATTGGAATCCCCATTTTTTTAGAGATTTGGATTCCTTACGTAACTTTTATTCTAGACATTTTTTCGAATTATGGATAGATTGCGTTATAATTGGAAAAAGGATTTTTGGAAATGGAAAATTAAATTAAAAAATGGAATATCCACACTAAAATTAAAAACTTGACTTTTTTTAGTTATAGGACCTAATACAATGCTCCCCTACATATTAGCAACTTTCTATTTTCCAAACCCACTTTTAAATTTATTCACTTTAACTTCCACAAATGAAAACTAGCAATAATCAACATCACCCAGCATAACCTTCAATTTACAAATTCAAATTTTCTTAACATTAAAATTCATTAATTTTTACTCGTCTCTTCTTTTCTCCTCAGTCTCGCGGCGATAAAACTCACCAACTTTTTGCGAAAATGCCCCCCGCCTCCCTAATCCGTCCCCCTTAATCCCGCCAATGAATGCACCGTCGAGAATTTTCCCATTTCTTCTCTCTTAACAGGAAAAGGTTGCGTTCGTCAAACTGGCGGGAAAGAAGAAATATATAATCGCATTAACATAAATTGATTTAGAATATGAGAAATTTTCAATTTCCTGGATTCGCGTTTTAGATATTGGTAGTGGCTACGTAGTTGCGTGGCGGAAATATATTAAAATCTAATTTGCTCTATGATTTGATTTAATTTCTTGGGAATCTCTGACTGCAGATACTTGTAAACAATTTGTCCTCACAAGTAGCTAAACTCTCATTTATGACTCGACATACAACACCTCAGCTTGTAACGGTGCGAAGGTTACTATGTAGTATTTTCGAACCGCTGACACTTTTGCTAAGCCCTGTATTTTAATTTCGTTAAAACCAAGTTTGTGTTTCAGAGAATTGTCGGTTCTCACAAATCTATGGTATTACGTAATTCGTTCTCGATTCACATGAATATTTTTAAGTTCTCATTCCGGACAACGCAGGTTTTAGAAGTGTCATGTTTTGTTAGCCGTTATTCTCTCGTAAAATGGATTGTCGGTTTCTTATCAAAGGAATTACAGTCGTAAATTCTTCTATAAGTGGTTTCTGGCGACCGAAATATGATGTTTTGGGGCTGGTTTGATTACGTAGCGCATACCGTTGTAGCGATAAGAGCTCCAAAGTTTGATCAACAACAAGTGTCCTTTTCGTTGATTTGGCGTTTTTCTGTGGGAATCAGGAGAACCTTAGCTTATGTGGCTCTATGATTTGGATTCGCCAACAGAAGATTTACGAGTTTAGTGGGCTGTGACTTAGTAACATATCTTGGTTATTTTATTGGTAGAAGAAATATTTGGTTTCTTTTAATTGGATAACTATCTGGTGATTGCCAGAATGGGAGGTAATTTCTGTGTCTGAGAAGGAATCTTGTCTTGAATTGCATTTTACTCTTCTCTTTTTTTCTCAGTCCTTGAAGTTCTTCACTTTTCATCTCCGTCGTATGTACTTCTAACTCTGTCCCATATTGTCTTACCATCGATTTTTCTTAGTGATTTCATCTCAGCTGTGTTTAGAATTCTTTTCTGTTTCTAGTAATCCTTTTTTTTATATTTGTGTCGAGTCTTATTTCTGCCGTGTATGCCATTATTGGTCTAATTGGTTTTTTTTAATTCTACCATTCATTTCTTTTCAGATATTTTTATTTCTCTATATTGTTTCCTTCAGCTATTCTGTGGCTCTGTTTGCGCTATACACTTGAGCTTCCACTTATGTTTCGAACTACTTTGCTTAGCTAGCCAATATGATTTTAAACTAACGTACATTTTGCATAAAATGGGGGAAAATAGAAAAATTCAAAGGATAAGGTCAATAGAAGGAAGAAAAAATTACTGGCTCAAGGGCTTGCGACGTTGACTTTGCAAAACATCAAACTAGATCTTTATAGCTGCTGTTTTGCGCATAGATGTAGCCAATTCAATTGTCAAACTTCTGAAGGGTATGGCGCGGTAAGAAGATGGAAACAGGTAGGCGTTTAGCGTTAGGTATTTAGCCACAATAACATGTGTCATTCTCTGAATAGCCCCATCGCTTTAAATTTGACTTTTATCTTGATGTGCAGGTTCAGAGAAAATTAAGGTATCTTCATACGATGTAAGATAATTGGGTAACCATATTCATTATTTTTTAGGATCTAGAGTACCAGCGGAGCAAATTTTCCTCCTTCAAAGCTAAAGGCGACACAGTTGAGGAATGATTTTGATTGACGGTGGAACTCCTAAAACTTTTACGAGATTTTAATCTCATTGGATGCTTTGTTTGGATAACGTAGGATGCGGTCAAAGCAGGACCACACAAAGCAGGAGAGCTTAGTACTTTGCTGTAGAGAAATACAAAGCTAGGGCCGAGGTCCTTAGCACAGTTGGCTGAGATTTTCAACTTGTTACCGTTTACTGTTGAATTGTGTTTTGTCCTGGGAAAATTTTGATTTTTATATCTTGGTATTGGCTTTTGCATGTACGAGATTAATCTACCATTACCTCAAGCTTAAGTTATTTTGGATCTTTGTTGTGATCTAATTCTTCACCTGTCCATGATGTGTTTAATTTTTGTTCCACTTGTTTGTTGTTTCATTCTAAATTGATCTAAGCCTGCGCTAATAAAAATTACTTCCTTGGCTTGCATTACATTTTAACTTGAATCTCTCGTTTTCTTATCAATGTTTTTTTATTTAGTAAAAGTAGTATGTCTATCTAATGAGATATTATTATTTGGGGACTAACTTGTGACATTGTAGCGTCAATTCTAAGATTTTTTAACACATTCTGGTTCTTAAGTCAGACATCGCTTTCATAAGTTCTTTGCCAAGCTTATTGGAGAATGAAAATCATCGGAGAATAGAGAATCATATATTTTCTGTTATTACTTAAGCAGGTATTTCGATTCGTTATTAAGATCTGCTACATATTCTCTCTGGAAACTCAAGGGATATGCTTCGTGGAAAATATTTTAAAGCACCCAATAAATTTTCATAAATTTCTAATGCTGTTCTAAGTTTATTAATCATATGAAAATCAAAACTAATTTTTATTTTATTTTTCAACAATACTGTACCTGACCCTTTTATCTACGATTATACAATACCATACTGAAATAACTAAAGATCTACAGTCATAAAAACTACTTAAATATTGCGGCATGATCTGTTTATTCTGCGTTGTAAACGATTCATATTGAAACACATAGCGCAGAACGCTTGTACAAAAAATTCTAGCAGAACCAAAGGGGCAGATAGTGGCAGCTAATTTTTTTTAATCTTAAAGGGGGAAATATAACCTAAAAGATGTTTGTAGCAACGTCTTGGAATTCAATGGAATACATAACTATTTGGCTATCTGAAAATTTAATTTTTTCAAAATATACACTTTCTTATTACTTAATTTCAACTTAAAATCTACTAAATATAACACATATACAAATATTTTGATATTATCGGCTTTTATTAAACATGGCTCCACGAATATCCTCCGTTTTGCAGAATTGAATTTTCACACTTCGTTTTCGAGATACACGCACAAGGCTGTGCGTATAAAATATTCGTTATATTCTTAACTGCTTAACCGCTTTTGTTCCGTACGAAGGTCAACTTTGAACTGAACTGGAAATTCAGATATAGCAGATATAGCTCTAGGGTTGCCAACACTGAATAGGGAATTTAATTCTCTTTTAGAAAATGTTATAATATTCTCGAAACGTTAAATTTTTTTTTGGACTTTTGGCCAGCTTTTCCGGTTTCTGCATCACTGTTCGTCGCCTAAAAGCAACAGTCGGATATTTAAATAAAATTGCTTTTGTGATATCCATGTCAAATGATTCGAAATAAACCATTTTGTTGAGTGTAACACTAAGATAAATAAAAAGTGAAATATTTTTTCTTAATATTACATATCCTTGTGTAGCTTAATTCTCTTTAACCTCAATTCTATAATGCAACACTAAGACAACATACATATCACGCTGTTAAACATAAAAAAATTAAAGTAAATGTCGACTTTGTGAGAGTTCAAATGAAAAGAATTATAATAATAAATAATAAAATAATAATAAATAAAATAATTGGAAATATAAATTGAAATAAAACAAAAGTAATAAAAGTTGAAGAACAGCTCTATCCTCTGGTTTATTAGTCACTCCCGTATACAGTTGAATATTGGACATTCAAATGTGACTGGTAGTGAAATTTCACTCTCTAAGGAAAAATTTAATCCAGCTTCCGCGGGAGATTTTGGAAACTCATCAGATTTACTATCGGTTTGATTTATTTATCGTATCAGTTTTCACCGCCATTTTTTTACTACTGCCGCATTCATCAGATATTCTAAGGGTATGTGTATGTTGTGTTCGATAAACGAGAAAATCGATTTGAAATAATGTTTGTGGTGCATAAAACTATGGATAATAAAGAGGTAAACGAAAATAATGGCTTTTGAAAATTACAAAGGCGTACGTCAACATTTTAAAATAAATATTTAGAAAAATCATTATGAATAATCCAATAAAAACCATCCAAAACCATCTAAATTTTAGAAATTATCACAAATTGCATTTTAGTTTTTTAAAATATTGGCGGCTGACTTCTAAAAAATGGTGGGCATCAAAAGAGCGTTCACCAAAAGTTCGAAAATCTGACAGATCACATCGCCGGTCCGGAATAAGGATGACGTGACTGCAAAAAGCCAAATTTCTCAAGCGAGCAACAAAAAAAAACGATTTTTAAATATTTAAAATAGGGTTTAAATGAGGAGTAATCGTCCAGGAGCATCGGTATGGCGTTTATTCTTACAATGATGGCTTTTATTTTCATCCCTATTGGTTCGAATTTCATTATATTAATTTAATCTCCCCATTTTCAACCCTATTTACAGTTGCGTCATTATTCATCTGAAACAAGGTCTAAAATGGTGTATATTTCAATAACGACGCAACTAACCTGTAGTGGCTCAGCACACAGTTACAGTTCTGTCGCTTTTGTATCATCTGTATACAGTATTTTAGAAGTTAATTACGCAATAAACAAAAATTGACAAAATTTGCGTTACGTCATTCTTATTTCCAATCGGCGAATGAAAGGTATGAAAGGTCTACGTCATACTTCTGGGCGTTATATGATTTTTATTTTTATTTTAAGATCACGAGCAATAACATTGTTAGTTACGTACCATGGAAATCATAAGTACGTTGAACTGAAGTCTTTGTAGGATTTCGATAATTGATTTAGATGCTGCCCCCCCCCAATTGTGTTCCGTAGCTTGGTATCGTAAATATGTATATTTCTCACTATACCTTTTGTACACATCTGACATTCCGGAGAGGAAAAACATCCAACTGGCCACATTTGGTGATGATAGAGCAATCCTGACAATAGAAGCAACTATAAGGGAACAGTCCATAGAAGAATAAGAATAGGAATAGTCCATAGAATAGGAATAGACCACAGAAGGCTGGTAAAAAACATGGCGTATAAGGTTTAATGAACATAAGTCAGTTTATATTAACTTCACTAACAAGAAAATCAATAATCTTCCAATTTTCCTAAACAATAACGTTGTTCCTAATAAAAAAAAAACAGCGAAATACCTGGTTTTAAATCTCGACGTCAAACTAAAATGGAAGGGGCACGTTAAAAAGAAAACTGAACAGTTGAAGATAAAGTAAAAATATGTATTGGCTAATAGGTAGGTACTCTAAACTTTCCATCCAGAAGAAAGTACTAATTTACCAACAGATATTGAAACCGGTGTGGAGTGTGGACCTGTGGCCTACAATTATGGGGCTGTACCAAAAAAAGCAATTACTGAACTTTAGAAACGCTCCAGAACCGAATAATAAGGAATATTGTATGTGCTCCTTGATATGTTCGGAATGACGATTTGCGTAGAGATCTTAAAATCAAATATATTCCAAATATAATTAAGAAAGTCGCCAGGAGACATGACGAGAGGCTCCATAAGCATCCCAACCATGAAGCACTTCAGCTTCTTGTCAACGAACCCCATATGCGAAGGCCCAAGAGAACTAATTATACCGTTCGAGCTCGTGTAATGTGTGAAGTTGTGCCAGGTTTAGTTAGTGTTTTGCATTGTATTGTAGCCACAACAAAGACGTGAGCAATTAGTGAAAAGCAGAGTCAGTGCTGTGCTGAGTAGCCACAATAAAGAAGTGGGCATTTCATGTAAAAAAGCTAGGATGGACCAGGTGACATCTAGTTTAAAAACATTTTTAGGGAAATTAGGTTATAGAAAAAATACTGATTAATCTTGTAGATTAGGTGTATTTATATTGTTTAAATAAAAAAAATATGATATTTCTTCTTTGATAAATTTTAGTTTAATATCACGAGCTGCATCTTGCATCAAATTCCTATGACGTTTTAGATCATCATTCCAACGTGTTGGTGGATGAACTCTGCTTCGGTAGTCCTCATCTCTTGGTATCTATTCCATTATCCACTTTTTCCATCTGTTATCTGTCATTCGAGCCCCGTGACCTGCCCAGTTCTGACCTACGACCTAATAGACAATACAAAATGCTAAGTTTTAAGGCCAGTTGCTTTCTCTTAGAAAATATATGCGTCCTCCAAGGTAATGGTCGGTCCAGATGGAGCCCCAGATATTTTGTATCTTCTTTTTGTAGAAAGAACTAATCATTTAATGTCACAGTTGAGCAGGCACCTCCTCGTAGGATGTAGGTCTTCTTCTTCTTCTTCTTCTTCGCGCGACTCGGATTACTCCTGTTTGTCTGACTCTTATTCTGTTTCAGTTGTTGTTGACTGTACATTGTCTTTCCACCTTTTCGGCGGCCTTCCAACGAGTCTTCTGCTATACGGCTTGTTGTTTTTACAGATGTTCGCTAATCTATCTGGTTCCATTCGGTTTACATGTTCGTTCCAGTTTTTCTTTCTTGTTTTTATCCACCTGTTAATATTTTGAATTTTGCATCGTTCTCGTATACTTCTGTTGCTTTGTCTGTCTCTTAATGATATGCCCGCTATTGATCTTAATACTTTCATTTCGATATTATTGATTTGTTGTTTCGTCTTTCTTGTATCGGTCCTTGTCTCCGCTGCATATGTTAGGATAGGTCTTACTGTTGTCTTGTATACTTTTATTTTGCTTTCCGTTGTCAGATATTTGTTTCTCCATATGGTTTCTCGGAGGCAACCACTTACTGTTGCCGCTTTTGTTGCTTGTGTTGTGGTCTCTGCTCTTATATTCCTGTCACTAGTGATCTCTACTCCTAGGTAATTGAATTTCATTACTTGCTCTACAATTTGGCCGTCTATTTCTAACTTGCATCTACGCGGCTCTTTACTTATCAATATACATTTAGTTTTTTCTACCGATATTCTCATATTAAATTTATTTGCTGTGAGATTGAAAGTGTGGAGCTGCCTTTGTAGGTCATCCTCGTTATGAGCAATTAGTACTGCATCATCGGCATAGCATAGTATCGTGATTTTATGCGCTCCCATGGGGTATCCATGTCGTTTTCTTACTTCGTGAATTATTTGATTCATCACCATATTGAATAACAATGGACTGAGCGAGTCTCCTTGGCGGATTCCTCCTTTCAGTTCTATGCGTTCTGTTTCTCCTGTTGGCATTATAACTCTGGTCTTGTTGTTCTTGTTAATTTCATTAATTAACCTTATTATCTGGTGGTCTATTTGTTCAGCTTGTAATAAATTTAAGATATCATTTCGCCTGACCCTGTCAAAAGCACTTTTTAAATCTACAAAGCACATGTATGCTGGTTTCCCATATTCAATAGACTTTTCTACTATTTGCCTGATAATAAAAATTGCATCTATTGTGCTGCGGTTCTTCCGAAAGCCTTTTTGTTCATCTGCCATGTTTGATTTTTCCTCGATTTTATCTTTTTTGACTGCCGTCAACATATCATATTCAACATATTTTATCTTTTATGACTGCCGTAGGATGTAGGTGACATGAATATATTTAATTTCATTTTCTTTAATTGGCCACGTTTTTAGCCAAGGGTAACATTCTCCACCAAAAACAATAATGCACAGAATTATAGTAAATATGCTCACAGTCCGAAAAAGAAAGACGAAAAAGAAGAATTTTAACGCCTTTGAATGATACTCTGAGATAGAGGATTACTTAAAAAAGGTACAATACAATATTGTATGTAAAATCAAATATCTAGAGTTTGTCAAAGAAGGGACAGTAAAAATATTACAAAGGACAAAAACAAAATATTATCAAATTGATGCGACAAAATCGAATAAGTCGCAGAATATATATTTATGACTTTATCAGAAAAGTAACTATAATAATGTAGGAAACAGGTTGAACCTCGCAAAATGAACACAAGTCCGGTTTTATTTTCTTTTCTAGTATATCAAGGGTGCTTATTATAAGACTTTTCGCCCCGGAACCCCTCTTTTCATCCCTCTAAATGGGTAATTTGTGGTTTTTGTGAAACGTCGCCCTTCCTGTATATTTGCAAAAAATTTACTTAATAGTAAAATGAAGTGATATTTCCTACTATTTATTTCACGACAGCATATGTCTATCACCTACTGTTTAGCGGGGGGGCGCCTCAAAGTTAACAAATTTTTAAAAAATTTTAAAAAAATTATTTTTCCCTAAATTTAATGAAAATTAAGAAGAAACCCTGGGGAGATTAATCACAAATAAGTGGCTGATTTTTTGGTACCGGTTTCATTTAAGGACAATTGCCCATTTTTTAATTACAGTGAGTTCCATTTTAAAAAACCCCTTTTTATACCATCTGAACCGCCTATGCTAGAGTAAAAAAACTTTCAGCGATTCTCCATTTACTGGTGCTATTTACAAATTTCTATAATGTACCTCCATTCTTTTTCCGTAACCACCCCAAAAAAAGAAGAGTTAATAAGAAAGTGATTTTCTTGGAATCCTTCACACACCATGCCCTTTATTAAAATGCTTTATATATCATTTTTTTCACGATCCTATTACCATTCTGGTGTCGATGCATGGGTAATAAGATCGTGCAAAAAATAATATATAAAGCATTTTAATAAAAGGGGTTAATGCAACCCCTGTAGTAAAAAAAATAAATAAAGGGGGGGTTGAAAAAAATATTTTTTTGCTTTTTAACCCATATGGACATATGCTCCATCAATAGGGTTTTTCATAAATATATATGATTATTGCAACATCCCTGCGGAAACTACTCCTATCCTCACTTCTGCATATTATTATGAATAACGTACTTATGGAAAATAAAAGAACACACACAAAAGCCACAGTGGTGGCCCAAAATCAATTTTTGATTATTTTAGATACATATTTTATATTTTATATTTTTGGCCCATACACATAAAATCGTCCCCCGCGACTTCGAGTGTACCACGTGACCAACAATTATACAGTCGGTCCAATATACTTACCGTTGCACGTCATTATCTACGTCAGAGACCTAAGTTGGCATTGTTGCCCAATTAAAAAAAATTCTTGAATTCATTTTAAATCAAATATATCACATAACTTTTGCAGAAGTGGATTATACAACAAAACAAATTAATATTCAATGGAAATAAATAAAAAGAATGTGTGTACTTTGTACGCACGTAAGAAGTTATACTTCTATTATATAATTTCAAAGAAATAAATATACCGAACAGGTTATTTGTATTTTATTTAAATATTAAACTAACTTTCTTCCCTACCACTTTTAAAAAATTTTTATTAAAACGATACCAAAAATTAAAAAATAGGAATATGAATCGTCCGGGATTTGAGCTATATTCCCTTTGCTTTGACAGGTTACAAGATTACTCATACATACTGACAAATTTAATAGACCAAGTGAAGTATACAAAAATATTTTAAATATACTTACTATTATTATAAAATATCTTATTCCCGAGGAAGACAAATCCAAAGACACGAAAATTATAATAAATAATACATTTAATAAAAACACTAATATATCCTTTCAATGACTTATTTGCGCTGATAGCGCTGATACATACATATCTTGAAAGATTAGCAACGAACTACTTACTATCTGTGTGCGCATGCGCCCGGCGTTATAAAATTTCACTCTCGATCGTAAAGAAGTAAAACTTCAAAAACTTTAGAAATAGAAAACAAGAATTAAGTTATAATCTTACGTTAAAATAAATAATAAAAACAGTAAATATAATAAAACGAATACTTATAGTAAAGAATACAAATAAATATGAAGTGTCATCGCCGCAACTGTCAAATAAATGTTACCAATTTATAGAGTGTATCCCTAACAAGTGTGCCCTATAAAAACGCTTTATATTACACTTATACAAATTAACTGAAACAAGGTAGGGTATGTTTCTTTAAATATACATTAATAGAAATCTTCCAATAATATTTATACGCGTATTTAATAAAATATGTCTAGTGGCTGTAATTCCCGTGTACTCGGTTAAATAATTCTAAAAAGAACAGACCTACCGCCTAAATATTTCGTGTTGGTATCATGTGACGTCACGGGCTATGACGCAGATGACGTGCAACGGTAAGTATACTGGACGGACTGTAGTTAACGCTTTCAGCGGATACCAATATAATTGGGATATACACTGTGAGCTCGTAGGTAGAGGGGATATTTAAAATTTCGCGAGCGCCAGTAGTGACAAATCAGTGAACGTTCGGTGGAAATTGGGCATAAATGTCAAAGTGATTAATTTAAAACATTGAAATTAAAAACATTAATAGTAAAAAATTTTAGTTGGTCAAAGCTGTGGTGTATATTTTTACCTTAAATATACTTACGTTTTAAATACTGAACTTAAGCTTTTTTTAATATACCGTAATATGTAATTATAGATGTGAAGATAATTCAGGTCATGAAATCCTACCAAAAGAAGTAACCACAGCCATCAGACAAATGAAGGATGGAAAAGCACCGAGACTTGATGAAATACCTGCAGAACTGCTAAAGCTATTAGTTGGAGCACAAATAAAAATAATAACTGAAATATATAATGACATATACAAGGCAGGAAAAATACCAGCAGAGTGGCTCAAATCTGAGTTTGTACCGTTGCCCAAAAAACCAGGAGAAAAAGTTTGTGAAGACTATAGGACCATAAGCCTAATGAGCCATGTTCTCAAGCTGTTGTTAAAAGTCATCCATAATAAAATTTACCGAAAATGCGAAGAACAAATTGCGCCCAATCAGTTTGGATTTGTGAACACCGTTGGTACGAGGGAGGCTTTATTTAGTGTGCAGGTGTTATTTCAGAAATGTAGAGATATCAGCTGTGATGTTTTTGCATGCCTGATTGACTACAAAAAGGCTTTCGATAGAGTCCGACATGAACAAATGATGGAAGTGCTGAAGAGGACAGGGATTGACGGAAGAGACCTGAAAATAATCAGCAGTTCTCCGAATAGATGGAGAATATACAGATCAGGTCAAAATCTTAAGGGGAGTGAGACAGGGATGCTTAATTTCACCGCTGATATTTCAATCTGTACTCAGAGCACATTTTTGAAGAGGCTCTAAAAGATATTGATGAAGGCATCTCAATAAATGTAGTCAAGCTCAGTAACCTGCGATATGCAGATGATACAATAGTGTTTTCCAATACCATAGAAGGGCTGCAAAACTTAATGAATAAAATAACTGAAACCAGTAGAACATATGGACTAGATATAAACACCAGCAAAACCAAGCTAATGATCATCAGCAAGCAAAAAATAACTGGAGTAAATCTGTATGTGAACCAAATGAGAATTGAACGTGTCTCACAATACAACTATTTGGGCACTATAATCAATGAGTCGTGGGACAATACTCAAGAGATTAAATGTCGCATCGGAAAGGCATAGAGTGCATTCTTGAATATGAGCTCTGTGTTCAAGAGCCATGACATTACTCTAAAAACAAAAATAAGGCTAATGTTACGTGTACTCGGTGCTTTTATACGGAGTAGAAACGTGGACCTTGAAGGCGGAAACTTTATCGAAACTTCAAGCTTTTGAGCTATGGTTGTACAGAAGGATCCTGAAGATATCATGGACAGACAAAGTCACCAATGAAGAAGTACTACGGAGGATGAACACAATCGCAGATTTAGTCAACATTGTGAAGGGCCGTAAGCTGCAGTGCTTAGGGCATATAATGAGAAATCAAGGCAGATACGAGCTACTCCAGTGCATTTTACAAGGTAAAATTAGAGGAAAAAGGGCCCCAGGACGAAGAAGAATATCCTGGCTTGCTAACCTGAGAACATGGTATAGAAAGACCTCAACACAACTATTCCGTATAGCAACTAACAAAGTCATCATAGCCAGAATGATCGCCAACGTTCGGAACGGACAGGCACCCTAAGAAGAAGAAGATATAATTATAAATTAACATAAGAGCCATCTACACGATAATTGTGAAAGTATCCGAGTAAGAAATTAATATTTCATTAATAGAACATTTAAATGATTAGCCAAATCTTAAAAAAATCGATTACAATTTAATTACTTTTTTGCCTTGTAAATATTAAACGATAACAATTAAATAATAAATTTAAAGTTACCGGCGAAAGAAGTTGCATTAGTAATTCGCTAGTAGCCACACCAGCGAAGCTCAGAGCGTATACCAATGGCGGATGACGTATATTATATTATATTATATTATGTCAGAGATCAAGTGTTCGAAACAAATGAGGAGCGATGAATAGCCATATAACTATTCAAAATTAGTAACTCATATTGGCTTATTTTATATCAATAACATAATAACATAGGCTGTCCAGAAACTCTACCGACAAACAAAGACAGGAGATTCTTCAGGTAATTTTAACACAATTTAACTAAATTCACCTAGTCCGATAATGCTTCGTAAGGAAGCTAGAGCTCTTTGAAAATGGCGTCTTGTAATTAATTTTTCTTAAATACCTCCAGAACGCTTTCAGTTAGAAAAACAAAAATCGGTACGCATATTTATCTTCCAGAGATAAATCGATTTCATCCATTGCGAATTTATAGTACCGGTCATAGGCTTGGGTAGGGTAACGGTTATTTTATCGCATAACTTTTTTGTCTTTAAATTTTATGCATTTTTCACTTTGGATCACTAAATTGTGAGGTATGCTAGTACTAAAAGGTACTCTTGGTTTAAGTCGGTAGAACACACCCTTTTTTTAGAAAAATCGATTTGAAAATTTTTTGTCTCTTGAATATGAAAAAAATTGAAAAGAATTTTCAAAAAAAACGATGTATTTTACCAACTTAAAGCAAGAGTAATTTTTACTACCAGAATACCTCATAATTTAATAATCTAATGTCAAAAATGCTTAAAAAATAAAGATAAAAAGATATGCGGTAAAATATCCTTTGACCTACCCAAATCCGACGCATATGACCGAGACTAGAAATTCGCAATTAATGAAATCGATTCGTCTCTGGAATATAATTAAACGTGAAAGTTTTCCTTTTTCTAAATGGTTTTTGTTTTGATTTTATTTTTAATTTAAAAAACGAAAAATTTTCAAGTTGATGTTTCTAGAAAACAGTGTATCCTATCGACTTAAAACAGGAGTACCATTTAGTATAAGAATACCTCTCACTTTAATAATCCACAGTCAAAAATGCCTAAAAGTTAAAGCAAAAAAGTTACGGGTTAAAGAAACCGTTGCCCTACCTGAAAGGGACGCCTATGACCGGTACTAAAAATTTGCAATAGATGGAATCGATTTACTTCTGGGAGATAAATAGGCATACCCATTTTTGGTTTTCTAAATAGAAGCGTTCCGGAGGTATTTAAGAAAAACTAATTACCAGACGCCATCTTCAAATAGCTCTAGCTCCCTTAGGAAGCGTTTTCGGACTAAGTGAATTGGGTTAAATTCATAGAGAAATAACAACAAGGTTTTTATTTCTCTATGGTTAAATTGTCTTAAAATTATCTGAAGAATCTCCTGTCTTCGTTTGTCGGTAAAATTTCTGGACACCCTGTATAAACTATCCCTAGTATATCTGATTCCACTGGTTAAACATAATTATATTTTTAATTAAAAAACAGAAAGGTTATAAAAAATACTAGAATTTTATTTCCAATAGTAAAAGCAACCTATAAATTTATAACAAAAGCTTAAATGCATTCATTTATTCTCTGACAGAATAAATTTGAGGTTATGTCTATTTTATGACATTTTTAAATATTAACTTTGCAGTTCTCAAACGGTTATGATAACGACCGGCCGGGTATTATCAGACATATAAATGGTGATAGCGTGCTGTTATATCGCTTTTTATTAGCCGTGGAGTCATAAATGGTTCCGTTTAAAAGCAGAGAGTCGAAATGTGTGTAGTAGACCTGTCATATCGTGTTTATAGCCGAAAAGAGAACAGCAATGTGCATACAATTGAAAACATTGTTGACAGTTCTGTTTGCATCGATTAAAACGGAAGAGGGGCCGACAGGGCACCAGCCTGTGCATATTTCACAGCTGCATTTACATAAAATTAAAATGAAAACTACAGAGGAAGCTGTGATAAGAATGTGAAAGATGTAGAATAGAGTTTAAAAGACGTACACAAATGAAAAAAGTATGAAATATGTATAATACTTCAATGACGTTAAATATGAACTAAAATAGTTAAAAACTAAATATGTATAGACAAAAATCCACTTCGGAAATCGTTATCAAAATACAAAACATTGTACAAAAATCAATGTTTTGTATCTTGATACCGATTTTCGAAGTGGAAATCGTAACGTCAACTTTAAAAGAGATTACTGCAATAAATAATTTCTTTTAAAATTTCCTAAACCTAATGTTGTTCTGAAGCTATTTTCTTGTGGCATTTTTACAATTTTAACTATTTATAATGGGAAATAAGCCACAATATTATTAAAAAATGATTTTTATTAACGTTTCGACGCCCAAATCGGGTGCCGTTGTCAAAATACAAAATACTATTAACATAAACAAAAATGTTGTTGCTTAGTAAAAAAATTCTTCTAATAATTTATTTAATTTGACTCATTTATATCGGCAATTCAGATACATATGATACATTTTAAAGTAGAAGACTTTAAAATGATATTGCCAATATTTATGAGTTGCTGGGACGACTTTACTGAAAGATAGTTCATTCGATTACATGAAATCAACCCCAACTTAAGAATATCCGTCACAAAAAAATCATAGCATGTGATCTGTCTTTAAAAACAATTAAACAAACCACATGCAACGGTGACATTAAAATTCTCGGGTTAGAGATCTCATAGTAAATCACGAGTGAAAACCAGGAAAAACCTCGTGATACTATCCCGACATCGTAAGTATTTGGTCTTACATTTAATTTACTCTCAAAATTAATACCAAATTCTGACTTTACTATAATTTTGTTTAAATTATAAATAATATCAATAATACATGGATATATAAGTAATACTAAAATATAAAATATGTACTAACTCGACTATTGACTTACTAATTGTGGTAGTTTCTTTCTATTGACTTCCTCTTTCAGTATGGGTATCCACATCCTACTGCATTCCACCGAGGAATTTGCGACACAATTGGTTTCGTTTAGCATAATTAAAGCCGCTTCTTTGATTTTTCGCTTTTTACTATCTGTTTCTTTCAGGACTATACTTGAATCTCTCCACTGAACTCTATGTTCATTATCCCATGCGTGTTGACATATTTGAGATCTATCAAATTATCTATTTTTAATATAAGATTGATGTTCACTTATTCTAACGTTTAATGTTTTTGATGTTTCACCTATATAAAATATTCAAAATTTTCACCATCGAAACGTTAATAAAAATCATTTTTTAATAATATTGTGGCTTATTTCCCATTAAAAAAAGTTAAAATTCCTAAACCTAATTTAAATATTGTTTTTCTACATTTATAAACATTTGGATTAAAATCTAAACTAAAGGCTGTGTAATAGGTATATGTAGTTAGGTCGGATAGCAGTAGGTCCTTGTTGACCTGACCTGAACTGTGTGAACCCGAATTGATGATCTGTAATTACCTTCTTTACGTCTATTATAGTTTTTGTCGTAAAACATAGAGCTTCTCAAAAACCTTGGAAACCAAATATGTGCAGTATACTCGTAATATCGTGTTTACAGCCGAGAAGAGAACATACAAGGGCATACAATTGAAAGCCGAATCGTGTAGCTGTTCAGAATTGGTGAATCGCTAGCGGCAAGTGTCCTTCCAAAAACTGTGAATTGAACAGTCACTTCAATCTTGCCTGTCCTTTGTCGATTTGTATGAATGTACCTACTAAGCGCCGTGTTTTTCACATCTAGTAATTACATTTTACTTTTATTTGCGGACAGCCGACTGGGGATATAATTCAAACCTGCGCTGAGGAGAAAATATTATTTTGTTATTTTTATTTTATTTTATTGTGATTACAAAAATATATTTTTATTTAAATTAAACCTGTGTTTTACTGAATCTGAACCCGTCACAATACCGGGTGTCCACTTATGTTTTCCCCCATTTTAAGTGCCTATAACTTCTAAACGGCTCAAGATATAAATATGCGGTTTTCGCTGAAATGTTTTATTTTAGTAAAAGTTTTGTCTGAATTAATTTAATTTTTTATATCGCTTTCAAATACGAAAAAAAATGGCGGATTTTTGAAAAAAACATTGTTGATTTTTTTTAATGGAACACCCAGTATATTTTTTTGTAAATTGAAAGAAAGGTCATTCACCTATCCAGCAATATAAAGATTTTCAAAATCGGTTATCAAATCACTGAGTAATTAATTTTTAAAATGAGAGGTGCAACGTGGATATTACATACCTAAATAACATAACTAAGTAAATAGTCCTGTCGCCAGGGGGGGTACAACGGCCTCCTTAATTCAGATGGACTTACCCAAGTTTTTTTTATATATTTTGACCCGTAGAATACGAATTTTTTGGGTAACAGTTGATCCGGATGTCGATAAGATTGTTATAGACAAAGAACTTGAGGAATTACATAACAGCGATTTCCCGCAAAACAAAACATATTTTTGTATTTTTTGGGTCATTTTAAGCAAAAAATATTCCTACAAGTTTTTTCGTGGAATGCATAGTTTTCGAGATAACCGCGGTTGAACTTTCAAAAAATCGAAAAATTGCAATTTTTGAACCCGAATAACTTTTGATTAAAAAATAAAGTAGCAATTCTGCTTACCGCATTTGAAAGTTTAAGTCAAATTGTATCGGTTTTGATTATTTGCATTGCTAAAAATTATTTTTTTTTTTACTGCTGAACAAAGCTATAAACACATAGTATTTCCCGTGCCTAATACATGCGTTTTAACGCATGCTACGTAGAAATTGCCTCGCTTGCACTTGTGGCTACTCTACCTACTCGTTAGATTTTAAATGAGAAATCATTGAAAACATCACTCACGCACTAGGTGTTTATAGCTTTGTTTACCAATAAAATAATAAATTTTTAGCAATGAAAATAATCAAAATCGATATAATTTGACTTAAACTTTCAAATGCGGTAAGCAGAATTGCTACTTTATTTTTTTAATCAAAAGTTATTCGGGTTCAAAAATTGCAATTTTTCGATTTTTTGAAAGTTCAACCGCGGTTATCTCGAAAACTATGCATCCTACGAAAAAACATGTCAGAACATTTTTTGCCTAGAATGACCCAAAAAATACAAAAAGATGTTTAGTTTTGCGAGAAATCACTGTTATGTAATTCCTCAAGTTCTTTGTCTATAACAATCTTATCGACATCCGGATCAACTGTTACCCAAAAAATTCGTATTCTACGGGTCAAAATATATAAAAAAAACTTGGGTAAGCCCATCTGAATTAAGGAGGCCGTTGTACCCCCCTGGCGACAGGACTAAAATTGACATTATGTTATGCGATTTCCACATTGCATCTCTCAATTTAAAAGTTAATTGCTCGCTCATATGACAACCGATTTTAAAAAAATTTATATCGCTGGATAGGTAAATGGCCGTTTTTTCAAGTTTTTAGGTAAATGACCATTTTTATATCGCTTTTAAATAAAAAATGGCGGATTTTTGAAAAAAAAACGTTGTTGACTTTTTTTATTAAAACACCCAGTATATTTTACTGTAACTTGAAAACACAATCATTAGCCTATCCAGCAGTATAATTTTTTTTTAAATCGGCTCTCAAATGACTGAGCAATTAATTTTTAAAATGAGAGATGCAATGTGGAAATCACATAAAGTAATATCAATTTGCTTAGTTATGTTATTTAGGTATATGATATCCACGTTGCACCTCTCATTTTAAACATTAATTACTCAGTGATTTGACAATCGATTTTGAAAAACTTTATATCGCTGGATAGATGAATGACCTTTCTTTCATTTTACAAAAAAATATAATGGGTGTTCCATTAAAAAAATTCATCAACGTTTTTTTAAAAAATCCGCCATTTTTTTTCGTATTTGAAAGTTATATAAAACATTCAATCCATTCAGACAAAACTTTTGCTAAAATAAAATATTTCAGCGAAAACCGCATATTTCTATCTTGAGCCGTTTAGAAGTTATAGGCAGTTAAAATGGGGGAAAATATAAGTGGACACCCGGTATAAAATAAATATGTTATTTATTTTTCCATTTTCATTTTCTTTCTAGACCACTAAATAAATCTGAATATCTAGAACACAAAATACTGCTGTAGTTGTACCCTTCCACCAATCTAAAATTTCCTTGTAACATTCTAGTATTAAAAAGATATTACTTAATTTTTGCTTCATTATCATATTCCAAGTATTTCAGTCTTCTTCTCCAACTGCCTTTTTGCAGATTACAAACAGATTGTAGTGGAAAATATAGTTTTAGCGAAGAAGCTCATAAAAAGTAACGAAATAATATTCCTTAGTAGAGATAACTGGTTTTAAGGGTGCTAATTCTCCTCCAGTTTCAAGAAAATTGACAGTAGTAATTATAAAAGTTCCGCAGACGCGATTCTCTGACTCATATTGAATAAAATACTTGGAAATTTCTATGCTGAAGAGCCCGGAAATCTTGAAGTAAACGGATACGGGAGATGGGCCAAAAATAGCATGTGTTGAACTAGATCCTACTTGCTCAATCTGCTATTATATTCGATAATTCTAGTTTGTCACTAATTTAATACTTATTTGTGAAATACTACTTAACCTTGGAAAACGTTACAGAGAAAGATAATAGTAGGAAGGAGAGTGTCAAGGTTGAAAAATTTTGGACTGATTTAAATGCAGTTCAATAGAACTCTTCAAAGCAACAGTAGATAGAGTAAGGCCAGTAATGGTGAATGATGATATCCAAAATCGGATTGGGAGATGGCACTGAAAGAAGAAGACTTAACGTTGATTCTTCTATGAAGACTGTGTTATACTGTCACTATTCCATTTGATAAAACTCATTATTAATTACCTTAACCCGGCATTGGTCGCTATATGAGATTTTTTCTCACGGTTTCAAAATATTGCACACAAGTTTTTCCTTGGTAAACTACACATGCTGTAGTTCCTTCTAATCTCCTAACTATCCTTCCTCTACAATCGAATAGACTCGTCTGCTAAAATGGTGGTACTTCTCCTTCTTCTTGTGCCACTCCTATCGGAGATTGGAAATCATCAAGGCTACCCTGACTTTGTTTACAGCTGACCTAAAAAGTTCATTAGTGGTGCTGCCAAACCACTCTCTCAAATTCCGCATCCACGACATTCTTCTTCGGCCTGGATTCCGTTTTCCTTCTATTTTTCCTTGCATTATATTTTGAAGTAATGCGTATTTATGACCTCTCATCAGGTGACCCAAATACTCGAGTTTTCTTCGTTTAATCATTCACAAAATTTCTTTTTTTTTTACCAACAAAATGGTGGTACAGTCATCATCAATGGCGCTACAACTCTTCGTGAGTCTTTGCCGCGTTTACTATTGCCTTCCATGTTTGTCGGTCCTGTGCCACTAATTCCCATTGTCGCACTCCCATTTTCTCTAGCTCTTCTTGGACTGCATCTTTCCACCTTTTTCTAGGCCGACATACAGACCTTCTTCCATCTGGCCTTTCCCAGAACACATTGTTTATATGGCGATTGTCGTTACTGCGTATTACATGCCCTGTCCATCTGAGTCTATTCGCCTTCATATATTTTACTAGATTTTCTTTTCCGAATTGAGACTCTAGCTCGTTATTTTATCTGCGTCTCTATTCGTTTGTCACGCTGTCTCTGCAAGGGCCATATATCATTCGAAGGATTTTACGTTCCCACACCAGCAATTTATTTACTTCCCTTTTAATTGGCGTCCATGTTTCTCTTTCATACGCGACTGCTGGTCGTATTATGGTCTTATATATCTGGAATTTTGCACCTCGTGCAGTTGACTTAGTATGGCCCAATTGTTAAGTCAGTGCGCTTTGGTGTTAGTACAAATTTGAAATTTATATTGAAATATTAAAATTATTATTATTCCTACATCTTTAATTAGAGTAAAATGGACAAGCGCATTAACAATCACATTGTGTAAAGCTAATGATAACTTTATTGTGTAAATTTAAAATATATTTTAAAAATTTTATTTCGTAATAAATGCAAAATTTGGATGTGCGAGACAAAATCTCACGCGCGACCACTTGCGTAATAGTCAACCTAGCTACCAATGTCGGATTAATATATCATTAAAATCACGTCACCTCTATATTGCATTCTTCTATAAATAACTGACTTTTGTTCAAACCTTTGCCCTTTTTCAGGCTTCAGCTTGGTCTTATTCTTTACTTGTTTCACTTTCTATGGCCTTCTGTGATTAACCCTATTATTATTTTATATATTTACATTTTCGAAGCTCCTACTGGTTATTTACATCTGTAGGTTTTTCTTAATTTTTTTTAAATAACTTAATATCTTTATACTCCAGATGCTGGTGCTTTACATCAGCTTCTTCTCTCTGTGCTTATTCAAGCTTCTACATAACAAAGTCTAAGAAGCGAAATCGTTAGCTTAACTTAGTTCTAATTAAATGGAAATAAATTTTTAATATAGGCTGACTATGTGGATGTAAGCTGAAGTAGTTTCAGGTAGGTATTGTTTTCCTTAGTACCAGCCATGTTACTGTTGCTTATTTCCTTTATTGTGCACTACGCGGATCAAGAAGTCCCACCCAAAAAATACGGACAAGAAAATTTGTAATCAAATAACAAAAACTAAAACAAGGGACCTTGAAGTACTGTGGCCAGGTGGGGTACAACGGCATCCTTTATTTAGATGGACTTACCCAAGTTTTTTATGTCTGGGCTGATTATAATTATCGGAGAATATGCCATTTTTGGGAAATGTTATTTACCACCAATTTTATTGCTGGAATCGAATCTTATGATTGTATATATTAATAATATAGGTATGCAAAGTATGCAGATAGTGTGCTACTTTTTTTATAAACAGAATAGCGCCCAAAAATCGTGTTTTTTTCAATTTTTGCTCTATATTTCCAAAGATTTTAACTTTACACCAAAAACACTCAAATAAAAATTCACCGTAATTAAATTCTGCATAGAGACGTGTTTTTCCCGATTTATTTCGACGAAAATTTTCCCCGTCAAATGCGGGTTTTTCCAACAAAATCTTTAATTTTCAACTAAAAATTTAGATAAGTAATTGTTTATCAATAATTAAATAACTTGGCAATGTTAAAGCTCTTTTCTTATAAATTATAATTCTAGAAGCAGATAGAAATTTAATGAACAGTTTGGCAACAATTAAATTGTTAATTAAAAATTTACGATCGCTATAATAACCACAATAATTATCATACATAAGAAGAACTACTATTTTTGTATAAAAAGATACTGTACCAATCTAATGTAATTTACATAATTGATTTTGGACTATTTAAGCGGCCTCAGGAATATTTTTAAATTAAAAACAATTTTTTGGCTTATAAACAAATAGAAGACCTCGGTAAATATTAAATTAAATTAAATCATGAAAACGATGTTGAAAAAAAGCGGCAGGGTGCTTCTTTTAAAAGAAAAACGTTTAATTGTGATAAGTGGTTCCTGAGATACAATCGGTCAAAGTTGACCGACATTTACGGCAAAGATATAAACAATAGGATCATAATTTACGAACGCTCACCTTTTTATTTCGGTTCTCTTTCTCCACACCAATTTTCGTATCTTCAAAATACTCATAACATATATTATTAAAATAAAACTATTGATATTACGAGTGAAAATTGCCAAAAATAGCAAAATTCCAATCAAAAATTAGGTTGGAGAAAATGTAATCTTAAAGTTCAAAATCAGTACACGTTAAAACATGCATTTTCTCGGCTTCCTATGGAGCAATTTTCTTCATTATTTTTTTTTGTTCCCAAGTAACTCGAGTAGAACCATATAACTAACACATTATTAAATGTCAAAGTTGCTTATGTTTTGTTATAATAAATTAATTTATTTATTATAACAAAATTGTTTAATTTGTTTAAGGAAAGATTGTTTAAATAATTATACAGCTTTCAAATGAAAATATTTGTGTTTTTAACGTTAAAAGGTACACTTGTAGTAAGTTTATCTAAAAAAAAGTCTACAACTCGAAAAATATATAGTTTTCTTTCCTTATAAATAAATTAATATATTATAACAAAACAAAAGCAAGTTTGACATTTATTAATGCGTTAGTTAGATGGCTCTACTTGAGTTACTTGGGATCAAAAAAAGAATGAAGTAAATTGATCCATGGGAAGCCGAGAAAATGCATTTATTCTACGACCGTTTAATAATATGCTCATTATTCGCTATTTTTTAATAGATAATAGCACCCATTACTTTACCCGTGAGTAATAGTTCATTATTCACGGACTCAAGTAGTAAAGTGAAGTTGCATTCTTCTGAACGAAGCCAAATTTTTTCACGGAATTCATCAATACTTGCCGGTGGGTTTTCTGTAAAAACTGTTTGTTTCAGCATACTCCATACGTAAGCATCAAGAGTTGTTAGATCAGGTGAATGAGAAGGGTCAGGAAAATTCGTGTTACGTGAAATTACGCGGTCTTCAAAATTTTCTCGAATCAGATCTAAGGATGCTCTCGTGGTATGACAAGTAGCCCCATCCTGTTGGAACCATTGGGTATTCAACTGTATGTTTCTGGCACAACAGAATTGTCTGAGATCAATAAAAATGGTGTTAAAATTTGTTCTCTATATCTCACTTGATTTAGTGTAACGGGTCATGATTAAACTAGGTCCATTTGATCGTGAATTCCCGTATGAGTGGAAATAACACTCAATAATAAATATTTTTCTTGCGTTGTAAGCACCATTTTGAATCTTTTTGACAGTTTGTTAGAATAAACAATGTTTAAAAATACCATGACAAATATTGTCACTTGTTTCATATGACGCGATTATATTTCACAGTATATATATATATATATATATATATATATATATATATATATATATATATATATTTCACAGTATATATATATATATATATATATATATATATATATATATATATACCGTATTTTGGACAGATTTGGGTAGGTTGTTCTGATGCCGTAATTTTTTCGTGGGTCGTGACGTGACTCTAGACATAATTTAATATTGCACTATTTGCATCTGGATTTTTGTTTACATTATAAGCGTACATAATACCCTCTAATACTCTATGTACTATTAGTTCAGGTATTAGGTATTATAGGTGCCTATTCGACTATTCCATTTTGATTGCGCTTCGACCAAAGGGCGCCAGGGCATCGACTGCACACGGCCGCTACATGGGCTAGAGCCGCCTCTGATAATTACATATAACTTTTTAGTAAAAGCTTATTGTTCTTAAGTTATATGTGAAAAACAGCTTTAAAACATGCATTTTTTTACGAAAAAATAAAAGTTTGGATCTTTAGTAACTCAAAAAGTATTGATTTATGTTAATAAGTTTATATAGCAAATTTTGCTTAGAATTTATCCCTCTATTGACTTATGGTATTATTTTTAATAAAATAATTTCCCCCCGAGAAGGGGTGGCATCCGCCCCCAGCTTAAAAACGCAAGTTGACATCATTATGTCACCTTTGTTCCTTGTTGGATCCTCTAACTACTCACCAATTTTCATGAAAATCGATGAAGGTTCAACGAAATCCGAGGTGAAAACCTTCAGTGACTGCACTAATCGTTGAATACATATTTATTATATAATATGTCGACGATAATCTCCGAGGCACCCGGTACTCAGGATTATCTGATTTTCTATCCGACCGATAGTTAACCCCCGAGTAGGAAAATGAATAAAATTTAATGAATAAAATCAAAATAAATTCATGACTCACAAATTTGTGATTCAAGAATTATAAATATGTGATGTATATAATGTTACAAAATATTAGAACCGTCCTCGTAAGTTGCAACTGCTTGAAGTTCCGGAGAAAGGAGATAAAGATGATATGAGATTTAATGAGTAGCTGTCTGTAATTAGTACGTCAGCTGGTTCAAAGACGATACTTACCCTAGTAATTATGAAACTTTGCCTTCCCAGCTCGCTCCGCGCTCCCACTTCTCGCTCTACTCCGCTCCACACTCGGCCTCTTTTAATTGGAAAAAATCCTAACAATTTGTTAGATTTTCCTCGGAAACTTTCACAATTATTTTGTTTAATTGGACGACTGCTTCCTCTTATGGCGGATGTGCCCCAGAAACCGCTTTTTCATCTTATTC
Source organism: Diabrotica virgifera virgifera (assembly GCF_917563875.1). NCBI lineage: Eukaryota > Metazoa > Arthropoda > Insecta > Coleoptera > Chrysomelidae > Diabrotica > Diabrotica virgifera. The sequence continues at coordinate 285,906,223 of NC_065443.1, read as the reverse complement.
TGCGTAGGTTTTGTGCTCGTCCGAGAAGAAATTAAATTGTTGACTTTAGGTTAGCACAGTGGCGTTTATACAATCTACGGACTTCTTTATTTTAAATTTGATATGTAAGAAGATTATTAAAACCTTTTTATATACTTGGCTTGGTTGGTGTCACGGACTCCGCAAATTTTGTAATCCATTTTAACAATAGTTCTAGACTAACTAGGTACTTGAAATTTTCAGGATAGCTAAGAGCTGACTAACAATGCAATATTTAACTGCTATTGTATGGATAAATGGATTATTTTTTAAATTTCAAACTGTTTTAAAAATGTGATTTTTATGACATTTTATATTAACTATGACATTTGAATTCCATTTTAACGTACGTCAACACGTCGAGGGCCGATAGCTCTGTGGTAGAGCATTAGATCGGAGATCTACTGGTCCTGAGTTCAAATCCTAGCTCTCGCTTACTTTTTTTATTTTTTAATACATATTTAAAACTTAATATACTTAAAATTCATATTTTATAAGTTAATTATTATATTATGCCATTGTAAACAATTGTGGTATTATAAAAAGTACATTTTTATACTAATGTAATTCTTGGAAAATTATCTTAAACTCGGAGGTAAACAACTACACTATGTTATTTCGAGTAACTGTGTTTAACGTGTGTTTGCAATAAAGTTAAGAGCACTTAGGATGTTAATAAAAATCTGAGATATCCCATAATTGGTTGAAAAACCATTACCTGCTATTGTATGAATAAATGAATTTTTTTTAAATTCCCAACTATTTTAAAAATGTGACTAATGCTATGACATTTAAATTCCATTTTAACGTAACATAATACATCGAGTCCTGATAGCTCAGTTGTAGAACGTTGGGCCGGAGATATACTGGTCCTGAGTTCAAATCCTACCTCTCGCTTACCTTTTGAAGTTATACTTCTTTACCGGCGATAGAGGGTGATTTTTTATATGTTAAAACCTATCAGCCCGGCGCATGCGCATTATAACTTTGTTCTGATTGAATGTTCAAATGACATGTCAAAAATTATCCGATATGGCAGCTGTGGTTTGGACGTAAAGGTAAAGGTAAACAAATGTATAATATATTAGTTTTATTGTTGTGAGGACAGAAACAAAAAGTTAATAATATTGTAGTGACTTTTAAATAGTTTTTAAAAGCAACAGGTACGTAATAATTGTTAATGTATCATGGGTATAAACCTACCTATTTGATCTGCGAAAATACAAAGTATGTAATATTTTATTTATATAATTTGATTACCATCAAAATTTCTGTCAATATTCACCTAATATATTGTTTTTTTACTCTATGTTTTGTTGTATTTTTTCAATTCTAAATCATTTCAATTCAAAATTAAAATAATTTGATCAATTTTCAAAATATCAAAATATCACAAGTTTAATCCGTTTAGTTAGTCAATCTTCGTAAATAATGACACATAGTGTCTGTGGCTAAGCGGAGAAGGCGAATGAATTCCAATACCAACCGCTCTTATCAGCGCTGGTTCGAGTCCCAATAGAAACTTTTTTTTTGTTTTTTTTAATACATTTTATGATTGTAAGTATATTTATTATATAATTGTATTTTCAGAAAATAAGTATTTAGTTAAAAAAATTTTCGACAATTAATGTTCAGACATCATTTGTGGCTTGTTTAATGTGTTTTTGTGTGTTTTATACTTTTATTATTTTAATTTTTGGCACTGTTCTAATAAAAATGTTTGAGAAGTAGTAAGTATAAATTAGTTTAATATTTAAACAAAATATAAATAAAAAGTATATTAATTTCGTTTAAATCATATAATAGAAGTATAACTTCTTACGTGCGTACAAAGTACACACACATTCTTTTTTTTAATTTTTTTAATACATAATTAAAAGTTAATATACTTAAAATTTATACTTTATAAGTTAATTATTATATATGCCATTTTAAATAACCGTGGTATTATAAAAAGTACCTTTTTATACTAGTCTAAGGTTTGGAATTATAATCTGGACCTCGGAGTTTAAACTACACTATATATTATTTCGAGTAACTGTGTTTAGCGTATGTTTGCAATAAAGTTAAGAGCACTTAGGATGTTGATAAAAATCTGATATATCTCATAATTGGTTGAAAGACCATATTACAACGACAGAAACCGCAGTGTTGGTGCTTGTTATTTCGCCGCGGCTTTATACAAAATATGACGCTACTAGTTTACTCGGTTGATGTTTACTTTTAATAGATGGCGTTACTTTAAATGTCATATTAATTTCATATTTTATTTGTGAAAACTATTGAATATTATTAAAACCTTTTTATATACTTGGCTTGGTTGGTGTCACGGACTCCGCAAATTTTGTAATCCATTTTAAAAATAATTCTAGGCTACCTAGGCACCTGAAATTTTCAGAAAAGCTCAGAACTAGCTAACAATGCAATATTTAACTGCTATTATACAGTGTGATTAATTAGTGGGGTAAAGCTCCGTAGACCCGTTATAGTAATGGATAGCGATAAAACTTAATATCAAAAATTGTAGCGAACTTTGAGCTGCACATTAAAAAATTAGTTAGAATGTTACAGGGTGGTCGATAACATAGTGGCAGACCAAACTTATGTTTTTTTTTAATAGTATACCCTGTATTTTATTTTATATTCAAACTCTTCATAACTTTTCCATTATAAAAATATAAAGGTTTGGTATGTTATACAGGGTATTTACAAAGTTATAACCAATTTTATATGAAAATCGTAACAAGCTCAACTCCCTGTATAAATAAAAGTAAGCACAAGGGCAATGGTTTATTGACGTCATATTGTTTTACTTATTGTCAAAATTTTCGTAAATGATTGATATTGCTAATTTTCTTTAAATTGAATACATGGTGAGTCAAAGTGCAAGTAAATTATTTTCTCAGTAATTTTAAATAGAACACCCTGTATTTTATATCATCGAAAAGTACCATTACCATACTTTAATTTTTATATACCTAACATTGCCTATGTGTAAATTTATTAGTTTTCGAGATATTTTCATTTTTCAGAGCAAATTATGAATAATTACGGGTAGATTTACGGTCTAAATCTTTCCAAATTTTAAGTAAGCCATGACTGAATTGTCTAAAACTGACAATTTACGATTACTGATTATCAATCTATAATCAAAGTTACAATTTTTGTTATTAACTTTTATTACTATCTATTACTATAACGAATCTACAGAGCTTTACCCCACTAACCAATCACACTGTATGGATAAATAGATTTTTTTAAATTTCAAACTATTTTAAAAATGTGACTAATGCAATGATATTTTAAAGTACGTTAATAAATCGATATCTGCTACATAAAACTTAATGGTGGCTCAGTGGCATTAGACTGCAGATCGAGAGGTCCCGAGTTGGAACCCGGCTGTTGCGTATTAGTCCAGGGCGCATCTGTTTTGAGATGGACGTTGAGAGGTGACTCAAATTTTTTTGCAGAAATTGCTTGAAAATAAATCAAATAATAATATTTGAGTTATCCTCCCTCTCAAAAAGGTCCGGAACATTGTTTAAATAATCAAAATGTCAAAAATTGAAGGAAAAATTCGATTTTTTTCTTGGTTATTTGATTATAACTTTAAAAGTATTCATTTCCGAGAATAGTTGTACAAACATAAAAGTTGCGTAATTAAATTTCCTACAATATAGAATTTGTTAAAAATTTAAAAAATAGTCACCCTAGTTGCAAAATAGCAATAATTGCGAAAAAACCATACAAAAACAAGCATTCGCATTTTACGTTTTTCAACCATTTCTGCTACACTTACGAACTTCATGTTTCACCCAGCAAAACTTTATAATACAGTAAAACAATACTGTAAAAGTTATTATTGTCGGTTCAATAGATTTTGCAAAATAAATTTTGCAATCCAGCTTTCGCAAAAAAAATTCATTTTTTTAAAAAGTTACAGGACTGAAAATAAAGCAGATAGCAAGTTGATTTTTTTTTTGCTTATAGAAGTGTACTGTACCCTTCAATTTCAATTTTCAAAATTAAAATATATTAATTACCACGGCGTCAGAAAATTTTTGAAATAAACAATAATTTTTGGTGGTACGCGCAGGACAGCGGTGTTCGATTCACACAAGTTGATTTCCGCCAAAATTTCTTCCAATCTTTATCTAATATATTATTTTCTTACTCTATATTTTGTTGTATTTTAATATTTTAATTCCACAAAAATCAAACTAATTTTATTATTGTTTGTGAAATATTGTTTAAACTATTGCATATGTTTAAAAATAATAAACTGTTAAAATATATGAACAAAGAAAGTTTTTGCTAATAAAAGTGTGATTTCAAAGGATAGAGCATGTGTTTTTATTTTGCAATAAACAAATTTGTTTATTTATATTGAAATGTAATAAAAATTAAAATGTATCAATCATTATCAAAGGTCATTGGAATGCCCAATCAGAGCAAACTATCCGCTGTCCTGCGCGTAGCACCAATAATTAATGTTTATTTGAAAAAATTTCTGACGCCGTGGTGTTAATCGATTTTAATTTTGCAAAATTGCAAATGAAAGGTACAGTACACTTCTATAAGCAAAAAAATTTTCAACTTGCTATCTGCTTTATTTTCAGTCCTATAACATTTTGAAAAAATGAATTTTTTTACGAAAGCTGGATTGCCAAATTTATTTTGCAAAATCTGTTGAATCGATCTTAATGAAATTTACAGTATTGTTTAACTGTGTCATAGAGTTTTTAGGGTGGAATATGAAGGTTCTAAGTGTAGCATAAATGGTTGAAAAACGTAAAATGCGAATACTTGTTTTTGTATATTTTTTTCACAATTATTGCTATTTTGCAACAAGGGTGACTATTTTTTAAATTTTTAACCAATTTTATATTGTAGGAAATTTAATTACGCAACTTTTATATTAGTACAACTTTTCTCGGAAAGTAATACTTTTAAAGTTATAATCAAAAAACCAAGAAAAATATCGAATTTTTCCTTAATTTTTTGACATTTTGATTATTTAAACAATGTTCCGGACCATTTTGAGAGGGAGGATAACTCAAATATTATGATTTGATTTATTTTCAAGCAATTTCTGCAAAAAAATTTGAGTCACCTCGCAACGTCCAAATGTACTAATATTTTTACAGATGCGCCCTGGTCTATATCTTTTTTTAATTGTTTTAATAAATAATTAAAAGTTTATATACTTAAAATTATATATACTATTTTAAACAACCGTGGTATTATAAATAGTACTTTTTTATTACAGTGTAATTTTTGGAATTTTAAGCATTTAATATCGCTAAATTATTTTATATTCTCTCCTATAAATAATAAAAAGGTTTTCTATAAAAAAGTTCTTTTTTATAAAAGTGTAATTATTTTATACCACGTACCACCGATAATAATCAGAAGCAAATTCTTGCCAAATATAGTAGGTATATTCTGTAAAGGGATATAAATAGTATATTGTCATCATTTTACTGATTTCATATTAACTTTCTACGTAAATCCCTAGATGCTCCATCCTAGTCTCGAACAAATAGACAGCGGGGTCCCCCTTCCGGATTCAGGTAAGAAATAGCTTCTAGCAGGAATTTGACGATTTACATTTTACATTTATGTCAACGGATCGCCTGCTGAGGGAGAGTAAGCGTAACATTATCCCCTTGTAAAGAGATGGTTTCTTCCGGAACTTTGTCGGGACTGGAACTGGATGTTGGTATCAGCAACTGGACCCTCTCCTACAACTCCAAGTTTTGTAAAAGTGGCAAGTGAAGATCTACCAGTAACCATGCGGATTGCAACAAACTAGTACCTAGACTTCGGTGTCTTTAGAAATGTTTTCAACCATATTTCAATCATTTCCTAATTTAATTGGTGACACTCTAGCTTTAGCATGGCTAACTTTTGCACATTGGACTTCAACACGTGCTCTCTCAATTTAAGTCATGCCTCTCATACATCTTGGTAGGTATGTTGGTCATAGGCAGTGTCTTTTGTTACCAAATAGAAAAGGTAATGTGATGCATCTTGGAGTTTCAAAGATGTTCCCTGGGCTGGCAGTTAGCATTGAAGTTCTGTAACTCGATCAAACTTTCTTCTAAAGGCGGATCCCTTGTGCGTCTTTGATACTGGCCGGGATGGTATGGACCAGTGAGTAGTCATCAGAAAGTGTGGGTAGATCTTCAGTGGTAACACCATGTCTTGCTTTACCGGTACCTCCATAGGCCCCCATGAATTCCTCAAACCTGAGGTCAGGTATTTCTCGGACTAGGTTCACTTCCACTTCTTCATATACGTCGTGGTCTCCCTCGAACGGCGCCAACCGGTTATGGTGGATTATTATCGGCTTTCCCCTAGGAAGCTTGCTTATTCGGCAGATAATGTCGTTAATATTCTTCACAATGAAGTATGGACCTTCCCAGAACTGCTGCAACTTGGGAGAATAACTGTTTCGCTTCTGTAGATTATAGAGCCAGACTTTGTCGTTCTTCTTAAAACATATCTTTTCGGCTTGGGTATCATACCATTTCTTCATTCGATCGCCACCGATCTGAAAATAGGAACGGACCAACTCATTTATATCATGCGTTCTTCTTTGGAATCTGTAATTCATTTCAGTACTTCGATATTGATATTTTCTGAACCTGATTCTTTTTTCGATTAAATAGTATTAATAGTGTTCGATACACAATCGCTCTTCTTTCAAAAATAGGTTAGTCAACCAGAAGTAACTCATACGTCAGTTGCCGCTACCTTTCATTCATCTGAATTAGATCAGGGCATTTAGCACAAAATAAACCTATTTTTAAATACAGTATTTAGAGATTTACATCTTTTTGCATTATGTTCAGGATGACGATGACGTCAAGAAAAAATCATATAAAAAATGGGTGGGAATACAAATTTGCACTTTAAAGTGCATAAAATGCATCCAAACATGCATCAACATGTCAAAATAAGTATATAAATTTCCAGATTTTGTTGTTTAGTGGGTTTTGGGGTCACTGAATACCAATACGCAATCAGAACCAACTTCCGATGCACCTAGTGCTCAGGGTTACTGTAAAGGCACGTCATCTGGAGTTTCGAGGATTTTCGGCACTCACTTGATGCAAACAGATTACTCAGAGATTTTTGGGATCTCTAAACACGAGCACGTCATCAGAACCGGTCCCCGGAACACCTAGTGCCCAGCTTACTGCTGAGGCACGTCATCTTCTGAAGTTTCGAGTGTTTTCGGAACTAAATTGATAGATTAAAAAACGATTAAATCGTTTTTTGTTAAAATCGATCAAAAAGGGCTTCATCACAGAGCTAGTTTTCGATCGGATGGCCGATCATCATTAGTGCTTACCTAAAATGTGTATAACTTGATAAGATAATACAAAGTTTTTAAAATTTTGACTACGGTTTTTAAAAAGTTATAGGTTATACTCACGTGAGTCTAGCATGCTAACCACCAAAATACAAAAATATGTGGGTAAAAACACTTTACAATGGATCCGTCGTGGGAACATAGATGAATAATATGAACTTAAACATGGATGTCTAAAACATCCAATGTATTATGCTCTAGGTACCATTGAGCTCGAAATTGACTTGTTCACATGTTGATTACAGTATAATTCCTCTTAACCGGCTTCGCATTAACCGGTCGACGTATTAACCGGCCTGTTTACAACAGCCGAACGCCGGCGCGGCGACGCGATTCGGCTTCCCCGGACGATAACCGACGGCAAACATGAAAGTGTGCAGAATTTAATATTGGAAAAAGCACTGTAAATGACTGGCGAAGAGATAGACGGTCCATTGAGGAGTTTTGCTCGAAAATGGAATCTGATAAAAATCTGGGTAGCGATTTGCGAGATCGTCGATGAAGCTTTGTGGAACTGGTTTCTTCAGGAACGTCGAAGAGGTACACCGATTGGCGGCCCAATTTTGAAAGAAAAAGCTTTGGCTATCCACCAGAAGATTAATAATGGAGGCGAATTTGTGGCAAGTGATGGTTGGCTTAATCGATGGACGACACGGAATTCATTTCGCACACGTAATTGGAGAAAAACTGTCTGCTGATTCTTCTGGTGCGACGACAGAATTCAAGACTAAGTTTGGTGAAATGATTGAAATAGAGAAATTATATCCAGAATAAGTTTATAATATGGACGAGACCGGGCTAAACATTAAAATGTTACCAGAAACAACTTTTCTAGGCAGTCATGAACAGTCTGCTTCTGGCTTTAAAAAGAACAAAGAACGTATTATAGTGGCCGTTTGTTCGAATGCAACAGGACTCACAAAATTCCTCTTTTCGTTATTGGCAAGTCTGCTAAACCACGGGCATTCAAAAACTTAAATCCATCTTCCCTTCCGGTCTATTATAAGTCACAAAAATCAGCGTGGATGAATTCAGACTTGTATAAAGAATGGTTTAATTTACAGTTTGTTCCAAAAGTTAAAAAACATTTAAAAAGTGTAAACTTGCCTATCAAAGCAGTTCTAGTGGTAGACAATGCTGCAACCCATATTCATGACTGCGATGTAGATGACATAAAATTAGTTTTTCTTCCTCCTAATGTGACAAGATTAGTGCAACCGATGGACCAAGGAGTGATCGAAAGCTTACAGAGACGATACAGGCGTAAACTTGTTTCTAAAATTCTGCAACATTCGGAGAGTGAAGACAAAGGTCTTTTAGAAGTCATCAATATCAAGGACTTTATCTATATGTTAGCTACAGCATTTCAACAAATGCCCTCTTTAACGTTTGTTAAATCTTAGAGAAAACTTTGGCCAGATGTTGAGAATCTAGTTGTGATCTCGAATATTGCAGGGACTGAAGAAGAAGAAAACAAATCCACTCTACAAGACCTTCAAAAGTTATCGGGTAACGAAGCATTACAGCCAGAAGATGTGGAAAATTGGATGATAAACTGTGATGATCAGCTTGAAAATGAATTTTTGAATGACGACGAAATCATAGATGTAGCAACCAAAGAACCAGAGGAATATGATGAGAGTAGTGACGTTGAAGAAGAGGAAACGGTTTCTCACGAAGAAGCCAAAAATGCAATGGAAATTGCATTAAAATACATTGAGCAGCAACATGAGTCAACACCATTAGACGTTTTGGTGATTAGAAAATGGAGGGATGTCGCATACAGAAATTCACTGAAGGTTAAAAAGCAGAAGAAAATTACAGACTTTTTTAAAAAATAATTACTTTTTAAATTTGTACATACTTGTTGATATATGTATGTAGCACATTAATGTATGTAAATACATATGAAATATGTACATAAATATGTAAAAAATAATTCTCAATTTTTTTATATGTACATATGTATGCAAGTAAAGTACACTTCGGATTAACCGGCCAAAACGACAACCGGCCAGGTATATAGTCCCGAGGTGACCGGTTAAGAGGAATTGTACTGTATATGATAGCAAGTGGCAGTGACAGAGGAAATTCCGAACGATGACATGACAGAAATGACAGTTCCACAGAAAGTTAAAAATTTTACTGTTAGTTATGTAGAATCTATTGTAAAGCTTGTTAAATTAAGAACAGTAACTGCAATCAGTCCACTGTGATAAATAATCAATTAAAATGAAAATAAATTTGATGTTATAGTTATTCAACCAGAGTGGTAGGCAAACTACATTACACATGAAATTGAAACTACAGAATCGATATTGAACCCTCTTGTGATTACACCTGGGGTTTAGAAAAGCAATTTTATGTTAATTTCAAGTTATCGATTTTATTTGAATAGTTGGTAGTTGTTGAAGTTTGTGTATGTTCAAGAAAAGATCATAGTAGGGGTGACAGAAATGTAAAAATGTCTCAATAATCTAGGGGGGATATATAAAACAAGCTCAGACTTAGGCGACTAATTCCCAAGGACCCCGCAGGCTACCTGAAACCCTAAAGGTTTGAAAAACAAACCGTCATAAGATGTAGTTAACAGTAGGAGGAGGAGAGTGTGGAATGTAAGATGTATATAAAATAATATTTTGGTGGTTAGCATGTTAGATTCACGTGAGTATAACCTTCAACTTTTTAAAAGCTGTAGTCAAAATTTTAAAAACTTGCATTATCTTATCAGGTTATACACATTTTAGGTAAGCAATAATGACGATCGGTCATCCGATTGAAAACTAGTTCTGTAAAGTAGCCCTTTTTAGGGACTTTAACAAATATACCTTTTATAAAGGATGTTATCGTTTTTGTAATACATGGTATACAGCCACAAGAATCTTACTCTAGAGGAAAACTTTTTCCTCGTGGATTTTTACAAACAGATTACTCGGGGGGCTTTGGGGTTGCTGAACATGAATATGACATCAGAACCGACCCTCGGAGGACCTAGTATCCAGTGTGACTGATATGCAAGCCATCTTCTGGAATTTCGAGGTTCTCCGACACTAAATTGATTCAAATAGATTACTTTGGGGGTTTTGGGGTTGCTAAAAACAAATACGTCATCAGAACCGACCTCCGAGAACCGAAAACCCTTACGATCCTTAAAACCTTTACGACAAAAAGTTATGTCTCTAGGTGCTGTTAGTTAAAAAATCTATTTATTACGGTATTTTTAGTGCTAAATTGCGCTGGTCTAAATAGGACAGATATTAAATAGATATATTCAATAGAATTCAGTGCTAATGTGAATTTAGGTTCATTATGTTAATTTTGCTGAAATGTCAATAGGCAGTCGAACTAATATTTTAGATGAGTTAATATGGTATTTGTTCGTTGACGCATTAATATTACAATCCCATAATGAATGTGAGTTGGTCAAAAAGATTATGTGGTATTTAAAAACATTATGTCGTGAAATAATTACACATGAATACATGAATTAATTAACAACAGAATGGCTTTAGTCTAGATGTATTATTATGAAAATTTATATTAAATGTGTACATTACCCACTTAGTAGCGTTATTAAAGTGCATTTTTGCTTCGTCAGAGAGCGCTGCCTACGCTATGATGTAAAATACTTATTATTCTTCTTCCTTCTGGTACGTAGACTTTAAAGCCTCTTTCTTCTTCAATATGAGCCTTCTAAATTGTTTAAATTATCGCACCATCTTTTTCTTAGTCTGCCAATACTTCTTCGTCCATTTGGTGACTTATCTCGTACTATTCGTACTATCCTATCCTCTGCCATTCTACTAATGTGTTCGTTTCACTCCTGTTTCTGTTTTGTCACCCATCCATTTATGTCTTCTACATTGCATGATCTTCTTCTGTTTTCGCTTCTCTCCCTCTTTTCCCTGATATTCGTCGGAGTATTTTCATCTCTTTTGGTTGGTTCCTTTATGCCAATTCATTTAAGTTATTTTGCAGAAGGGAACCAAGCTACAAAAGTGGATTTTTTTAAAACAACTCTTTTCGTGAATTCACAGGACTTACAGAACAAATTATTAAATCCCAGTAATTTCATATTAACATTTTTTATATTATACGCCTGATTATATAACTCAATAATGGGAAATAAATGTTTATTAACTTTGAATTCATTTAAGTTGTTTTACAGAAGGAAACCAAGACACAAAATTGGATTTTTTGTTTAAAACAACTGTTTGCTTGAATCAAACAGTATGTGTGAAATCAAAAATGCATATACATATTGACGATTTTAATGTTAAACCATGATTATTTTTAATAGAGAATTTTAAATTTTATTGTATAGTTTTTGGCTAATAACTCAGGTTTACCAAAGTGTGGTTTGGATCCTTTCTGCAGAATCCCGTCCTTTTGTATCTTGTCTTAGGCACAGATTAACCCAACACAGATGCGAAAGCGCTATGACGCCGGTACATGTTGGGTTAATCTGTGTCTTAGGTGTTTATTCTTCCAGATTGTGTCATTAAGAGATCCCGCCGCTATACTTGCTTTTAAGCTTTGTTGTCGTACTTCCTCTTCAACATCTCCGTAACTGGTTATATCTATTCCCAGATATCTAAACCTTGCTTCCTGCTTTATTATTCTCCCATCAATTTTGATTTTACGTCGTAGTGGGTATTTAGATGTTGTCATAGAGTTGGTTTTTTCTGCTGATATTATCATATTGTATTTCTTGGCTGTTGTATTGAAGATGTGTGTTAATCTTTGGAGATCGTCTTCTGTCTAGGCGATTAATGCGGCGTCGTCTGCATAACATAATATTTGGATTTCTTTGTTCCCCATTCTGTAACCATGACTTTACGTACTGCTTCTATTATTCTGTCCATTATTATATTAAACAGCAGTGGGCTTAATGAGTCACCTTGTCTCACTCCGCTTTCTACTAGTATAAACTGCGTTAGTTTTCCATTTATCTTCGCCTGTATTCGATTATTAAAGTAGATTTTTTCGATGGTTTGTATAATATTGATTGGTATGTTTTTTCTATACAGAAAATGTAAGACGTCTTCGACTTGGATGCGATCGAAAGCCTTTGTCAGGTCTATAAAACATAGATATGCTGGTTTATTTTACTCAATGGTCTTTTCTGTGATTTATCTCAGTACAAATACGGCGTCTACGCAGGATCTTCCGGATCTGAATCCTTGTTGTTCATCTGATAAAGTTGTTAGTTTATTGATTTTGTTGGTTAGGACTTTTGTGGTTAGCTTAAATGCGGTGTTCAGCAGATTTATACCTCTATAATTGTTGTTAATGTAAAATATCAAATAAATAAATAGATGATAGGTACTAACAGCACATGCAAGAGAACACATTCTTAATATTCGTCAAATTATCGAAAACCCTCGAGAGTTTAACATAGAAACATATTCGTGCTTTGTTGACTACTCCAAGGCCTTCGATAACGTAAAATGGGATAAAATGTGGCATATACTTAGAGAAATGGGTACGCAAGAGCATCTAATCTATCTATTACAAGCACTTTATGTAAATAACACCGCTAATGTAAGAGTTAATAATGTGGTTTCGAAAAACTTCAAATTAAAATCTGGAGTACGGCAGGGATGTATAATATCCCCCATTCTATTCAATATACAGTGCGTCCATAAAGTAACGCATAAATTCATTATTTCGTAAACCGACAACTTTAAGGAAAAATGCCGAAATAGGTCGATTTTTATTTTTAATTTAGGATTTTTTGGTATATAAATCATACTAGTGACGTCATCCATCTGGGCTTGATGACGTAATCGATAATTTTTTTAAATGGGAATAGGGGTCATGTGATAGCTCATTTGAAAGGGTATTCAATTCTCTATTCACTAGTATAAACATTAACATAATTATTTATACAGGGTGTTCAAAAAAATGTTTTTTAATCAAATTAAATGAGACAAAAAGAAGAATGTATGTAATTTATTTAATACAAAATACGTTTTACTGTTGTCAGAAAACAGAAAAAAAATGTTTATTTTACAAATAAACATTGATTTTCGCTTAAACCAAATGTTTAAAGTGTCAAAAAAGGCGGGTGGGTTGGAGCTTTAATATTGGATTTAAGCGAAAGGCAATATTTATTTGCCAAAGAAACATTTTTTTCCTGTTTTCTGACAACTGTAAAACGTATTTTTATGTAATTTATTTATTTCATTTATGTAATGTATGTAATTTATTTATTGTATGTAATTTATTTATTTCAATTCTTCCTTTTGTCTCAATTAATTTAATTAAAAAAAATTTTTTGAACACACTGTATAAATAATTATGTTATTATTGAAATTAGTGAATAGAGAATTGAATACTCTTTCAAATGAGCTGTCGCATGACCCCTGTTCTCATTTAAAAAAATCATTAATTACGTCATCAAGCCCAAATGGATGACGTCACTAGTATGTTGTATAAGCCAAAAAATCGCAAATTAAAAATAAAAATCGACCTGTTTCAGTATTTTTCCTTAAAGTCTCCGGTTTACGAAATAATGAATTTATGCGTTACTTTATGGACGCACTGTATATAGTGAACACATTATGCGTCAAGTTTTTGAGGAATGGCAAAGTGGAGCAACGATAGGAGGAAGAAAAATAAAAAACCTACGTTATGCTGATGACACCGTTATATTGGCGTCTTCACCACAGAAACTGGAAGAAATTATGAATAGGCTAGGAACAGTGAGTACGGAATATGGTTTGAAAATAAATATACAGAAAACCAAAGTAATAATCATCGGTAGAATCAGAAACAACCAACCGGAGATATGAGACTTGGCAGGTTACGAAGTGGTCAGACAATCTAATTACTTAGGATCCGTTATTACTAACAAACTTACAAAAATATGGAAGAATACTGACATTACAAAAAACACAAAATTACGCCTTGTCTGAGCGTTAATATTTCCGATCGCCACCTACGCTTCAGAGACTTGGACCATCAAAAAAGCAGATCCAAAACGTATAATGGCATTTGAAATGGGGGTCTACCGGAGAATGTTGCGCATACCATGGACCGCACATCGCACAAATAATTCAATATTAGCCGAACTTAACATAAAAACTAGACTCAGCACAACTATCAACCAAAATATACTGAGATATTTTGGACATATAACTAGAAGAAGAGAAGGCATGAAACGAATGATAGTTGAAGGCAACGTACAGGGCAGAAGATCCAGAGGAAGATCTCTATTACGATGGTCGGACCAAATAAAGGACATGACTGGTTACTCATTCTCCGAAGCAAAACAACACGCACAGGAGAGAGAGAGAGAACTGGACAAAAATAGTCAAACGAATTACATGACGCCACTACATCCTTACGAAGGGTAACAGATAGACGAGAAGGACTAACAGCACACATCGTTTTTCTTCTGGTTATGAATTGGTATTCAATAGGATGATACATGCATGTTTCTGACTCTCGGCTTCATCAGCCATCCGAGTAGAATACGAACTCATAACCAGAAGAGAATCAAATTGTCTAGTGAAAAGCACAAGAGCGCCATTTACTTTAATGGCCGTCTCGAAAAAGAGCAGAGAGCGCTGATGATGCCGAGAGGTAGAAACATGCAGGTATCATCCTATTGAATACCAATTCATAACCAGAAGTAAAACGATGTGTGCTGTTAGTACTATTTATTTACAAGAAAAAAACACCATATGTATAAGATGGAATGCAACCATAGATACATATTTCTAACTCGTTGGTCGTCATCAGAACGGTATAGCCAAGTTAGAATAGGAGTATGTTAACTTGGAAACGTATCACTTCAGAAGTAAAGCAACCAATTTTTGGTAATAATGTTGGACGGCCCTAAGGCTTTCAGATCAACAACTAACACATCCACGGAGGAAGCTACAGCTACCGATGGAAAGGAACACCAAACTTTTAAAACGTTTTAAACAATCAAACAAGGAAAGGTTAATGAGAGTTAATAGGAAAATCAAGGTAGGAAGTTTATATCGGTACGTCCCCTAACAAGGTTGAATTCCAACTTAAACATATTTTTTTTCTTCCTTTGTACAATGTAGTATTCGTCGTCTTAGATCTTCCAACGAAGAATTAATGGTATGATATATCTTGATTTTTAAATAACCCTATAGAAAATCCATCTTTTTGGCCATTCAATAAAAGCTTTTGTCCAATCCATCGCTTGAGAGACCATTCATTAAGGTAGAACCTTACGTTTATGCTATTAGAAAGTTTTTAAGCCCCTTATTTCAGGAAGCAAATAACGTTATACGTTATTCTGCTCATGCGCAGTAACAGAAAAATAACGTATTACTTTATTAGCGGATAAGGTATCCCCTTATTTAGGTAGAAATAAGGTTCACGTTATTAAGGGATTGCGTATGTGTAAGATTGCCAAATGTCATATGACATGTCATATGATATTATGTATATATCTAAATCATAAAAAACGAAAAACAAGTCATATGAGCTGAACCAAAGACAACTAAAATAAAAAATATAGTAACGATGTATAAAATTGTAATCAAAATTTTTTTAATTATCAGATAATAAACATATTATATAATTGAATATAATCTGCTTGGAAACCCTGGTAGAATTAAACCATTTCTTGAGAAATCTGGCATTTGACTGAATTGTCTTGTTAAACTTAGGATGGATGTTTTGTGTTCCTAAAGTAGTAAGTTGTCTTTGGTGAACGCCTTAATACATTTTCTTCCATTATGGCAAATAATTCAATAAAATAAGTTATAGAACACAACTGCCGTTTTATAAGTTACGTTTGCCAAATGTCAATTAACGTTAATCTGTGTTCATATTTTCTGAAAGGTTTCAAAAATTATTTTAAGTAAACACGTTATCCCTTATTTATAACTCAATGCGCATGACAAGTATAACGTTTTACGTTTAACGTAGAGGAGAGTAACCAAATATGGAATACTTAGGGTCCTAATATGGAATTCCTTGATTTCTCCGAAAATATAAGTTGGAAGCGCACTACAAGATCATCTTCTAATTCAGTAGCTCTCTTTATTATCGTATTCACACCTTTGTGTCAGATGCGCGAACGATACGTATCTGGCAGGCGCGTTTTGTTTTATCGTCTCACAGAAAACTTCAAAGGTAACTATATTCAACGCGTATTATTGGTCATTATGCATAAATACAGACTTGTTATGCTACCGAGTATATCGAGAGTTCTTTTATTTTACTATTTTATGACCTTCTGTACTTAAAACATTACGAGTTGAAAAAATGTTGCTACTAGTTTGAAGTAATGTTAAAATCCAAATATGGACCGTCGTTGGTGCCTACTTATGGAATACTAGATTAAGTGCATAATGTATGGGCTCATTATGATTGTACTGGTTTTGATACATGGATCTGTGATGTATGCAAGTGAATTAAGCTACTTCTTTCATTTTTCACAATTTTCTTACTTAAATTTATTTGATCTCAGATGTTTATGTCTATTTTTGTTATTTATATGTTGGTGTATATATTCCATATATGGGTACCTATTCCATATTTGGTTACTCATTTGGAATTTTGATTTTTTTCTATTTTATTTTTTAATTAAGATATTTAATAGAAGGCTTTTAATTACTACATAAAAATGTATGACTGATTTGTCATAACATTAAACTGTTTTTATTTCTATAAAGGTATTTTTTTATACCCACAAAACAAAATGGTATTCCATAATTGGTGACTTTCCTCTACATAAAAAAGTAGAGGGTCTAAAAACTCTCTGTTATGTGGAAGTACTCTGTCTTGTTCGAAAAACAAATCATCTTCTGAAAACCTATCTCAAAGTGAGATCAACTTTAAAATTCTAGAATATGCTTCTCCGTTCAAATTTTGTTGCAAAAATAAGGGACTTAACCCTTAACCACTGCCATGCGGTATGCTATACCGCCGCGCTGAAAATGCATTTTATTGTAAAACTTGATTTATAAAATATTCCTAGAACACCATTTGTGTACTTTCAAGTGGTGTATAATAATTGTACCTCCTCTAGCAGCAAGTTCATCCAGCTGTTCTACTTTCAAGTGCTGTCAACATTATTTTATTATTTTTTGTTACCTATACTGGTTTTTTGTAATTAAGTTTATAAAGAGTTTTGTAAGGACCTCCACCATAATATTATGCATGCTTTCATAATTTTCTTGAAAAAATAAACTTTATTTTATTTGGAGCAGTATTTTATTGTAAAGCAGTGTGAAGAATCATTCCGTAGTTGATGTAAAAACAAATACAGTGATATAAGACAAATTCATATTGAAAACAAAGGAGAATAGGCCACGGTATGACATACCGCATGTCAGAAACTAACGTCTACGGTCTAAAACATCCACGTCAGCAGTTAAGGGCTAAAATAGAATCCTCAGAAATATTTCTTTATGTATTTAAATAGATTATCCCTAATCTGTTCTCTATTATTAAACTTAAAATTTTAAATCTAGAAATTATAAATATGAAAGTTAAATCTAATCTAATATTTAATTTATCTGCTTAACAAAGTATGCTGAACAGTGTTTAAAAAGTTCGAATTAACAAATTGCGGAAAAGAATAAAACCAAAAAGAAAGAGACTTTACTCCAGGTATTCGAGAAAAGCGTTTAAAGAGAGAAAATATTTATAAAAAATGACAAAAAAAGCGAAAAAATTAAATTTTTTCCAGAGATGAGAAAGGTGGAAAGATTATACGAACAGGAATATTTATATCGAATCCAATTTGCTGCCGTGTTATACGTACGAGAGGTAAATATTTTTGTGCGAATATTTTTTGCACATTATTTTATATTTTAATTAGAATATTAGGTTGCAAATTATTTTTCCGTGATGGTTATTGTAGGATATTTTAATAAAGCTACCATATGTTATCTATTGTACTTAAAATTGTGTTAATAAAAAATAACAATTTACAGTATAAAGTCAAAAAGAAATATTCAGTTAAGTAAAAGCAAGGAAAAAATAGAATAGAAATATATGGAAATAGAAATTTTACAACTTTATGGACAAAGCTTACAGTGTCAGAGGAAAAACAATAATAAACACAATTTAGTAGAATTACATAAATCTTCAATTTATAACATAAAAGATAATGAAACAAAACAAAGACAATCATTGTAACATTTTAAAAAAAATGCAAATTGCATAATCAAACTTAGGAACTAGCTTTAAGCTGCTGCATATGGCACTCAAATATAGACAAAAATACTTGTATTATACTCTACATAAGGGCAGTGGCGGATCCAGAAATTTTGGGGAGGGGAGAGAGGTAGTGGATCTTGAGGATGAATTAATTACCTTACTCTGATACAAGTTTTACCACCCCTAGGATAAGCGGGTTTTCATTTATTTTCTGGATGGGTCTAAATTTTTTTTACGGCCGTGCTAAAAGAGCTTCTTTCACGCACGCATTTCGTTTTCGTAAGTAAATTACCTTGTAATATGGCATTATAATATATTATAATTTATAATACATGCAATAAACTAATATTTAGATAATATTTACTAATTTATTTCAAATTTATCTTATTGGGTTCATGTTTTAATGAAATTAGCTCGATTATTTCATTCATAGGAGATTCTGACCAATAGAAAGCTTCAGAAATCTGAATTAAATCGATAATTTTTGATAATCTCCCGTCGTTAAGTATATTACGTCAGATGCCCTTCGTTGCTACGAAAAAATACATTCAGTGATATTAATGACAATTAATGTTTTAAAAATTATAAAAGTGATGACTTTAAACCGTCAAATATTTATAACAATTGTGTGTTTAATTGTACTAATTTGTACTTACACTTTGACTTACACTTTGCTCTCGTGACACTTTGACATAATCATGCCTCGCTCACTCTAATAAAAAACATGTAATCGTATTTATTTTCCTTCCATTTAGTCAGAGGCGCTGATGTCGGCCTTGTGATTGGTGGAACATGACTTTTGACAAATCCTGCGTTATCTGTGAATCTGTAATCTGTGTTCGTGTTCGTTCGTTCGTTGTCGTTCACTT
The DNA here is from genome assembly GCF_917563875.1 of Diabrotica virgifera virgifera. Lineage (NCBI taxonomy): Eukaryota > Metazoa > Arthropoda > Insecta > Coleoptera > Chrysomelidae > Diabrotica > Diabrotica virgifera. The sequence continues at coordinate 285,886,795 of NC_065443.1, read as the reverse complement.
ATTTTATATGGTCGATAATGTGATGTGTTTGTGTCACCATAAAAAGCTGATATTGAGTCGTTTTTTTTTTGATATTTTTGTTATTTCATAATCGAGTACCTTTTTAAAGGTAAGTTTTTCTGATTGTAGGTACTGTTTATCCAACAGTTTTATGGTCCATTCGTCATGGGAACATAGATGAGTAATGTGAACTTAAACATGGATGTCTAAAACATCCAATGTATTATGCTCTAGGTACCATTGAGCTCGAAATTGACTTGTTCACATGTTGACTATATGGTAGCAAGTGGCAGTGACAGAGGAAATTCCGAACGATGACATGACAGAAATGACAGTTCCACAGGAAGTTAAAAATTTTACTGTTAGTTTTGTAGAAACTATTGTAAAGCTTGTTAAATTAAGAACAGTAACTGCAATCAGTCCACTGTGATAAATAATCAAATAAAATGAAAATAAACTTGATGTTATAGTTATGTTACCAGAGTGGTAGGCAAACTACATTACACATGAAATTGAAACTATAAAATCGATATTGAACCCTCTTGTGATTATACCTGGGGTTTAGAAAAGCAATTTTATGTTGATTTCAAGTTATCGATTTTATTTGAATAGTTGGTAGTTGTTGAAGTTTGTGTAAGTTCAAGAAAAGATCACAGTAGGGGTGACAGAAATGTAAAAATGTCTCAATAATCTAGGAGGATATATAAAACAAGCTCAGACTTAGGCGACTAATTCCCAAGGACCCCGCAGGCTACCTGAAACCCTAAGGGTTTGAAAAACAAACCGTCATAAGATGTAGTTAATAGTAGGGGGAGGAGAGTGTGGAATGTAAGATGTATACAAAATAATATTTTGGTGGTTAGCATGTTAGATTCACGTGAGTATAACCTATCACTTTTTAAAAACTGTAGTCAAAATTTCAAAAACTTTGCATTATCTTATCAGGTTATACACATTTTAGGACCTAGTATCCAGTGTGACTGATATGCACGTCATCTTCTGGAATTTCGAGGTTCTCCGACACTAAATTGATTCAAATAGATTACTTTGGGGGTTTTGGGGTTGCTAAAAACAAATACGCCATCAGAACCAACCTCCGAGAACCGAAAACCCTTACAATCCTTAAAACCTTTACGACAAAAAGTTATAAGTCTCTAGGTGCTGTTAGTTAAAAAATCTATTTATTACGGTAATTTTAGTGCTAAATGTGCTGGTCTAAATATAACAGATATTAAATAGATATATTCAATAGAATTCAGTGCTAATGTGAATTTAGGTTCATTATGTTAATTTTGCTGAAATCTCAATAGGCAGTCGAACTAATATTTTAGATGAGTTAATATGGTATTTGTTCGTTGACGCATTAATATTACAATCCCATAATGAATGTGAGTTGGTCAAAAGGATTATGTGGTATTTAAAAACATTATGTCCTGAAATAATTACACATGAATACATGAATTAATTAACAACAGAATGGCTTTAGTCTAGATGTATTATTATTATGAATTATATTAAATGTGTACATTACCCACTTAGTAGCGTTATTAAGGTGCATTTTTGCTTCGTCAGAGAAGCTTCGCCTACGCTATGATGTAAAATACTTATTCTTCTTCTTCTTCTTCCTTCTTGTATGTATTCTTTAAAGCCTGTTTCTTCTTCAATATTAGCCTTCTAAATTGTTTAAGTTATCGCACCATCTTTTTCTTAGTCTGCCAATACTTCTTCGTCCATTTGGTGACTTATCTCGTACTATTCGTACTATCCTATCCTCTGCCATTCTACTAATGTGTTCGTTTCATTCCTGTTTCCGTTTTGTCACACATCCATTTATGTCTTCTACATTGCATGATCTTCTTATGTTTTCGCTTCTCTCCCTATCCAACAAACTTTTCCCTGATATTCGTCGGAGTATTTTCATCTCTGTTTGTTGGTTCCTTTATGCAAATTCATTTAAGGAATGAAGAAGGGAACCAAGCTACAAAATTGGATTTTTTTAAAAACAACTCTTTTCGTGAATTCACAGGACTTACAGAACAAATTATTAAATCCCAGTAATTTCATATTAACATTTTTTATATTATACGCCTGATTATAAAACTCAATAATGGGAAATAAATGTTTATTAACTTTGAATTCATTTAAGTTTTTTTACAGGAGGAAACTAAGCCACAAAATTGGATTTTTTGTTTAAAACAACTGTTTTCTTGAATCAAACAGTATGTGTGAAATCAAATCTAATGCATATACATATTGACGATTTTAATGTTAAACCATGATTATTTTTAATAAAGAATTTTAAATTTTATCGTAAAGTTTTTGGCTAATAACTCAGGTTTAACAAAGTCTGATTTGGATCCTTTCTGCAGAATCCCGTCCTTTTGTATCTTGTCTTAGGTGTCATTAAGATTCTTCCAGATTGTGTCATTAAGATATCACGCCGCTTTATTTTCTTTTAAGCTTTGTTGTCGTACTTCCTCTTCAACATCTCCATAACTGGTTATATCTATTCCCAGATATCTAAACCTTGCTTCCTGCTTTATTATTTTCCCATCAATTTCGATTTTACATTGTAGTGGGTATTTAGATGTTGTCATACAGATGGTTTTTTCTGCTGATATTATCATATTGTATTTCTTGGCTGTTGTATTGAAGATGTGTGTTAATCTTTGGAGATCGTCTTCTGTCTCGGCGATTAATGCGGCGTCGTCTGCATAACATAATATTTGGATTTCTGTGTTCCCCATTCTGTAACCATGACCTTTACGTACTGCTTCTATTATTCCGTCCATTATTATATTAAAGAGCAGTGGGCTTAATGAGTCACCTTGTCTGACTCCGCTTTCTACTGGTATAAACTGCGTTAGTTTTCCATTTATCTTCGCCTGTATTCGATTATTAAAGTAGATTTTTTCAATGGTTTGTATAATATTGATTGGTATGTTTTTTCTATACAGAAAATGTAAGACGTCTTCGAGTTGAATGCGATCGAAAGCCTTTGTCAGGTCGATAAAACATAGATATGCTGCTTTATTGTACTCAATGGTCTTTTCTGTGATTTATCTCAGTACAAATACGGCGTCTACGCAGGATCTTCCGGATCTGAATCCTTGTTTTTCATCTGATAAAGTTGTTAGTTTATTGATTTTGTTGGTTAGGACTTTTGTGGTTAGTTTAAATGCGGTGTTCAGCAGATTTATACCTCTATAATTGTTGTTAATGTAAAATATCAAATAAATAAATAGATGCTAGGTACTAACAGCACATACAAGAGAACACATTCTTAATATTCGTCAAATTATCGAAAAATCTCGAGAGTTTAACATAGAAACATATTTGTGCTTTGTTTACTACTCCAAGGCCTTCGATAACGTAAAATGGGATAAAATGTGGCATATACTTAGAAAAATTGGTACGCCAGAACATCTAATCTATCGATTACAAGCACTTTATGTAAATAACACCGCTAATGTAAGAGTTAATAATGTGGTTTCGAAAAACTTCAAATTAAAATCTGGAGTACGGCAGGGATGTATAATATCCCCATTCTATTCAATCTACTCGTGTATAATGAATACATTATGCGTCAAGTTTTTGAGGAATGGCAAAGTGGAGCAACGATAGGAGGAAGAAAAATAAAAAACCTACGTTATGCTGATGACACTGTTATATTGGCGTCTTCACCACAAGAACTGGAAGAAATTATGAATAGGCTAGGAACGGTGAGTACGGAATATGGTTTGAAAATAAATATACAGAAAACCAAGGTAATAATCATCGGTAGAATCAGAAACAACCAACCGGAGATATGAGACTTGGCAGGTTACGAAGTGGTCAGACAATTTAATTACTTAGGATCCGTTATTACTAACAAACTTACAAAAATATGGAAGAATACTGACATTACAAAAAACACAAAATTACGCCTTGTCTGAGCGTTAATATTTCCGATCGCCACCTACGCTTCAGAGACTTGGACCATCAAAAAAGCAGATCCAAAACGTATAATGGCATTTGAAATGGGGGTCTACCGGAGAATGTTGCGCATACCATGAACCGCACATCGCACAAATAATTCAATATTAGCCGAACTTAACATAAAAACTAGACTCAGCACAACTATCAACCAAAATATACTGAGATATTTTGAACATATAACTAGAAGAAGAGAAGGCATGGAACGAATGATAGTTGAAGGCAACGTACAGGGCAGAAGATCCAGAGGAAGATCTCCATTACGATGGTCGGACCAAATAAAGGACATGACTGGTTACTCATTCTCCGAAGCAAAACAACACGCACAGGAGAGAGAGAACTGGACAAAAATAGTCAAACGACTTACATGATGCCACTACATCCTTATGAAGGAGAACAGATAGAGGAGGAGGACTAATAGCACACATCGTTTTCCTTCTGGTTATGAATTGGTATTCAGTAGGATGATACATGCATGTTTCTGACTCTCGGCTTCATCAGCCATCCGAGTAGAATACGAACTTATAAGAAGAGAATAAAATTGTCTAGTGAAAAGCACAAGAGCGCCATCTACTTTAATGGCCGTCTCGAAAAAGAGCAGAGAGCGCTGATGAAGCCGAGAGGTAGAAACATGCAGGTATCATCCTATTGAATACCAATTCATAACCAGAAGGAAAACGATGTGTGCTGTTAGTACTATTTATTTATAAGAAAAAAAAACACCATATGTATAAGATGGAATGCAACCATAGATACATCTTTCTAACTCGTTGGTCGTCATCAGAACGGTATAGCCAAGTTAGAATAGGAGTATGTTAACTTGGAAACGTATCACTACAGAAGTAAAGCAACCAACTTTTGGCAATAATGTTGGAAGACCCTAAGGCTTTCAGATCAACAACTAACACATCCACGGAGGAAGCTACAGCTACCGATGGAAAGGAACACCAAACTTTTAAAACGTTTTAAACAATCAAACAAGGAAAGGTTAATGAGAGTTAATAGGAAAATCAAGGTAGGAAGTTTATATCGGTACGTCCCCTAACAAGGTTGAATTCCAACTTAAACATATTTTTTTTCTTCCTTTGTACAATGTAGTATTCGTCGTCTTAGATCTTCCAACGAAGAATTAATGGTATGATATATCTTGATTTTTAAATAACCCTATAGAAAATCCATCTTTTTGGCCATTCAATAAAAGCTTTTGTCCAATCCATCGCCTGAGAGACCATTCATTAAGGTAGAACCTTACGTTTATGCTATTAGAAAGTTTTTAAGCCCCTTATTTCAGGAAGCAAATAACGTTATACGTTATTCTGCTCATGCGCAGTAACAGAAAAATAACGTATTACTTTATTAGCGGATAAAGTATCCCCTTATTTAGGTAGAAATAAGTTTCACGTTATTAAGGGATTGCGTATGTGTAAGATTGCCAAATGTCATATGACATGTCATATGATATTATGTAATATATCTAAATCATAAAAAACGAAAAACAAGTCATATGAGCTGAACCAAAGACAACTAAAATAAAAAATATAGTAACGATGTATAAAATTGTAATCAAATTTTTTTTTAAACTATCAGGTAATAAACATATTATATAATTGAATATAATCTGCTTGGCAACCCTGGTAGAATTAAACCATTTCTTGAGAAATCTGACATTTGACTGAATTGTCTTGTTAAACTTAGGATGGATGTTTTGTGTTCCTGAAGTAGTAAGTTGTCTTTGGTGAACGCCTTAATACATTTTCTTCCATTATGGCAAATAATTCAATAAAATAAGTTATAGCACACAACTGCCGTTTTATAAGTTACGTTTGCCAAATGTCAATTAACGTTAATCTGTGTTCATATTTTCTGAAAGGTTTCAAAAATTATTTTAAGTAAACACGTTATCCCTTATTTAAAACTCAATGCGCATGACAAGTATAACGTTTTACGTTTAACGTAGAGGAGAGTAACCAAATATGGAATACTTAGGGTCCTAATATGGAATTCCTTGATTTCTCCGAAAATATAAGTTAGAAGCGCACTACAAGATCATCTTCTAATTCAGTAGCTCTCTTTATTATCGTATTCACACCTCTGTGTCAGATGCGCGAACGATACGTATCTGGCAGGCGCGTTTTGTTTTATCGTCTCACAGAAAACTTCAAAGGTAAAACTATATTCAACGCGTATTATTGGTCATTATGCATAAATACAGACTTGTTATGCTACCGAGTATATCGAGAGTTCTTTTATTTTACTATTTTATGACCTTCTGTAATTAAAACATTACGAGTTGAAAAAATGTTGCTACTAGTTTGAAGTAATGTAAAAATCCAAATATGGACCGTCGTTGGTGCCTACTTATGGAATACTAGATTAAGTGCATAATGTATGGGCTCATTATGATTGTACTGGTTTTGATACATGGATCTGTGATGTATGCAAGTGAATTAAGCTACTTCTTTCATTTTTCACAATTTTCTTACTTAAATTTATTTGATCTCAGATGTTTATGTCTATTTTTGTTATTTATATGTTGGTGTATATATTCCATATATGGGTACCTATTCCATATTTGGTTACTCATTTGGAATTCTGATTTTTTCTATTTTATTTTGTTAATTAAGATATTTAATAGAAGGCTTTTAATTACTACATAAAAATGTATGACTGATTTGTCATAACATTAAACTGTTTTTATTTCTATAAAGGTATTTTTTATAGCCCCAAAACAAAATGGTATTCCATAATTGGTGACTTTCCTCTACATAAAAAAGTAGAGGGTCTAAAACCTCTCTGTTATGTGGAAGTGCTCAGCCTTGTTCGAAAAACAAATCATCTTCTGAATACCTATCTCAAAGTGAGATCAACTTTAAAATTCTAGAATATGCTTCTCCGTTCAAATTTTGTTGCAAAAATAAGGGACTTAACCCTTAACCACTGCCATGCGGTATGCTATACCGCCGCGCTGAAAATGCATTTTATTGTAAAACTTGATTTATAAAATATTCCTAGAACACCATTTGTGTACTTTCAAGTGGTGTATAATAATTGTACCTCCTCCCAACTACTGCAGTTTTAGATTGGTTAATGCTTTGAGCTAAGATGACGTAAAGTTTTCTTGTGGTATCACGTACCGCATGTAAGTGTTTACGTTTATATAGTTAAAAGCAGTCAATTCAGTATTATTTCGCTATTAGTATAGCAGCAAGTTCATCCAGCTGTTCTACTTTCAAGTGCTGTCAACATTATTTTATTATTTTTTGTTACCTATACTGGTTTTTTGTAATTAAGTTTATAGAGAGTTTTGTAAGAACCTCCACCATAATATTATGCATGCTTTCATAATTTTCTTGAAAAAATAAACTTTATTTTATTTGGAGCAGTATTTTATTGTAAAGCAGTGTGAAGAATCATTCCGTAGTTGATGTAAAAACAAATACAGTGATATAAGACAAATTCATATTGAAAACAAAGAAGAATAGGCCACGGTATGACATACCGCATGTCAGAAACTAACGTCTACGGTCTAAAACATCCACGTCAGCAGTTAAGGGCTAAAATAGAATCCTCAGAAATATTTTATTTATGTATTTAAATAGATTATCCCTAATCTGTTCTCTATTATTAAACTTAAAATTTTAAATCTAGAAATTATAAATATGAAAGTTAAATCTAATCTAATACTTAATTTATCTGCTTAACAAAGTATGCTGAACAGTGTTTAAAAAGTTCGAATTAACAAATTGCGGAAAAGAATAAAACCAAAAAGAAAGAGACTTTACTCCAGGTATTCGAGAAAAGCGTTTAAAGAGAGAAAATATTTATAAAAAATGACAAAAAAAGCGAAAAAATTAAATTTTTTCCAGAGATGAGAAAGGTGGAAATATTATACGAACAGGAATATTTATATCGAATCCAATTTGCTGCCGTGTTATACGTACGAGAGGTAAATATTTTTGTGCGAATATTTTTTGCACATTATTTTATATTTTAATTAGAATATTAGGTTGCAAATTATTTTTCCATGATGGTTATTGTAGGATATTTTAATGAAGCTACCATATGTTATCTATTGTACTTAAAATTGTGTTAATAAAAAATAACAATTTACAGTATAAAGTCAAAAAGAAATATTCAGTTAAGTAAAAGCAAGGAAAAAATAGAATAGAAATATATGGAAATAGAAATTTTACGGACTTTATGGACAAAGCTTACAGTGTCAGAGGAAAAACAATAATAAACACAATTTAGTAGAATTACATAAATCTTCAATTTATAACATAAAAGATAATGAAACAAAACAAAGACAATCATTGTAACATTTAAAAAAAATGCAAATTGCAAACTTAGGAACTAGCTTTAAGCTGCTGCATATGACACTCAAATATAGACAAAAATACTTGTATTATACTCTACATAAGGGCAGTGGCGGATCCAGAAATTTTGGGGAGGGGAGAGAGGTAATGGATCTTGAGGGTGAATTAATCACCTTTCTCTGATACAAGTCTTACCACCCCTAGGATAAGCGGGTTTTCATTTATTTTCTGGATGGGTCTAAATTTTTTTTAAGGCCGTGCTAAAAGAGCCTCTTTCACGCACGCATTTCGTTTTCGTAAGTAAAATACCTTGTAATATGGCATTATAATATATTATAATACATGCAATAAACTAATATTTAGATAATATTTACTAATTTATTTCAAATTTATCTTATTGGGTTCATGTTTTAATGAAATTAGCGCGATTATTTCATTCATAGGAGATTCTGACCAATAGAAAGCTTCAGAAATCTGAATTAAATCGATAATTTTTGATAATCTCCCGTCGTTAAGTATATTACGTCAGATGCCCTTCGTATGCTACGAAAAAATACATTCAGTGATATTAATGACAATTAATGTTTTAAAAATGATAAAAGTGATGACTTTCAATCGTCAAATATTTATAAAAACTGTGTGTTTAATGGTACTTACATAAATAAATTACAATAAAATTTTGGTTTTGAACAGTTTTATTCATGAAATAGTCGCAACAAATTGCACTCGACCTCTGAAATTAATATAGAATTTTTGCTCTCGTGACACTTTGACATAATCATGCCCCGCTCACTCTAATAAAAAACATGTAATCGTATTTATTTTCCTTCCATTTAGTCAGAGGCGCTGTGGCTATCTGTGAATCTGTAATCTGTGTTCGTGTTCGTTCGTTCGTTGTCGTTCACTTATTTTATATGGTCGGTTATGTGATGTGTTTGTGTCACCATAAAAAGCTGATATTGAGTCGTGTTTTTTGATATTTTTGTTATTTCATAATCGAGTACCTTTTTAAAGGTAAGTTTTTCTGATTGTAGGTACTGTTTATCCAACAGTTTTAAAATACACATTTTATTTCACGTTTTGTTGTTAGGTCTAATGGCTCCGTTCAGCTGTTGTGTGCAGACGGTGGAAAAATTCTACAAGTAAACATTTATTTAATCCAAATTACTCATATTTCTATGTAAAATGTCACATTATTGTTTAAATAAATAATTAAGAAACAAAAGTTGTTTGTGTTTTACCTTTATTGTCCACTTGAATAAATAAAATATTAAATATTGGAAGTACCGTATGGAGGCTATGATGTACCTAGCATGGAGGCTAGATTATGCCACTCTTCCTATCCAATCAACAGCAAGAATATTTAAAATTTCACACCTATCATGTAGAAGCTAGAGACCACTTATGTGGAGGCCAGATTTGTAGTATCCTTCTTATTAAACAGGTGCTGAAATACGTGACATATTTTTTGAAGGGTAAGATCGCATTCTACCAAATCACAACACTGTTTTCTATGGACATAATTTCACTCGCCTTCGGCTCGTGAAATTAAAACTGTCAAAGTGTCACTCGGGAAAAATTCAATAATTTCAGAGCTCTTGTGCAATGACTACTGATTATTTCATTCATAGGAGATTCTGACCAATAGAAAGCTACAGAAATCTGAATTAAATCGATAATTTTTGATAATCTCCCGTCGTTAAGTATATTACGTCAGATGCCCTTCGTTGCTACGAAAAAATACATTCAATGACATTAATGACAATTAATGTTTTAAAAATTATAGAAGTGATGACTTTCAATCGTCAGATATTTATAAAAACTGTGTGTTTAATGGTACTTACATAAATAAATTACAATAAAATTTTGGTTTTGAACAGTTTTATTCATGAAATAATCGCAACAAATTGCACTCGACCTCTGAAATTAATATAGAATTTTTGCTCTCGTGACACTTTGACATAATTTCACTCGCCTTCGGCTCGTGAAATTAAAACTGTCAAATTGTCACTCGGGAAAAATTCAATAATTTCAGAGCTCTTGTGCAATTACTACGGATAATTCGATGAAATAGAATTAGTTTGACATAATAATATCTAAAAGTCAGATCAGTAGACAATTACAATGATTTTGAATCGTCGTCATGGAAACCAATATCGTCGTCGTGGCAACCAATTATATTGAAAATTCGGTTTTGACAACTTTGTTAAAGAATTAATTCGTGTATTTTCACTTCTAAATAAAAATTGGTATAACTCTATATTTGTGGCTTCTTTTCAAACGTACGGCCCTAGAAAAAATATTGTTCCTAACTCATGCGGAAAGTGTCTTCCCCGCACTCGACTGCTTTCCCGAAGTCCGCTATCGCATCTTTCGGGTCAACGGCAGTCTCGTGCGTGAAAGTATCACTTTCCGCACAATTTAGGAAAGTAACTATTGTTTGGCAGCTCTTGGTATTTCCTTTTTTAGAATTGAATTGAATTTATATTTATTTTCGTTTGGGGGGGGGGTCATGACTTCGTGACCTCTTTACTCGATATGATGTTTTCGGTATTATGTTGCTAATTTTGTCTAATTTTGTAACACAGGATTAAAAATGCATACTTGTATTTAATATTTTCCAAAGAAAACTGGATTGCTGAAAATAATTAAATAACGCCTCCTAGCTTGCCTATTACTTATTAGGCTATTTCGAAAATAAGACACTTACATTTATGAAAAAGAGCTGTTTTCAACAAAACCAAGTGTGGAAAATTCGATTTAACAGAACCAGACTTACAGCTATTTTTTAATAAGAAGTTCCCACTCACCCGTACCTCTTATTTGCAAAGGTAGGCTTGTGAAATTAAATATGCGCACCATTTTATGAAGAATGCGATGATTGGATTTCCAGTGCCCTTTCATTGGTAAACTTTTGTAAAATTTTGATTTTTTTATTTTTGATATTCAATTACGCCCTCTAGCGGTGGACCTACTATTATGAAAATAATTTCCAGGCTTTTCCCGAGGCAACTTTTGTTATAAATATTTTTTTCTCAAAGCTGTACTATAAAAAACGGTTCCTGAGATATGGCCGAGAGCCATTCTTATTGGGACACCCGGTACATATCATATTATTATTAAGGAACGTTGTTAAAGTTAATGAATAGCTTAATTTACCAGCGATAATCCACCAAGTTTCTTTAACGGCCAGCTACCGAAAGACGACAACAGGTGAGAAGATTAAGCCAAATTATAAACTACCTATTAGGCCTGGATCCCGCGTACCAAAAAAAGTTCATTAACAGCAAGCTGAAATTTTGTTAATAGCTTAACGGTGTCTAGTCGGACAAACTTTGATGTACGGGAACACTGGAACGGGGGAAGTTTTAATTTTATTATTATTATTATTATTATAAATCAAATAAGGGCAGAGGAGCGAGCTCCTATTATGCCCAAAAACAAAGAGAAATATCATTTTACAACTAATACAAATTAAGAATAAAGTTAAAAATTAACAAACATCAAATAAAAATATTGAAACAATAAAACAATGTTGCCCTAAAACAATTCAATCTGTAAAGCTCCCATAATGTTCAAAACAAAGAAAAATATCGTTATAAAACTAATAAAAATTTTAAAGATTACAATTTCAAACAAAATTTTGAAACAATAAATAATGCCGTCCTAAAATTATTCAGTCTTGCAAAGAAAATAAAGAATTATCAAGTCTATTTTTAAAAATGTTAACACTAGTTGCCGATATGGTGTCTTCATCTAAATTATTCCAGATGTTAAATATTCTGTTTGGTAAAAAGTTCATTCTGGATCTTGTTGTCGTCTGTTCCCTCTTTAATTTATAACGATGACCTCTTAATCGTTCGTCTAGATTTAGCGTAAATATTGTGTTAAGTTTTCCAAAATTATATTTTAAAATACGGAAGGATATAGAAGACGTCGATGTTCAAATGTTGTTAGATGAGCCAAGGATAGTCTGTCTTCATAATTAGGTCTTACACGGCCAAATGCCAGTCTTGTGGCTTTACGTTGAACATTTTCAAGTAAGACTTTATCATGGTTAAGATCTGGACTCCACACTGGTCCGGCAAACTCAAGAATAGGTCTGACGTATATAGAGTAAAGTTTACTGATTGAGGTTAGAGATATTCGTGTAAAACATTTGCGGATTAGAAACAGTTTGGAATTTGCACGTTTACGCACGGACACTATATGGTCAGACCAATTTAAGTTACTGTTAACTATCACTCCAAGATCTTTGTGGGAGGTTACTGACTCTATGGGATGCCCATTAATAAAGTACGGTAGTAATGGGTTATTTTTGTGGAACAGTTTAAAAATTTGGAACGTCAGATTACGAAAACGTTCCATATATTTTGTCACATAGAACATCCAATTGATTTGTTACCCTTTCATTAAACTCTCATGCAAAAATCAGACTGCCATTACTAACCAACATGATTCCTGTCATTTAACATGCTCTTCGTGTTCCACTCATTAAAATGCACAGTTGGAGATAAACACCAGTCTGATTTTTGCATGAGAGTTTAATGAAATGGTAACAAATCATTTACCTAGAAGTTCTGTCCGACAAAATACATGGAACGTTTTCGTAGTCTGACGTTGCAAATTTTTAACCTGTTCCACAATAAAACATTTTCCCTGGTCTAGTATTACCATACATCTAAATTTGTCCTACTAGACGCCGTTAAATTTTCAGCTTGCTATTAATCAACTTTCTATTTGTACGCGGGATCCAGGTCTATATTTAATTATTATGACGACATCCGAAACAACAATGACATAAAGATCTAACTAACAACGGTAATTTCAAAAATGTAATTATGCGAGTGCTACTACTAGTATTATACTAGTAGATTATAACTACTAGTAGAGTACTGAAACAATATAAATTTCATCTCTACAAAATAGAATTTTTGGACATTCTTTAGTAATGTACATTGTTCAATAGATTTTTTCACATTTTTTTGGCTTTTTTGTACATATTTTCTCTCTTTACTTACTTTTCTCAACTAGGCGAATTTCAGGCCGGTTTTAGAGTTAGGTAATAGATTGGTGACAGATCAGATTTTTACACTAAAATAAATCCAAACTATCTGCTATGCACATAAGGTTGCTTCATGCGTTGCTCATAGATTTTAAACCAGCTTATAATAAGATAAGAAGGAATAAGAAGTACTGAGATCCTTGGGCATACCCTCAAAACTGGTTAGGTTAGTAACAATGACTCTGCATAGCATACGAAATCATGTAGTATGGAAAGGATCTCTAACGAGATCAGTTATCCTCGGTGCTTTTTAATTGGGTATTGGAAAAACCTACCCTAGAGAACCTACTGTCTTACTCGCTGAAGTCAAAGATGCAATTAAATCACTAAAGAGAAATAAATCCTCAGGCATTGGTTAAATACCATGTGAAATACTGTTACTAGGTGATAAAGGATTACATATCACCCATTCTATCCGTGTCGCTGTTTGGAATTCAGGAAAATGGCTATCTGATTGGTGTACCTCAATTTATATCCCACTACACAAAAAAGGAACTACTACCAGATGTGAAAACTACCGCACACTGTCACTAATAACACATGCTAGTAAAATCTTGTTACACATCATCAAAAACAGATTAAAAACCTATCTACATTACCAAATACCTCAGGAACAAGCGGGGTTTGTAAAAGGTAAAGGTACAAGGGAACAAATCCTGAACCTAAAACAACTCAATGAAAAGTCTAGAAAATTTCAAGTACCTATGATTATATGCTTCGTTGACTACCAAAAAGCATTTGATTGTGTAAACTGGATAAATCTGTGGTCAATTTTAATAGAAATGAGCGCACCAATGCACCTGGTGACACTTATTAAAAATCTGTACCAGTCCAATATAGAGACAGTACGACTAGATCATAAGTTCTCAAACCAATTCAAGACCGAGAGAGGTGTTAGACAAGGATGCGTGTTGTCACCTGACTTATTTAACATTTATGTAGAACATGTCATGAGGATGGGTTTAGAAGGATGGGCCGGTAGTAACAGTAACTGGTAGTAAAATCTTCAATTTAAGATTTGCTGATGACACTACACTCATAGCAGCAAACGAGCAAGAAATGTTTGATCTGCGAAGAGTTGAGTAACGAAAGCAATAATTAAGTTGGTCTAAAAATCAATAAAGCAAAGACAAAAATAATGGTGGTTGACAGATTCGACATGTTACAACTGACAACTGACTAGCATCGTACAAGAATACCAGATAGTTAACACCTTTGTCTATCTCGGGTCTAGTAAAACTAAAGATGGTAACTGTTAAGCCGAAGTTCGGAGGCGTATTGGTATGAAAAAAAAGCAATGAGTTGCCTAACTAAAGTTTGAAAAGACAGATATATATCTCAAAATATCAAGATGAGGCTTGTGAATGCCCTTGTATTCTCAATATTTCTATACGAAGCAGAGACTTGAACTCTTCGCGCCTTGCGTTTGAGATGCCTTTGAGATGTGGTGCTAGAGAAGAATGCTGAGCATACCTTGGACAGCTCATAGGACAAACGTTTCCATTCTAAACCAACTCAAGATTTAAATAAAGGCTGTCCACAATATGTCTGCAACGAATACTGCAATCCTTTGGTCACGTGGTTTGCAGAGGTGACGACAGTTTAGAGAGATTAATTGATTCTGGAAACGTTTCGGGAAGAAGATCAAGAGGACGATCAACAACTACACGGTTCAAACAAATAAAGACTTCAGCTGGTAACTCATTCTGCAAAGCTCTTAGATCAGCTGAAGATAGAGACCAATGGAGAAACATTGTTAGGAATATTGGAAGAAATCACGATCCTCAGTAATGGGAAAACGACAAGAGACAGTTTGGAAACAACAATCAGAAATAGCCGAGTTAAAATGACCAGGTCTATGTTCAACAATAAAAACTAATGTCTGACATTCGCTGATGATGTTACTATTATAACGAAAATAACAAAATAATTAAGAAATGTTATACAAATATTAGAAAAGGAGGCAAAATATTTTGATCCAGAATTAAACCAGGAAAAATTACATGATACTCGAAAAAAATCAAAAAGATGAATGACAGTCTACTTTCATATTGAATCAAGGGAATATGGTTTCGAGGGAGTAATCCAGTTTGCAAATCTGGGGGTTACTATAGAAGAGAAAGGTCAAGAAGATTGGAAACTGAATGCCAGCTTGGCAAAAATATGGAAAGCTTAAGACCACTTATAAACTCCAAATATGTATGGAGAAAAACAAAGTTGAGGATGTCTAAAACGGTAATAACGCCCACAGATACATATGGTAACAGAAAAATTGGAAAGATGGGAAAGAAAAATAGAGGCAAAAACACGGTGGAAGGTTGGGGGTCACTTCGTAAAGATACAGAGAGTGAGATATATGGAGCAAGTGATGAGAATGGAAAGGAAGAGAATGCCAAAGATAAAACGGGGCCCAATATCGAAAAGATATAAAGAACGGCCTAGACAAAGATGGTTTGTTAGCGTAGAGGAAGATCTCAGAAAAGGAGAAATTGATGGTTGTGAAGAAAGAGCAATAAGTAGGAAGGAATGGGAAAGAATGGTATGTCAATTTAGTAAACAAAAAGCATGATTGGATAAGAAACCACCCCAAGTTTATATACAAGTTTTGTACTAAGTATATAAGTATTACATTAATTGTTTTTTACACTTTAGCCTTCAGGGTCTGTTGAGCGTTGTAGTAGGTTCTTTAACGGTAAAATATTGCAAAACCTCTAAATTTTAAAGAGCCGCTTGGATTGACATTAAATTTGGCATACACATATCTAACAGGTCAAAGAAAAAAAGTGAGATTGTGCCGATATGTGCTTTTGCCCTGGGGGTGAGTTTTACCCCCTCTTGGGGGTAAAAAAATATATGTCCAAAATAAGTCCGGAGAGCGATAAAATGACTAATTCTAAGCAAGTTTTAATCTATAGCGTTTTTTCATTAAGTCAATACGTTTCGAGTTATTTGTAAGTGAACGTGTTCATTTTTCAACAAAATAACCAAGTTTTTAGACGGTTTTTTACAAATAACTCAAAACGTAAATATTTTATCAAAAAAATATTCTCAAAAAAATATAGCCTGTAAAAAATTGAAAAAAATGGTGTATACTTTCGGTCTCTATACTTAGCAGAAGCAGAGTTATAGCTAATGAAAAATAGGTTCATATTCGTCAAATTCCAAATCGAATATTTTAACTTGAAATAACCAAAAAATTTAGCATTTTTTGGGGAAAACTCATTATAACTTCTTTAAATTGTTTAAAAAAATCTTTTTTTTTTTGTTTTACAAAAAAAAACATCTCCAGCATCAAAAATAAACAAGTTACGCTCAAAATAAAGTTGGTCCCTTTTCTTTTGGTAAAAAAATCGGGAAAATCGCTCCCTAATTAGCTTCTCAAATGAACGTAATCGTTACCACTTGACAAGTTTATTTACTCCTGTATGTAATGTTTATATGATCTGTAAGTTTCATTGATTTTAAATCATTATTGTTGAGGGGGCTGTAGTTAAAAGGGCTTGAAAGATTCACTAATCACAAGTGTATACAAATTTAGATACACCAAAGTCTCTGTAAGACAAAAATTGGTTAAAAAATACAAAATATTCAGAAAAGTAAGCCGACTTTTTTATTGTTTCAGATTTTTGGTATATGTAACAATTTTTAAGTTACTTTGAAAAAATGTATTTTCTCCAAAATTAAAAGTTTTAAAATTTTTATTCCAAAACCAATTTTTTTCAAAAATGAGCACTTTGAACCGATGAAACTTACAGATGATATAAACACAACATAAGTAAAGTAACTTATGAAGCGACAATGATTATTATCATTTAAGTTGCTAATTCTGTGGTGCTAAGGCACAACCCGATATGTCAAAAAACGTGATTTTGCAGCAGATTAGTTTAAAAGTTCGCGGTGTTGTTGTAATAGTGGATATACCTATCGGAAACTAATTTTATCATCTATTGGTTACATGGATGCGTTTAGCCATGTTGGGTTTTGTCATCATATTCTTCATCGCTCAATGTATATATTGGCATTAAAAACGAAAAATCGATAATTTTTGACATATCGGGTTTTGCCTTAGTACCACATAATTAATGGTTGATCTTCCCGATTTTTTTTGCCAAAACAAAAGGGAGCAACTTTATTTTGAGCGTAACTTGTTTACTCTTGATGCTAGAAATGTTTTTTATAAGACAAAAATAAATATTTTTTAAACGCTTTAAAAAATTTGACTTGAGTTTTTCTCAAAAAGTGCTTCATTTTTTGATTATTTCAAGTTAAAATATTCGATTTGGAATTTGACGAATATGAACTTATTTTTCATTAGCTGTAACTCTGCTTCTGCTAAGTATAGAGACCTAATTATATACACCATTTTTTCACTTGTTTACAGGCTATATTTTTGCTAAAAATGATTTTTTCGACAAAATACTTACTTTTTTAAGTTATTTGCGAAAAACCGTCAAAAAACGTGGTTATTTTATTGAAAAATGAACAAGTTCACTCGCCAATAACTCCAAAAGTATTGACTTGGTGAAAAAAACTCTATAGAACAAAATTTGTTTAGAATTAGTGAGTTTATCGATTTCCGGACTTATTTCGGACATATATTTTTTCACCCCCGAGAGGGGGTGAAACTCACACCCAGCGCAAAAGCACACATCTGCACAATATCACTTTATTTCATTGACATGTTAGCTATGCGTGTGCCAAATTTCATGTTAATCCAAGCGGTTTTTTAAAATTTACAGCAAAAACCGTGAAAAAATGTACTATTGTAAATAAATACTTTTCTCGAATTCCTGGAGTAAATTCTTTCTCTTTTTGGCTTTATTCGATTCCACCATTTGTTAATTCGAACTTTTTAGACACTCTGTTCAAGCAGATAAATTAAATATCTTTAGATTAGATTTAACTTTCATATTTATAATTTCTTCATTTATCATTTAGATTTTAATATTTGAAAACAAATTAGGAATATAAATTAGCTGCATATTTCACCCTCCTTAATAATATTGCTTAGAGCTCAAGGTATAAACAGACACCCTCGCTTACCTTTATAGTGCAGTCACTGAAGGTTCTCACCTCCGATTTCGTTGAACCTAGATCGATTTTCGTGAAAATTGGTGAGTAGATAGAGAATACCTCAAGAAACAAAGATGAGATGGTGTCAACTTGCGCTTTTACCCTGGTGTGGATGCCCCCCTTCTCGGAGGTGAAAATTATTATATTAAAAATAGCCACATAAATCGATAGAGGAACAATTTGTAAGTTAATTTTGTTTTGAGCAAATATAAAGTTATTAAAATGAATCAATACTCAGTGTTATTACT
Source organism: Diabrotica virgifera virgifera (assembly GCF_917563875.1). Classification (NCBI taxonomy): domain Eukaryota; kingdom Metazoa; phylum Arthropoda; class Insecta; order Coleoptera; family Chrysomelidae; genus Diabrotica; species Diabrotica virgifera. The sequence goes on along the minus strand of NC_065443.1, from coordinate 285,868,118 downwards.
CAGAGTTATTAAAGATCAAAAATTGTAATTTTTCGTGAAAAAATGCATGTTTTAAAGCGAGTATTCATAAATAACTCAAAAAATATAAGGTTTTACAAAAAAGTTATTATTACCAAAATTTAAGCTAATATACAATTGAATAAACTTTTTATGTGAAAAACCTTTAAATGTTAATTTAAAGTAGGTAAGTTATAGGTAATTAAATGTATATCTTTTTTCTGCGAGTACTCAAATCTAAATATGAAAGCTTAAATAACGGGAAAACTATGTAGTCCAGAAAGCCACTGCGCATCCGCTAGTAAAAATATTCCGATTCGAATTTTTTGCCCCATCTTACTCAAAAAGGACCCCTTTTAACAAATTTGCATGTTGCCAGTACCAAAAGTGGGTCAAAAATTTTTTAAACGTTTTTTTCCTAAAATTATTTTTTTTGCATGGAACAAAGTTTTTTTGGGTTTTTTGGATCATTCCAAACAGAAAAGGTCTTTAGTGACATTAAATTTCTCTAAAGTTGATAGTTTTTGACATATAAGCGATTAAAAATTGAAAAATTGCGAAATCGGCCATTTTTAACTCTCAAAACATAATATGTGAAAAACTGAAAATTTGAATGTTGCCAAGGTAGGTAGATATTGTTTAAACATCGATTGATGAAATACCGTAGAGTTTTTTGTAATAAAATATCCAAAACTCCTTTGTTTTTTAATTGCTAATCAAGCGTGCGCGACACTATTTTCCACCGACAGTATGGTGCAAATGAAAGGAATGAATTCGTTATTTCGTAAACCGGCGACTTTAAGGAAAAATCCCGAAACAGGTCGATTTTTATTTTTAAGTTATGATATTGTGGCATATATGGTATGCTAGTGACGTCATCCATCTGGGCGTGATGAAGTAATATATGATTTTTTTAAATGAGAATAGGGATCGTGTGCTAGCTCATTTGAAAGGTTCTTTAATTCTTTATTAAGTAATATAAACATTTATATAATTATTTAGTCCTTCTACTTCTTTTTTTGTTAAATAATTTAATTTAATAAAAATTTTTTTGGACACCCTGTATAAATAATTATGTAAATGTTTACGTAAACTCGCTATCGCTCATTCTGCAAACTTTCACATGCGTGCCTTAAACGTGTACTTTTAACACTTATATCATAAATAACTATTTCAAGTAAGGAATATATTAGATTTTTATTAGCTTCAATTTTGATAATAATAACATTTTTGTAAAAACTTATAGTTTTTGAGGTATTTATGAAAAACGGCTTTTAAACATGGATTATTTTAACGAAAAATTAAAATTTTTGATCTTTTATAACTAAAGAAGTACTAATTTATTTTAGTAACCTTATATAACAATTTTTTCTTAGAATTTGTCCCTCTATAGATTTAATGAGTTATTTTTAATAAAATAATTTTCATCCCCGAGAAGTCACTTTTGTTTCTTGGGGTATTTTCTAACTACTCACAAATTTTTATGAAAGTCTATGAAGGTTCAACGAAATGGGAGGTAAAACCTTCAGTGACTGCACTAATAATATCGCTTAGCACTCGAGATACAAACAGACACCTTCGCTTACCTTTACCATCCGCCCTGCTGACCTAATTGGCGGAATAGAACTCTGATGCACTTTAAAATCGGGAAGTGAGTTTATTAAAAATCAATCAATTAAAAAAGAAGAATGCACCGGAGCTCTCGCTACTAACATGATTTATTCTTTTTGCGAGTGTGCAATGAAAAAAGAAAAACGTGGTATGAAATATTACAGGTGGAGTAGAAAAGTATACGAAATTTAGGGTTTTATATCCTATTGTATATTTTATAGTCACTGTTGAGTTAAAATTCTGTTTTATTTATACATATTTCAATGTGTATATGTTACCGGCCAAACCCGATTTCAGGACAAACTAGTTTGGCCTAGGCCAAACTAGTTTGTCCTAAGAGCGATAGGATAAACTAATATGGCCCAGGCCAAACTAGTTTGTCCTAACTCGCGTAGGCCAAGCTAGTCTATCCTAGACCAAACTAGTTTATCCTGATATAAATACACACACTTCAGGCCAAACTAGTTTGGCCTAGGCCAAACTAGTTTATCCTGGTATAAAGAAGCACACTTCAGGCCAAACTAGTTTATCCTAAAATATATGTTTTTATATCAGGACAAACTAGTTTAGCCTAGACTAAACCAATTTATCTAGTCGAAAGTAATTGATTACAGATTGGTTGCTGATTTAAACGTAAGTTTAAAATACACTATTAAGAGTTGTAAGCCTTTTAATTATTTAGGGTAAATGATAAACCGAGATGGCACTTGTATGAAAGATATAGAAATGAAAATAGTACGGGGAAAACAAGCCACGAAAGCACTCCATAGAGTGATATGGAAGAACGCTCTAACCAGTGGCGGCCGGTCAGGGTCGGCAGTGCCGACCCACAGATTTATAGATATAATTTTTTTTAATATTTATATCTGTGAAGTAAAAAAAATCTGTCAGATAGTACAGACTAAATGTTATTCATGGTTTTTAAAAGGATTTGATCAATCCGAGCGTTAAGTGATTCCTGCGCATAAAAGACTTCTCAAACAATGAATGATCCGAACCATTCATCTGACTTTTCGGCTAGCCGTACCCAACTCTCCGTAGCTTGACGATTTACACGTAAAACTCAACGAAATAACAAGTCGATGAGCAAGTGAAAGCGAACATACATACATTCTCTCCGTAGGTTAAGCGGCCAGGTACGGCACTTTTAAATCTGCCGGTCGGTGTTTCATTTGGAACATCGCATCGGCAGAAATTGTCAAAAATATTCACGCCGTTTTACGTCGTTTGATATTGTAATTTTTTTAAGTTGTCAGGAATTATAATTTAGTGGACATGATGGATCGAAGCATTTGTTAATAATCAAAGTAATTATAGAGAATTAATAAAATTGTTTTAGAAATATTTACTTTCTGATTCGAAGTGTATTCGTAATACAGAATGGACTAATACATATAATCAAATAGTTACATTTTGAATAACGTTATTGAATCTGAGAATTAGAAAACCATTTGCTTTTCGCTGGAAGTAGATGAAACTTCTGATTATCATGTCATTTACAATTATCAATTATTGTTGTTCGATACGCGTTACGTGGTAATATTTATGAGATGTTTTTAGGTTTTAGAGACGTGAGTAAAAGCAATAAGGCAGGATATATTTTTGGTGTTTTATAGAACAGATTAATAGTTATTTATGATATAAGTGTTAAAAGTACACATTTAAGGCACGCATGTGAAAGTTTGCAGAATGAGCGATAGTGAGTTCTACAATTCACATGAGTGCCTTAAAAATGTACTTTTTAACACGCATATTATACAATAATTTTTCTAACATAATTACAGGACATTATCTACAAAAACTTTTACTTGAACGTGACTGACATTCCATTTTTATATTTTTTTGACATTACATCAAAATTGTCTGTACGGTCAATACGAACTGCAGTGCCTTAAAAATATTTTAAAGCACTAGTGCCTTAAAGTAGCATTTGTAACGCTCGTATGGAGTGCTAAAAATTGCATTTTTAACGCGGTTGTAGAAAAAATTTTTTGATATCATAAATAAATTGGTAGGGCAAACTGGGGCAACCTTATGACGGCGTTGCTGTGATGTGTGGTGAATTGAATGGTCTCCAGGCAAAAGTTAAAACTATTGCATCACAAGCTTTATTTACTCACTATACTATGATGCGCATATAATGAATTTAGTTTTGCATGTTACGTGTAAAAAAAAATAAAAAATGTCGTCTTTTCTTGCCAGTTTAGCTCACAGATTACTGCTTTAGAACAAATTTGTTTTGAAAAAACAGCGAACAGTTTGTCAGACGTGATGAAATTTTAAATCTCGGTTAGTTTTATCTAAGCAGATTATCTCTAGTAGTTTTAGTATCTGTAGCAGATTTTCGTGAACAGCTTTTGAAAGTTTTTGATTTTATTATCGAAGGCGACGATTTAGAAAGCGGCGATACCTCGATCCGTGAAGCAATCGGTTTGAGAACTTTATTAAATGAATACTCTTTTAATATTCTTTTAAATATTTTTAAGATAGAGTTGGCCCAAGATATTCATTGTTGATCAAAATCAGTCAACTGACATTATTAATTCCAAAAATAGAATACGAAAGCTGGTGCAAAATCTCAGAAATTTCCGTAATGATAGTAGTTTCCAATATATACGCAGTGACGTTTTGTATTCGCTTGAAATTTCCGAACCATCCCAAAAAGGACACCGACATGATACATATCTCGAAAAACGAGTAGGTATATCTTGAAATTTTGGATACATACTATTATATGCAAATAGATACTCGTTTTTCGAATTTTGAAGATTTGCAAATTTTTGACCTCTCTTACGATTCAAAATTTAAAATCTCGCTCTCCCTTTGCCAGAGAATCTCCAAGATATTTATTATTACAAGTTAGGTACTTAAAAATTATGCCGGTCCAAATATTTTCAGAAAGTGGGATAAGTTACAAAATATGTATGTATAATTCTATGTAGTAAGTACTGCAATTCATTACAACAAACTGTTCATCAATTTTCTTATTACCACCAATTTCTGCCTCAAATAAACGGGATTTATCTTGTCTCAAAAGAATCAAACACGTATTGCCGAAACACCATGAAACAAGAGAGAATGTCTCAAGTACATCAAATAAAAAAAAACAAAAAACAACAAAATCTCCTATGATGATTTAAGCCTTTTAGTTTGATGGTATACATATATGAGGAGACAAAAACAACCTTGCCGACCCTGTCTCCAAGGCCACGAGCCGCCACTGGCTCTAACTAAAGAAAACAAAAAGGGTTTTTCAGGGCATAGTGATGAATATTACCCTCTTCTTCTTCTTAACGTGCCCTATCAAGTCCCCTTGACGTTGGCGATTAACATGGCGAAACTGTCTCTGTCTCGAGCTATTCTAAATAGGTGTTCTGCTTTCTTTATTCCTGTCCACTCCCGGATATTCTTCAACCAAGAGGCCTGCTTTCTACCAATTCCTCTGCGTCCTTCGATTTTAC